>NC_091284.1:23925199-24650199 GCF_032444005.1 Ranitomeya imitator
TGAAGAAGAGTTTCCTCTCCTTCAGACCCTGGGAACCATTGGAAACCCAATGCACTGCACTGGGTTTCGAGTTTCGGCCGACCCCGACCCCGACTTTTCTATAGCATCGGCCGATTTCACTCGACCCGACTTTTGAAAAAGTTGGGTTTCGTGAAACCCGACCCGATCCTATAAAAGTAAAAGTCGCTCAACCCTACTAATTACCCCCTTAGTTGGCAAAGCTCCTCCCATCAAACTTCGGACGGTTGTAATTATTGCTGGATCCTACCCAAGGCCGGCTCCAGGGTTTTGTGGGCCCCGGGCGAAAAAGTCTCGGTGGGCCCCTTTAACACATACCACAATTCATGATGCACCGATATGGCAGAGAAATATAGGGATAGTACAATGCCAAAGATTTCACTTACATTACATGAGTGATCTCAATGGCTCAGAAACCGGACTATATAGTGCCCCATACAGTATTATGGGCACCACATAGTCCCCCATACAGAATAATGAGCGCCATATATTGCTCCATACAGTATTATGGGCCCCATATTATGCTACGTACAGCACACACAAATCTGCCAATAGTCTTTATGGATAGATAGACAGATAATAGATGGATGATAGATGATAGATAGATAATAGATAGACAGATAATAGATATATAGATAGATGATAGATAGATAGATATTAGATAGATAGATAATAGATATTAGATAGATAGATAGATAGATAATAGATAGATATTAGATAGATAGATAGATAGATAGATATTAGATAGATAGATAATAGATAGATAGATAGATAGATATAGATAGATATTAGATAGATAGATAGATAGATATAGATAGATATTAGATAGATAGATAGATAGATAGATAGATAGATATAGATAGATATTAGATAGATAGATAATAGATAGATAGATAGATATAGATAGATATTAGATAGATAGATAATAGATAGATAGATAGATAGATATAGATAGATAGATAGATAGATAGATAGATAGATAGATAATAGATAGATAGATAGATAGATAATAGATAGATAGATAGATAGATAGATATAGATAGATAGATAGATATAGATAGATAGATAGATAATAGATAGATAGATAGATAGATAATAGATAGATAGATAGATAATAGATAGATAGATAATAGATAGATAGATAGATAGATAATAGATAGATAGATAGATAATAGATAGATGTACAGACAAACCGCTTCTAAAATCCACATTTTATTTGCTGGAGCAGGCCTATCCATCTATCACTATGCGGTGTTAATCAATGTGCCGGTGCTGGAGACTTCCGTGCTGCTTTTTTTCTGGCACTCGTACATGTTTATAGCGCACAGTAAATCAGCGACTGCTGTGAGGATGGAATATGGATGACACAGTCGCGAGTCCTCGCCATGACGGGTGCGACAGGCGGCCGCCTCTCCAGGCAGCACAAATCATCCGCACAGTGACAATAATTCTCAGTGATTGGGATCGGAGCGCGGCGCTGACTGGGACAACTTGTAAATATTATTTTTCTCCATTGCTGGAAGTGATTGATCAGCTCTTGACCGGCGGCTCACATACAGGGATCTTACTGACCTTCTGTGGGTAATGAGCACAAGGAGTCCATGCTCTTGGCCGGTCGGATGGTGGCTTTATCTGTGGAGAGAGATTATAGAAATTGAAAGAAAACATCTTTACCCAAACATTTGTATACTTCACGGTTTGTAAACGACTGATGGCGCTGCTCACATGTTCTACTCTTCAGATTTGAAGAATGGCGCATGGTGATCCATTCTGAATTACGGTGAAGTAGGACGTCAGCCACCAAACATCAGGAGTCAATCAGTGGCTACACAAACCATCCGAAGGCATGAAGGCATCTGCATGACATCGAGCTACGAGCCAGACGTGGAGCTATTGATCCCACAACACTAATCTATCGGACTAATGTGTAGAACAAGGCCACAAGGAGGCTGGAATGGAGGTCTATCGACTTCAATGTTGAGTCCTGCTCTCGTTTTGGAAGCAATGAGAGATTGGATCTGGAGACCACGCGGCAAAGCCATGAAGAGGCCTTCACGAGAGAACATCACACCAATCCTACTCATGGATTTTGGTGGTGAGTGGCATAATGTATGGTGACCGGACCCCTCTACTCTTCATTCTAGGTTCACTAATTGCTCATCATTACATTGATTTGGTGGTGGAACCAGTGGTGCAGCCATTTCTCCAAAGTCTCCCAGAAGCCATTTTTTAACGCAACCAAACCAGGTCGTATGTTTCTTGTACTACTGGATGGCCTAAGAGTGCTACCATGGTCTCCAGACTTGTCTCCCATCAACACATCTGAGACGTCATTGGTCGGTGTTAACACAGGAGCTGCCAGCAGAGGATCTTGATGATTTGCACAAGAAGTGCATTTAATGGCAGAACCTTCCTCAGACGACCATTAATAACCTCAGTGATAGCAGCCAAGGCTGGAAATGCAGATGTTTTGAACATGTTGTTTCCGTTTTTTTTTCATCATTTGCAGATCAGTAACTTCTCCGTCATATGAATTCCATTATTTTATAAGAATAATTTCAATATTGAGGCAGGACATATATTTGCCACAAGAACTTAATGTAAACCTATTGCTTCCTATTTGCATCTATATTGGTCCAATATCAGTTACTAAATTATTTATTAAAATACCTTTATTACAGTTACAGCTCCAAATCGCCAGAATAGACAGAGATACAAAAATAAAATTATTTCTACATGTGGCCACCACTAGAGGGAGCTCACTGTATACTAGTTAGTCAATTAAATGTACAGTATATTCAGTAAGCAGTGAGCTCCCTCTAGTGGCGGCTACAGAGAAACAGAATTGGATAATGTAGTTGTGACTATGCAGGGGATTTAGATGTTCACAGAAATTAACATATATTTACATAAAAAGAAAAAAAAGAGTTCAGAGTGTATTAATTAGTTTGTAATAATTCATTTATATACAAAGATACAACGACCTCTTCATATAAACTTACCACCCATTTCTTTCTGGCCTCTGACAAACACACTTCCATTACGGCTCAGTTTAGATTTGGATTCAGTTCCGGACCGGCCAAGGTTGAATATGGATCTCCATTTTTTAGACTTGGTGGAAAGTTTCCTCCTGTGGACATTTAACATGTATAAACACATCATATTAAGAACAAATTCAAATTGGGCAATCATAATACTGCCGAATCTGTCATAGAAATGTATAATACACGTCATTGATGGCGAGTTGAGCTTCTGTTGCCATCTTTATAATACACAGCTATATTATTTTAAAAACATATTGATTCAATATTAGAGTATTTAAATGATAATAGTTATATAAGGAACCATTCACTACAGAGCGGTGACATCACTGAGAATGCAGCCTATCCATCACTAGAGAGCAGTGACATCACTGAGAATGCAGCCTATCCATTCACTAGAGAGCGGTGACATCACTGAGAATGCAGCCTATCCATCACTAGAGAGCGGTGACATCACTGAGAATGCAGCCTATCCATTCACTAGAGAGCGGTGACATCACTGAGAATGCAGCCTATCCATCACTAGAGAGCGGTGACATCACTGAGAATGCAGCCTATCCATCACTAGAGAGCGGTGACATCACTGAGAATGCAGCCTATCCATCACTAGAGAGCGGTGACATCACTGAGAATGCAGCCTATCCATCACTAGAGAGCGGTGACATCACTGAGAATGCAGCCTATCCATCACTAGAGAGCGGTGACATCACTGAGAATGCAGCCTATCCATCACTAGAGAGCGGTGACATCACTGAGAATGCAGCCTATCCATCACTAGAGAGCGGTGACATCACTGAGAATGCAGCCTATCCATTCACTAGAGAGCGGTGACATCACTGAGAATGCAGCCTATCCATCACTAGAGAGCAATGACATCACTGAGAATGCAGCCTATCCATCACTAGAGAGCGGTGACATCACTGAGAATGCAGCCTATCCATCACTAGAGAGCAGTGACATCACTGAGAATGCAGCCTATCCATCACTAGAGAGCGATGACATCACTGAGAATGCAGCCTATCCATCACTAGAGAGCGATGACATCACTGAGAATGCAGCCTATCCATCACTAGAGAGCGGTGACATCACTGAGAATGCAGCCTATCCATCACTAGAGAGCAGTGACATCACTGAGAATGCAGCCTATCCATCACTAGAGAGCAGTGACATCACTGAGAATGCAGCCTATCCATCACTAGAGAGCAATGACATCACTGAGAATGCAGCCTATCCATCACTAGAGAGCGGTGACATCACTGAGAATGCAGCCTATCCATCACTAGAGAGCAGTAGCATCACTGAGAATGCAGCCTATCCATCACTAGAGAGCGGTGACATCACTGAGAATGCAGCCTATCCATCACTAGAGAGCGGTGACATCACTGAGAATGCAGCCTATCCATCACTAGAGAGCGGTGACATCACTGAGAATGCAGCCTATCCATCACTAGAGAGCGGTGACATCACTGAGAATGCAGCCTATCCATCACTAGAGAGCGGTGACATCACTGAGAATGCAGCCTATCCATTCACTAGAGAGCAGTAGCATCACTGAGAATGCAGCCTATCCATCACTAGAGAGCGGTGACATCACTGAGAATGCAGCCTATTCATCACTAGAGAGTGGTGACATCACTGAGAATGCCGCCTATCCATTACTAGAGAGCAGTGACATCACTGAGAATGCAGCCTATCCATCACTAGAGAGCAGTGACATCACTGAGAATGCAGCCTATCCATTCACTAGAGAGCAGTGACATCACTGAGAATGAAGCCTATCCATCACTAGAGAGCAGTGACATCACTGAGAATGCAGCCTATCCATCACTAGAGAGCAGTGACATCACTGAGAATGCAGCCTATCCATTCACTAAAGAGCAGTAGCATCACTGAGAATGCAGCCTATCCATTCACTAGAGAGCGGTGACATCACTGAGAATGCAGCCTATCCATCAATAGAGAGCGGTGACATCACTGAGAATGCAGCCTATCCATTCACTTGAGAGCGGTGACATCACTGAGAATGCAGCCTACCCATCACTAGAGAGCAGTGACATCACTGAGAATGCAGCCTATCCATTCACTAGAGAGCGGTGACATCACTGAGAATGCAGCCTATCCATTCACTAGAGAGCAGTGACATCACTGAGAATGCAGCCTATCCATCACTAGAGAGCGGTGACATCACTGAGAATGCAGCCTAACCATCACTAGAGAGCGATGACATCACTGAGAATGCAGCCTATCCATCACTAGAGAGCAGTGACATCACTGAGAATGCAGCCTATCCATCACTAGAGAGGGGTGACATCACTGGGAATGCAGCCTATCCATCACTAGAGAGAGGTGACATCACTGAGAATGCAGCCTATCCATCACCAGAGATCGGTGACATCACTGAGAATGCAGCCTATCCATCACTAGAGAGCGGTGACATTACTGAGAATGCAGCCTATCCATTCACTAGAGAGCGGTGACATCACTGAGAATGCAGCCTATCCATCACTAGAGATCGGTGACATCACTGAGAATGCAGCCTATCCATCACTAGAGATCGGTGACATCACTGAGAATGCAGCCTATCCATCACTAGAGAGCGGTGACATCACTGAGAATGCAGCCTATCCATCACTAGAGAGCGGTGGCATCACTGGGAATGCAGCCTATCCATCACTAGAGAGCGGTGGCATCACTGAGAATGCAGCCTATCCATTCGCTAGAGGGCGGTGACATCAGTGAGAATGCCGCCTATCCATCACTAGAGAGCGGTGACATCACTGAGAATGCAGCCTATCCATTCACTAGAGAGCGGTGACATCACTGAGAATGCCGCCTATCCATCACTAGAGAGCGCTGACATCACTGAGAATGCAGCCTATCCATTCGCGAGAGGGCGGTGACATCAGTGAGAATGCCGCCTATCCATCACTAGAGAGAGGTGACATCACTGAGAATGCAGCCTATCCATCACTAGAGAGAGGTGACATCACTGAGAATGCAGCCTATCCATCACTAGAGAGCGGTGACATCACTGAGAATGCAGCCTATCCATTCACTAGAGAGCGGTGACATCACTGAGAATGCAGCCTATCCATTCACTAGAGAGCGGTGACATCACTGAGAATGCAGCCTATCCATTCACTAGAGAGCGGTGACATCACTGAGAATGCAGCCTATCCATCACTAGAGAGCAGTGACATCACTGAGAATGCAGCCTATCCATCACTAGAGAGTGGTGACATCACTGAGAATGCAGCCTATCCATTCACTAGAGAACGGTGACATCACTGAGAATGCCGCCTATCCATCACTAGAGAGCGGTGACATCACTGAGAATGCCGCCTATCCATCACTAGAGAGCGGTGACATCACTGAGAATGCAGCCTATCCATTCACTAGAGAGCGGTGACATCACTGAGAATGCAGCCTATCCATCACTAGAGAGCGATGACATCACTGATTATGCAGCCTATCCATCACTAGAGAGTGGTGACATCACTGAGAATGCAGCCTATCCATCACTAGAGAGCAGTGACATCATTGAGAATGCAGCCTATCCATCACTAGAGAGCAGTGACATCATTGAGAATGCAGCCTATCCATCACTAGAGAGCGGTGACATCACTGAGAATGCAGCCTATCCATTCACTAGAGAGCGGTGACATCACTGAGAATGCCGCCTATCCATTCACTAGAGAGCGGTGACATCACTGAGAATGCAGTCTATCCATCACTAGAGAGCGGTGACATCACTGAGAATGCCGCCTATCCATTCACTAGAGAGCGGTGACATCACTGAGAATGCAGCCTATCCATCACTAGAGAGCGGTGACATCACTGAGAATGCAGCCTATCCATTCACTAGAGAGCGGTGACATCACTGAGAATGCCGCCTATCCATTCACTAGAGAGCGGTGACATCACTGAGAATGCAGTCTATCCATCACTAGAGAGCGGTGACATCACTGAGAATGCCGCCTATCCATTCACTAGAGAGCGGTGACATCACTGAGAATGCAGGCTATCCATCACTAGAGAGCGGTGACATCACTGAGAATGCAGCCTATCCATTCACTAGAGAGCGGTGACATCACTGAGAATGCCGCCTATCCATTCACTAGAGAGCGGTGACATCACTGAGAATGCAGTCTATCCATCACTAGAGAGCGGTGACATCACTGAGAATGCCGCCTATCCATTCACTAGAGAGCGGTGACATCACTGAGAATGCAGGCTATCCATCACTAGAGAGCGGTGACATCACTGAGAATGCAGCCTATCCATCACTAGAGAGCGGTGACATTGAGAATGCAGCCTATCCATCACTAGAGATCGGTGACATCACTGAGAATGCAGCCAATCCATTCTCTATCACTGAGAATGCAGCCAATCCATTCTCTAGAGATCGGTGACATCACTGAGAATGCAGCCTATCCATTACTAGAGAGCGGTGACATCACTGAGAATGCAGCCTATCCATTCACTAGAGAGCGGTGACATCACTGAGAATGCAGACTATCCATTCACTAGAGAGCGGTGACATCACTGAGAATGCAGCTTATCCATCACTAGAGATCGGTGACATCACTGAGAATGCAGCCTATCCATTCACTAGAGATCGGTGACATCACTGAGAATGCAGCCTATCCATTACTAGAGATCGGTGACATCACTGAGAATGCAGCCAATCCATTCACTAGAGATCGGTGACATCACTGAGAATGCAGCCTATCCATTACTAGAGAGCGGTGACATCACTGAGAATGCAGCCTATCCATTACTAGAGAGCGGTGACATCACTGAGAATGCAGCCTATCCATCACTAGAGAGCAGTGACATCACTGAGAATGCAGCCTATCCATCACTAGAGAGCGGTGACATCACTGAGAATGCAGCCTATCCATTACTAGAGAGCGGTGACATCACTGAGAATGCAGCCTATCCATCACTAGAGAGCGGTGACATCACTGAGAATGCAGCCTATCCATTACTAGAGAGCGGTGACATCACTGAGAATGCAGCCTATCCATTACTAGAGAGCGGTGACATCACTGAGAATGCAGCCTATCCATTACTAGAGAGCGGTGACATCACTGAGAATGCATCCTATCCATTACTAGAGAGCGGTGACATTACTGAGAATGCAGCCTATCCATTACTAGAGAGCGGTGACATCACTGAGAATGCAGCCTATCCATTACTAGAGAGCAGTGACATCACTGAGAATGCAGCCTATCCATCACTAGAGAGCAGTGACATCACTGAGAATGCAGCCTATCCATCACTAGAGAGCGGTGACATCACTGAGAATGCAGCCTATCCATTACTAGAGAGCGGTGACATCACTGAGAATGCAGCCTATCCATTCACTAGAGAGCGGTGACATCACTGAGAATGCAGCCTATCCATTACTAGAGAGCGGTGACATCACTGAGAATGCAGCCTATCCATTACTAGAGAGCAGTGACATCACTGAGAATGCAGCCTATCCATCACTAGAGAGCGGTGACATCACTGAGAATGCAGCCTATCCATCACTAGAGAGCGGTGACATCACTGAGAATGCAGCCTATCCATTACTAGAGAGCGGTGACATCACTGAGAATGCAGCCTATCCATTCACTAGAGAGCGGTGACATCACTGAGAATGCAGCCTATCCATTACTAGAGAGCGGTGACATCACTGAGAATGCAGCCTATCCATTACTAGAGAGCAGTGACATCACTGAGAATGCCGCCTATCCATCACTAGAGAGCGGTGACATCACTGAGAATGCAGCCTATCCATTACTAGAGAGCGGTGACATCACTGAGAATGCAGCCTATCCATTCACTAGAGAGCGGTGACATCACTGAGAATGCAGCCTATCCATTACTAGAGAGCGGTGACATCACTGAGAATGCAGCCTATCCATTACTAGAGAGCGGTGACATCACTGAGAATGCAGCCTATCCATTACTAGAGAGCAGTGACATCACTGAGAATGCAGCCTATCCATCACTAGAGAGCAGTGATATCACTGAGAATGCAGCCTATCCATCACTAGAGAGCGGTGACATCACTGAGAATGCAGCCTATCCATTACTAGAGAGCGGTGACATCACTGAGAATGCAGCCTATCCATTCACTAGAGAGCGGTGACATCACTGAGAATGCAGCCTATCCATTACTAGAGAGCGGTGACATCACTGAGAATGCAGCCTATCCATTACTAGAGAGCAGTGACATCACTGAGAATGCAGCCTATCCATCACTAGAGAGCGGTGACATCACTGAGAATGCAGCCTATCCATCACTAGAGAGCGGTGACATCACTGAGAATGCAGCCTATCCATTACTAGAGAGCGGTGACATCACTGAGAATGCAGCCTATCCATTCACTAGAGAGCGGCGACATCACTGAGAATGCAGCCTATCCATTACTAGAGAGCGGTGACATCACTGAGAATGCAGCCTATCCATTACTAGAGAGCAGTGACATCACTGAGAATGCCGCCTATCCATCACTAGAGAGCGGTGACATCACTGAGAATGCAGCCTATCCATTACTAGAGAGCGGTGACATCACTGAGAATGCAGCCTATCCATTCACTAGAGAGCGGTGACATCACTGAGAATGCAGCCTATCCATTACTAGAGAGCGGTGACATCACTGAGAATGCAGCCTATCCATTACTAGAGAGCGGTGACATCACTGAGAATGCAGCCTATCCATTACTAGAGAGCGATGACATCACTGAGAATGCAGCCTATCCATTCACTAGAGAGCGGTGACATCACTGAGAATGCAGCCTACCCATTACTAGAGAGCAGTGACATCACTGAGAATGCAGCCTATCCATTACTAGAGAGCGATGACATCACTGAGAATGCAGTATAAACATTTTATAATTCTCTATTCAGAGCGCTGCATGAAGGACTCAGGAGAGAACACAATCCTCCATGAGTCCCATCCACTTCCCCTAAGATCCATTAGTCTTAAAGGGTCACAAACATCTCATCTTAAAGGGCCAATGCGCCTTATTAATATATATTCATTCTTGCCTGTCTTTCACGGTAACCCCTATACTCGCCTGTACTGCACGTAATATTAGTCTCTGGCTCCTTTCTAGGAATCAGACTTATTATCTGAGCTGTGTCTGAATCGGCTGCAAAATACATTTAGTGAAAAATTTAAAAAAAAAAAAAAAAAATCACAAAAAAAATCCATTTTCGGTACAGAGCTCCTGTGAGGACGTACAGTCCTCCATAATTACAGACTAGTAAAGGAGATCAGGGGACACGACTACAGGACCAGACTGCACGCCGCATGTCGCCTGTCACCATGGGGACACATAGTTCTGCACAGGGGCTGTAAACCCCAAATAGTCTCTTTGCTTCACTTTTGTCGCAAATATAATTTGATTGAAAAAAGTCTCCACGCCCTTAAAGCGCGACAGCGCAGGGGAAGATTTAGCTTCCTTGAAACAAGGAGTTCAACCATAGCCCTGGGATTCTGCGTACTAGAGGAATAGTATACTCAGAAATATCATGTCGCACCCTTCTCCCGGAGAATAGGGCAAATCATTCTGCTGGATTTTTACTGGAAATTATGATCCTCTGTAAACACTGCAGATATTATTCTGCACATTAACATTCATTAAAAAAACAAAAAAACAAAGGCAAACACTGAAATGAAAAACTGTGAAGCAAAACCATCAGTCATGGCGCAGTTCCTCAAAATGACCTGCAGGTGGCAGCATCTGACCGCGTTCAGTGATGTTCTGCATTGCGTAAGCCAAAATATAAAGGAATTTCTGTCTGATGATACAGTGCAGCAAAAAAAAAAAAAAAAAAGCAAAATTCTCCATGATCGCAGCATGAACTCTGGGGGACCAGTTAGCTATGTGAAATTTACACTGCAGGGGCAATCCGGATAACAACAATGTATTTACTGTAAGGAAAAGTAAAATTCTACGCTGGTTACTATATTTGATACAGATATTATACATTTTTATACAGAGATCCAAATCCTCAACATAGAAAGTCAAAGTACTGAGGAATAAGTTGATATAGAAATAAAATTATTATTATTATTATTATTATTATTATTAATAAATTATTAATAAGACACCACTAGGGGGAGCTCACTGCTTATGCATTTTCACAGCTCCCATTAGAATGAATGGGACCAATATAAATACAGATGCCCACAGCTCCCTCTAGTGGCAGCTAAATTGACTACTCTTACAGTGTAACTACAAATTGGGGCAGAAGGAAGAGTTGTAGAGGGGGGATAGGGGGTGCGCTGCTTACAAAGATTGTATTTGGAAACTATATGGCCATATTAAATTAGCACTATACGTGAGTGTTACGGTCACTATATGGCTGCATTATATGATCACTATATGGCTGCATTATATGTGCAAAATATTGAAAAATGTTACGAACAAAATGCAGCAGTATTATAGGCACTTTATATGAGAATGATATGGCACTATTACATGGAGACTTTATGGTTGTTTTGTTTGGCATTATTTCAGGCACTATTCGGCAACAGTTTATAGGCCCCAAGACAGTATCAATCGACAGCTATATGGCGGCATTATAAAGGCATTATATATAGCAGCATTACAAGAGCATTAAGTGAGAGTATATTGTGATGGAACGGAAGTATAACGGGCTCTCATTATATGGCAGTAATAATAATAATTTTTATATAGCGCTAACATATTCCGCAGCGGGGAGAACATACATACATCTTGCAGATGTTGTCCTTGGTGGGGTTTGAACCCAGGACTGCAGCGCTACAATGCTAGCCACTGAGCCACCGTGCTGCCCAATATCAGAACAATCACTGGCAGTAGTAAATGGGCACTCTCTGGCATGATTATATGAGCATCATATGGCAGTATTATATATAAGTATCATATGGACACTATACGGCCATATTAAATAAGCATTATATCGCAGTATTCTATTGGCACTAGAGTTGAGCAAAATTTGCAGGAACCTTGCCCTGCAGCCACATTGGTGGTCCGTGGTCACCAGGCCAGAGCCCTGCGGACCTCCTTTTACTTACTGGCATCTCCAGCTCTTCCTTTAATTAGTTGGCCTTCTGGCCTGACGTCATCATTGAAGCAATGCAGGCATGTCATCACGCCAGGACGACTATTCTGGTGACCATGGACTACCAGTGCGGTCGCTGAACCACGGTCCTGCAAATCACTATGCTGAACTCAGATAGGCACTGTATATAGGGCACAGTATTACAGTACTACAGTATATAGGGTACAGTATTACAGTAGCATTGCATTACAGTATTACAGTATTATATAGGGCACTGTATTACAGTATTATATAGGGCATTGTATTACAGTATTATATAGGGCATTGTATTACAGTATTATATAGGGCATTGTATTACAGTATTATATAGGGCACTGTATTACAGTATTATATAGGGCACTGTATTACAGTATTATATAGGGCATTGTATTACAGTATTATATAGGGCATTGTATTACAGTATTATATAGGGCACTGTATTACAGTATTATATAGGGCATTGTATTACAGTATTATATAGGGCAATGTATTACAGTATTATATAGGGCATTGTATTACAGTATTATATAGGGCATTGTATTACAGTATTATATAGGGCATTGTATTACAGTATTATATAGGGCATTGTATTACAGTATTATATAGGGCACTGTATTACAGTATTATATAGGGCACTGTATTACAGTATTATATAGGGCACTGTATTACAGTATTATATAGGGCATTGTATTACAGTATTATATAGGGCATTGTATTACAGTATTATATAGGGCACTGTATTACAGTATTATATAGGGCATTGTATTGCAGTATTATACAGGGCATTGTATTACAGTATTATATAGGGCACTGTATTACAGTATTATATAGGGCACTGTATTACAGTATTATATAGGGCATTGTATTACAGTATTATATAGGGCACTGTATTACAGTATTATATAGGGCACTGTATTACAGTATTATATAGGGCATTGTATTACAGTATTATATAGGACACTGTATTACAGTATTATATAGGGCATTGTATTACAGTATTATATAGGGCATTGTATTACAGTATTATATAGGGCACTGTATTACAGTATTATATAGGGCATTGTATTACAGTATTATATAGGGCATTGTATTACAGTATTATATAGGGCACTGTATTACAGTATTATATAGGGCACTGTATTACAGTATTATATAGGGCACTGTATTACAGTATTATATAGGGCATTGTATTACAGTATTATATAGGGCATTGTATTACAGTATTATATAGGGCATTGTATTGCAGTATTATACAGGGCATTGTATTACAGTATTATATAGGGCACTGTATTACAGTATTATATAGGGCATTGTATTGCAGTATTATACAGGGCATTGTATTACAGTATTATATAGGGCACTGTATTACAGTATTATATAGGGCACTGTATTACAGTATTATATAGGGCATTGTATTACAGTATTATATAGGGCACTGTATTACAGTATTATATAGGGCACTGTATTACAGTATTATATAGGGCACTGTATTACAGTATTATATAGGGCACTGTATTACAGTATTATATAGGGCATTGTATTACAGTATTATATAGGGCACAGTATTACAGTATTATATAGGCATTGTATTACAGTATTATATAGGGCATTGTATTACAGTATTATATAGGGCACTGTATTACAGTATTATATAGGGCATTGTATTACAGTATTATATAGGGCACTGTATTACAGTATAAAGGGCACTGTATTATAGCTTTATATAGGCACTGTATTACAGTGTTATATAAGCACAGTATTACAGTATTATATAAGCACTGGATTACAGTGTCACGGGGTCCTTCTCCGGTGCCACACAATCAACAAGTAAACAATCGCATGACCTTTATTAGGCAAAAATACAAAAGGTCCATATACAATCCACCACACAAAGGATAAAATAGTCCAGAACACGAATGCAGTTCAGTAAGAGGATAAAAGTCCAACAATCCAGCAGACAGAGGATAGCATAGTCCATATACTCTTCCTTCTCTCTGTGATGCTGTGAACACATCATCATTCCACACAAGACTTATCTGTGTCTCACCTCCCTGATATTTAAGTCTCCCTCCTCATTCACAGGTCAGGAGGGGGAAGGTCTCAGGGGCTCATTGTTTCAACAAGCTAGGTCAACATGTCATTAGCATATTAGCATACAATACAGTGCTGTGGGGGCTGATAGCAGATGGCAGCAACAGCCATTCATCAATTAGCAAATAACTCCTTCTACAAGAGAACACCATGAAAATAAGTAAAATATAGAAATACACAAAATGATACCCGTGCAGCGCCCCAGGGTTCTGGTCATTGCAGTAGTGTCGTTCTCCTCTGGGGGGAGCGATGTTACGTCTGATAGGAATAAAGGAGATCACTTTACCAGGTATCACATACCACACACCACACTTCACACTCCAGTCCACCAGGGGCAGCCATGCTCCTATTTATTAGGGCACTCTTCATAATTAGGTAAAACTGGTGGTCTGGATAGGAAGTTAGGCAGAAGCTGGCTGGGCTTCACCCAGGCAGCACTAGTCTGTCGGACGCTGGCTGGGCTTCACTCAGCTGCTGAGCTCCGCTCGGGTAGTGGGTCCCTGACAGGTGTGGGATCCTGTCAGAGGCCTACACAGTATGCCACGGAGCTGCGTCGGCCCGACGTGCGGCAGCATCCTAAGAAAGAGACATTGACGGGAATTGTGTTGCAGAGAGTGAGAAACGAAGAGGTAAGCTATAGGCTGGACCACGGTGAGTCATTGGACGTGGTATATCTCGATTTTTCCAAAGCGTTTGATACCGTGCCGCACAAGAGGTTGGTACACAAAATGAGAATGCTTGGTCTGGGGGAAAATGTGTGTAAATGGGTTAGTAACTGGCTTAGTGATAGAAAGCAGAGGGTGGTTATAAATGGTATAGCCTCTAACTGGGTCGCTGTGACCAGTGGGGTACCACAGGGGTCAGTATTGGGACCTGTTCTCTTCAACATATTCATTAATGATCTGGTAGAAGGTTTACACAGTAAAATATCGATATTTGCAGATGATACAAAACTATGTAAAGCAGTTAATACAAGAGAAGATAGTATTCTGCTACAGATGGATCTGGATAAGTTGGAAACTTGGGCTGAAAGGTGGCAGATGAGGTTTAACAATGATAAATGTAAGGTTATACACATGGGAAGAAGGAATCAATGTCACCATTACACACTGAATGGGAAACCACTGGGTAAATCTGACAGGGAGAAGGACTTGGGGATCCTAGTTAATGATAAACTTACCTGGAGCAGCCAGTGCCAGGCAGCAGCTGCCAAGGCAAACAGGATCATGGGGTGCATTAAAAGAGGTCTGGATACACATGATGAGAGCATTATACTGCCTCTGTACAAATCCCTAGTTAGACCGCACATGGAGTACTGTGTCCAGTTTTGGGCACCGATGCTCAGGAAGGATATAATGGAACTAGAGAGAGTACAAAGGAGGGCAACAAAATTAATAAAGGGGATGGGAGAACTACAATACCCAGATAGATTAGCAAAATTAGGATTATTTAGTCTAGAAAAAAGACGACTGAGGGGTGATCTAATAACCATGTATAAGTATATAAGGGGACAATACAAATATCTCGCTGAGGATCTGTTTATACCAAGGAAGGTGACGGGCACAAGGGGGCATTCTTTGCGTCTGGAGGAGAGAAGGTTTTTCCACCAACATAGAAGAGGATTCTTTACTGTTAGGGCAGTGAAAATCTGGAATTGCTTGCCTGAGGAGGTGGTGATGGCAAACTCAGTCGAGGGGTTCAAGAGAGGCCTGGATGTCTTCCTGGAGCAGAACAATATTGTATCATACAATTATTAGGTTCTGTATAAGGACATAGATCTGGGGATTTATTGTGATGGAATATAGGCTGAACTGGATGGACAAATGTCATTTTTCGGCCTTACTAACTATGTTACTATGTTAAACGAAGTCATGGCAAAAGGAGAGGAAACCAGAAGGAGTTCTGCCCTGTAAAAGGCTGCCTCCTTCTGAGGTGCAGAAGCCGGTAGCCGGAACACCGAGGGAGTCATCGTCTCCAAGCCTAGCTCCAGAGACCGGCAGGACAGCTAATTCCATATTAGTTGCCCGACCTTTACCCTGGAGGCACGGTGGCAACGATGGGAGGCCGTAGTATCTTAGAGCTCCTGTAAAAAGCCTCAGGCCATCAGTCATACGGGCTTGTCCTATCCATCAGGGGACAGGGAGTGAAAGAGACATAACATCTAGAACATCTACAACAGTTGTGAGGACCTTACCGAGACGCACCGCAGGGAGGTACTACAACACCCAGGCACTAGAGGAAGGCTACTGATTTCCACCTGGATAAGGGGACTCTGGATTTGCCTTCGGACCGGCCGGACTCTGCCTGCCCTGTGATCCGGTGCTCTGGACTGTGGATGCTGAACCTTCAGTAAAAAGGTAAAGAGACTGCACCCTTGTGTCCTTGTTCTTCACTGCGCCTCACACCATCCACTATCTACACTCTGGGAAGCCCTGGGCACATACTTCACCTGTGGGAAGGTATACCATCTAGCCGCGTAACATCACCCCAGCGGACCCCTAAGCAGCGTCGGTCACCCTGACCGAATACCACAGGTGGCTTCATGAACATTATCCCTTTAAAGACCTTTCCCTTTTATTAACGGACCTCCAGAGGGCCACGGACCGGGTCAGCCACCGCGACATCCCCCTTGAGAACCGAAGGGCCCAGTGCCGAGTACCCCTAGCCCTTGAGGGCGCTCCAATTATTTTGGCGTCACGAACAGGATCTACCTAAGCCTGAAAATCAGGTAATGTGCGCCTAAGAACTGTGCCAGAATCGAATTTGAACTGTAATTTACTGAAAGACTGTGTATTGCCATTTGCCGCCAAAATTCCTGCCAAAACCGCCGCCATTATAGCACCACGAGGAGTGCAGGAGAAGAAGAAGCGTGTGGTGTTGTGGGCGTAAACAAACTGAGAAGCGCAAAAAATAATGGCCGCCCAGTCCAAATATCTCTGTACCTTGAGGATGTGTCCGTCAGCAGCCGAGATCCGCCTCCTGATCCTCAATGGGGGGCGGAGACGAAGAACAAGAAACCGCCCACGGAGGAGAGAGTAGGAAAAGGACAAGGAAGGAGCCAGCCACGTGGAGGATGCCATGGCGAGCCGCCCGGAACCAGAGCGTGGGGTCGGAGCAGAGGACTCCCCCAGCCGCCTGGAGAGGCACCAGGCCTCCACCGCTGATGAGGACTTCCTGCGGACCGGAGTGGAAGAGCTCATCGACCAGCTCCTGCAGCAGCTGGCGAGCCCCAAGGTCGCGTACCGGACAGCACCTGCAGAGGACCCACCGGCACCGCCTCCAACACCGCTCCCCGCGCCATTGCCAGCACCGCCGCAGACACTGCCGCCAGCAGAGTCGACCGACATCGAGGACACCGCAGTGGCAGGTAAGATCGCTGACCCTGCCCCAGTGACCAAAGACCTGCTGATAGGCTCCGTAGCAGCGCCACCTCCTCGCGGTACCCACCGCCTGCAGCGTCTCGAACCTTGGGACCAGGGCACGGGGATGGAGCAGTTCATGCAGGCCCCAATCGCGCCCACCACCCTGCCGGGTGAGGTATATGCAGAGCGGACTGTGTACCGCTGGGTGAATCAGACTTTATGGGGTTCCCCAGGGAAGACAAACAGAAAGGAGAGACTGTGGAGGTTTTGAGTTGGGAGTACTACCAGGCCCAGCTTGCCCGCAAGTGGGAGGAAACTGAGGAGAGACATCAGACCCAACGCAAAGCTTTTAATGAGCGTGATCTAGCAGTCAAAGCCCAGGCCCGCAAGGACCGCACCACTAACCAGGCCCCACGTAAGCAGGGCACAGTCGTAGCCTTTAAACTCCAAGGAGGATGGGGCTTTATCAAAGAGCCAGGACTATACGCTGAGATATTCGTCAACCGCAGGGATGTAGAACCTCGCCTCTGGGAGGGACATCCAGACAGAGACTTATACCCGGGAGACAATGTCACCTACACTGTTATGACCTGGTGGTCAGGACAATAATGGACCTGGTGGTTAAGAGCACACAGAATGACCTGATAGTTACTGATAATAAAGGACGAGCTCTGGGACGTGGGAACTCTGCTGACCGCAATCCCTAATCCTATCAAACACACTAGAAATAGCCGTGGATTGCGCCTAACGCTCCCTATGCAACTCGGCACAGCCTAAGGAACTAGCTAGCCCTGAAGATAGAAAAATAAAGCCTACCTTGCCTCAGAGAAATTCCCCAAAGGAAAAGGCAGCCGCCCACATATAATGACTGTGAGTAAAGATGAAAATACAAACACAGAGATGAAATAGATTTAGCAAACTGAGGCCCGACTTACTGAACAGACCGAGGATAGGAAAGGTTACTTTGCGGTCAGCACAAAAACCTACAAAAAGACCACGCAGAGGGCACAAAAAGACCCTCCGCACCAACTCACGGTGCGGAGGCACTCCCTCTGCGTCCCAGAGCTTCCAGCAAGCAAGACAACAATAAAAATAGCAAGCTGGACAGAAAAATAGCAAACCAAAGAAATACAAGCTGGAACTTAGCTTCTGCTGGGAAGACAGGTCACAAGAACGATCCAGGAGTGAACTAGACCAATACTGGAACATTGACAGGTGGCCTGGAGCAAAGATCTAAGTGGAGTTAAATAGAGTAGCCAGCTAACGAATTAACCTCGTCACCTGTGGAAGGAAACTCAGAAACACCCACCAGAGGAAGTCCATGGACAGAACCAGCCGAAGTACCATTCATGACCACAGGAGGGAGCCCGACAACAGAATTCACAACACTACACCAGGCATTTCGGTGAAAAAGGCTGGTTTGCCCTAAATGTGCATAAACAAAGAGACACTATGACACACCATGCCAAGGCTCCAGCTATGCCGCCTCCTGGAACAACAGCGCCACCATGCGTTAAGACCACTGCAACTACCACCACTACCACTGTTACTCCGACATATACTGTTATTAAGACCACTACATGTACTGTCACAACTACCGAGACTGTCGTGGCTACTGAGCCAACTACAATGGTGACCTGTGCTAAGGCTACCCCTGAACGGAACACTGTGGGTACTCAGACCCCCATCTGGAGTGAGGGAGCCCCTTGTGTAGCACCTGGTAGCCGCCAGTACCCAACCGGGCTACCTCCACCAGTGCTACCTCCAGAACTGCAATGAAGCCTCGGAACACTGGCTGAATGTAAATAGTTATTAAAAACATTTCCTCTTTGCTGCTTTAAAACCCGTCTAGGGTTAACTCTTAAAGAGGTCCCCTATTTAAAGGGATCCTCAATTTGCACAAAGTTCATTACTGTTTTAAAGAACTGTGAATCATGGACTGCGCATGATCAGAAACTGTCCATTGTAAATAGTTTGCACCTTCTTAAAGGTGCTCTCTACTGGTTTTACAAAGGAGGCTTTTACACAGACTGCCTCTAACAGAAACTGCTGTTAAATCTTGCTGTAAAAACTGCTTTATTTCACAGACCTGAAGAAAAACCCGTTGGTGTGGCAGAATTCCGGGTCAGGATACACATCTTGTAGCCCACCCAAGACCAACTTTGGGGGTTCGTCACGGGTCCCTCACATCACGTCACCTTTAAATTGACTTGAATATTGATGATATGATTAATGCTTTGCACTACCTCATTGAAAAGACTTGACTCTGCCCTTGAAGGGAACATATATTTGTAGCACTTCGCTAAAGAGTTAATATACTATAGAGTAATATAGCAAATAAAGTTGAAAATTTAGATTTAGATAGTGATAATGCTTACATAGTTGATAGTATGTAGCCGTTATGGTAGAATTAAAATTAGATAGTCTGCTATGATGTACTTTGAATAAAATTGAGGTTAAGATAAATGATAGGTTGAATAAATTGAAGGAAAATGCAGTGAGCCCGTGGGGGTTGATAGATAGTCCTGCATGTGTGGAAGAATAAAGAAAATGTTGATTTGCACTTTGAGGTTTTACGATAGTATACTCTTAGAGGGTATTTGCACTTAGTAGGTAGTATACCTGTATGGGTGTAATTGTGTTAGATAGTAATTGGTTTCCCTTTGCCTTAAAAAGTCGTACACACAATGTAAATATGTTATTGTTTGCAACGTTCAAGTGTTCTCACCTCCCATAAAGGGAAGCACAGTTATATTAACTTGTTTTATAGCATTTTAAAAATTGCATGTCTTTTTGCTAATATATTGTTTTCTTTTCCCAGTTCCGGAGTACTGGATTTAACGATTTAACAGGGGGAAGGGGGGGGGGGGGGAGAGTGCAGCGCCCCAGGGTCCTGGTCGTTGCCGTAATGTTGCCCTCCACTAGGGGGGAGTGATGTTACGTCTGATGGCAATAAAGGAGATCACTTTACCAGGTATCACATACGACACACCACACTTCACACTCCAGTACACCAGGGGGAGCTATGCTCCTATTTAGTAGGGCACTCTTCACAATTAGGTAAAACTGGTGGTCTGGATAGGAAGTTAGGCAGAAGCTGACTGGGTTTCACGCAGGCAGCACCAGTCTGGCGGACGCGGGCTGGGCTTCACTCAGTTAGCTGCTATCTGAGCTCCACTCAGGTAGTGGGTCCCTGACAGGGGTGGGATCCTGTCAGAGGCCTAGATAGAAGGCCACGGAGCTGCGTCGGCCCGACGTGCGGCAGCATCCTAAGAAAGAGACATTGAAGGGAATTGTGTTGCAGAGAGTGAGAAACGAAGTCATAGCAAAAGGAGAGGAAACCAGAAGGAGTTCTGCCCTGTAAAAGGCTGCCTCCTTCTGAGGCGCAGGATCCGGTAGCCGGAACACCGAGGGAGTCATCGTCTCTAAGCCTGGCTCCAGAGACCGGCACGACAACTAATTCCATATTCGTTGCCCGACCTTTACCCCGGAGGCACAGTGGCAACTGTGGGGTGTCGGGGTATCTAAGAGCTCCTTTAAAAGCCTCAGACCATCAGTCATATGGGTTTGTCCTATCCTTACCATCAGGGGGACAGAGAGAGAAAGACATAACATCCACAACAGTTGTGAGAACCTTACTGAGACGCACAGCAGGGAGGTACTACAACACCTAGGCGCTAGAAGAAGGCTGCTGATTTCCACCTGGATAAGGGGACTCTGGATTTGCCTTCAGACCGGCCGGTCTCTGCCTGCCCTGTGATCTGGTGCTCTGGACTGTGGACGCTGAACCTTCAGTAAAAAGGTAAAGAGACTGCAACCTTGTGTCCTCGTTCTTCACTGCGACTCACACCATCCACTATCTACACTCTGGGAAGCCCTGGGGACATACTTCACCTGTGAGAAGGTATACCATCTAGCTGCCATAACATCACACCAGCGGACCCCTAAGCAGCGTCGGTCACCCTGACCGAATACCACAGGTGGCGTCACGAACATTATCCCTTTAAAGACCTTTCCCTTTTATTAACGGACCTCCCGAGGGCCACGGACCGGGTCAGCCACTGTGACATCCCCCTTGAGAACCGAAGGGCCCGGTGCCGAGTGTCCCCTAGCCATTGGGGGCGCTCCACCCACATAATATATCACAACCTCTCCCCCTCATAATAAGTGAGCACGCTATAAGGTCTATACAGACCTCTGGCCTGCTCACTTTAGTCCACATTGCTCAATAGTTTATAGTTCCTTGTACAGTGGCAGGGGTTGCAATAATCATGAGCACTTGTCCATATATTCCCGGGTCCTGGCTTTATGGTCATACCAGGCTTTTTGACTGGACTGGGCCATTCGCTGATGTTAATTAGCCAAGGTAGCTAGCTGGGCGAGACAGTCTCTGAACTCTAGAACGTAGGGAATGATGGGCATTCCGGTATCTGCGATATCTCCCTCCAATTGTTCTTTCAGAAGAGAGAGAGGCCCACGGACCTTCTGGTCCCACAAAATGACTTTGTAACTCCCCAATGTCATTTCCAAGGAGGATATCTGCAGGAAGTCCTCCCATAACTCCAATCCAACACAGTTTTTCTCCAAAACCATAATCCAAACGTACCAAAGCTCGCTGTATATATTTGCGGACACCCCCCGCCAGGACAATGGGAATTCTCGGGCCCTGGTGAATTACCTCGGGTCAAACCACACGGGGGTCAGTGATAGTCAGGAATGCCCCCGTGTCTCTAAATCCCGACACTTTGTATCTATCAATTAAGACATCCTGCAGGTGGCGTTGCCGTTGCTCTGTATTTCTGATGGACAAAGGCCAGAGTCCGTACACTCCAGGAGGGGTATCTATGGTGCCGTGGTTGGTGGTCCACTCTGGTGGGGGTGGTGGTAGCTCTTCCTCAGGCAGGATGGAGTGCACAAGATGTACTGGATGAGATGGGGCTGCGTGGGGCTCCCTCCGAATCCTCGAGGGACAGCCAGACTGCAAATGTCCAGGTTGCCCACACCTATAACATCTCTCTGTGATACCTCCAGGTCGTGGTCGGAACAGTTGGGGCCCAGGATTGTGAGGGGTGATCGTCATCGGCTTGCGACTAGGTGGAAGGGCAGATATAATCGGAGGGGGACGGGGTGTGGGAGCAGGCTGTGGTTCATTGTCCTGAAGCCTCCTCCATTGCAGTCGGATAGTAAGGGCTTCATCGGCCAGGGCGGCAGCTCTATCCATGGTGCATTGCGTGCGCTCCCGGACCCACTCCTGTACCTCTGCTGGGCACTTGGCAAGAAATTTTCTATAAGGAACGCCTGTGTAACATTTTTCACAGTAAAGGCGTTTTCTGCTTACAGCCATCTCCGACATGCCTGGGACATCTTATGTGCATACATCCTAAGCGATCCCAGCGTAGGGCATGGGAGGTCTCGGAACTTGGCCCTATATGAGTCTGGGGTGATAGCATGGTAATCCAAGATAGTCCATTTTACAATGTTATAATCCTGGTTCTGCTGGGAGTCAATGGTTCGGTAAGCCTCCCCCAGGCTATCGTTCAGGAGTCCCACTAACAAACGCATCCAGCCAGAGTGGGGCACCTCCATCACAGCACACTGCTGCTCAAAGTCCTTGAAGAACCCCCCCACATCTCCAGAAGCCTCAGCAAAAGGCTTAAACTCTGTCCGGGTGATCCGTACAGGCTCCCGAATCGCAGGGTTTACATTCCACATTGCGTTACTCCCTCTTTCCAGCTCCATTGCTTCTTGTCTCCGCTGTGCCCGGTGGGCAGCCTCCTCCTTGTACTCCTGAGAGACGCCTGGGCCCAGAACCGCCCTCTCTTCTTCGTACCACACCACCCACTGGCTTTTTGGGGTGGGGGTGCTTGTCTCCAGTGCTCGTCCTTCACACATATGGGAGGAGATGGCCGGGCTGGCACCCACCAGTAGGTCAATTAAGGCCTCTTTAGTCAGTCCCTGGTAGTTCTCTCTCCTGTAAACTGGATACAGTCCTATTTCTGTACTCACTCTGTGTGTGGTTCTCCATTAGGTTACACTCTGTTGATCCCACCGCCGCTTGCTACCAGTTGTCACGGGGTCCTTCTCCGGTACCACACAATAAACAGAACTAGAGCATAGTAAACAATTCCATGACCTTTATTTAGGCAAAAATACAAAAGGTCCATATACGATCCACCACACAAAGGATAAAATAGTCCAGAACACGAATGCAGTTCAGTAAGAGGATAAAAGTCCAATAGTCCAGCAGACAGAGGATAGCATAGTCCATACACTCTTCTTTCTCTCTGAGATGCTGTGAACACATCATCATTCCACACAGGTCTGATCTGTGTGTCACCTCCCTGATATTTTAAGCCTCCCTCCTCATTCACAGGTCAGGAGGGAGAAGGTCTCAGGGGCTCATTGTTTCAACAAGCTAGGTCAACATGTCATTAGCATACAATACAGGACTGTGGGGGCTGATATCAGATGGCAGCAACTGCCATTCATCAATTAGCAAATAACTTCTTCTACAAGAGAACACCATGAAAATAAAGGCCCCTTCACATTAAGCGACGCTGCAGCGATACCGACAACGATCCGGATCGCTGCAGCGTCGCTGTTTGGTCGCTGGAGAGCTGTCACACAGACCGCTCTCCAGCGACCAACGATGCCGGTAACCAGGGTAAACATCGGGTAACTAAGCGCAGGGCCGCGCTTAGTAACCCGATGTTTACCCTGGTTACCATGCTAAAAGTAAAAAAAAACAAACACTAGATACTTACCTACCGCTGTCTGTCCTCCAGCGCTGCGCTCTGCTTCTCTGCTCTCCTCCTGTACTGTCTGGGAGCCGGAAAGCAGAGCGGTGACGTCACCGCTCTGCTTTCCGGCTCACAGCCAGTACAGGAGGAGAGCAGAGCACAGCGCTGGAGGACAGACAGCGGTAGGTAAGTATGTAGTGTTTGTTTTTTTTTACTTTTAACATGGTAACCAGGGTAAACATCGGGTTACTAAGCGCGGCCCTGCGCTTAGTTACCCGATGTTTACCCTGGTTACCAGTGAAGACATCGCTGGATCGGTGTCACACACGCCGATCCAGCGATGTCAGCAGGAGTCCAGCGACGAAATAAAGTTCTGGACTTTATTCAGCGACCAACGATCTCCCAGCAGGGGCCTGATCGTTGGTCGCTGTCACACATAACGATTTCATTAACGATATCGTTGCTACGTCACAAATAGCAACGATATCGTTAACGATATCGTTATGTGTGAAGGTACCTTTAGTAAAATAGAAATATACACAAAAATGATACCCCACATAGCATATCACATACAGTATTATATAGGACACTGTATTACAGTATTATATAGGACACTGTATTACAGTATTATATAGGACACTGTATTATAGCATTATATAGGACACTGTATTACAGTATTATATAGGGCACTGTATTATAGCATTATATAGGACACTGTATTACAGTATTATATAGGACACTATTACAGTATTATATAGGACACTGTATTATAGCATTATATAGGACATTGTATTACAGTATTATATAGGACACTGTATTACAGTATTATATAGGACACTGTATTATAGCATTATATAGGACATTGTATTACAGTATTATATAGGGCACTGTATTATAGCATTATATAGGACACTGTATTACAGTATTATATAGGACACTATTACAGTATTATATAGGACACTGTATTACAGTATTATATAGGGCACGGTATTACAGTATTATATAGGGCACTATGTGAGTATTTAAGGAAGGTAATAGATGAAAATTGCAATGTTACTCTCCACTTTTCTTCCTAATCATATACATAAGGCATTGTGTCCCACACATCTGTGCGGGGTCCTCCACAGACCTTGGTTCCTTCCCATTTTCTATTATTTATTACTATTCATTAAATTCCAGCTGACAATGTTCTGCGCACAGTTTCGGCTTTATTCCGGAATCTTGGTGTATATGAAGCGTGGAGCGATGTTGTGCGTTTGCTGCCTCCAATTAGATTTCCCTTGTGCCCGCGACGTGTTTCTTCCAAAGAGTAATTAACGCAGGAGATCAGAGCCATTATGTTCCCACTTATTGTTCCTGGGTAATTAGAGCCGGTGCCCGCGGTGCCGCCTGTGTCCCACTTACATACGCCTGTGATAAGATCTCCGCTCTGTATGCTACATGTATGCACACAGGTAAACACAATGCGGCTATCTGACAGATCTGCCCCATCCACAGTCCCACATTCCTCATCCTATGTCTTCCCCGACATTCCACAAATTCTGATTCCGGAACACAATGGAGATTGATTGAGATACAAGTCAAGGTCTGAGCTGATGGCAGCACCTGGTATGTCTACCTCCACAATGCCTCGACGGAGCGGCACTGCTGGGGGATGGGCCGGACCCCTATACACCGGAAAAAGTCATATTCCCGTGTAATGCCTTAAAACATTCTCACTCTCTCATTATTCTGGCATTTGGTAAATATTAATAATAATGGTAATGGTATGTTACTATATACAGGAAGATGTAAAATCAAATGCCAAAATATACCCAGCCACCAGCCCTTTAATTGCTCCTTACACTGAGAGTACGCACGGACAACATTCACTGCTGAACACTCGCGCATGCAATGAAGTATTACGTGCCAGCATCAGGACGCACTTTATGGTCATTGTCACCAAGCTCTGTGCTCCAGTCCCAGTGACAAAGACAGTAACATCAGCCCTAGCGTATCCTGTGATGTATATACCCCAGCCAAAGGGTCTCTGGTGATGTATATGCACCAGACCCCAGAGTCTCCTGTGTTGTATGTACTTCAGCGTCTCCTGTGATGTATATGCCCCAGCGTCTCCTGTGATGTATATGCCCCAGCGTCTCCTGTGATGTATATGCCCCAGCGTCTCCTGTGATGTAAATGCCCCAGCGTCTCCTGTGATGTATATGCCCCAGCGTCTCCTGTGATGTATATGCCCCAGCGTCTCCTGTGATGTATATGCCCCAGCGTCTCCTGTGATGTATATGCCCCAGCGTCTCCTGTGATGTAAATGCCCCAGCGTCTCCTGTGATGTATATGCCCCAGCGTCTCCTGTGATGTATATGCCCCAGCGTCTCCTGTGATGTATATGCACCAGCGTCTCCTGTGATGTATATGCCCCAGCGTCTCCTGTGATGTATATGCCCCAGCGTATCCTGTGATGTATATGCACCAGCGTCTCCTGTGATGTACATGCACCAGCGTCTCCTGTGTTGTATGTACTTCAGTGTCTCCTGTGATGTATATGCACCAGCGTCTCCTGTGATGTATATGCCCCAGCGTCTCCTGTGATGTATATGCCCCAGCGTCTCCTGTGATGTATATGCACCAGCGTCTCCTGTGATGTATATGCCCCAGCGTCTCCTGTGATGTATATGCCCCAGCGTATCCTGTGATGTATATGCACCAGCGTCTCCTGTGATGTATATGCACCAGCGTCTCCTGTGATGTACATGCACCAGCGTCTCCTGTGTTGTATGTACTTCAGTGTCTCCTGTGATGTATATGCACCAGCGTCTCCTGTGATGTATATGCCCCAGCGTCTCCTGTGATGTATATGCCCCAGCGTCTCCTGTGATGTATATGCACCAGCGTCTCCTGTGATGTATATGCCCCAGCGTCTCCTGTGATGTATATGCCCCAGTGTCTCCTGTGATGTATATGCACCAGCGTCTCCTGTGATGTATATGCACCAGCGTCTCCTGTGATGTATATGCACCAGCGTCTCCTGTGATGTATATGCCCCAGCGTCTCCTGTGATGTATATGCCCCAGCGTCTCCTGTGATGTATATGCACCAGCGTCTCCTGTGATGTATATGCCCCAGCGTCTCCTGTGATGTATATGCCCCAGTGTCTCCTGTGATGTATATGCACCAGCGTCTCCTGTGATGTATATGCACCAGCGTCTCCTGTGATGTATATGCACCAGCGTCTCCTGTGATGTATATGCACCAGCGTCTCCTGTGATGTATATGCACCAGCGTCTCCTGTGATGTATATGCACCAGCGTCTCCTGTGATGTATATGCACCAGCGTCTCCTGTGATGTATATGCACCAGTGTCTCCTGTGATGTAAATGCACCAGCGTCTCCTGTGATGTATATGCCCCAGCGTCTCCTGTGATGTATATGCCCCAGCGTCTCCTGTGATGTATATGCACCAGTGTCTCCTGTGATGTATATGCCCCAGCGTCTCCTGTGATGTATATGCCCCAGCGTCTCCTGTGATATATATGCCCCAGCGTCTCCTGTGATGTATATGCCCCAGCGTCTCCTGTGATGTATATGCACCAGCGTCTCCTGTGATGTATATGCACCAGCGTCTCCTGTGATGTATGTACTTCAGTGTCTCCTGTGAGGTATATGCCCTAGCATCTCCTGTGATGTATATGCCCCAGCCTCTCCTGTGATGTATATGCCCCAGCGTCTCCTGTGATGTATATGCCCCAGCCTCTCCTGTGATGTATATGCCCCAGCCTCTCCTGTGATGTATATGCCCCAGCCTCTCCTGTGATGTATATGCCCCAGTGTCTCCTGTGATGTATATGCTCCAGCGTCTCCTGTGATGTATATGCCCCAGCATCTCCTGTGATGTATATGCCCCAGCGTCTCCTGTGATGTATATGCCCCAGCGTCTTCTGTGATGTATATGCACCAGCGTCTCCTGTGATGTATATGCCCCAGCGTCTTCTGTGATGTATATGCCCCAGCGTCTCCTGTGATGTATATGCCCCAGCGTCTCCTGTGATGTATATGCACCAGTGTCTCCTGTGATGTATATGCCCCAGCGTCTCCTGTGATGTATATGCCCCAGCATCTCCTGTGATGTATATGCCCCAGCGTCTCCTGTGATGTATATGCCCCAGTGTCTCCTGTGATGTATATGCCCCAGTGTCTCCTGTGATGTATATGCCCCAGCGTCTCCTGTGATGTATATGCCCTAGCGTCTCCTGTGATGTATATGCCCCAGCATCTCCTGTGATGTATATGCCCCAGCGTCTCCTGTGATGTATATGCCCCAGCGTCTCCTGTGATATAGATGCAACAACCCCAACATCTCCTATGTTATATATATTCAGCAGTCTTGGGTGCTTCTATGTGCTGTATACAGTTTGCTGCAGGCACAGCATCTCCTATGTCATTTATATGCTCCAACCCCAGTGTCTCCTATGTGAAGTATACAGCACTCTCTGTGTCTCCTTTGTGATGCATTCAGGAGAGTCTTGATGTCTCCTATGTGATGTATACAGCAGTCTTAGTGTCTCCTATGTGATGTATATACTGCAGATCTCCTACTGCTTGAGTTGTATAAATGTTACGTGAGCAGCGATGAATTTCCCACAGTGAGGGGACCTGCAGTGTAATATACATCTGTATTCATAGGTAACTGCTGCAAGTCCTGTTCCAAATTCAATGCAGAGAGATGACTGCGCTCCAGACCGCTGCAATCCGATAAAGCAGCTGTGAGTAGCAACATCATCCATACCACCAAACATCACACCTTACCGAGGGGAAGAAGCCATCACATTAACTGTTTGACCAACTATAGCAGGATGAATTTCTAGTTGATAATTTTGTACAGCCGAGAATGATGGTACAAATAACGAGATGGCCCCTGGCAGAAGAAAGGTTCCCATCCCTGAATTATATAGAGAAGATGCTCAGGTTATACCAGATGAGTATATAAGTATGTTGTGGTGGCCATGACACAGACAGCGTTCAACATGAGTCAGACCCTAAAAATGTCCAGAACATATAAAACACAATAAATGTGATTGGATTCTGGAATGTGAAGCTTACTTGTTCTCTGGTAGATCTATGACTGTGTGGAATAAAGCGCCTGTGACCGGGACAATCTCTGGTAAACTGTTCTCTCTTCTTTCTTTCCTGGCAGGGTGCGTGGCCGATAAACTACGGGCTTGAGCTTCTTCTAAACTGACCAATTTCATGGGAAGTGATCCAGAAGGTAGGGTCATACTCTTCACAATCCGGCAATCTGGAGGAGGGAGAGACATTATATGTGACCACAGAGAGTACAACTCCAAACAATCAGTATCAATTAACACCTCATAACACACCTGATTCTTGTAACTAGGGGGCAGTATTATAGTAGTTATATTCTGGTACATAGGGGGCAGTATTATAGTAGTTATATTCTTGTACATAGGTGCAGTATTATAGTAGTTATATTCTTGTACATAGGGGCAGTATTATAGTAGTTATATTCTTGTACATAGGGGCAGTATTATAGTAGTTATATTCTTGTATATAGGGGCAGTATTATAGTAGTTATATTCTTGTACATAGGGGCAGTATTATAGTAGTTATATTCTTGTACATAGGGGCAGTATTATAGTAGTTATATTCTTGTACATAGGATCAGTATTATAGTAGTTATATTCTTGTATATAGGGGGCAGTATTATAGTAGTTATATTCTTGTACATAGGGGGCAGTATTATAGTAGTTATATTCTTGTACATAGGGGCAGTATTATAATAGTTATATTCTTGTACATAGGGGGCAGTATTATAGTAGTTATATTCTTGTACATAGGGGGCAGTATTATAGTAGTTATATTCTTGTACATAGGGGCAGTATTATAGTAGTTATATTCTTGTACATAGGGGCAGTATTATAGTAGTTATATTCTTGTATATAGGGGGCAGTATTATAGTAGTTATATTCTTGTACATAGGGGGCAGTATTATAGTAGTTATATTCTTGTACATAGGGGCAGTATTATAATAGTTATATTCTTGTACATAGGGGCAGTATTATAGTAGTTATATTCTTGTATATAGGGGCAGTATTATAGTAGTTATATTCTTGTACATAGGGGCAGTATTATAGTAGTTATATTCTTGTACATAGGGGGCAGTATTATAGTAGTTATATTCTTGTACATAGGGGGCAGTATTATAGTAGTTATATTCTTGTACATAGGGGCAGTATCATAGTAGTTATATTCTTGTACATAGGGGCAGTATTATAGTAGTTATATTCTTCTATATAGGGGCAGTATTATAGTAGTTATATTCTTGTACATAGGGGCAGTATTATAGTAGTTATATTCTTTTACATAGGAGCAGTATTATAGTAGTTATATTCTTGTATATAGGGGGCAGTATTATAGTAGTTATATTCTTGTACATAGGGGGCAGTATTATAGTAGTTATATTCTTGTACATAGGGGCAGTATTATAGTAGTTATATTCTTGTACATAGGGGCAGTATTATAATAGTTATATTCTTGTACATAGGGGGCAGTATTATAGTAGTTATATTCTTGTACATAGGGGGCAGTATTATAGTAGTTATATTCTTGTACATAGGGGCAGTATTATAGTAGTTATATTCTTGTACATAGGGGCAATATTATAGTAGTTATATTCTTGTATATAGGGGGCAGTATTATAGTAGTTATATTCTTGTACATAGGGGGCAGTATTATAGTAGTTATATTCTTGTACATAGGGGCAGTATTATAATAGTTATATTCTTGTACATAGGGGCAGTATTATAGTAGTTATATTCTTGTATATAGGGGCAGTATTATAGTAGTTATATTCTTGTACATAGGGGCAGTATTATAGTAGTTATATTCTTGTACATAGGGGCAGTATTATAGTAGTTATATTCTTGTACATAGGGGGCAGTATTATAGTAGTTATATTCTTGTACATAGGGGGCAGTATTATAGTAGTTATATTCTTGTACATAGGGGCAGCATTATAGTAGTTATATTCTTGCACATAGGAGCAGTATTATAGTAGTTATATTCTTGCACATAGGAGCAGTATTATAGTAGTTATATTCTGGTACATAGGGGGCAGTATTATAGTAGTTACATTCTTGTACATAGGAGCAGTATTATAGTAGTTATATTCTTCTACATATGGGGCAGTATTATAGTAGTTATATTCTTGTACATAGGGAGCAGTATTATAGTAGTTATATTCTTGTACATAGGAGCAGTATTATAGTAGTTATATTCTTGTACATAGGGGGCAGTATTATAGTAGTTATATTCTTGTACATAGGAGCAGTATTATAGTAGTTATATTCCTGTACATAGGACCTGTATTATAGTAGTTATATTTATATATATATATATATATATATATATATATATATATATATATATATATATATATAGGGGGCAGTATTATAGCAGTTATACTCTTATATATGGGGCAGTATTAATTCTCCTGCCCTCACATTTCTGGAGAACGCCTTTAAATGTTACATAAGACACAAGGAGGATCCTAGAATATTTGTCTGTTTTGTTTTGAGCTGTTCGGTGTCAAGAACATTTGCATTAAGTTACAACATTGCAAAGTGAGAACAGATCCCTTCGCACATCATTTCTTGGCACTGAATGAGAATTTCCTTAGCGATACGACATCAGATAAATTATGAAAATAAACATGGAAGCAGTGGAGCCAAAAACAGCGCGGTGACCACAACTGAGAGTTTTCAGCCATTAGTTTTGGGTTCGATCATAGAGAAGGTCATAATAGCTTAAAATTGCTTTTGGATATGTGCCATTACGTAATGTCCATAGAGGACTTGAAGGTCAGGGGGGCGGTATTTTACTACCTATTAAACAAAACCCTTTTTTTTTTTTGCATAAGGGAAATTTCACTTTGGGTATAACATCATAAAAATATATAAAGAGATTTTTGAGTTCCATGTTTCTGTCTCCCTCATTTCCTTGTCCTGTGTCTGACTGTTAAGACAAACTGCTGCAGCAGGAGCCTCTCCCTCTTCTCTGCTCTATAGGCAGTATTACACAATGATAGGTTAGCCTCGCCCCATGGATGAGTCACACTCTTGATGCTCATCCCAACTGAAAATGGAGCTGCCCAACAGGAGATCAACCCCCAAGTTCCCTAGGATTTCTACAAAAATGTTTCCAGATCCTTCAGAAAATTCTTCAAAAAAAAAAAAAAAAAAAAAAGAATAAGGTTGTATAGTCCCTTTAAATTGAGTGAGGATGGAAGGGACCCCCTTTTAAAAATGAAACCCTATGGCCACACACTTACCAATAGGTGCAGGCTTGCTGGCCAAAAATAGGTCCTCGGGGTCCCTGTGCTTGATGGGGGCCATGGGACATTTACTGAAGATCTGGTCCACATGATTGAGAATGAACTCGATGACAACTTGCTGGACTCGCACCTCCATGAAAGCTGCATCTCCATTACACCCTGAATCCTCGATTTCTTTGGATCTGGCAGCATAAATGATATGGAAATTGTTTAAGAATGATACATCATGAGTTAGGAATTTAGCCGATGGAGCCTCCTAGTGGTCAAAACAGCACGAAGAACAATATAAAGATAGAATTTCTACAAAAGTACCAGATTGGCTACAAAATAGGATCCTCACTAGACCTGCGACCATTATGGCCCCCATCCCAGACTTCAAAATAGCTAAACAAGGGATGCATCTATACACAACCAGGTAGATTTGGCCAGAATGAACCTGTTAAAAGATTTTTGTGCACAAAGAGTCGCAAGAATTCAGGAAATACAGTATGTTCTAATGTACATGTTTAATCCCCTCAAGGGTGGGGTCAAGGGCGTAACTTGAAGCTAATTGGCTCAAAAGGAAAAATCTGTGGAACTTATTACTCTAGTGTCTTCTTATGTGGAAGAGAGGTCTTTGACACAAAAAATTATATAATACTTGCAAAAGTTAAATAAAAAAACAAAAATAAACCAAAAAAAAAAACAGTAAATATAATAGTTTAAGATTACACCTTAGAGGATACAGGACCCTTGTTATGTTATTATTAGCATTCCTGTATTCCTAGAGGCCTTTTTAGGAGAGGGGTGCAAAATAACAATAAAAAAAAAATGCAATCATCAATGTACCTTAGAAGGTTAGGAGCCCAGACAAGGGCCAGGTTCCTGATATGCATATTGGTGGTGGAGCTGAAGGAGGCGATGTGAGTCAGGTGTCTGCTCAGGTATTCCAGAGTCCTAGAAAATAAAGACAAAAGATCAAAAAGTCAAATACAACGTAAAGACTGAACAGAGAGACGTCGTCAATATACCGCCACCCACAGGGAGGCTGGAAGGGAATAGTGGAATATCACTTTATCAGTCCTTCAAATCATCACAGAGAGATGATTAGGAATCATACCACACCACACTGATTCCATATCGTATCTTAAGTTTTCAAAGGAAATTAATAAAAGCAGGTAGGAAAAGAAGTTAGCTACTTCCTCTGTGACCATTCTTCTAATTCACCATTAAGTTAAGGATTCCATTCAAGTAAACTAGGAACCATACCCTTACAGGCAATTAATTATCTGTGACAAATAGTGAGTGTTGACAATGTGACAAAACATACAAGCCAATGAGAAGTAACATGGCAGACAATGGTGGCTGTCAGGTGCTTACTTCCTATCTTTCTCATACAGCTTCACTTGGTGTTCCTAACTACCCAGAACCACCACAAATGGAAATGGCTGCAAACTGAAAGTACATCCCATCTGATTACTGGTTAGGGCCATGGTTTTATGATGGTGATCACCCCTTTAAAGGGAATGTATTATCAGCAGATTACATATGGGTTACATCAGTTCTTTTTCATATGATAATTTATAGTAGAAAAATATAAAATAAACTAGATGGTGGCCCGATTCTAATGTATCGGGTATTCTAGAATATGTAGGTAGTATATAGCACAGGCTATGTACTATATTATAATATTGCACAGTGACATAGTATATAACACAACCGACGTAGTATACAACATAGCTACGTAGTATATAAGAGAGCTACGTAGTATTTAACACAGCGTACGTAGTATATAGCAGAGCTATGTAGTATATAACATAGCCACGTAGTATATAGCATAGCCACGTAGTGTATTGCACAGGTATGTAGTATATTGGTCAGCCACGTAGTATATAGCAGAGCCACGTATTATATAACATAGCCACGAAGTATATTGCAGAGCCACGTAGTATATAACACAGTCACATAGTGTATTGCACAGCTACGTAGTGTACTGCACAGCAATGTAGTATATTGGTCAGCGACGTAGTATATAGCAGAGCCACGTAGTATATAACATAGCCACATAGTATATTGTAGAGGCACGTAGTATATTGCATAGCTACGTAGTATATTGCACAGCCACGTAGTATATAACAGAGCCACGTAGTATATTGCACAGTCGACGTAGTATATAACACAGAGCACGTAGTATATTGGACAGTCACGTTGTATATTGCACAGTCACGTTGTATATTGCCCAGCTACATAGTATATAGCACAGAGATGTAGTATATAACAGAGCCCACGCAGTATGTAACACAGCCCATGTAGTATATAGCAATGTGGGCACTATATGCGTGGTTAACCTTCGTCCGGCTGAGTAGGTACAATTGTAACTATTCCGTTTTAAAATTGCAATAACTTTTTTTTTTTTTTTTTAAATCCGTAGAGGGCTGAAATTTTGTGACATCTCTGCAGTTTTGGTCCAGAATATATTGGCCAAATTTCAATAAAATATATATGAAGGCACAATTGTACCTCTGCAGCCTGTTAACGTTGTAAAATTATGTAGCCTGATGAAGGTTAAAAAAGACTTAAAATAAAAAATAAACATATACTGCCCTTCCGAAGGCCCCTTGAAGTCCTGGCGCCTGTGTGCGGTGCACACAGCAGCTTCCGGTCCCAGGGTTGGTATGAGCGCAGGACCTTTGATGACGTCGCAGTCACATGACCGTGTCGTCATGGCAGGTCCTTCTCGCATAGCATCCTTGGCACCGGAGCCTGCCGCTTGCACTGCCGAGGACAGCGCCCCACGTCAGAGGGTGAGAATAACCTTTTTTTTAATTATTATTATTTGTAACATTAGATCTTTTTACTATTGATGCTGCATACACATCATCAATAGTAAAAAGTTGGTCACACAGGGTTAATAGCTGCGTTAATGGAGTGCGTTACACCGCGGTCAACGCTGCCATTAACCCTGTGTGAGCGCTGACTGGAGGGGAGTACGGAGCGGGCACTGACAGCGGGAAGGAAGGAGCGGCTATTTTGCCGCCGGACTGCGCCCGTCGCTGATTGGCCGTGGCAATGGTCATGGGCGTTTTGCCACGACCAATCAGCGACTTGGATTTCCATGACAGACAGAGGCCGCGACCAATGATTATCCGTGACAGACAGACAGACGGAAGTGACCCTTAGACAATTATATAGTAGATAAAAATAAATAAATCTTACAATCTTCACACTGACCACTAGGGTTATATTAGACTCAAACTTACTGTTTTTACAGAAGAGTCACTATCATAAATTACAACAGTACAGGGACATCTTTATGTACAGGAGATAACACAGGATCCACCATTCACAATAGGTGATGTCACAGCTCACCTCCTCCTCCTGTACAATGACTGATAACACCTTTATATACAGTAGATAACACAGGATCCACCAATCACAATAGGTGATGTCACAGCTCACCTCCTCCTCCTGTACAATGACTGATAACATCTCTATATACAGTAGATAACACAGGATCCACCATTCACAATAGGTGATGTCACAGCTCACCTCCTCCTCCTGTACAATGACTGATAACACCTCTATATACAGTAGATAACACAGGATCCACCATTCATAATAGGTGATATCACAGCTCACCTCCTCCTCCTGTACAATGACTGATAACACCTCTATATACAGTAGATAACACAGGATCCACCATTCACAATAGGTGATGTCACAGCTCACCTCCTCCTCCTGTACAATGACTGATAACACCTCTATATACAGTAGATAACACAGGATCCACCATTCACAATAGGTGATGTCACAGCTCACCTCCTCCTCCTGTACAATGACTGATAACACCTCTATATACAGTAGATAACACACAATACACCATTCACAATAGATGATGTCACAGCTCACCTCCTCCTCTTGTACAATGACTGATAACACCTCTATATACAGTAGATAACACAGGATCCACCATTCACAATAGGTGATGTCACAGCTCACTTCCACCTCCTCCTGTACAATGACTGATAGCACCTCTATATACAGTAGATAACACAGGATCCACCATTCACAATAGGTGATGTCACAGCTCACCTCCTCTTCCTGTACAATGACTGATAACACCTCTATATACAGTAGATAACACAGGATCCATCATTCACAATAGGTGATGTCACAGCTCACCTCCTCCTCCTGTACAATGACTGACAACACCTCTACATACAGTAGAAAACACAGGATCCATCATTCACAATAGGTGATGTCACAGCTCACCTCCTCCTCCTGTACAATGATTGATAACACCTCTATATACAGTAGATAACACAGGATCCGCCATTCACAATAGGTGATGTCACAGCTCGCCTCCTCCTCCTCCTGTACAATTACTGATAACACCTCTATATACAGTAGATAACACAGGATCCACCATTCACAATAGGTGATGTCACAGCTCACCTCCTCCTCCTGTACAATGATTGACAACACCTCTATATACAGTAGATAACACAGGATCCGCCATTCACAATAGGTGATATCACAGCTCACCTCCCCCTGTGCAATGACTGATAACACCTCTATATACAGTAGATAACACAGGATCCACCATTCACAATAGGGGATGTCACAGCTCACCTCCTCCTCCTCCTGTACAATGACAGATAACACCTCTATATACAGTATATAACACAGCATCCATCATTCCCAATAGGTGATGTCACAGCTCACCTCCTCCTCCTGTACAATGACTGATAACACCTCTATATACAGTATATAACACAGGATCCACCATTCACAATAGGGGATGTCACAGCTCTCCTCCTCCTCCCTTTGCACTTGCTCATTAGATGCTTCAATACAAAAGATAGAACCTGAGTCAGTCTATTCCTGCTAATGTGCGTGTGCATTTCCTGAAGGAACAGTGATCAGTGAGTGAAACAGATACATTTTCCAAAAAACCCGCGATTCAAACATTAGGTCATGTGCGGCGGACACACTCCACAGAGGCATTAGTTGATTTCCTCCAGGGCTCTGCCTCTGCTGACTGTAGCCATGTTAAGGTTGGTTTATCGCCCCTCGTGCACAGATGTAGGGTCTGCACAACTGGGAAAGCTCCTGCCGCCAATCCTCTGGTGTGTAAATAACCTCATATATACACCAGAGCTCCAGAGTGACATCCTCGGTATGACGGACGCTCACGACTGCACCTTCTGGATCCAGAGCTGGTAATAAACTGATGGGTAAATATTTATCCTAATAGTAACAGATACCTGGAATTCCTCCTGGGGGAATTACAGTATGGGAAGGATGAAGCCCCCTACCGCAGGAGCACTATATAAGGTCCAGGCCGTCTACACACAGCACCATACATCAGCTAATGTTACAAAAGAACAATGCCGAGAATGTAACAATGTAACCAAACTCCTCATCTGTAGTAGAAAACAGCAGGAATGTTTTATCTTATTATTATTACTATTTCAGATATAAGAGAGAGGATGAAATATCAATCACCTCTAATCCTCGCTCTATTCCTAATTCCCCAGTGGATTCCTGTGACAATTGCATCAAGAAATCCTGCAAGTCATACACGGATATGATCAAGGTTACCGTCACCAGTTGATCCACACCAGCAAGTTCCCCTTAAATCAGGGGTGGGAAAACATTTTTCTGCCAAGGGCCATTTGGAATTTTATAATAGCTTTCGGAGGCCGTAAAAAAATATTAACTTAAAAATTAACAAACTATATTAACATAGTAACATAGTTAGTAAGGCCGAAAAAAGACATTTGTCCATCCAGTTCAGCCTATATTCCATCATAATAAATCCCCAGATCTACGTCCTTCTACAGAACCTAATAATTGTATGATACAATATTGTTCTGCTCCAGGAAGACATCCAGGCCTCTCTTGAACCCCTTGACTGAGTTCGCCATCACCACCTCCTCAGGCAAGCAATTCCAGATTCTCACTGCCCTAACAGTAAAGAATCCTCTTCTATGTTGGTGGAAAAACCTTCTCTCCTCCAGACGCAAAGAATGCCCCCTTGTGCCCGTCACCTTCCTTGGTATAAACAGATCCTCAGCGAGATATTTGTATTGTCCCCTTATATACTTATACATGGTTATTAGATCGCCCCTCAGTCGTCTTTTTTCTAGACTAAATAATCCTAATTTCGCTAATCTATCTGGGTATTGTAGTTCTCCCATCCCCTTTATTAATTTTGTTGCCCTCCTTTGTACTCACTCTAGTTCCATTATATCCTTCCTGAGCACCGGTGCCCAAAACTGGACACAGTACTCCATGTGCGGTCTAACTAGGGATTTGTACAGAGGCAGTATAATGCTCTCATCATGTGTATCCAGACCTCTTTTAATGCACCCCATGATCCTGTTTGCCTTGGCAGCTGCTGCCTGGCACTGGCTGCTCCAGGTAAGTTTATCATTAACTAGGATCCCCAAGTCCTTCTCCCTGTCAGATTTACCCAGTGGTTTCCCGTTCAGTGTGTAATGGTGATATTGATTCCTTCTTCCCTTGTGTATAACCTTACATTTATCATTGTTAAACCTCATCTGCCACCTTTCAGCCCAAGTTTCCAACTTATTGATTCAGATATTGATTCAGAGATTTAAATAAATTGCAGCTCCCCCCACCACAAAGTATAGTGCAACTCCCTCTCATACCCAGTATAGTGCACCTCCCCCCACACACAGTATAGTGCAGCTCCCCACACACAGTATAGTGCAGCTCCCCCACACACAGTATAGTGCAACTCCCCCAAGAAACAGTATAGTGCAGCTCCCTCCCACACAGTATAATACAGCTCCACCCACACACAGTATAGTGCAGCTCCACCCACACACAGTATAGTGGAGCTCCCTTCAACACACAGTATAGTGCAGCTCCCTCCCAGAGTATACTGCAGCTCCACCCACACACAGTACAGTGCAGCTCCCTCCCACACACAGTATAGTGTAGCGCCCCACACAAAATAGTGCAGCTCCCTCCCACACACAGTATAGTGCAGCTGCTCCAACACGGTACAGTGCAGCTCCACCACACACACAGTATAGTGCAGCTCCCCCAACACACAATATAGTGAAGCTTCTCCAACACAGTACAGTGCAGCTCCCACACACACAGTATAGTGCAGCTGCTCCAACACAGTACAGTGCAGCTCCACCACACACAGTATAATGCAGCTCCCCCAACACAAAGTATAGTGAAGCTTATCCAACACAGTATAGTGCAGCTCCCCCACACACACAGTATAGTGCAGCTCCCCACACATACAGTATAGTGCAGCTCCCCCACACACAGTATAGTGCTGCTCCCCCAACAAACAGTATAGTGCAGCTCCCTCCCACACAGTATAATACAGCTCCACCCACACACAGTATAGTGCAGCTCCACCCACACACAGTATAGTGGAGCTCCCCTCAACACACAGTATAGTGCAGCTCCCTCCCACACACAGTATACTGCAGCTCCACCCACACACAGTATAGTGCAGCTCCCTCCCATACACATTATAGTGCAGCACCCCACACACAGTATAGTGCAGCTTCCTCCCACACACAGTATAGTGCAGCTCCCCCACACACACAGTATAGTGCAGCTGCTCCAACAGACTACAGTGCAGCTCCACCACACACAGTATAGTGCATCTCCCCCAACACACAGTATAGTGAAGCTTCTCCAACACAGTATAGTGCAGCTCCACCCACACACAGTATAGTGGAGCTCCCCCCAAAACACAGTATAGTGCAGACACACACAGTATAGTGAAGCCCCTGCACTCACACACACAATATTCACCCCTCCTCCTTGTTCCCCGCGCTGCTCCAGGCTCTGATCCGGTCTCATCAGCTCCACTGCTGGTACAACGTGGCGCACAATGAAGTGACGTCATCATGCACCCGCTGAGTCACAAGCAGAGGGGAGTGATGGGAGAGGCAGCGTCTGATGCTCTCTCCTCCATCAGTGCTTTCAATTGTATCCACGTCTATGATGCCGATAAGTTGAATGAGCAATGGGGCGGGCCGGGCTACAGAGCAGCCGTCTGCGCGCACCTCTGCAGAATTAAAGGGCCCGCGGCCAATAACGGCAAAGTGACTGTGGGCCGCAACAGATGATATTGGGGTCCGCAGTTTTACACCACTCCATCCGACGCTGGGCATTGTGCTTCGTGATGTATGGCTGCATACTGCTGCCCAGCCATGAAGCTCCCGGCGGGGGCGCAGTGTTTGTGCTGCTACCAGAGGAGGTCTGGACTCTGCAGTTATGGGGTCAGCAGAGTGGTGGTGACTGTTCGGTCCTCTGATCCTCAGCACTCGGCCCCCCGCTCTGTAACGTTACGGGGTCTCCACTTCGCAGGTGAGTTGCCGCAGTTTCTTCCACTTCCCAATAATATCACTCACAGGTGATGGGGGAAGATTCTGGAGGTAGAAATGTCATGGACGGACTTGTTACCACGGTGGCTCCTATTACAGGATCGTGCTGGTATCGGGGGGCCGAATGTCATACATGAGGGAGCAATGGGACTGATGAATAACACCGGAACTTACTGATTACAATGTATCTATCATTATGTCCATTTCCAGTAAGACTGCTGACATCATTTTGTGTCCCGCTGTAGCAGTAGGTGGCACTTTGCTGGGCAGGCGCCCTTTGGAGTGTACCTTGGCCCCTGTGGACGGCCCCTGCTGGGTATTGTGGGCTCACCAGCTGTCTAACTCTGAATGTTTTGGAATGTTTTGTCGAAAATAATATAAATTCTATATAAAGTTCTGCTCTGCTTATTTGTGTTGCTAGGACAACAGGAAGCGAGCGTTTCCTGCACCGCGGTCGCAATTGTTACTTTGACGGTGATCTTCTGAGTGGGAGCACTTATGTGGCAGCTGCAGAACTGCGGCGTCTCGGTGTTTTGTGCTGCAGCCAGAAACCCGTCTCCTCCGCATGAGAAGCGCGACATCTAAACGGTGCAGACCGAATGCCGCCCTCGCTGGGGTGTAGAACGTTCTCACTTTCTGGGGGGGGGGGAGGGGGCGGATGGATCGCCATAATTCAGGAAAGTTAAACTTATGCAGACTCTGCGGGCACAAAAAGTGACCTCACCGTCCTGGAGGAGTTTTATGTAAGACGGGTGGTGCCAGTTATTGGCAAGGGACAAAGTGGCAAAGATTTGGAAAGCTGATGCGATGCAATCCCAGGCTCTTCTGTGCTTTTTCTTTTCCTTTTTTTTTCTCTTGAAACAGGCACAAAATTATCCTGATAATTCATTTTATAATGTATCTTTAAAGGGATGGAGCGCAGCTTTTCTGACACCTTAAATCCTATTTTTAGCTACACAAAGTTACAAAAGTTACAAAAAGCTACAAAGGTTTCTGTCTGCCTGCAACTACCACAAGGGGGAACTCACAGCCAGGACTAAGGGGAGCTCACAGCCACCACTAGGGGGAGCTCACAGCCAGGACTAAGGGGAGCTCAAAGCCACCACTAGGGGGAGCTCACAGTCACGACAAAGGGGAGTTCACAGCCAGGAGTAAGGGGAGCTCAAAGCCACCACTAGGGGGAGCTCACAGCCACGACAAAGGGGAGTTCACAGCCAGGAGTAAGGGGAGCTCAAAGCCACCACTAGGGGGAGCTCACAGCCACCACTAGGGGAAGCACACAGCCACCACTAGGGGGAGCTCACAGCCAGGGCTAAGGGGAGCTTACAACCAGGACTAAGGGGAGCTCACAGCCACCACTAGGGGAAGCTCACAGCCAGGACTAAGGGGAGCTCAAAGCCACCACTAGGGGAAGCTCACAGCCAGGACTAAGGGGAGCTCAAAGCCACCACTAGGGGAAGCTCACAGCCAGGACTAAGGGGAGCTCAAAGCCACCACTAGGGGAAGCTCACAGCCAGGACTAAGGGGAGCTCAAAGCCACCACTAGGGGAAGCTCACAGCCAGGACTAAGGGGAGCTCAAAGCCACCACTAGGGGAAGCTCACAGCCAGGACTAAGGGGAGCTCACAGCCACCACTAGGGGAAGCTCACAGCCAGGACTAAGGGGAGCTCAAAGCCACCACTAGGGGAAGCTCACAGCCAGGACTAAGGGGAGCTCAAAGCCACCACTAGGGGAAGCTCACAGCCAGGACTAAGGGGAGCTCAAAGCCACCACTAGGGGAAGCTCACAGCCAGGACTAAGGGGAGCTCAAAGCCACCACTAGGGGAAGCTCACAGCCAGGACTAAGGGGAGCTCACAGCCACCACTAGGGGAAGCTCACAGCCAGGACTAAGGGGAGCTCAAAGCCACCACTAGGGGAAGCTCACAGCCAGGACTAAGGGGAGCTCAAAGCCACCACTAGGGGGAGCTCACAGCCAGGGCTAAGGGGAGTTCACAGCCACGACAAAGGGGAGTTCACAGCCACGACAAAGGGGAGCTCACAGCCACCACTAGGGGGAGCTCACAGCCAGGACTAAGGGGAGTTCACAGCCACGACAAAGGGGAGCTTACAACCAGGACTAAGGGGAGCTCACAGCCACCACAAAGGGGAGTTCACAGCCACGACAAAGGGGAGCTCACAGCCACCACTAGGGGAAGCTCACAGCCACGACTAAGGGGAGCTCACAGCCACCACTAGGGGAAGCTCACAGCCACGACTAAGGGGAGCTCACAGCCAGGACTAAGGGGAGCTCACAGCCACCACTATGGAAAGATCACAGCCACCACTAGGGGAAGCTCACCATCACCACTAGGGGAGGCTCACAGCCAGGACTAAGGGGATCTCACAACCACCACTAGGGAGAGCTCACAGCCACCACAAGGGGGAGCTCACAGCCAGGACTAAGGGGAGCTCACAGCCACCACTAGGGGAAGCTCACAGCCACGACTAAGGGGAGCTCACAGTCCCCACTAGGGGAAGCTCACAGCCACGACTAAGGGGAGCTCACAGCCAGGACTAAGGGGAGCTCACAGCCACCACTATGGAAAGATCACAGCCACCACTAGGGGAAGCTCACCATCACCACTAGGGGAGGCTCACAGCCAGGACTAAGGGGATCTCACAACCACCACTAGGGAGAGCTCACAGCCACCACAAGGGGGAGCTCACAGCCAGGACTAAGGGGAGCTCACAGCCACCACTAGGGGAAGCTCACCATCACCACTAGGGGAGGCTCACAGCCAGGACTAAGGGGATCTCACAACCACCACTAGGGAGAGCTCACAGCCACCACAAGGGGGAACTCACAGCCAGGACTAAGGGGAGCTCACAGCCACCACTATGGGAAGCTCACAGCCACCACAAGGGGAAGCTTACTGTCACCACTAGGGGAAGCTCACAGCCAGGACTAAGGGAAGCTCACAACCACCACTAGGGGGAGCTCACAGCCACCACTAAGGGAAGCTCACAGCCAGGACTAAGGGGACCTCACACCCACCATTAGGGGAAGCCCACAGCCACCACTAGGGGAAGTACACAGCTAGTACTAAGGGGAACTCACAGCCACCTGTAGGGGGAGCTCACAGCCAGGACTAAGGGGGAGCTCACAGCCACCACTAGTGGAAGCACACAGTCACCACTAGGGGAAGCTCACAGCCAGGACTAAGGGGCGCTTACAGCCACGACTAAGGGGAGATCACAGCCACCACTAGGGAGAGCTCACAGCCACTACTAGGGGAGCTCACAGCCACTGCTAAGGGAAGCTCACAGCCAGAACTAAGGGGAGCTCACAGCCACCACTAGGGGAAGCACACAGCTAGTACTAAGGGGAACTCACAGCCACCTGTAGGGGGAGTTCACAGCTAGGACTAAGGGGGAGCTCACAGCCAGGACTAAGGGGAGCTCACAGCCATGACTATGGGGAGATCACAGCCACCACTAGGGGAAGCTCACAGCCACCACTAGGAGAAGCACACAGTCACCAATAGGGGAAGCTCACAGCCACCACTAGCTAGTGCTCACAGCCACTACTAGGGGGAGCTCACAGCAACTACTAGGGGGAGCTCACAGCCACCACTAAGGGAAGCTCACAGCCAGGACTAAGGGGAGCTCACAGCCACCCCTATGGGAAGCTCACAGCCACCACAAGGGGAAGCTCACGTCACCACTAGGGGAAGCTCACAGCAAGGACTAAGGGGAGCTCACAGCCACCACTAGGGAGAGCTCACAGCCACCACCAGGGGGAGATCACAGCCATCACTAGGGGAAGGTCACAGGCATGACTAAGGGGAGCTCACAGCCAGGACTAAGGGGAGCTCACAGCTACCACTAGGGGGAGGTCACAGCCAAGGCTAAGGGGAGCTCACAACCACCACTAGGGGAATCTCACAGCCACAACTAAGGGGGAGCTCACAGCCAGGACTAGGGGAAGGTCACAGCCACCACTTTGGGAAGCTCACAACCACCAAGAGGGAGCTCATAGGCACCACTAGGAGGATCCTACAGCCACCACTAGGGAGAGCTTACAGCCACCACTAGGGGAAGTTCACAGCCACCACTAGGGGAAGTTCGCGGGCACCAATTGGGGAATTTTGCAACCACCAATAGAAGCTCATAGCACTACTAGGGATAGTTCATAGCAAACCGGGGATGATAGCAATTTTTGCGAGATCTCGGGCATTGATGCACGTCACAGACAAGAGTGACCCGTCAGTTACTGACAGGAGGCAGCAACGAGCAGAGAAAGAGCGAGAGCAGTCAGAGAGCTGTAGTGCAAGGCCAGGCCCCTTGCACATGTGGCTCATTTGTATGAAAATTCGCAGATGGATTTCTATAAGGCTGCCGTCACACTAGCAGTATTTGGTCAGTATTTTACATCAGTATTTGTAGCCAAAACCAGGAGTGGAACAAATAGAGGAAAAGTATAATAGAAACATATTCACCACTTCTGTATTTATCACCCACTCCTGGTTTTGGCTACAAATACTGAAGTAAAATACTGACCAAATATTGCTAGTGTGACGGCAGCCTAAAAAAGGAGGCACAGACTTACAAAACAAAGGTATGGACATCATCAAAGTTAAAAGGACTTTGCATAGAATAGTTAGTTTGGGGTCAAAAAACTGTGCTCAACTTGTGATTCAACTTTGATGATGTATTTGATGACAACTCAGCTGAGCGAAGGTCAGAAAAAGACAGATAAAAAAAAAGTTACAGATTCTCCCGTCAGACCATCATGAAGAGCTCACTGACAGATTTTCGGATCACTCATTCTGCAGCCAGCAATAGACAATGTAACACACAGAGGCTTCAGAAAGCAAGTAATGCAATGTTTCTAGTGAGAACCAGTTGCAGAAATGTTTTTTAGCTCCAAAAACAAGCATTTGAGTAAAAAAATAAAATTATGACATTTAAACAAACTACTTCTTGTAGGCAGAAAATCAGCGCTCCCACCCTTCTGAGGATTTAGGGGTGTTACATTTCTCTGATATAGAGCTGCAAATCTCCAGCACAGATGTAGCATGAGATTTTGCATTTCATACTACAGTCGTCCACTTGCCAAGTTTTACAGTGGCTGATCTGATTGACGTTCGTGGCGTGCAGAACGCCTCGCCAACATTTATAAGTTCCGATAACTGTGCTGCCGCGACCCCTCCGCATCTGTTTCTTGCACCGATATCCACTCCCAAAAGCTGCGATTTGATGCCAAATCTCTGTACAATCACAGAGCATCACATGGAGGTTCCGGCGCACACGTCTTCATAAATTTGGCACATTTTTAGGGGGCTGTTTTAAAGGTCAAAATTGAAATCTGCTGTCATCGATTGTGCCAATTTCACAATTAATAATAAATATCGCTCGGAATTATCCACCTCTCCTGGAAAACCAAACCCACATTTTTAAAAGTTGAGAAAAGTCACAATGTTTGAGGGGGTTTAATATATTTACATGCAAAAACGCTTCCTTCCTGCAGCTGCCACTAGGGGGAGCTAAGTAGTATATTGAATACAGACTTATTATGGCACTCAATGTAAGGACTGTATGCAGTCGCTCTAGAGCTCCCCCTACCTGTAAAAATGGGAAATATATTTACAAACTGGGCAAATAGCTTATATTCATCAGACCAGTGAATCGAGAGGTAACATTTGGTTTACAGTCCCTAAAAATTCAGTTCTAAATGTTTTTTTATATCAGTATTCCACCAGTAAATAATTTTGTTTCTGTTGTGCATTTAGCCAAAAAAAAAAAGTTAGGACTTGTTTTTTTTAGACTTCATTTTTATCTGACAACTCAGGATACTGTCTGACAACTCTGATCACAAGTCCCTGTCACTAGAGATGGCTTGTGATAAAAAAAACATTACAGAGTTTCCCAGACCGTAAATCTCCCACTTTATTTCATTTCCCTCTTCGTCATCATTTATAATATTACATTAATTAGAATTTTGTGAGACAAATTCCTGGAACTGGAGGGGTCAGATGAGAATGATACAGAAGAAATCTGACATTTACTGAGCATCTTAGTCATGTGGAAGTGGATGCATCGCGCTGTAATCCGCGGCCTGCGGTCTGTTGTGCAATAAACTGGAGAGCGCGTAAACAGTCACATCTGGGACAGATGCTGCCGCGCTCAAAAAGGGGAAATCAAAAGCATAAACATGCACAAAATAATGTCCCCTGGAGAAAAAGGATCCTCAGTGCTCATACATAGAAATTAATACCGCCATACAGTGTACAGATACATATAGCGTCCAAATAATATTACTATATACTGGGTTAATGCACGTGAGGAAAGAGACATAGCGAATCATTTCTAATTGGAGGTATTTGCTAATATTATTATTATTGCACCCACTACATATTGGGATAGGATCTATTGGGATAGGATCTTGAAGATGGGAATACTCCTTTAAATAGGATAGTGTTAAGAATAGTATTGGGGATAGGGTTAGTGATAGGGTTGTGGATAGGATCGGGTTTAGTTGGGGATAGGGTTGGGGATAGGGTTGGGGATACGGTTGGGGATAAGGTTGGGGATAAGGTTGGGGATAGGGTTGGGGATAGGGTTGAGGATAGGGTTGGGGATAGGATCGGGTTTAGTTGGGGATAGGGTTAGGGATAGGGTTGGGGATACGGTTGAGGACACGGTTGGGGATAGGGTTGGGGATAGGGTTGAGGATAGGGTTGGGGATAGGGTTGGGGATACGGTTGGGGATAAGGTTGGGGACACAGTTGGGGATAGGGTTAGGGATGGGATTAGGGTTAGGGATAGGGTTGGGGATAGGGTTAGGGATAAGGTTGGGGATACGGTTGAGGACACGGTTGGGGATAGGGTTGGGGAAAGGGTTGGGGATACGGTTGGGGACACGGTTGGGGATAGGGTTGGGGATGGGATTAGGGATAGAGTTAGGGATAGGGTTAGGGATAGGGTTGGGGATAGGGTTGGGGATAGGGCTAGGTATAGGAATAGGGTTGAGGATACGGCTGGGATAGGGTTGGAGATACGGTTGGGGATAGAATTAGGGAATAGGATTCGGGATAGGATTGAGGATAAGGTTGGGCATACGGTTGGAGACAGTGTTAGTGATAGGGTTGGGGATACAGTTGAAGATCGGGTTACAGATAGGATTGGGGATAGGATTAGGGATAGGATTGGGGATAGAGTTGGGGATAGAGTTGCGGATACGGTTGGGGATACGGCTGGGATAGGGATAGGGTTAGGGATAGAGTTGGGGATACTATTGGGATAGGGTTAGGGATAGGGTTGGGGTAGAGTTGAGGATATAGTTGGGGATACGGTTGGGTATACGGTTGGGATAGGGTTAGGGATAGGGTTGGGAATAGAGTTGGGGATACGGTTGGGATAGGGATAGGGTTGGGGATAGGGTTAGGGATAGGATTGGGGATAGGATTGGGGATACGGTTGGAGACAGGGTTAGTGATAGGGTTGGGGATACAGTTGAAGATAGGGTTACAGATAGGGTTGGGTATAGGGATAGAGTTAGGGATAGGGATATGTGATAGGGTTGGGGATAGGGCTAAAGATAGGGTGGGGATAGGGATGGTGTTAGGGATAGGGTTAGGGAATGGCCTGGGTTAATAAAATAGTTAAATAACAAAAATGTCATGTAAAACGGTTTATTTTTACATTTATACGTCAAATTTGAGAAAACCACAGAAAACAAAGCTAGCGGGTCAAAGGGCAAACTGTAACTATATCAGGGGTTTATTACTAAAACTGGAGGAAGGGACTATGAGAACGCTAACGGTTCACTGGTTACAGGATGCGGAATCCTAGCCCTCCGCCAGGTAGCCCACGGCAAGACCCCATTAAATGATCTGTGTATTATGAGCACATGATTGAATATATGACTATTGTTACATCGTCACTATTAGTAACATATTATATTGGCGCGCTCGAGCAGACGTCGTGCACTGATTGTATATACGACCGCAGACAGGCGTCCTGGGATACAGACACCGGATATTCGTGAGGCCGGTGACGTCTCCATTCACAACGATCTACTAACAAACACTAAATCCATCACTGCTCTGAGGCTGACACCAATAAGCTGGGATCAGAGGAGCGGGTCAGAACCGCGCGCGAAACCAACACGGACAGATCTATCAGTCACATATTATAGTCACTATAGATGGAGTAAAGATGATCAGAATCTGTGCAGAGGTGTCACCTAAAATCCAGAATACAGCAATAACTGGGAGTGATTAATGATGAGAACTCGCGCGTTACTTAACCTACCTGTAATGCGATGAAGGCAACTCCTGGATGACATTCTGTATTTGGGATAATTGATCTCCCTCCACCGAGCATGAGACAGCGTCCTGAGGAGAAGACAAGGAGAAGCTTCACTAATAGTATATCATAATAATATCATACTCTAATTGTTGTTATGAAGTCAAACAATAGTATAAGTATTACAGCGAAAACGTTGTACATAGGGGCAGTATTATAGTAGTTATATTCTTGTACATAGGAGCAGTATTATAGTAGTTATATTCTTGTACATAGGAGCAGTATTATAGTAGTTATATTCTTGTACATAGGAGCAGTATTATAGTAGTTATATTCTTGTACATAGGAGCAGTATTATAGTAGTTATATTCTTGTACATAGGGGACAGTATTATAGTAGTTATATTCTTGTACATAGGAGCAGTATTATAGTAGTTATATTCTTGTATATAGGAGCAGTATTATAGTAGTTATATTCTTGTACATAGGGGACAGTATTATAGTAGTTATATTCTTGTACATAGGAGCAGTATTATAGTAGTTATATTCTTGTATATAGGAGCAGTATTATAGTAGTTATATTCTTGTATATAGGAGCAGTATTATAGTAGTTATATTCTTGTACATAGGGGACAGTATTATAGTAGTTATATTCTTGTACATAGGAGCAGTATTATAGTAGTTATATTCTTGTACATAGGAGCAGTATTATAGTAGTTATATTCTTGTACATAGGGAGCAGTATTATAGTAGTTATATTCTTGTACATAGGGGACAGTATTATAGTAGTTATATTCTTGTACATAGGAGCAGTATTATAGTAGTTATATTCTTGTATATAGGAGCAGTATTATAGTAGTTATATTCTTGTACATAGGGGACAGTATTATAGTAGTTATATTCTTGTACATAGGAGCAGTATTATAGTAGTTATATTCTTGTACATAGGAGCAGTATTATAGTAGTTATATTCTTGTACATAGGGAGCAGTATTATAGTAGTTATATTCTTGTACATAGGAGCAGTATTATAGTAGTTATATTCTTGTATATAGGAGCAGTATTATAGTAGTTATATTCTTGTATATAGGAGCAGTATTATAGTAGTTATATTCTTGTACATAGGGGACAGTATTATAGTAGTTATATTCTTGTACATAGGGGACAGTATTATAGTAGTTATATTCTTGTACATAGGAGCAGTATTATAGTAGTTATATTCTTGTATATAGGAGCAGTATTATAGTAGTTATATTCTTGTACATAGGGGACAGTATTATAGTAGTTATATTCTTGTACATAGGAGCAGTATTATAGTAGTTATATTCTTGTACATAGGAGCAGTATTATAGTAGTTATATTCTTGTACATAGGGAGCAGTATTATAGTAGTTATATTCTTGTACATAGGAGCAGTATTATAGTAGTTATATTCTTGTATATACGGGCAGTATTATAGTAGTTATATTCTTGTACATAGGAGCAGTATTATAGTAGTTATATTCTTGTACATAGGAGCAGTATTATAGTAGTTATATTCTTGTATATAGGAGCAGTATTATAGTAGTTATATTCTTGTATATAGGAGCAGTATTATAGTAGTTATATTCTTGTACATAGGGGACAGTATTATAGTAGTTATATTCTTGTACATAGGGGACAGTATTATAGTAGTTATATTCTTGTACATAGGAGCAGTATTATAGTAGTTATATTCCTGTATATAGGAGCAGTATTATAGTAGTTATATTCTTGTACATAGGGGACAGTATTATAGTAGTTATATTCTTGTACATAGGAGCAGTATTATAGTAGTTATATTCTTGTACATAGGAGCAGTATTATAGTAGTTATATTCTTGTATATAGGAGCAGTATTATAGTAGTTATATTCTTGTATATAGGAGCAGTATTATAGTAGTTATATTCTTGTACATAGGGGACAGTATTATAGTAGTTATAATCTTGTACATAGGGGACAGTATTATAGTAGTTATATTCTTGTACATAGGAGCAGTATTATAGTAGTTATATTCTTGTATATAGGAGCAGTATTATAGTAGTTATATTCTTGTACATAGGGGACAGTATTATAGTAGTTATATTCTTGTACATAGGAGCAGTATTATAGTAGTTATATTCCTGTACATAGGAGCAGTATTATAGTAGTTATATTCTTGTACATAGGGAGCAGTATTATAGTAGTTATATTCTTGTACATAGGAGCAGTATTATAGTAGTTATATTCTTGTACATAGGAGCAGTATTATAGTAGTTATATTCTTGTACATAGGAGCAGTATTATAGTAGTTATATTCTTGTACATAGGAGCAGTATTATAGTAGTTATATTCTTGTACATAGGGGACAGTATTATAGTAGTTATATTCTTGTACATAGGAGCAGTATTATAGTAGTTATATTCTTGTATATAGGAGCAGTATTATAGTAGTTATATTCTTGTACATAGGGGACAGTATTATAGTAGTTATATTCTTGTACATAGGAGCAGTATTATAGTAGTTATATTCTTGTATATAGGAGCAGTATTATAGTAGTTATATTCTTGTATATAGGAGCAGTATTATAGTAGTTATATTCTTGTACATAGGGGACAGTATTATAGTAGTTATATTCTTGTACATAGGGGACAGTATTATAGTAGTTATATTCTTGTACATAGGAGCAGTATTATAGTAGTTATATTCTTGTATATAGGAGCAGTATTATAGTAGTTATATTCTTGTACATAGGGGACAGTATTATAGTAGTTATATTCTTGTACATAGGAGCAGTATTATAGTAGTTATATTCTTGTACATAGGAGCAGTATTATAGTAGTTATATTCTTGTACATAGGGAGCAGTATTATAGTAGTTATATTCTTGTACATAGGAGCAGTATTATAGTAGTTATATTCTTGTATATAGGAGCAGTATTATAGTAGTTATATTCTTGTATATAGGAGCAGTATTATAGTAGTTATATTCTTGTACATAGGGGACAGTATTATAGTAGTTATATTCTTGTACATAGGGGACAGTATTATAGTAGTTATATTCTTGTACATAGGAGCAGTATTATAGTAGTTATATTCTTGTATATAGGAGCAGTATTATAGTAGTTATATTCTTGTACATAGGGGACAGTATTATAGTAGTTATATTCTTGTACATAGGAGCAGTATTATAGTAGTTATATTCTTGTACATAGGAGCAGTATTATAGTAGTTATATTCTTGTACATAGGGAGCAGTATTATAGTAGTTATATTCTTGTACATAGGAGCAGTATTATAGTAGTTATATTCTTGTATATACGGGCAGTATTATAGTAGTTATATTCTTGTACATAGGAGCAGTATTATAGTAGTTATATTCTTGTACATAGGAGCAGTATTATAGTAGTTATATTCTTGTATATAGGAGCAGTATTATAGTAGTTATATTCTTGTATATAGGAGCAGTATTATAGTAGTTATATTCTTGTACATAGGGGACAGTATTATAGTAGTTATATTCTTGTACATAGGGGACAGTATTATAGTAGTTATATTCTTGTACATAGGAGCAGTATTATAGTAGTTATATTCCTGTATATAGGAGCAGTATTATAGTAGTTATATTCTTGTACATAGGGGACAGTATTATAGTAGTTATATTCTTGTACATAGGAGCAGTATTATAGTAGTTATATTCTTGTACATAGGAGCAGTATTATAGTAGTTATATTCTTGTATATAGGAGCAGTATTATAGTAGTTATATTCTTGTATATAGGAGCAGTATTATAGTAGTTATATTCTTGTACATAGGGGACAGTATTATAGTAGTTATAATCTTGTACATAGGGGACAGTATTATAGTAGTTATATTCTTGTACATAGGAGCAGTATTATAGTAGTTATATTCTTGTATATAGGAGCAGTATTATAGTAGTTATATTCTTGTACATAGGGGACAGTATTATAGTAGTTATATTCTTGTACATAGGAGCAGTATTATAGTAGTTATATTCCTGTACATAGGAGCAGTATTATAGTAGTTATATTCTTGTACATAGGGAGCAGTATTATAGTAGTTATATTCTTGTACATAGGAGCAGTATTATAGTAGTTATATTCTTGTATATACGGGCAGTATTATACTAGTAATATTCTTGTACATAGGGACAGTATTAAAGTAGTTATATTCTTGTACATAGGAGCAGTATTATAGTAGTTATATTCTTGTACATAGGGAGCAGTATTATAGTAGTTATATTCTTGTACATAGGAGCAGTATTATAGTAGTTATATTCTTGTACATAGGAGCAGTATTATAGTAGTTATATTCTTGTATATACGGGCAGTATTATAGTAGTCATATTCTTGTACATAGGGACAGTATTAAAGTAGTTATATTCTTGTACATAGGAGCAGTATTATAGTAGTTATATTCTTCTACATAGGGACAGTATTATAGTAGTTATATTCTTGTACATAGGAGCAGTATTATAGTAGTTATATTCTTGTACATAGTAGCAGTATTATAGTAGTTATGTTGTTGTACATGGGGCAGTATTATAGTAGTTATGTTCTTGTACATAGGGGCAGTATTATAGTAGTTATATTGCTGTACATAGGGGCAGTATTATAGTAGTTATATTCTTGTACATAGTAGCAGTATTATAGTAGTTATGTTCTTGTACATAAGGGCAGTATTATAGTAGTTATATTATTGTAGATAGGGGCAGTATTATAGTAGTTATATTCTTGTACATAGGTGCAGTATTATAGTTATGTTCTTGTACATAGGGGCAGTATTATACTAAATATTTCATGTAGCATACACACATTCTGCCCTAGTAATGATAAGTGCAGCTCTGATGACACTGTGGTTCTGACTGGAATTTCTCTTTTCTATGTTACTTTATATTATAACCACACAGGTATTTTGAGTGTTGCAGTTTAGTGGCCCTTAAATATTTATCTTGCACTTGCAGTCATTTCTAGCCTTGTCCTTCATTCCGAGAGACTGGAATTTGAGAGATTGTGTATGAAGTGATGTCACAGTCCAGCAGCTGCTGGAGGTCTGCAGCATTAGTGTCTCGGCACTGGTAGCATAGAAGCATTTTTCCAGCCTGTCCTTCAGATAAGCAGAGTACACTTGATGGGACATGACACCAATTCCAGGGCTCCCGGCATGAACTGGCCAAAGACTCTCTATGGATCTGCAGAAACTCTCTGTAATCCCTGCAAGCTAAATCCAAACCATTATACATATTACAGGGCAGAATCAGGTGATCAGCGACATTGAGGTCTCATAACAAGAAACGTCCTCCTGTATACTATATAGATAACATGTTATTAGGACGAGTAATGACAATCACCAGTGAAGATATATGTATACACCGAACAAACAGCCTGCATATTTATGAATTCAGCTCTGGAGTATAATACAGGATGTAACTCAGGATCAGTAATGTAATGTATGTACACAGTGACTCCACCAGCAGAATAGTGAGTGCAGCTCTGGGGTATAATACAGGATGTAACTCAGGATCAGTAATGTAATGTATGTACACAGTGACTCCACCAGCAGAATAGTGAGTGCAGCTCTGGAGTATAATACAGGAGATAACTCAGGATCAGTAATGTAATGTATGTACACAGTGACTGCACCAGCAGAATAGTGAGTGCAGCTCTGGGGTATAATACAGGATGTAACTCAGGATCAGTAATGTAATGTATGTATACAGTGACTGCACCAGCAGAATAGTGAGTGCAGCTCTGGAGTATAATACAGGAGATAACTCAGGATCAGTAATGTAATGTATGTACACAGTGACTGCACCAGCAGAATAGTGAGTGCAGCTCTGGGGTATAATACAGGATGTAACTCAGGATCAGTAATGTAATGTATTTACACAGTGACTGCACCAGCAGAATAGTGAGTGCAGCTGTGGGGTATAATACAGGATGTAACTCAGGATCAGTAATGTAATGTATTTACACAGTGACTGCACCAGCAGAATAGTGAGTGCAGCTCTGGAGTATAATACAGGATGTAACTCAGGATCAGTAATGTAATGTATTTACACAGTGACTGCACCAGCAGAATAGTGAGTGCAGCTCTGGAGTATAATACAGGATGTAACTCAGGATCAGTAATGTAATGTATGTACACAGTGACTGCACCAGCAGAATAGTGAGTGCAGCTGTGGGGTATAATACAGGATGTAACTCAGGATCAGTAATGTAATGTATTTACACAGTGACTGCACCAGCAGAATAGTGAGTGCAGCTCTGGAGTATAATACAGGATGTAACTCACGATCAGTAATGTAATGTATGTACACAGTGACTGCACCAGCAGAATAGTGAGTGCAGCTCTGGAGTATAATACAGGATGTAACTCAGGATCAGTAATGTAATGTATTTACACAGTGACTGCACCAGCAGAATAGTGAGTGCAGCTCTGGAGTATAATACAGGATGTAACTCACGATCAGTAATGTAATGTATGTACACAGTGACTGCACCAGCAGAATAGTGAGTGCAGCTGTGGGGTATAATACAGGATGTAACTCAGGATCAGTAATGTAATGTATTTACACAGTGACTGCACCAGCAGAATAGTGAGTGCAGCTCTGGAGTATAATACAGGATGTAACTCAGGATCAGTAATGTAATGTATGTACACAGTGACTGCACCAGCAGAATAGTGAGTGCAGCTCTGGAGTATAATACAGGATGTAACTCAGGATCAGTAATGTAATGTATGTACACAGTGACTGCACCAGCAGAATAGTGAGTGCAGCTCTGGAGTATAATACAGGATGTAACTCAGGATCAGTAATGTAATGTATGTACACAGTGACTGCACCAGCAGAATAGTGAGTGCAGCTCTGGGGTATAATACAGGATGTAACTCAGGATCAGTAATGTAATGTATGTACACAGTGACTGCACCAGCAGAATAGTGAGTGCAGCTCTGGAGTATAATACAGGAGGTAACTCAGGATCAGTAATGTAATGTATGTACACAGTGACTGCACCAGCAGAATAGTGAGTGCAGCTCTGGAGTATAATACAGGAGGTAACTCAGGATCAGCAATGTAATGTATGTACACAGTGACTGCACCAGCAGAATAGTGAGTGCAGCTCTGGAGTATAATACAGGATGTAACTCAGGATCAGTAATGTAATGTATGTACACAGTGACTGCACCAGCAGAATAGTGAGTGCAGCTCTGGAGTATAATACAGGATGTAACTCAGGATCAGTAATGTAATGTATGTACACAGTGACTGCACCAGCAGAATAGTGAGTGCAGCTCTGGGGTATAATACAGGATGTAACTCAGGATCAGTAATGTAATGTATGTACACAGTGACTGCACCAGCAGAATAGTGAGTGCAGCTCTGGAGTATAATACAGGATGTAACTCAGGATCAGTAATGTAATGTATGTACACAGTGACTGCACCAGCAGAATAGTGAGTGCAGCTCTGGGGTATAATACAGGATGTAACTCAGGGATAGTAATGTAATGTATGTACACAGTGACTGCACCAGCAGAATAGTGAGTGCAGCTCTGGGGTATAATACAGGATGTAACTCGGGATCAGTAATGTAATGTATGTACACATTGACTGCACCAGCAGAATAGTGAGTGCAGCTCTGGAGTATAATACAGGATGTAACTCAGGATCAGTAATGTAATGTATGTACACAGTGACTGCACCAGCAGAATAGTGAGTGCAGCTCTGGGGTATAATACAGGATGTAACTCGGGATCAGTAATGTAATGTATGAACACAGTGACTGCACCAGCAGAATAGTGAGTGCAGCTCTGGGGTATAATACAGGAGGTAACTCAGGATCAGTAATGTAATGTATGTACACAGTGACTGCACCAGCAGAATAGTGAGCGCAGCTCTGGAGTATAATACAGGAGGTAACTCAGGGATAGTAATGTAATGTATGTACACAGTGACTGCACCAGCAGAATAGTGAGTGCAGCTCTGGAGTATAATACAGGATGTAACTCAGGGATAGTAATGTAATGTATGTACACAGTGACTGCACCAGCAGAATAGTGAGTGCAGCTCTGCGGTATAATACAGGATGTAACTCAGGATCAGTAATGTAATGTATGTACACAGTGATTGCACCAGCAGAATAGTGAGTGCAGCTCTGGAGTGTCATACAGGAAGAGGCGGAGCCTGTTTGCCGTGTGCTCTGTGTGCTGCCTAGAGAGAGCTCCTGGGAAGGGAGGTAAAGTTTTCCATCCAGGACTTTTTGTCTGCCCCCTTCCCAGGAAAGAAGGCTCATTTTGGGACTGGCCTCCGGGGCTGGGCCCCCGGCTCCCACCTCCCGGTCCAAGTCGGCGGGGGGTGGGAGGACTCCAACTCCGGCTAGGGCCACAAGATCTGGCCAAGGATCCAACATGAAGACCCGTAGGACCCCTGAGGCCGCGGCGGCTCCTTCCCCCGGAGGTAGGCCGAGTACGAGCAGGGGTGCTGCAGCGGTGCCTCTTGGTTGGGGCACCAAGGCGGCTAGAGAATCCGCCCTGGTCTATGGTTCCCGCGTCCATGCGCACCTCTGCGAGTATGAGGACGCCTCAAGGAAGCTAAAATCCCTCTGGGGGGAGTTGAGGGTAGCTAAGGAGAGGTCTGACAGGGCCTCCGGCAATAAGAAGGCCGAGCTATCCGCCGCGGTCAAGAAGATCAAGAAATCCATACAAGACCTGGAAAGCCGGAGATGTGAGATCCTGGATGGTAGCGGGGCCTTCCGTGAAAAGCTGGAGAACGATGACCGGTTCAGAGCCATGGCCGGTGGGGCTCTGGAGGGGTCACGGAGCTCCGGCCAGGTGGTGGAGGAGGTGGTGGAGGAGGATGATGAGGAAGAGGAATGCGAGGAGGAGGTCATGCCCTACCCACCGCCTGGTGGCCTGGTAAGAGATCTCCAGGCGTCGCATAGCGGGATAGCCCCCGAGCAGGTGGCTCTCCCATCAGATTCTGGCCCTTCAGGGGACAGCGGGAGCGAAGGGGAGGATGAGGATGGTGGGAGTAGTAGCAGTGAGGGGGGCTGCCTCGTCATGCAGCAGATCCGGCAGATCGAGTCCCCGGTCCGTTTTAACCAGCTGAGGTTCGGGGATGAGATCTGCGAGGACGAGGCAACCAGGAGGGGGATGAAGAGAAAGGCTAAGAAGAGGAATAAGCAGAAAACATCTACTGTGCAGAAATTTGTGTATGTCCCCCTCTCTGGGGCCCCCCGGTCCCGCTGTGCGGCACCCGCTACCCACCCCGGCTCGGCCTCTGTTGTGGGTCCGCAGCGAGGGAGCGGGGAGATTACAGGCCATGACACGCAGGGCGCTGCCTCTGTTTGTGGTAACGGAGGGGGTAGTGATGTGTCTGATATGGAGCATGATGTGGAGGGCGGCCCAGTGGTGGGCAGGAGAGTGACAGCCGGGACCGCATCTCCGGCGGTGAGCGCTGGGGTGTCCGGGTCCCCCACTTACGGATCCGTTAAAGCTGGATCGCTTCTGGGGACCCAGGCACCTAGTAAAGTAAAGGGTGAGGGGCCTGCGGCTCCGGCTGAACAGGCTCATAAAAAGAAAATGGTGGAAGCTCCCCTGGCGGGGTCTGCGGTGAAGTCGGGGTCTCCTGCATTGGGGGCACCGCCGCTGGTGGATGCTGAGGGGGAGTGGCCTAGCCTGGGGCCATCCGCTGGAGTTGCTGTGGCCAGGCTGTTTGTGGCCCAGGGTGTGGTGGTGGGGGGTGCTGTGCCTCGGGGGACTGGTACCGCTGGGGGGATTCCTGGGGGTGGATCCAGCTCTGGGTCGGCTCTGGGGGTCCCGCTGCGGCCGGTCTCAGGGGGCGTGGCCTCCTCGGCACCCGCTGCCCATGTAGGAGCAGCTTTGGATAGCTGTGCTGTGCGGCTGGAGGCTGGGGTCGTGGCTTCCCAAGCGAAAGAAAAAAAAATGGTCTTAGCTGCGGTCAGCAATGGTGCAGGAACTGCAGCTGCAGCAGATAGCAGCAAGGGCGCCTGCCTGGCGGGGTCCCCTGTGTCGGGGGGCTTACCTGCGGTGGGGGCTCTGGCCACAAGGCAGGATGGAGCTGGAGGCGGGTCTGCTCCTGACTTCCTACCTGCCAGTGAGGGAGGAAGCTCTGTGCCTGCTGTGGTGGAAGGTAAGACAGTGCTGCTTAAAACCAATGGCAGCAGGACTCTTAAAGGGACAGTAGCACTGTGTGTTCCAAACCCCCCAGCAGGGAAGATGCCACCAGTAGGTGGCGGTAGCAGTGGGAAAACAAAACCTGGAAATACCCAAAAGGTGAGGCAAAATAATACTGACCCCAGTGTGCATGTGAGTGAGAGTGGGGTGACTGATGGAGTGGATGAGGAGGGTGTGGGTATGGAAGTGTCTGTGGTTGAGGATGCGAGTGGTAGTGCGTCTGAGGTGGCAAGTGTGAATATCGTGGCAAGTGTGAGTACGGTGTCTGATGGTAGTGGGAGAAGGGGGGAGGGGGTCGGTCCATCTGCCCCCCCGGCCACAGGTCCTCTGAGTTATTCGGGGGTGGTGGCTGGAGCCTCGGGGCCTAATCAAGGGGTTTCCTCGCCTCTGGACCTCAGGGATAGCGTCTTGCGGCGCCGTTTCCTGGAGGCCCTCAAAAAGGGAGAACAGACGATCGAAGTAGAGGGAAGAGTGGTGGACTTGGCCTTTTGGCTGGATAGACACGGCCTGGCTGCCTTCCAAGATAAAAGGGAAGGGGAAACGGTTTGGTCCCTCCCGACAGCCGGGCAGGGGGTGGCCAGGTGGAATGTGGTCCGTCTTCGGTGGAGGGGCAGTGAAGCGTGCCCGCCAAGAGCGAGGGTTGTGGAGCTCCTTCTGAAGATGGACTTCAGGGCAACGGACATCTTTGCCCTGATTCATCTGTTTGGCACCTCCTTCTTCGATGTCAGTTTTGTTCGGCCGGAGGGCTTGGAGCTTTTCTGGTCGAATTTTGAACTGGCAAAGGGGGAGCCCGGCTGGCGAGACTTTGCCGTGCAGGCGGTGTCTCGTCAAAATAGTGTAAAGAGGGTGACCGTTCTGACAGGTAACGAGTCACTCTCTGGGGTCGACATAATGACGTGGCTTTCCCGTTATGGGGAAGTCACCGAGGTCCCTAAGAAAAATAGGGACGAGTTTGGCATTTGGTCAGGGGGCTGGACCTTCATGGTAAAGTTGAAGGTTTCAGGAGGTACGGTCACCCACATCCCCTCCTCAGCATTTCTGGGGAGGGACAGAATCCAGATCTTCTACCAGGGGCAACCGAAGGTCTGCCACAGGTGCGGTGATCCCCGCCACTTCAGCGCAGGCTGCAAGGTGCAGAAATGTGCCTTGTGTGGCGGGGTAGGCCATCTTGCCGCAGCCTGTGGTGACATTAGGTGTCACCTGTGTGGTGACCTAGGTCACCCGTATAGCCGCTGCCCCCGTTCCTTTTCCAGCACCATCTCTGGCCCGGCAGGGGGGAGCCCCGGGGGGGTCCCTGGTGGTGCAGCTTCTGCTGGGGCTGAGGGTGGAGGCTTGAGGGGAGCTGAGGGGTCAGTGAGGAAAGGCGAGGCTGGTACATCTGCCCACCAGTGGCAACAGGTGAGGCGCCGTAAGGGTAGGGGGCAGGATAAGCCTCAGGCAACTGGGGTGATGACTGCCCCCAGCCTGGACGCGGCAGCCGAAGCCTCTGAGGCCCTGGGGGAGAAGGCGGTGAGCGAGGAGATCCGGAGGATGGAGAGGGAGGAGTTGGCTGCTTCTGATAACTCTTCCCAGTATGAAAGTCTGGATGAAGAGGTGGTGGAGCAGCCTAAAAAAACGGGTGACAATCGTACCGGTAAGAGTCGGAAGAAGAAGAAGAACAAGGCTAAAAAATCTAAGCCCCCCCCCCCTGGCCACTGGGGTGCCTACGGAAGGGCTCACCGACTCCCCTCTGATCCCCCTCTCCAATCGGTTCCAAGCCCTCGATGACTCTGCTGTGTCGGAGGTCGGGGGTGAGGGGCCGGACGCAACATCTGGGGTGCCTTCGGGGAATGGTGAGGTCTGTCCTCCGGGGGATTCACACTCCTCTGGGGGGGGGACTACCTCGGGGTCCAGGGGCGAGGAATCTATTTCTGGGAAGTCCTGTACTGTAAAGGAGGATATGGACACCTCGGTGTCTTTAAAGAGGAGGGGTGAATCGGGCTCCTCCTCAGAGGGGAAGAGGAAATCAGGGGGTACGGTTAAAAAACAGGCCATCTAACTCAATCACCCATGATGGCGGAACCTACCCCGTTGACTCTGGCGTCAATTAATGTCGCCAGCATAAAGTCAGATACGGCTAGATTTACGGCCTTTGATTTTTTCACCCGGGTTGAGGCTGATATTTTATTTTTGCAGGAGACCAGACTAACGGACCTGGGGTCCATCTACAAAGCAAAGAGGGAATGGAGGAGTGGGCCCTCATACTGGTCTCTTGCGGCCGAGCCGTATAGCGGGGTAGCGGTCCTTTTTAAGACCGCGGAGGTGGAATGCAGACGGGTGATTGAGGTAGAAATGGGGAGATGTTTGGTCCTTGACGTCTTCATGAGGGGACAGGAGCTTCGGCTCATCAATATCTATGGCCCGCAATCTAAGTGGGACCGTAAATGTCTCTTCCTGAGGATCAAGCCCTATCTTTTTACAAGCCGGCAGGTGGTCTTCGGTGGGGATTTTAATACTGTAACCAGACTCCGTGATAGGGGAGGCCCCGGAGACCGGCTGGCTTATGATAGCGTAGCCTTGAATAGCATAGTAAGCGAAGCTCGCCTGGTGGATGTCCACATCCGGCACACCCCAGGTCACGGGGGTTTCACCTTTTTTAGGGGAAGCAGTAGGTCTAGGATAGACAGGTTTTTTTTAAAGGAGGAAGCCGTCTCTTCTGCAGTGTCCGCTGTTGAGGTGGAGTTCTCCGATCACTGTTTCATTTTCTTTACTTTGAATGTTACAGAGACCCCCCGCATGGGGAGAGGCCTATGGAAGCTGAATTCGTCCCTTCTGGAAGAGGCGGAAGTAAGACAGTCCTTTGAGGAATTTCTTCAGAGCCAGGTACCTCTCTTGGGTCTTTGTAGCAGTAAGTCTGAGTGGTGGGAGATCTTCAAAAGAAGGGTCGCGGGGTTCTTCCGTCAGCTCTCGAGCCTCAGGGGCCTGAACAGGTACCGCCTGTATCGGGAGCTGGGGAGGAAACTCGAGCAGCTCGTCTCGACTGGAGGGGACCGAGAGGAAATCTCCAGGGTGAAGACCTTGCTCAAGGGGTGCCAGTATGATAGGCACACATCCTTGGTTTTTGAGAGGGATTTCGGGAGGTACCGCTCACCCGACCCTTACAGAAACTGCAGGTTGTCAGTGAATTGTAAGATGGTGAGAGGACTGATTGACAGTACGGGGTCCCTGAACAGATCCAAATCGGGGATTCTGGAGGTGGTCAGATCCTTCTACTTGCACCTCTTGGGGAGGAGGGATCCTGATCGAGATGAGATGTCGGCTTTCCTGACTGAAACCATCCCTGAGCCAGGGGATGACCCCTCTCTTCATGTTTTGACAGAAGCAATCAGGGAAGAGGAAGTGAGACGGGCGATTGATGGGCTCCGGCCCAAAAAGTCGCCCGGTCCGGATGGCTTAACATCCGAGTTCTACAAGACTTTTAGGGACTCTTTGGTCCCCCTCTTGACTGAGATGTTTAATGAGTGTCTCTCCTCGGACATTCTGCCCAGTTCAATGAGGAAGTCAGCCCTGATTATCCTGTCAAAGGGTAAAGACTCGTCCCGTATTGAGAATTGGCGTCCCATAGCGCTTCTCAATACGGACCGAAAGGTTCTGGCAAAGGTGCTTTTTAATCGGTTGGTGCAGTTTGCGCCCCGGCTCCTTTCGGGGGCCCAGCACTGCTCTGTTCCAGGCCGCAGTACATTTAGTGCTGTGCTCGGTGTCCGGGAGGCAGTGGAGCAGGGCAGGGCGGGTCACTGGAAGGGGTACTTGCTGTCCTTAGATCAGGCGAAGGCCTTTGACCGGGTTAACCATGAGTACCTCTGGTCCGTCCTTCTGAGATATGGTCTGCCTGGGAGGTTTGTTGATTGGTTGAGAGTTTTATACAATGGGGCAGAGACTTTTCCGCTAGTGAACGGTTGGGTCGGACACCCTTTTGAGGTGAGGTCTGGTGTCCGCCAGGGCTGTCCTCTGAGCCCACTGTTATACGTGTTTGCGATCGACCCCCTTTTAAGGAGGGTGGAGCGTGGACCGTTGGTGGGAGTCAGGATGGACCAGGCGGATCCTGAGGCCGCCTTGAGGGTAGTGGCGTACGCTGACGATGTTTCCCTTTTTGTATCCTCGAGAGAGGAGGCAGATTGGGTGATGTCTGAGGTTGAACGCTACTCGGTGGCATCCGGATCCATGATCAACCGGGACAAGTGTGAGAGTCTCTGGCTGGGAGGGGGAGATCCAAGTTTTGATCTCCCGGACACCCTTCCAGGGCCTCAGGCCAGAGCAAAAATATTAGGCATCAGTTTGGGCCCGGGGGACTATCCCCAGCAAAACTGGGAGGGCAGACTTAAGATTGCCGCTCAGAAGGTGAATCAGTGGAAGGGTTGGTCTTTGACCCTAAGGGAAAGGGTTAGTCTTGCCAAGGGCTATTTGCTTCCTTTGCTAATATATCTGGGCAGCGTCTGCATCTTGCCAGAGCCTCTTTGGACACGGGTTTACAGCCTGTTTTTCCAATTATTATGGGGAAATAGGCTGAACCTAATCAAGAGGGAGGTCACGTACCGCACGAGGAGACTAGGAGGGTTGGGTATGGTCAACCCAGTGGTGTTTCTAGTAAACACCTTTCTTAAGGCAAACATCGCCAACCTCTGGTTAGAGAGGGCTCCTCTGTGGGTATTCTCCTGTAGGGGGTGGTTTCGGCCTTTCTTCCAGGAATGGGAGACAGGAGGGCAGGTGAAGGACCTTCGTACACCTCATGGGCATCTTCCGGCTTATGCTACCCCAGTTCTGAAGGTGATCCGTCGGTGGGGTCTGGGAGTGTGGGAGATCAGGACCATGTTGAGAAGGTTTCTTGACAATAGGGTCCTGTTGACCCACTTTCAGAAGCCCCTGGCGCTCAGGGATTGCCCAAGCTGGGATCTGGAGGTGGGGCTCGGGTTATTGAACTCTAAGCGGATCCCCTTGAAGTTTTGGGACTTGGCTTGGCGCTGCTTCCATGGGAAGCTGTATGTGAGGGACAACCTGAAGTGCAGACGCTCTGATGACCGGGATTGTCCCCGCGAGGAGTGTGGCGGCATGCTTGAAAGCATGGAGCATTTCCTGCTTCGGTGTCCCTTTAATACAGAGGTCTATAGCAGGGTGGGTGCTTCCATTGGCTGGCCCAGGCTGGCAGGCCTTTCCTATGCAGAGTGGGCCTATGGGGCATTCAGGTCCCTTGGTGGCCGAGATCGGGGCACTGTTTTCTTAGTTAGTTTAGTAACTAGGTTCCACACGTGGAATGCACGGTGTCTAGTGTCTACTCAGCGGAAAGTCCTCCCCAGGGAAGAGGTGATTAGGAACATCCTGGGTGACCTGGCAAAAGTGCGCTTGCTGGAGTTTGAGAGGCTGGGTGCAGGGAGGGCCTCTCTTCTATGGAGGGGTTTCTCCTTTAATGTGCCCTAGGGAGAATTAGGTTCTGTGTGCCTGTGATAGGGTTGAGTTTTATCCTTTTATCTTTATTTTGTAGGGTCAGATAGATGTGTAGGGACAGGGAGGGACAGATAGGGACAGTCTTTAGGGACAGGTAGTTAGTATTAGGTTGGTAGTGAGGGTCAGTGAGGGACAGATAGGGGCAGGTAGGGTGAGATTGGTAGGGCTATAGGGACAGGATTTTCTCTTTTGTGTTGTTAGGGAGGGTCAGGGTGATGTGCGGTAGATTAGGGTGAGAGCCTCTCTGGTCTCCAGTTCCTGGTGGTGGGCTGTAACCCTCACTTACAGATTTTTGTTTTGTAATTGGTAACCTGGGTATAGGGCTTGCAAGCATTGAACTTGGGCCTGTTCTTTGGTCATGGTTAAGGTGTGTACTGGTTATTATTATTATGTTATTATTGATATGTTATTATAAGGTTGTATATATATGTTACATGTGTATTATGATGCGTGTAGGGGGATTTAGTTTAGGTGGGGTGGGGGGTTTCTTGGGGGGTGGGGGAATGGGTTTTGGAGAATGGACGTCCGGCGGGATGCCAAGAAGAGGAAAAAAAGGCCATAAACTTTTATGGACCTTGCTGTATAGGAAAGGCCACAAACTTTGGTGGGACCTGGTGTGATAGGCCACAAACTCTCGTGGGACCTGGTGTGATAGGCCACAAACTTTCGTGGGACCTTTGGGGGAATGGTGGTGGTATAGTTTAGGAGGAAAAAAAAAAAAATATATATATATGAAATGCTAGGTGAAATCCCAAGAAACAATGAAAACCCTATATTAAGGGTCACCAATCTAACCCAAGAAGAGGTGCGAAACCGGCTAAATAAGATTAAAATAGATAAATCTCCGGGTCCGGATGGCATACACCCACGAGTACTAAGAGAACTAAGTAATGTAATAGATGAACCATTATTTCTTATTTTTAGTGACTCTATAGCGACAGGGTCTGTTCCGCAGGACTGGCGCATAGCAAATGTGGTGCCAATATTCAAAAAGGGCTCTAAAAGTGAACCTGGAAATTATAGGCCAGTAAGTCTAACCTCTATTGTTGGTAAAATATTTGAAGGGTTTCTGAGGGATGTTATTCTGGATTATCTCAATGAGAATAACTGTTTAACTCCATATCAGCATGGGTTTATGAGAAATCGCTCCTGTCAAACCAATCTAATCAGTTTTTATGAAGAGGTAAGCTATAGACTGGACCACGGTGAGTCATTGGACGTGGTATATCTCGATTTTTCCAAAGCGTTTGATACCGTGCCGCACATGAGGTTGGTACACAAAATGAGAATGCTTGGTCTGGGGGAAAATGTGTGTAAATGGGTTAGTAACTGGCTTAGTGATAGAAAGCAGAGGGTGGTTATAAATGGTATAGTCTCTAACTGGGTCGCTGTGACCAGTGGGGTACCGCAGGGGTCGGTATTGGGACCTGTTCTCTTCAACATATTCATTAATGATCTGGTAGAAGGTTTACACAGTAAAATATCGATATTTGCAGATGATACAAAACTATGTAAAGCAGTTAATACAAGAGAAGATAGTATTCTGCTACAGATGGATCTGGATAAGTTGGAAACTTGGGCTGAAAGGTGGCAGATGAGGTTTAACAATGATAAATGTAAGGTTATACACATGGGAAGAGGGAATCAATATCACCATTACACACTGAACGGGAAACCACTGGGTAAATCTGACAGGGAGAAGGACTTGGGGATCCTAGTTAATGATAAACTTACCTGGAGCAGCCAGTGCCAGGCAGCAGCTGCCAAGGCAAACAGGATCATGGGGTGCATTAAAAGAGGTCTGGATACACATGATGAGAGCATTATACTGCCTCTGTACAAATCCCTAGTTAGACCGCACATGGAGTACTGTGTCCAGTTTTGGGCACCGGTGCTCAGGAAGGATATAATGGAACTAGAGAGAGTACAAAGGAGGGCAACAAAATTAATAAAGGGGATGGGAGAACTACAATACCCAGATAGATTAGCGAAATTAGGATTATTTAGTCTAGAAAAAAGACGACTGAGGGGCGATCTAATAACCATGTATAAGTATATAAGGGGACAATACAAATATCTCGCTGAGGATCTGTTTATACCAAGGAAGGTGACGGGCACAAGGGGGCATTCTTTGCGTCTGGAAGAGAGAAGGTTTTTCCACCAACATAGAAGAGGATTCTTTACTGTTAGGGCAGTGAGAATCTGGAATTGCTTGCCTGAGGAGGTGGTGATGGCGAACTCAGTCGAGGGGTTCAAGAGAGGCCTGGATGTCTTCCTGGAGCAGAACAATATTGTATCATACAATTATTAGGTTCTGTAGAAGGACGTAGATCTGGGTATTTATTATGATGGAATATAGGCTGAACTGGATGGACAAATGTCTTTTTTCGGCCTTACTAACTATGTTACTATGTTACTATATATAAAATTTAAAAATATATGATTAAGTTCGGCCAGGTGGCCTATTTACTTTGTTTAGGGCAGTTGGCCGACTTGTTTATTTTTCTAGGGATGAATGCGTGGGTATGTGTGTATGAGGGGGAAAAAGGATATAGGTTAAGGTCTCTTCCCTTGCTGGGGGTATTAATGAAATGGAGGAACATTTTGTTTGTATAAATCTGCTGGACATTGGACTTTTTGGGGATTGTAAATAATTTGTTTTGAGTTTGTCTGTAAGCTTTGCCTGTAAGTTTTGTTTGGTACTTTTATAATAAAAAGAGATACAGGATGTAACTCAGGATCAGTAATGTAATGTATGTACACAGTGACTGCACCAGCAGAATAGTGAGTGCAGCTCTGGAGTATAATACAGGATGTAACTCAGGATCAGTAATGTAATGTATGTACACAGTGACTGCACCAGCAGAATAGTGAGTGCAGCTCTGCAGTATAATACAGAATGTAACTCAGGATCAGTAATGTAATGTATGTACACAGTGACTGCACCAGCAGAATAGTGAGTGCAGCTCTGGAGTATAATACAGGAGGTAACTCAGGATCAGTAATGTAATGTATGTACACAGTGACTGCACCAGCAGAATAGTGAGTGCAGCTCTGGAGTATAATACAGGAGGTAACTCAGGATCAGTAATGTAATGTATGTACACAGTGACTGCACCAGCAGAATAGTGAGCGCAGCTCTGGGGTATAATACAGGATGAAACTCAGGATCAGTAATGTAATGTATGTTCACAGTGACTGCACCAGCAGAATAGTGAGTGCAGCTCTGGAGTATAATACAGGATGTAACTCAGGATCAGTAATGTAATGTATGTACACAGTGACTGCACCAGCAGAATAGTGAGTGCAGCTCTGGAGTATAATACAGGATGTAACTCAGGATCAGTAATGTAATGTATGTACACAGTGACTGCACCAGCAGAATAGTGAGTGCAGCTCTGGAGTATAATACAGGATGTAACTCAGGATCAGTAATATAATGTATGTACACAGTGACTGCACCAGCAGAATAGTGAGCGCAGCTCTGGAGTATAATACAGGATGTAACTCAGGGATAGTAATGTAATGTATGTACACAGTGACTGCACCAGCAGAATAGTGAGTGCAGCTCTGGGGTATAATACAGGATGTAACTCGGGATCAGTAATGTAATGTATGTACACAGTGACTGCACCAGCAGAATAGTGAGTGCAGCTCTGGAGTATAATACAGGATGTAACTCAGGGATAGTAATGTAATGTATGTACACAGTGACTGCACCAGCAGAATAGTGAGTGCAGCTCTGGAGTATAATACAGGATGTAACTCAGGATCAGTAATGTAATGTATGTACACAGTGACTGCACCAGCAGAATAGTGAGTGCAGCTCTGGAGTATAATACAGGATGTAACTCAGGATCAGTAATGTAATGTATGTACACAGTGACTGCACCAGCAGAATAGTGAGTGCAGCTCTGGAGTATAATACAGGATGTAACTCAGGATCAGTAATGTAATGTATGTACACAGTGACTGCACCAGCAGAATAGTGAGTGCAGCTCTGGGGTATAATACAGGATGTAACTCGGGATCAGTAATGTAATGTATGTACACAGTGACTGCACCAGCAGAATAGTGAGTGCAGCTCTGGAGTATAATACAGGATGTAGCTCAGGGATAGTAATGTAATGTATGTACACAGTGACTGCACCAGCAGAATAGTGAGTGCAGCTCTGGAGTATAATACAGGATGTAACTCAGGATCAGTAATGTAATGTATGTACACAGTGACTGCACCAGCAGAATAGTGAGCGCAGCTCTGGAGTATAATACAGGATGTAACTCAGGATCAGTAATGTAATGTATGTACACAGTGACTGCACCAGCAGAATAGTGAGCGCAGCTCTGGAGTATAATACAGGATGTAACTCAGGGATAGTAATGTAATGTATGTACACAGTGACTGCACCAGCAGAATAGTGAGTGCAGCTCTGGAGTATAATACAGGATGTAACTCAGGATCAGTAATGTAATGTATGTACACAGTGACTGCACCAGCAGAATAGTGAGTGCAGCTCTGGAGTATAATACAGGATGTAACTCAGGATCAGTAATGTAATGTATGTACACAGTGACTGCACCAGCAGAATAGTGAGTGCAGCTCTGGAGTATAATACAGGATGTAACTCAGGATCAGTAATGTAATGTATGTACACAGTGACTGCACCAGCAGAATAGTGAGTGCAGCTCTGGGGTATAATACAGGATGTAACTCAGGATAAGTAATGTAATGTATGTGCACAGTGACTGCACCAGCAGAATAGTGAGTGCAGCTCTGGAGTATAATACAGGATGTAACTCAGGGATAGTAATGTAATGTATGTACACAGTGACTGCAGCAGCAGAATAGTGAGTGCAGCTCTGCAGTATAATACAGGATGTAACTCAGGATCAGTAATGTAATGTATGTACACAGTGGGTGCACCAGCAGAATAGTGAGTGCAGCTCTGGGGTATAATACAGGATGTGACTCAGGATCTGCAATGTAATGTATGTACACAGTGACTCCACCAGCAGAATAGTGAGTGCAGCTCTGGAGTATAATACAGGATGTTACTCAGGATCAGTAATGTAATGTATGTACACAGTGACTGCACCAGCAGAATAGTGAGTGCAGCTCTGGGGTATAATACAGGAGGTAACTCAGGATCAGTAATGTAATGTATGTACACAGTGACTCCACCAGCAGAATAGGGAGTGCAGCTCTGGGGTATTATACATGACATAGGGTATACGTGAGTTCCGTGACCTGGAAAAAATTACCCCAACCCCCTTAAACAGATCTCTTAACAATCTAAAGAATAAACTTCTAACGTACTCAAAACAGCAGACGGAGACATATGTTGGATTTAATTGGCCACAGCAGCCATTTTATTAAATAAAAGATAACAGAACTTTTATGACAACCCAGAATAGGAGGGGCGGTCCTCGAAGCCCCAAAGTTATAAAAAACTCAGTATCCCAAAAACTCCACAATGTTCAGCCCAGGATGAGTCTTACCCCCAGCCGTAAAGCACCAGCTCAGGGATAGATAACAACCAATCCTGGTCCACCGAACCCACCCCCATGCCAGGGGTCCATAAATCCACCTCACGCGGAATAACCGTACCGCGCCTTGTTAAATTCTCTCATGGGGTGTCCAGGACCTCTCAAGATCCCCACCCCATTGAACCACGATTTACCATTTCCACCGACTTCGAGGACCTCCACCCCCGCCACGAACACGAATGGCCTGACACCTTAGCCATTCATGTCCCTCCACACCTTCAAGCTTAATTCAATGCCACTACGGATAGCCAAACACCACATATCATTACCCACCGCGTTCAGGTGCACGCCATCAGCTCTCCAGTAAGCTCCTTGACCCGATTCCAAGTCCACATGTCTCACGGCCAACGCGCCATTCCTCACCATAAACCGAGATATGGCCCTGTTTATTTTAATCCGGGCCCAGTTCACCCCCTCGTGTGATCTAGCACCTCTCCATCTTTTACGGGGAATGATGTCGGACCACACCAACAACACTTTTGGAAACATGACCCAGAACCTCAGGATATCGAATTTGATATCCTTAATCAGCTCCCTACAAGACCGTTTAGCCAAATCATTCCCCCCTAAATGTATCACCACGATCTCCGGCACTCTATCCAGTCTAACAAAACGATGAAATTCAGGTAACCATTCCTTCCACACCATCCCCCTTTTACCGATCCATCGTAAAGTCACTGTCTCTCGAGAAAGACCCAACTGACGACCGTCCGGACGAACCGCAGCACGCAACGCAGCCCATACAACATACGAATGCCCCATGATCCAGACGAGCATCGGATCAGGCCCTGCAACACAGAAAGAAAGGCAACAAACAATTAACTTAACACAGCTTCTAACTCACAATAGGTTTGGGCGAACATACGACTGGAATCTTGAAGATTCCCACCTCCCAATTCTCCGAACCACATCCTCACCAAGGCCCCACCTAGCGGCCTCAGTCGCTGCCCCGATCCTGAAGGAGTGACCACTATATTGTGTTGCAGGTAAGCCCGCTGCCGCCAAACATATCCTAAAAACAGAAATAAACTGAAAACGGGACAAGAAAGACCCATTTTCGTGCACCAAGAATGGCTCGTCTAACACCCCGCCCTTTGCCATGTATTTCTTCACGGATGCCACCGGGCACACCGGGGATCCTTCAACATTGAACAACACCACTTTGCACCCTTTCCCATACACGTCCGTTTTGGAAGCCTTAATAAACACTACCACCTTATTCCCTTCGACATCCACGTTTTCTCTTAACAAAATACCTTTTTTACTAACGGACGGGCTAACCAACTCACCTAACCGAAATGCCCCAAAGAAGGCCAAAGAAAAGGCTGCACGGAACAGAACCACTTCCCATTCGGAAAAACACACCTCTTGCAACTTCCGCTCAATGGCTGAGAGCACCTCATAAGATACGGGTCGGCGACCGTCCGAAGCCTTCCAGCCTTTCTTCCAACCCCGAACAACTTGCCGAACCAAGAAGGATTTCGTTATATCCTTACCCCCCTTCCATTTAAGGTTGAAGGCTAGCCCCGCCAGAAACTTATTCAAACGTGTCACAGACCAACCTGCCTCCCAATGATGACCTAAGAACAACAACAAACCATACTCCTCCTCCATATCCTGGTCCATACTTGACATCCAGGATTCCCACAAGCTCCAAGCCCGATTATAATGAGACCAAGATGAATCCGCGAGCGATTTGGTAAATAACTCTGTTACGGCCCTCGCGGCAGGTTCCACAACTCCACTGGACAATCCCGGCCCGCGCTCTCCGCCTGTGGTGCCAAATCCCGGAAAAGCTGCCACTGAAATTGAGAAAGAGCAACAACTATTGGATCAGGCGCTGACAAGCTAACTTCAGATACAATCCATAAGTTAAACTTAAGACCCAGGAAAACCAAGTGCTGCAAGACCTTCACTACTGCAGGCGTAGCCGCTGACAACGAGTTTACCGCAGTCACCGTTCCAACATGCTCACAATGAAAAGAAATCTTCAAATTCCTCAATTTGTCACCCCACAGGGCCAACGCAACTACCCTGGGGAACAAATGCAACAGTAGCCGGTTGTTTGTTAACCCCTCCTCCTTCCATTCTTCCGGCCAAGCCGCTGCTGACCAGCTACCATGAAAGAAAAGACCAAAGCCACTCATTTCAACGACATGCACCAAAATGCCCAAGGAGGTAGCATCTGCCACCGGCTGAATCCACAGAGATCTGCCATTGTACTCGTCCAGAAAATCCGCCCACATCTTCAAATCGTCCCGAAACTCTTTCTTTATCCTGATGAAATGCAAAGGGGACTTTACCCCTACTGTTGCCAAGGATAGGCGGCGGCAGAACGCCCGACCCATCGGCATGATCCTACATGCAAAGTTCAGTTTCCCTAACAACGATTGCAAACTGCGCAAATTTATCTTCTTCAAACCAATCGTATTAACCACATCTTGGCGCAACGCGGTAACCTTGTCTGCAGGTAGCCTACATTCCATTGCTACCGTGTCGATTTCAATGCCTAGGAAGCTCAACACTGTCACCGGACCAACTGTTTTATCCTCCGCCAAAGGCACCCCGAAGTTTTTTGTCACACTCTCCATTGTATGCAACAAAATCGAACAATCTGCTGATTCCGCTGGCCCTATAAACAGAAAGTCATCCAGATAGTGCGAACATGAGCGTATCCCAGACACATCTTTCACCACCCATTCTAGGAACGTGCTGAAGGCCTCAAAGTAAGCACATGAAATCGAGCAACCCATGGGAAGACAACGATCAACAAAGAAGCCGCCATCCCAAAAACAACCCAATAAATGCAAACTGTCAGGATGAACTGGCAACAAACGAAAGGCCGCTTCGATGTCGGTCTTAGCCAGCTTAGCCCCCTTTCCACATGCTCTAACCCACTCCATCGCTGAATCGAATGATAAGTACGACACCGAACTCAACTCGGGATCAATACCATCATTAACCGAAGATCCCTTCGGAAATGACAGGTGATGGATTAACCTAAATTTATTAGGTTCTTTCTTAGGGACCACGCCAAGAGGTGACACCCTCAGATTTGCAATCGGAGGGGCGACAAACGGGCCTGCCATTCTTCCCAGAGCAACTTCCTTATTCAACTTCTCCGACACGACCTCCGGGAATTGTAACGCCGATTTCAAATTTTTTCTTTTTAAACTAACATCCTGCTCAACATAAGGGATTTTGAAACCCTCCTTAAAACCGTCGCGCAATAAAACTGCAGCTGACCTATCAGGGTATCTACTTAGAAAGGCCTCCATCACGACCCACTGCACCGGAGTCACCCCTTTTGTCAGCTGAATCTCCAACTTTTTGCCTGTTACCCCTGAAACATTTTGAAGCGCTATGCACCCCCCCGCAGGTTGAACACTCGTGCCTATATTTACACTTGCTCCCGAATCTGCATATGCCATCATTGAAGGCGAAACACAGTCCCTTCTGCAAAGCCGCTGAGTGTCCTGACTGCCCTGAACTCCCGGCGCCCCCGTGAAAAGGCTGGCTAGTCTGACCTAAACGGGACGGGACCATAACTCTCATCCACAACGCTATGTCCTTGTGATCCCACCTGATACTTGGCCTAAAAGCCTTACGCTGACGAAACTGTTCGTCATAGCGTAACCAACCCTGTCCCCCATAGGTCCTGTAAGCCTCCCCTATGGCATCTAAGTAACAAAATAATGCCGAGCAATTTTCCGGGGCCTTCTCCCCGATTACGCTAGCCATAATAGCGAAAGCTTGCAGCCAATTTGAAAATGATCTGGGAATCAGCCTATATCTCCGTTTCTCCTCATCTTCTTTTTTAGAGTCCTCCCTTCTAGGTCTATCCAAATTAAATCTCTCTAGGGGTAAAAGAGAAAATATTTCTATGTACTCCCCTTTCCAGATTTTTTCCCTAACCTCTTGTTTTAAATGTGCCCCTAACGGGCCCTCGAAGCAGACATAGACCTCCCCCCTAGCCGCATCGTCTAGTTGCGGTACATCCTCCTTTTCCTTATCCTGCAAAGCTCCCTCACCTGGTGCATCAATTCCTGACCCAGGCCCTGGTGCTGTTCCGTCCTTCTCCCTTGATGAGCTCCCCGTGTCTGCCGCAGGACCCGCACTGTTGGATGTACCCGTAACTTCAGACAACTGTCTAGACCCCTCAAACGACCCCGTATTTCCCAACCAAGCAGCTGACGGCAAAGACCCCCTGCTAAGACCGGACCCCCACAAGCCCGCTAGCTCCCCTAAACCTCTAAGGATTAAACCCATACCCCCGCTAGCAACTCCCGAAGTAATGTCACTATTCCTAGCTTCAGGGGAAACTATGCCTGGCAAATTAAAGATAGGGAAAATGTTCTCACCTAGCTGCCTGGGTGCTGTGAGCCCAGCAGCCGAAGATCCAGCTCCCAGCCGAAGGTGTCCTGCATCCCGACCGGCTTGATCCGCGATGTTGCCCGCCGAACTCCTGGCGGCCGTATCCGTGTCCTGGCGACTCGGTGATGCCGTCGACTGCCCTGGTGCTGCGGAAAGGGAAAAGGCCGAGCCAGCATCCTGCCGCCCGATGGAAGATGTGCGGCTCCTTGCCACGGATACGTCCCCGTCACTGCGTACCGAAGCGACGGAATGTCGCCTGCCGGAATCCGGAAAATTTCCGCCACCACCAGCAGAGGACGCAGATCCAGGAAAGTTCCGGCCATCACCAGCAGAGGGCGCAGATCCAGGAAAATCCCGGCCATCACCAGCAGAGGGCGCAGCTGCAGGAAAATCCCGGCCAACACCAGCAGAGGGCGCAGAACTTGCAATATCCAGGCCACCACCAGCAGAGGGCGCTGCTGCGTTGAAGACTCCAGAGCTGTGCACTGCAGAAGGCCGCACGCTGATGCCAGGGCCAGCCGACTGCCGCCCGCATAATCCTCGGCGCTGAGGGGCCACCGCACCTGACCCCCGTCTCCTCGGCTGTCGCTGCCTCCCACGCTGAGCGGCGCCAGCGGACATGCTGGCGGCCGCCGTACCGGCTCCTGCTCCTGCCGCCCCACGTCGCCCGGACACTGAAGGAGGGGAGGAAGGATCCACCCCCCGTTGTAGGCCCCGCCGCACTGGAGGATTCCTCCCGGCGCCGCGCTGTGAGGTGGAGGGAACAGCGCTGCTTACCGTAGGGTCCGCAGAGGGGCTCCTATTTCGGCGCCGGGCCCTGGGGATGATGTCCGGGCTTAGGCGCGCCGGAGGCCTAGTCCTCCGCGGCCGGCGCCCGTCCTGCGGTGCCTGCGATGGTGCTCCCGATGTCCCCTGGAGAAGGCTGTTAACGGATGCATTCAGCCAATCTGTCCCCTGGGAGCTGGCTGCCGTCCGGAGACGCTGGAGGATCGCTTCAACGTCCATTCTGGTAAGTGTGACAGAGATTCCTCACTTGTCACGCAGGCACCTAAAATGGATGCCTGCGTGAGGAGCGTGCCCCTTTTTATGTGCCCCCTCCCCACAGTCCCCTAGTTCCACCCCTTATTTTCAAAAAATGCCCCTAAAGCCACCCCTCAAGTTCCCAGTTAACCCCTTACCACCGTATCCCTTCTAACTGCTCCAGCTCCCCAGGTCCCACGTAACCCCGTCATGGCGGCCTCCCTTTACGTGCCGTGGGCCCCCAGTACGGCCTTTCTGGATGTAATATAGAAACAAATGAAGTATATAAATTACTAGACTGGGAGAGAATGGGGGTCCTCCCCCTCCCATTGCTCTCCTTATTGAGCTAAAATGTTATAGTGGGTGGGGCTTAACAAAAATGAGTGTGGCTTAAAGGGTTTGTCTAATTGTTAAAGGGAACCTGTCACCCCAAAATGGAAGGTGAGCTAAGCCCACCAGAATCGGGGGCTTATCTATAGCATTCTGTAATGCATTCTGTAATGCTGTAGATAAGCCCCTGATGTATCCTAAAAGATGAGAAAAAGAGGTTGGATTATACTCACCCAGGGGCGGTCCCGATACGATGGGCGTCGCGGTCCGGTCCGGGGCCTCCCATCTTTATCAGATGACGTCCTCTTCTTGTCTTCACGCTGCGGCTCTGGCGCAGGCGTACTTTATCTGTCTTGTTGAGGGCAGAGCAAAGTACTGCAGTGCGCAGGTGCTGGGCCTCTCTGACCGTTCCCGGCGCCTGCGCACTGCAGTACTTTGCTCTGCCCTCAACAGGGAAACAAAGTACGCCTGCGCCAGAGCCGCAGCGTGAAGACAAGGAGAGGATGTCATCTGATAAAGATAGGAGGCGCCGGAGCGGACCGCGACGCCCATCATAGCGGGACCGCCCCTGGGTGAGTATAATCTAACCTCTCTTTCTTATCTTTCAGGATACATCGGGGGCTTATCTACAGCATTACAGAATGCTGTAGATAAGCCCCTGATTCTGGTTGGCTTAGCTCAACTTCCATTTATGGGGGGTGACAGGTTCCCTTTAAAGTCCTCAATTGTTTGAACACCATTTTACTCGGTGTTAGTGATGAGCGAATATACACGTTACTCGAGATTTCCAGAGCACGCTCGGTTGTCCTCCGAGTATTTTTTAGTGCTCGGAGATTTAGTTTTCCTCACCGCAGCTGAATGATTTACATCTGTTAACCTCCTTGATTACATGTGGGGATTAGCACACCAGGCAACCCCCACATGTACTTAAGGTACCGTCACACTTTAGCGACGCTGCAGCGATACCGACAACGATGTTGATCGCTGCAGCGTCGCTGTTTGGTCGCTGGGGAGCTGTCACACAGACCGCTCTCCAGCGACCAACGATCCCGAGGTCCCCGGTAACCAGGGTAAACATCGGGTAACTAAGCGCAGGGCCGCGCTTAGTAACCCGATGTTTACCCTGGTTACCAGCGTAAAAAAACAAACAGTACATACTTACATTCAGCTGTCTGTCCCTTGCCGTCTGTTTGCTGCACTGACTGCTGGCCGTAAAGTGAAAGCAGAGCACAGCCACAGCGGTGACTCACCGCTGTGTGACTCACCGCTGTGCTGTGCTTTCACTTTCACTTTACGGCCAGCAGTCAGTGCAGCAAACAGACGGCAAGGGACAGACAGCTGAATGTAAGTATGTACTGTTTGTTTTTTTACGCTGGTAACCAGGGTAAACATCGGGTTACTAAGCGCGGCCCTGCGCTTAGTTACCCGATGTTTACCCTGGTTACCAGCGAAGACATCGCTGAATCGGCGTCACACACGCCGATTCAGCGATGTCAGCGGGACCTCAACGATCAAAAAATGGCCCAGGCCATTCCGACACGACCAGCGATCTCACAGCAGGGGCCTGATCGCTGGTACGTGTCACACATAGCGAGATCGCTACTGAGATCGCTGTTGCGTCACAAAACTCAGCGATCTCGCTAGCGATCTCGCTGTGTGTGACGGGGGCTTTATGCTGGCTAACAAATCATGTAAATCATTCAGCTGCGTCAATAAAAACTAAATCTCCGAGCAGTAAAAAATATTCGGAGGACACCCGAGCGTGCTCGGGAAATCTCGAGTAACGAGTATATTCGCTCATCACTACTCGGCGTACGTGTAACCCTGACATTGAATGTTCTACATTTACAAAACATGTAAAGGGAATTATTGCCATAGAGCACTTACGTATTTTTATTATCAGTAGGATTTTATATATTATTCCAAATATTACTTTACTCTTTTTGTCATTTTGTTTTGTTATTATTATTTTCCTTTTTTTGCTTTTTTTTATTATTATTTTACTTTTTTTTTTCTTTTTCTTTTTTTATTCACTTTTTATTGTCAGTTTTTAATTTTAGGAATACATTTCTGTGGTGGATAAGACGGAAAATTATCCGAGCTGCAGGCGGAACACGTGAGCGGTCTTTGTGGAGGATGTACACGCTGTGCGGGGAGCTCGGTCTTTAATTAGCGCCTGAACGTCGTTCTGAATCTCAATGTCTCGTCCTTTGTAGGATTCTTAGTAAAGCCGCTGACTTGTGCGGCCACAGGAGACATTGCTGGGATTCCTGCCCTGCACAGGTGATGCTCGTGGCCTCGTCGCAGTCTTATATACCATAAATGATGGAGTTCATGCAGCTGCAGTATGTAGCATAACCTCCTGTTGGGGGATGGAAGTAATATTATACCAGACCCAATGAGGACCACATTTTCTCAAAAAATCTATGGACCGTGAACATAAACTGAGCAGAACCATCGTATGCAGCTATGGACTTGTACTATATTCCTCTGTGCCTAGGATTTTATATAAAATATATATAAAACATATAACATATTCTTGCTTGTTGCATGAACGGGTGAAGCCGCACACTCAGTACTTGGGGTTCTGAACCTGTAATGACTCCTTAAATGGATTTTTTTTCTTATCTTAAAAGATGGATAATTTTGGATACAGCTTGTAAAAACGAGCACTTTTGCAATTTGCTGCTTGTCAAAATTTGCAGCTGTTCTTGAGCTATTAACACTTACAGCTCGTTGCCAAGGAGACCGACCACCGCCACTGAATAGCACGCAAGCATTGCGTTGAAGTTGGACTGGATTAGGAGGGAACTGCGGTCCGTGCCAGCTTCTAAACATTCCTTAGAAAGTCAGTGGAAACGTGTATTTAAACACTGCGCATGTTCAGATGTTTAGCTGCAGTGGTCGGTTTCCAAGGCAACGAGCTATAAACAAAAAGAGAAAAAATTAATCTGTCAAAAACGGCTGAAAATTTGAATAAGCAGGAAAATGTGAAATAGCTTGTACCCATTTATGAAGATGGGAATGACCCTATAAAGTGATGCGTTCACTTGTGCATCTCTAATAAAAAAAAAATGAAGCAATACAAATAGTTTAGGTTAAAAACCTTCTATCATTTTGTGCACAAAGCTCCACTGCAATCCTATGCGTCTCCATGTTTACAGACTACAAAGAAATCCAGCGTAGTCTGATGGCACATTTATGAGTCTCCGATGAGGAATGGTCCTCAGAGTGAATCCAGATGTAGCTGGGCAAGGTGAGCTCCAGAGGAGGCACTAACAAGCCACACTCACTTGGCCAGGGTATCTAAATAAAGATTCGGGACGGCAAACTAAATTGTTGCCTCTTATGATAACAATTTTCCCCAAAATCACACCCCTTCCATTAGCCAAAGTCCCAGTCATGCCTTGGTTCATTCCCTATAAATGTCTGATTAGATGCCGGTCTGATCATGGAGCTCCTTGGTGTCGGGCACTAGAAGACTTTTGGAAAAGATCCTTTCCCCGAGGTTTCGACAATACACGATTCAACTCTTTTCGGAGATTGGCAAGGATAACATAGCTAAAGAGGATGCGGAGGGAGAAGTCACATCCAAGGACCGATACCAAAGGGTGCCCGAAGGTCTCCTCTGACAAAGTTAGTGTAACAATCCATTTTTGGATTCGTGGCAGCTCTGGTTCCACTCTGTTTTAAAAGTAACTTTTATCCTTTCAGGACCATTGGGGGTTAATGTCAGTTTTTCCCCCCGGTGGCAATCTGCTGTAACTGTAGTGCTGCTGGGTCAGCTGATATGGGTGGTGACCACTCCCACCATCCTTTAAATGGTCACCTGATGCATCAGCTGACTGTTGGTGCACTAGCCAGTGCAGTGTTAGGTGACAACTATGGACGAGGCTCCTGACGGCAGTGGGGGAAAGGACCCACTTAGGGCATTAGGGGGTGCAGGGACAGGCAAAGGTTTGAGCAGGAGGTGACCATTTCTTCATTTCCCTATTGATAGGGCCTTCCTGCTCTCTTTTCCATCCTGTTGTGAATCTGTTATGCCGTACGCTTACCGACCCCCATTGGGTCGCAATACGTATCATGACAGATGGGGCCATGTTATGGACCTTGCATCGGGAGCATTACAACCTACCTATGCCTCTTGTGATCTAAAGAAAGTTTATGTCAAATTTTCTGCAATTATCTACAATCTGCTAATTTATTGCTATCTATCAATATTGGCGGGCGGCCTTCATTTTTTCATCCTTGAAGCCTACTGTTGGCGATATGCATAATTATAGCGATTCATCCAAGGCCATTCATGGCATCTTCTCTCCACAGAAATAATAAAAAACAATAGACCTGCATAACAAAACCTTCATATCATAATCTGGAAAATCATTGACCCTCTCAGTAGCTGAACCCCCGCATACTACACCTCAAGGATCCTGAGTGATCGGTGACATTGACTATTCTCTCGAGTGTGGAAAATCGTGAGGCACACAGAACTCTTTCTATTGAAGGAGACTAAAGGGACTTTTATGATTTATAAATCCTCCATGCTGGCATTGTATGCAGAGCTATGTTGCTGCAAATGTGTAGGCAGTACAATTTTTATGTCTGCTTTGGAAAACAAAAATATAAAGCAAGTCCATGGAGCTATATCCTGAGAAGTATTTCTGAAATCCAGAAGATCTCATCATTGATTTGACCATAGAAAGGAGCAAGATGGCATTGTCCATGGTGAACTGGAATGTGCCAAAGAGTAGAGCATGACATCAGTGTTTAATATTTAGGACCCGTAGGGTAATCATGGTGCCTAGAAGCAAAATTTGGAATGGTGTCCTCCTCACAAAAGGTTGTGATAAAGAGGTAGCTACACATACGCCTCAATTTTAGAGAATTATGGGAACCCACGAGAAGATATTCAAAACATAGAAACCTGAACCCAATGGTTTTGTGAACATTTATAGGCTTTAAAAATTCAATTCTTCTGTAGAAACAAGATTTGATACCAGGCAATGCCAATGTGCCCTGTGCCAGTTCCCAACATAGAGTATGTGGGTAACTGTCTGGCTTGATCCCTGTCAATTCCACCATCAAGTATAGATTAGGTTTCATCGGTTCTCTTTGTGTCTTCCAAGCCCAGTAGACTGTAGAATCTGCTGAAGTTTATCAAAGAGAGTTGGCCATGGCCATTTTTTCCGGTAGGAACGAGATTTGATACGAGATTATTCCAATGTGGCCAGGACCGGCTTTAAACAAGGTATATAGGTAACAGTCTGACTTGGCCTCTGTCTACTCCACCAATAAGAAAAAAAGGTTGCCCCAGAACACTTTGTAGGTTCCAAACCCAAATGACCCTAAAATCTGCCGAGATTTACCAAAGCAGAGTTGGCCATGGCCATTTCTTCAGTAGAAATGCTATTTGATACCTGGTAATGTCAATGTGCTAAGGGTATGTGAGTAACAGAATCCGAGTTGGCCCCAGTCTACTCTACTGTCAAGCTTGAATAAGGTTGATCTGATCTGTTTAAGGCTTCAATGCCCAATGGGCTCTAGAATCTGCTGCAGTTTATCAAAGCAAAGTTGGCCATGGTCATTTCTCCAGTAGGAATGAAATTTGATACCACGCAATGTCAATGTGACCAGGGTCTGCTCCACACACAGAGTAGCCCCTGTCTACTCCACCATAATGCATGTATAAGGTAGCTTCAGACCTCTTTGTGGCTTCCAAACCCAATGGGCTCTAGAATCTGTGAAGTCTATCAAAGGAGGGTTGGCCGTGCACATTTTTCCAGTAGGAAAAAGATTAGATACCAAGCAATACCAAGGTGGCCAAGGTCAGCTCCAGACATAGAGTATATGGGTAACAGTCCGAGTTGGTCCCTGCCTACTCCACCGTCAAGAATAAATAAGGTTGCCTCAGATCTCTTTGTGGCTTCCAAGCTCAATGAGCCCGAAAATCTGTCAAAGTTAATCAAAGGAGAGGTGGACATCATTTTTTTTCCGTAGAAATGGACTTTCGATGAACTTTGTTTCCAGGCAGGTAGCTATTGTCATGGGTCTAGTAGGATGTAGATAGGATACCAGGCAATGCCAATGTGCCAGGGCCAGCTCCACTGACTTGGCCCCAGTCTACTCCTTCATGAAGCGTAGATAAGGTTGCCCCAGATCAATTTGTGGCTTACAAGCCCAATGAGCCTTCGAATCTGTTGTAGTTCATCAAAGGAGCGTTGGTCATCACCATTTTTTTAGTAGAATTCTTTCGATGATCTTTATTTCCAGGCAAACCAAATGTGGCTAAGTCCAGCTTACTTTTAGGTCCCAATAGAGCATGCATGGTGCCTACTAAGATCCTCAAAAATGTCTAAATCTTCCACTTGTCTTGGCTAGAATTACCTTGAAGAACACGATCCAGTGTGAATTTCTAGATGATGGAAGAGCTTCGGAGTCCCTAGATTTTACTAATTCCTCACGGTGCCCATAGACAGATATGCCAAAGTTTACAAGGCTGAAACCAGATACATAGCTATTGGAGTCTCAACACCAAACCAATCCTGTAGCCCCTCTTTGATATACAGTACAGACCAAAAATTTGTACACACCTTCTCATTTAAATATTTTTCTGTATTTTCATGACTATGAAAATTGTACATTCACACTGAAGGCATCAAAACTATGAAATAACACATGTGGAATTATATACTTAAAAAAAAGTGTGAAACAACTGAAAGTATGTCTTATATTCTAGGTTCTTCAAAGTAGCCACCTTTTGCTTTGATGACTGCTTTGCACACTCTTGGCATTCTCTTGATGAGCTTCAAGAGGTAGTCACCGGGAATGGTCTTCCAACAATCTTGAAGGAGTTCCCAGAGATGCTTAGCACTTGTTGGCCCTTTTGCCTTCACTCTGCGGTCCAGCTCACCCCAAACCATTTCGATTGGGTTCAGGTCTGGTGACTGTGGAGGCCAGGTCATCTGGCCTAGCACCCCATCACTCTCCTTCTTGATCAAATAGCCCTTACACAGCCTGGAGGTGTGTTTGAGGTCATTGTCCTGTTGAAAAATCTTTAAATGAGAAGGTGTGTCCAAACTTTTGGTTTGTACTGTATGTATTCTACTTGTCATGCCTCGAGAGTCAATCTGGCGGTCGTGTGCTCTATTGTCGGCATCTCTGTCCGCTGAGCCACAGCAGGTTCTGTCGCTGTCCGGACGCTGATTACATTTTGCCTTTGTCCAGTCCTTTCGGTCAGCAGGCATTTTTCATTTGTTGACTAGACTGTCCTATCTCATTGCAGGTGCTACCATTTAAACCTTCCCCTTGCTGGTCTTCTCTGCTTGCGATAGTCTTTAGTGGATCCTGCTGGGAGTACTAGTCCTACTGCTGAGTATCTAGGCTAGATAACTGTACTGCTTTGGTTTCTTTCTGGCGCTGCACTCCTCATCGATTCCTTAGGAGGTACACTTGACGGCCTCAGAGGGAGCCAGATTCAAGTTGTCTTCTCTAGTTTTACTCTCAAGGTTGCGCTGGAAATGCTATGATCTGCGTTTCTGGATACTTTAGTCTGTACTGGAACCGGGTGAGGTTTCTCCTGTTTTTCTTATCTAAATCCTTCACCCCCGTGTTTATTACCACGTGTGCATAACAATATGTGTAGGGCACCTTCATTGTGCTAAATGGTGGGGGCCAACATCTTGCGCAAACTCCAAACAATGAAAACTGTTATTGATTACAACTGGGGGAGATCACGCTGAACCACCCTGTTACCCTTTTGTCACGAACAGCCCTCTGTCAGGACAATCACACAATTAACGAAGGAAGCCTTGGCTGTTTCCACTACTAGGCCAGTTATTAGGAAACTAACTATATATACAACAGATTCCAATGAATGGAATATATCGAATAAAAATAACCCAAGAAAAATTATTAGCTGCCACCACCTACTGTTTACAGGTCGATTGGACACCTGACAGGTAGCTTATGGCTTTGGTGTGCGGCGAACAGAACAAAAGGAACAGATCTATTACATTTTATATCTAATCCATAAAGATAGGCAGTGTTTATAAAACATATACCGTGCATAAGATTTTACAAAAGGGACAAAACAAAGACAGACCAACGAAACTTACTAACCCTGATGTCACACAGCAATGGCTCAGAGCTTAGCAGAGGGTGGTACTCCAAGAAAACGGACAGAACCCACAGTGAACGGTGTCTCAAAGTACTGGCAAGTTTTGTCACTTCTTAGCTATTACTAATGTCTTTTACCCCATATGTCAACTATGTAACTCTACTTCAAGGAGTGTAAGCTCTTTGTCCCAGGATGTCCTAGGATATTCTGTGTGAGGGGGCGGAGGGTGAATGCCCCTTCCCCGGAGATGCCATATGTAACAATAAAATTCTGGGTAGCCCCTATAAAATTGATAATAAACAAGTGCCAGTAAAGTCACTAGATTACTACCTCCCGCAGTATAACAGTACGCAGCCACAGCTATGAGACACATTTGCTGACATGTTTCTGTTCTGGAAGCTTTGTTTTTTTGAAGTTAATAACTTTTTTTCATTTAGTCTATAAAACGCGTTTGCTCCTTTATCTCCATTGCCTCTCCATTAAAGCCTGACCTGATTAGATTGCTCTGCAAATGGGAGTTTTATTCTCCATCACGGCGATGTATCCTGTCGTCGCAGTTTGTGCTGTGGTTCACATATTTTTTATTTTTTTAAGCAAAAATAAATGTTTCATTCGACAACATAAAAGCCGAGGTTCTGTCAGGTCAGTCGCAGATACCGTCATAAATTCACTCCGGCTTTTTTTCCGCTTTTATCTGCGGGATTCTGTGAAGTCTGACGCGTCTGACCTTTAAGTTTGGCATAGTAAGCGTGTTAGCGAGCAGAAGATCTATCAGGCGCCGTCTTACTCTTTTTCTTCTTTCTTCTTGATTTGATTCCTCATGGATTAGACGAGCGGCACTCAATACTGGATACAGAGCGTGATGGAAAATACCAGAGACTTCTTATCTCAGATATAAAAGGAAAACGTCTTGAAAACCTCAGAAGAGTCCATGAAGTAGCGACGGATCTCAGGTTTATTGTCCTCACTGTTACAGTAACGTTTCTACATAGTAGCAGTTCTAGGCTGTTCTTCTGCTAATGTATATGGACCCCCCTTGCTATATGGATTCCTCCTCACCATATGGATCCCCCATACCCATATGGATCCCCCATACCCATATGGATCCTCCTCACCATATGGATCCCCCGTACCCTTATGGATCCTCCTCCCCAAATGGATCCTCATCCCCACATGGATCCTCCTCACTGTATGGATTCTTCTTCCCATATGGATCCACCGTACTCATATGGATCCTCCCTCATATGGATTCCTCTCCTCTATATGGATCCCCCTCCCCATATGGATCCTCCTGTACCCATATGGATCCTCCTCCCCAAATGGATCCTCCTCCCCAAATGGATCCCCCTCACTATATGGATTCTTCTTCCCATATGGATCCACCGTACTCATATGGATCCTCCCTCATATGGATCCCTCTCCTCTATATGGATCCCCCTCCCCATATGGATCCTCCCGTACCCATATTGATCCTCCCCAAATGGATCCTCATCCCCATATGGATCCCTCTGACTATATGGATTTTTCTTCCCATATGGATCCACCGTACTCATATGGATCCTCCCTCATATGGATTCCTCTCCTCTATATGGATCCCCCTCCCCATATCGATCCTCCCGTACCCATATGGATCCTCCTCCCCAAATGGATTCTCATCACTATATGGATCCCCCTCCCTATATGGATTCTTCTGCCCATATGGGTCCACTGTACTCATATGGATGCTCCCTCATATGGATTCCTCTCCCCATATGGATCCCTTTCCTATATAGGACCCCTGTCTCCATATAGATCCCCTCCCCATATGGATTCATCTTCTTTCCATATGGATCCCCATTTTTCATATGAATCCTCCCCAAACAGATCCTATCCCATATGGATTCACTCCCCCATATAGATCCCCTTCCCCATAGAGATTCCCCTCTCCACATGAATCCCTCTCCCCAAATTGATCCCCGTCCCCAAATGGAACTACCTCCCTAAATGGACCCTCTTAGCATATGGATCTTGCTCCCCATATGGATTCCACTCCCAGATAGGTTTCTCCTTCCCATAAGCGATCCCCTTTCCCATGTGGATTCTCTTCTCCAAATGAATCCCCCTGTGCTCTGTATCTCCGTCCTTATATGGATTCCTCCAATATGGATCCCCCCATATAGGATCCCCCTTGCCATATGCATCCCTTTCTCCATATGGATCTCCCTCCCTATATGGATTCCCCATATGGATTCCCATCCCCATATAGGATCCCCTTGCCATATGGATCATTCTTCTCTTATGGACTCCTATGGATCCCCCTCCTTTTAGGAATCTTTCTTTCCATATGGATTCCTATGAGTTCCATGTAATATTACATTTTCCTCGCAGCGGCCACTGCCGAGGAAACGTTTGTTACTTCTGTAAGAAAAATCTACCCCTTTAATGCAGATTTAAAGCTGTTCTACAGGGTCTGTCCTAGTTTATTTCAGGCTAATACCGCCACGTAATACAGTAAAGAAGATAATTAACCACTTACATTTTTGTAAACCACAATGCCCAGCACCCCAACGCGCGTTTCGCGTGTAGCTTCCTCCCACCCCCAGAGTAAGGGGCATTGCTATCATGCAGGTTACCTGATTACAACAGCACAATAACGTTGGTCTAACATGTCATCGTTATATATTTTCAGCTTGGGTTACACTCATTATCAAGATCTCTGCTTGCTGTCAGAGAATGAAAACATTATCGCTTTCATTCGCGAATATTTATTATATAATGACCAATAGTGAGATCACAGGAACGACCTCAGAAGCCCAAATGTCAAAAAGTGCAAAAAATGGTTGAAAATGAGCGTCTTACTGGTCTTATGGACATGCTACATACGGATCGAAAAAGTCCAAGAAATACAGGCAAGCGGAATAAATATAAGGATATGAGACTGGTGTCACCCTTAGCCCTGTAGATTATGCGCTTAGGCACTTTCTGCTGGTATCAAACATTTTGTGTTGCTCCCCGTTTGCATCTCACGTTCTTAGAAAATCGCTGGCTCACTACCAAATGCTTCTCACTAAGGGATCAGCATAAAGCTGCTTGTGGAAGTCTATGAAGAAAAGGAGGAGCATAGTGAATAAGATATTGTCCTGGCGCTTTCTAGTAAGTGTTTTAGCTCACCCTAAAGATGGATTCACAGCTACAGTTCTCAGTACCCCTGTATAATGTCCTCCACAAGTCAAAAAAAGCATTATCCCTCATGAGCAAACACGGCAGCTTATTCTGAAAAGTCAAGAACAGAGCTGAATGGTGGAAAGGAACAAAGGTTGATACCAAGAAGGCGATAGTCACCGTGCCGGACTGGCGTGCCAGTGGGCCACCACTGAGTCTGGGGGAGAAGAGTGCGGAATACAGAGGGGTGGAGATGATCCGGTAGCTGAGATTTGTTTTGGTATTTTTTTGGGGAATGTGTTTTAAAGAAGTGGACAATCCCTTTAAGTGAAACTTTATTATGATCCTTTTTACGCTACAGTGGACCTTTCCCGACTGGTTTTGTAATTTCCCCTTTAATTGTAGATTTGCGCTCGCCGCACTCCCTCGGCAGTCGGGGATCGAGGCCAGAGGCGTTTACCGTGTGTTTATTTTTCTGGTATTAGAAAATCAGGACAATTGTTTTCAGAAATACTCGGAAGATTCTCAAGTTTTCTGGAGAAACGAAACGTCTCGAGAGGCCGCAACGAAGGTTTAGAGTGAGACATAATAACGTGCTGCGCTGCCAAGAGTCCACGCTCGGGGGGGTCGGGGCCACGTCTCATGGCGGGACGCCGACGTGGGGTTCACGCTCGCCTGCCAGAACTGAACCAACGAGGAAATCCGCAAATAATTCCACTGTAAGAATCCGTATCATGTATCCACAGGAATAAACAAAGTAACAAACACGATACATTGTGTAACAGCCTCCCTTTAACCCCTTCACGACCAGGAAAATTTTCATTTTTGTGCATTCGATTTGTCCTGCCATTCTTTTTTCGGTCCCCAATTGTTGGATGAAGTTTTTTTTATTTATTTTTATTAGACTTTTTGTAGTTGTGAATGACAGCGTTCACTTTAACACTTATTGTGCTGAAATAAAAAAGGGGGAAAAAAAAATCTAAATATATATATAAAAAAACATTTTTTTGGCTTTTGTTTTTATGGGGTTAATTGTGCGGTAGGAACGACTTGGCAGCACGATTCTTCCGGACAGTAAGATTACCACGATAACAAATTTGGTTAGATATTTGTAAAAGTTAACGATTTAAAAAAAAATTCGGAACTTCTTTAGTCCTCTTGCAGGACCTGTGATGGTTGGATAACTACATACATAAAGACACTGCGATCCCACAGTATCGTAGTATCTTGGAGAAATGATCATCTCGTATAAAGAGCAGCCTGTGGAGGAGCTTCATGGGAGCACAAAGATGGCGCAAACAAGGGCACTCTGCAGGCCCCGGCTACAAGCACTTTCCAATGGGCACAGATTCAGGACAGGATTGCTCTAATTTAATGCTTTTTGCTTTGGTTTGTTCTGTCAATAAATATATTTTTTCAATGTATCTTTTGGTGGTCCTTGTGCTAGCATACCTTTTTTTTTTCTTTATTGGTCTATTTTCAGTGTGTATTATGTTTGTAGTGAGTGTGGGCTGTGTGTATTGTGTATGTACCCTGTGTATGTATTCACTGTGTATAATGTGTATGTACAACGCATATGTATTTTACATGTATGTAGTGTTTATTGTGCATGTACTATGTGTACGTAATTAGTGTGTAATGTGTATACATTTAGCGTTACTGTGAGTGTTTTTGGTGTGTTGTTACACACTGTAAATACATACACAATACACACTGCATACAAACACAACACAGTGTACACACACTACATACATATACAGCGTATATACACCACATTCTAAATACATACACAGCCCACACACACAGAACACACAAAATACATACACAACGTACATACACAATACACACTAAATACATACACAGCATGCATACACCACGCATACTATATACAAACACAACACAGTGTACATACACTACATACATATACAGCGTATATACACCACACTCTAAATATATGCACAGAGTACATACACCACACACACTAAATACAAACACAACAGTGTACATACACAATACACACTAAATACATAAGCATAGTACATACACAATACACACCTATTACATACACGTTGCACACTGTAAATACATACACAATACATACGTGTATGTAATAGGTGTGTATTGTGTATGTACTATGCTTATGTATTTAGTGTGTATTGTGTATGTACACTGTTGTGTTTGTATTTAGTGTGTGTGGTGTATGTACTCTGTGCATATATTTAGAGTGTGGTGTATATACGCTGTATATGTATGTAGTGTATGTACACTGTGTAGTGTTTGTATATAGTATGCGTGGTGTATGCATGCTGTGTATGTATTTAGTGTGTATTGTGTATGTACGTTGTGTATGTATTTTGTGTGTTCTGTGTGTGTGGGCTGTGTATGTATTTAGTGTGTGTTGTGTATGTATATAGAGTGTGGTGTATATACGCTGTATATGTATGTAGTGTATGTACACTGTGTTGTGTTTGTATATAGTGTGCGTGGTGTATGCATGCTGTGTATGTATTTAGTGTGTATTGTGTATGTACGCTGTGTGTACTTAGTGTGTATTGTGTGTATGTTGTATGTACGCTGTGTATGTATTTTGTGTGTTCTGTGTGTGTGTGCGCTGTGTATGTATTTAGTGTGTATTGTGTATGTACGCTGTGTGTATTTAGTGTGTATTGTGTATGTACGTTGTGTGTATTTAGTGTGTATTGTGTATGTACGTTGTGCATGTATTTTGTGTGTTCTGTGTGTGTGGGCTGTGTATGTATTTAGTGTGTGTTGTGTATGTATATAGAGTGTGGTGTATATACGCTGTATATGTATGTAGTGTATGTACACTGTGTTGTGTTTGTATATAGTGTGTGTGGTGTATGCATGCTGTGTATGTATTTAGTGTGTATTGTGTATGTACGCTGTGTGTATTTAGTGTGTATTGTGTGTATGTTGTATGTACGCTGTGTATGTATTTTGTGTGTTCTGTGTGTGTGTGCGCTGTGTATGTATGTAGTGTTTATTGTGTATGTACTCTCTGTGTGTATTTTGTGTGTATGTTGTATGTACGCTGTGTATGTATGTAGTGTGTGTTGTGTATGTAGGATGTAACATTCTGACTGCTGTGTGTGAATATATTAGTTATGTTTCCTCTATAATGAAGGCTGCGGGGTCGTTAATCAGTAATGGGCAGATTATTTATGAGTGTGTCTTGGACCGTGTAACCAGAGACAGACATATACGGTGGCGTGCCAAGCTGGCAAAGACTTCAGGGCAAGATGGAAAAGGGAGAAACCAGGAATGTTCTGAATGTGGAGCATAAACACTGGTGGGGATGGATCTGCCCCGTTGTGTCACAGATACGCTCCAGTCTGTAACATTTACACAGCCCAATGTGGATGAATAACCCGGCTCGTATGTGACTGATGGACGGAACCTCGTGCATGGGAGAAAGTATATGGATGGTTTACGGCTATCAGAGCAGGGCCCCTGGGAAGATGGGGCCAAGACCATGTTTCCTACATACTAGGCTTAGGAAAAGTAGCCAAAGAACCAAATTCCCCTGCCCCACATGGTAAATGGTGCGGTGGTATTAACTAGCACCACAAGGAGGCACTATGGAAGACGCCACCAATGTGACAGTGTCATCATTACACACTTGTCTATGCCAGACTATAGGTTAATGTGGAACGCCCCTTTAAATGTAATTGTTTGAGAAGAGAACAATAAATTGATACAATATTATTAATATTATTATTATTTATTTATACAGCACCATTGATTCCATGGTGCTGTATATGAGAATACAATATATATATATATATATATATATATATATACATACATACACACATATACACATACACTAGATGGTGGCCCAATTCTAACGCATCGGGTATTCTAGAATATGTATGCGTAGTGTATAGCACAGCCCACGCAGTACATTGCGCAGCCCACGCAGTACACGTTGTATATTGCGCAGCCCACGTAGTGTATTGCCCAGCCCACGTAGTACATTGCGCAGCCCACGTTGTATATTGCACAGCCCACGTTGTATATTGCACAGCCCACGTTGTATATTGCACAGCCCACGTTGTATATTGTGCAGCCCACGTTGTATATTGCACAGCCCACGTTGTATATTGCACAGCCCACGTTGTATATAGCACAGCCCACGTAGTACATTACGCAGCCCACGTTGTATATTGCACAGCCCACGTTGTATATTGCACAGCCCACGTTGTATATTGCACAGCCCACGTTGTATATTGTGCAGCCCACGTTGTATATTGCCCAGCCACGTAGTATATTGCTCAGCCACGTAGTATATTGCACAGCCCACGTTGTATATTGCCCAGCCACGTAGTATATTGCCCAGCCACGTAGTATATTGCCCAGCCACGTAGTATATTGCGCAGCCCATGTAGTATATTGCCCAGCCACATAGTATATTGCGCAGCCCATGTAGTATATTGCGCAGCCCACGCAGTACACGTTGTATATTGCCCAGCCCACATAGTGTATTGCCCATCCCACGTAGTACATTGCGCAGCCCACGTTGTATATTGCACAGCTCACGTTGTATATTGCGCAGCCATGTAGTATATTGCACAGCCCACATAGTATATTGCGCAGCCCACGTAGTATATTGCGCAGCCCATGTAGTATATTGCGCAGCCCACGGTCTATAGCAATGTGGGCACCATATCCCCGTTAAAAAAAAGAATTAAAATAAAAAATAGTTATATACTCACCCTCCGTCGGCCCCCGGATCGAAGCCGTTACCGACGTTCCTCGTGCGCTCCAGTCTGAAGAGTGCATTGCGGTCTCACGAGATGACGTAGCAGTCTCGCGAGACTGCACGTCATCATCTCGCGAGACCGCAATGCGTGGAGCTGTCAACGGGGCGTCGCGAGGAGCGTCGGTAACCACTTGGATCCGGGGGGCCGACGGACGATGAGTATATAACTATTTTTTATTTTTTTTAATTATTTTTAACATTAGATCTTTTTACTATTCATGCTGCATAGGCCGCATGAATAGTAAAAAGTTGGTCACACAGGGTTAATAGCAGCGGTAACCGAGTGCGTTACACCGCGGTCAACCCTGCCATTAACCCTGTGTGAGCGCTGACTGGAGGGGAGTACGGAGCAGGCACTGACTGCGGGGAGGAAGGAGCGGCCATTTTCTTCCGGACTGTGGCCGTCGCTGATTGGTCGTGGCTGTTTTGCCGCGACCAATCAGCGACTTGGATTTCCATGACAGACAGAGGCCGCGAGCAATGAATATCCGTGACAGAAGGACAGACAGACGGAAGTGACCCTTAGACAATTATATAATAGATATATATATATATAATAGATATATATATATATATATATATATATATATATATATATATATATATATATATATATATATATAGACACACACAGTATATATAGCTTCTTCTCCATTACCGGGAAATGTGAGTTTATGGCGGAAGTCTATGGTATTTTCGAAGAATCTTTACATAAAAGAGAAGAGGCGGAGTGGGGGTCTCAGCGTGAAATGTGGCTTTAAATACCAGAGCTATAAATATGGATCGTGAAACAGCTGCAAGGAAATATGAGGGACGAACAAACATAGAGCCCTTGTTTTCTGTACACTATATATATACTTATATATACAGCCAGCGGAGAAGCCTCTATGCAACAGGATCAATGGTCTGAGCAAATAGACCCACAGCACTGAACTGGATCTGTACTGAGAAGCTCACTAACCTCTGGAAATCAGAACATTTCAGATGTCAGTTAAAGGGGTAGGTAGTATTTTGAACAACCCAGCTCCTCGGAGACCATCGGGAATACTAGTAAAACTGGGTGTGATGTTTAATAGTTGCATGGTGGAGGTGTCCTGCCATGGGCACGGACCAGATGCCAACATGATCTAAACATAGTAGCGCCAACTCCCTAATATAAACCTGAAAAGAGGACACTCCCTGTAATAACCACCAAACTGCCCGCCACTCTCCGGTGGTGTCAGAAAGCTCGGTCCAAGCCGCAGGTAATGGGTCATCCAACAGGATAATGACCCAAAATAGCGAAAAACATCCAAGAACGGCTCAGAGCAAAACATCGAACTCTTCTGAATAAGCTTCTGTGAGCCCTGATCGGAATCGTACTGAACATCTGTGGATGGAGCAGAGACCTGCAGTCTGGAGAAGAAGCCTCCGCACCAGAGACACAAGATGACATTTGCTCATGAGGAACCAAAATATCTGTGGATGGGGGCAGAATTCTCGCCAAGACGTGTATGTGTATCATTTGTTTGCAGTGATCGATCCAAAAGTCGTGCAACAAAATATTATGTTAAGGAACCTTTTCAGCAGGCCCGGGAAATATTTTGATTTAATTTTTCTGTTGAATCAAAATTCAGAAACTAGAACTACTAGAGATGAGTCTCGGCCCGGGCTCAGGACGGGGGTAATGTCCGATTTCTCAGACGGGCCCTCTCCGGACACACAGACGTCAGCAGAGCAGACAGAGGCTTACCGTGAACTTGGTGTACAGCTGGTAGGTGAGGAGCGGGTTGGGAAGCTCCCGGAAGTACAACTTGCACAACGACCCCACACAGTGAATGTCCTGGAGGTAAACTTCTCTGGTCAGGTCCGGGCATTGGTCAGAGACAAACTCCTGCCTGAAAAAGAAGACGGCACCGGCTGAGACCAACAAGTACTACAACTCTCACACGATGGGGACTGTAGTGCCGCGGATATAACTGGAGCAATAATTCACATTTAGGTCATTTTCCAGGATTTCTTCTCCTGGATAATTAGCAGTTATTAATATCCGATAATTAGAAGACAAACAGGGCCGGCGGGGCACCGGGCCGGCAGATGGTCCTGTGTGAGCGCACCCAATTATTATTAGCGGAAGACTGACCTACATCTTATCCGCTATGGTACATGATTAGTACCGACCCCGATAATACTGGAGGCTCATTAATGATGTGATTAGTGCTGGTTCTGTAGTCGCTGGCATCGCGGTGATATCTTTTTTTTGTCATTAGTTTATTTTCTTTTATAAAATATCGTACAGATAATAATAAAAGTATCTGTTGCTGCCTGGAAACCATCAGCAAACTGCAGGTTTTTTTTTTGTCAGCCGATCGCGGGTTCCTGTCACTTACAGAAACTAAAAAAAAAAAAGTTATAAAAAATAAATAAAAGTAAAAAAAATATAGAAAAGTAAAAAATAAATAAAAGTAAAAAAATATAGAAAAGTAAAAAAATAAATAAAAGTAAAAAATATGGAAGAGTTGTTACCCTGCCCTTCCTTTCCTTTTCTTAGAGCGAAAATAAAGAAAATAAATAAACAAATATATTTGGTCTCGCCGCGTCCGTAAAAGTCCCAAGTATCAAAGTATAGAATTAGTTAAGTTAAGATCGACACACAAAAGACAAAAAGAAATCAAAATGCCAGAATCATAAAAATGCAACAAAAAAGCACTTAAAACATTTCAAAACCATATCAAGAAAAACAACAGCTCGCTACATAACAACAATCCTACACTCAGCGGCATCGGCGGCAAAAAAAAAAAAGGGTCTCAGAAATAAACTAAAACTAATTTTTTATTTTTTTTTAACAAATTTTTATTTAGTTTCTTTCACCAATGTAGCAATCAAAAAACCTTGGTTTGGTATCACCGCAATCGTACTGAATTAGAGAGTCACGTTGCCAAGTCATTTTTACCGAAAAAATGAACGCAATAGAAACAAAACCCAAAAAAACAATGGCGGAATTACATTTTTATTTTAAGCATTTTACCCCACTTGGATTTTTTTTTCTCCCCATTTTTCAATTCATTGTATCATTCAAAGCTACAACTCGCCCTGCAGAAAACAAGCCCTCAAATGGCTGTGCGGATGGAAAATTTAAAAAGATATTACTCCTGGAAGAAGAGGAGGGAAAAAAAACAAAAGCGCCAAAATAAAAAAATGCAAAAGGTGGGTAAAATAAAAGTTGCACTGTGACTGGTTCATATGGGCAACAGATAGTTTTAATGACCCCTATTATGTGCCCTGCTGTATTCTGATTGGCTTGTTAACACCTTAAAGTGTTTTTCCAAAGTTATTACATATGCATTGGGACTTTGATAATGGTCCCACACCTTGATAATCATCTCATGCTGGATTAACAAGAGTTTAATCTGATAATCTGGACTTTAAGGCGTAGGTTTTGCTATGTCAATGCCCCTCGTTTATAGATTTTCATGGAGTTGTATTTACCAGTTGCAATACCACCTTTCGCCACTTTGCGGAAGGACCAGTTCTGCCATAGATACCAATGCAACAGCGCCATCTTTTTAGTAAATTGTTCCCTTATGTTCCTTGTCATTAAAAAGAATGGATGTTTGTAAATAGGAAGGCAGAAGTTACCTTAGTTTCTGTATATTCGATGTGACTCCCGATAGGCGGTAGATACCATCCACGACCCCGTGCTCTTCGATAAACTCTGCGCAGCTTTTCAACACAAGGGGAACTAAGAGAGGAAGACATAAGAAGGGATGACGTCACTGGGGGATAAAATGGTCACTTTCATAGGTCACAATCTGAGATTAAAATACATGCAAGCAAGTCATCAGAATCATCAACACGATGGCTACGGGTGGATGCGTAGATACAGCAGAGCAGGGTTTGTTGTGTGGCGCCACTCGGCGTTCCATCAATAATCTTACATAGGACTGCAGACACGACAATTTATCAGATCTATTGATAAATCGTGAGGTATTGGAACTCAAAAGTACATTACAAAGTTACAGAACTTTTGCAACTTAAAAGTAGAACAATCCCTTTAAATCTAAATCGTGGACGTTAATGGGAGTTACACAATGAGTCCCAGGGATTAAACACTAGTGAAGGATATAACACACAGCGTGATAACACCCGACATGAGCGGTAGAGAGTCAGTGACTGGTTGCAGTGGGCGCTCCGGGCCCGTTAGTCTCGGATGACACCGTATTTACTCCATATGTCAGCAGATACTTATGTTATCAGTTTTCATTACCACTTGTTCTAAACACCTGAGAGGCCGCGCTACCACATTCTTGGAATGGGGCCGAATACTCCTCCATCATCCTCCTCTGTGATCATGCCTCCCTTTCCCGTTCCTCCTCATTTTCCAGCCTCCTTAACACATTAAGGTCCCAGGTTCAAATCAAATCTGACAAAGATAATATTTGCAATTTGTGTGTTCTTTTGGGTTTGCTACGCTTTTTTTCCCAAAATCCAAAAAACATGTTTTATTTTGGTTTTCCCAAAAAAGCTCCACTACCTCCATTACCAAATGCATGATCACCAAAAATTCGATGCAAACGTCCTCTCACCCTGGTGGTCATGACTGGAGGAACAAGGGCTCAGGATTCTCAGTCTAATAATTAATCAGTCTTCAGGAGACAGAAAATGATTCCTTGTCCTTCCTGTGGACAGCCTTGATTCTTCTGGGATGGATTCACCGTATGGCCAGAAACTGGCCACATAGACAGAACCATTTGCCGTTCCTAGAGTTGATAAAATTTACCTCCCTCTATCTATCACAGCTTCCATTATTTGGGATTGGCTTCCAACTAGAAATTAGACCATGGTCATTGGGAATTATGACGGCTTCTCATTTTCAGGGTCGGGAACTCATTGTTTCAGTGTAACCCTGTTTGCAAATTTGTCCAAACAGTTTATAGCTCTTTGTTTATGTTTGGGGTCATGATAAAATAGAAGAGGACTTTCTTCAAGTGTTTGCCACAAATATGGGCGCTCAGGTTTCTCTGCAATAGAAAAATATGCAAGAACATAGAGTTCCCTTTACGGAAACTAAGAACCCTACCAAGAAGAACATCTCCCAACCATCGTCCTGGTATCTACTATGAAAAATTTCTCCCAATTATCTTCCTGTACCACCTAAACCTGGAAACTTTCATCATAACACAACTATTAAGAACATTTAATTCCCAATCATCTTTCTGGCACCAATCATGTAAGAACATCTTCAACCTTGAGAATAAAGGAAACAAAAAGGGAAAGTCAGCTCACCATCAACTGTAGCAGTAGCCCAAAAGGCTCAGATAAAGATCGTTTTGTTAGGATCGAAACGCATCCCCTTTAACTTCTCATTAAACAGTTATGTTTAGGAGCTATACAAAACTATTTTTTTAATATGGACTGATTAAATAAATCTTGGATTTTATCTGAAGGAGCTGGAACAATTTTGAGATTGTTTTCAAGAACATCTACAAACCATTTTCCTGGTACCTACTACGAAGAACATCTCCCTATTATAGTCTTATACCACCTAAATCGGGAAACTTTCATAACTCAACTATGAAGAACATCTCTCAATCATCTTCCTGGCACCAACCACAAAGAACATTTCCAAAATATCTTTCTGGTGCCAATTATGAAGAACATATTCCATTCATCTTCCTGGTACCTACTATGAAGAACCGCTCCCAATCATCTTCCTGGTACCTACTATGGAGAACTGCTTCCATTCATCTTTCTGGTACCTACTATGAAGAACATCTCCCAATCATCTTCCTGGTATCTGCTATGAAGAACATCTCCCAATCATCTTCCTGGTACCTACTATGAAGAACATCTCCCAATCATCTTCCTGGTACCTAGTATGAAGAACATCCGCCAATCATCTTCCTGGTACCTACTATGAAGAGCATCCCCCAATCATCTTCCTGGTACCTACTATGAAGAGCATCTCCCAATCATCTTCCTGGTACCTACTATGAAGGACATCTCCCAATCATCTTCCTGGTACCTACTATGAAGAGCATCTCCCAATCATCTTCCTGGTACCTACTATGAAGAGCCGCTTCCAATCATCTTCCTGGTACCTACTATGAAGAACATCTCCCAATCATCTTCCTGGTGCCTACTATGAAGAACATCTCCCAATCATCTTCCTGGTACCTACTATCAAGAACATCTCCCAATCATCTTCCTGGTACCTACTATGAAGAACATCTCCCAATCATCTTCCTGGTACCTACTATGAAGAGCATTTCCCAATCATCTTCCTGGTACCTACTATGAAGAGCATCTCCCAATCATCTTCCTGGTACCTACTATGAAGAACATCTCCCAATCATCTTCCTGGTACCTACTATGAAGAACATCTCCCAATCATCTTCCTGGAACCTACTGTGAAGAGCATTTCCCAATCATCTTCCTGGTACCTACTGTGAAGAGCATCTCCCAATCATCTTCCTGGTACCTACTATGAAGAACCGCTTCCAATCATCTTCCTGGTACCTACTATCAAGAACATCTCCCAATCATCTTCCTGGTACCTACTATGAAAAGCATCTCCCAATCATCTTCCTGGTGCCTACTATGAAGAACAGCTCCCAATCATCTTCCTGGAACCCAGTATGAAGAACAGCTCCCAATCTTCATCCTGGTACCTACTATAAAGAGCTGCTTCCAATCATCTTCCTGGTACCTACTATGAAGAACCACTTCCAATCATCTTCCTGGTACCTACTATGAAGAACCGCTTCCAATCATCTTCCTGGTACCTACTATGAAGAACAGCTCCCAATCTTTGTCCTGGCACCAAGCATGAAGAACATCTCCAAACCATTTTTCTAGTGCCAACTATGAAGGACATCTTCAAACCATCTTCCAGGTCAATGCCAAGCTGAGACTAGACCAACAAATGATTAAGTGATATTGATCAGTCAAGGGAACATATCTCCATTGCCGACAAGTCTAGTAATAGGGCAATGAAAATTCTCGACAACTCATCGTTTAAAACATAATGTAGAATTGAAGTACTACGTCGTCCAGGTTAAGACTATCTCATTGTAGCACCTCTTTGATCTGGATAACAGACTTGTCTCCAGAAAGGGGGTCCCTCCTGTAGTAGATCTAAACAATGTCAGAGAATAGAAAGAGCACCAGGAAAACATGATCGCGGTCTTTTACCACTATGGGAACCTTGAGGCATCTAAACAGCATTTCGTAATGCTCTCCTACTAAGCAGAGGTGGCCATGCATGCTGGTTTACCTACCTTCGTAACTCCAAAGTAATTGTAGCCATGGAATAGGGGGCACCACCAACCATAATCCAACCATCACACTACAAGTCTCAGGCTAAATCTGAAAAAGGGTTTTCCAAAGTGAACAACCCTTCTGGGTCAGGGGAACCGTCTGTTCATCTGCGCAATGTACACTAAATCGTACTTCACATTGGACCGAGGGCATTTTGGAATGTCAAGTAAAGAAGAGTGTAACTATAGCAGGGCATGACGGCTATCGGAAAATGATGGCAAATAAGACAATGCATTTTCTGGAACTCAATCATCCGTCTCTCCTATCATGATCACACCCAGCTGCTGCCATCACGGTGGTGGAGGCAAAAACAGTCTGCTGACATCAGCTGAGGCCGACTACCCGATGCCTCCAGATGCCAGCTGGGTCCGTGTGCTCAGGACGTCTGCAGTGCATGTGATGCAGGAGCACATCTGTATCATCTGACTTCATAAAGATTGTGCACAGCTGCTCCAGCAACCGCACAAATATCCCATAGTCAGGTCAGGTGTCGGCAACAGTCTAATGTTATAGAATTTGGTCAATACATTTGTTACTGAAAACAAAGACTATATACATAACAGTTTGTAAACTCAACAAGGAGGTTACTGAAAATGCAACATTCTTTAGAAAGTAGAAAAGTCAATGAGAATGCAGCCTATCCATTCACTAGAGAGCGGTGACATCACTGAGAATGCAGCCTATCCATTCACTAGACAGCAGTGACATCACTAAGAATGCAGCCTATCCATTCACTAGAGAGCAGTGACATCACTGAAAATGCAGCCTATCCATTCACTAGACAGCAGTGACATCACTGAGAATGCAGTCTATCCATCACTAGAGAGCGGTGACATCACTGAGAATGCAGCCTATCCATCACTAGACAGCAGTGACATCACTGAGAATGCAGTCTATCTATCACTAGAGAGCGGTGACATCACTGAGAATGCAGCCTATCCATCACTACAGAGCGGTGACATCACTGAGAATGCAGCCTATCCATTCACTACAGAGCAGTGACATCACTGAGAATGCAGCCTATCCATTCACTAGAGAGCAGTGACATCACTATGAATGCAGCCTATCCATTCCCCAGAGCAGTGAGATCACTGAGAACGCAGCCTATCCATTCACTAGTGAGCAGTGACATCACTGAGAATGCATCCTATCCATCACTAGAGAGCGGTGACATCACTGAGAATGCAGTCTATCCATCACTAGAGAGCGGTGACATCACTGAGAATGCATCCTATCCATCACTAGAGAGCGGTGACATCACTGAGAATGCATCCTATCCATCACTAGAGAGCGGTGACATCACTGAGAATGCAGCCTCTCCATCACTAGAGAGCGGTGACATCACTGAGAATGCCTCTTATCCATCACTAGAGAGCGGTGACATCACTAAGAATGCAGCCTCTCCATCACTAGAGAGTGGTGACATCACTGAGAATGCCTCTTATCCATCACTAGAGAGCGGTGACATCACTAAGAATGCAGCCTATCCATTCCCTAGAGAGTGGTGACATCACTGAGAATGCAGCCTATCCATCACTAGAGAGCGGTGACATCACTGAGAATGCAGCCTATCCATTCCCTAGAGAGTGGTGACATCACTCTACAAGAGAAGATAGTATTCTGCTACAGATGGATCTGGATAAGTTGGAAACTTGGGCTGAAAGGTGGCAGATGAGGTTTAACAATGATAAATGTAAGGTTATACACATGGGAAGAGGGAATCAATATCACCATTACACACTGAACGGGAAACCACTGGGTAAATCTGACAGGGAGAAGGACTTGGGGATCCTAGTTAATGATAAACTTACCTGGAGCAGCCAGTGCCAGGCAGCAGCTGCCAAGGCAAACAGGATCATGGGGTGCATTAAAAGAGGTCTGGATACACATGATGAGAGCATTATACTGCCTCTGTACAAATCCCTAGTTAGACCGCACATGGAGTACTGTGTCCAGTTTTGGGCACCGGTGCTCAGGAAGGATATAATGGAACTAGAGAGAGTACAAAGGAGGGCAACAAAATTAATAAAGGGGATGGGAGAACTACAATACCCAGATAGATTAGCGAAATTAGGATTATTTAGTCTAGAAAAAAGACGACTGAGGGGCGATCTAATAACCATGTATAAGTATATAAGGGGACAATACAAATATCTCGCTGAGGATCTGTTTATACCAAGGAAGGTGACGGGCACAAGGGGGCATTCTTTGCGTCTGGAGGAGAGAAGGTTTTTCCACCAACATAGAAGAGGATTCTTTACTGTTAGGGCAGTGAGAATCTGGAATTGCTTGCCTGAGGAGGTGGTGATGGCGAACTCAGTCGAGGGGTTCAAGAGAGGCCTGGATGTCTTCCTGGAGCAGAACAATATTGTATCATACAATTATTAGGTTCTGTAGAAGGACGTAGATCTGGGTATTTATTTATTATGATGGAATATAGGCTGAACTGGATGGACAAATGTCTTTTTTCGGCCTTACTAACTATGTTACTATGTTACTATGTTACTAAGAATGCAGCCTATCCATCACTAGAGAGCGGTGACATCACTGAGAATGCAGCCTATCCATTCACTAGTCACCAGTGACATCACTAAGAATGCAGCCTCTCCATCACTAGAGAGTGGTGACATCACTGAGAATGCCTCTTATCCATCACTAGAGAGCGGTGACATCACTAAGAATGCAGCCTATCCATCACTAGAGAGCGGTGACATCACTGAGAATGCAGCCTATCCATTCCCTAGAGAGCGGTGACATCACTGAGAATGCAGCCTATCCATTCCCTAGAGAGTGGTGACATCACTGAGAATGCAGCCTATCCATCACTAGAGAGCAGTGACATCACTGAAAATGCAGCCTATCCATTCCCTAGAGAGCGGTGACATCATTGAGAATGCAGTCTATCCATTCCCTAGAGAGTGGTGACATCACTGAGAATGCAGCCTATCCATCACTAGAGAGCGGTGACGTCACTGAGAATGCAGCCTATCCATCACTAGAGAGCAGTGACATCACTGAGAATGCAGCCTATCCATCACTAGAGAGCGGTGACATCACTGAGAATGCAGACTATCCATCACTAGAGAGCGGTGACATCACTGAGAATGCAGCCTATCCATCACTAGAGAGCCATGACATCACTGAGAATGCAGCCTATCCATTCACTAGAGAGCGGTGACATCACTGAGAATGCAGCCTATCCATCACTAGAGAGCCGTGACATCACTGAGAATGCAGCCTATCCATCACTAGAGAGCCGTGACATCACTGAGAATGCAGCCTATCCATTCACTAGAGAGCAGCGGCGACCTCACTGAGAATGCAGCCTATCCATCACTAGAGAGCCGTGACATCACTGAGAATGCAGCCTATCCATTCACCAGAGCAGTGACATCACTGAGAATGCAGCCTATCCATCACTAGACAGCGGTGACATCACTGACAATGCAGTCTATCCATTCACTAGAGAGCGGTGACATCACTGAGAATGCAGTCTAGCCATTCACTAGAGAGTGGTGAGGGTGACATCACTGAGAATGCAGCCTATCCATCACTAGAGAGCGGTGACGTCACTGAGAATGCAGCCTATCCATCACTAGAGAGCAGTGACATCACTGAGAATGCAGCCTATCCATCACTTGAGAGCGGTGACATCACTGAGAATGCAGCCTATCCATCACTAGAGAGCGGTGACATCACTGAGAATGCAGCCTATCCATCACTGGAGAGCAGTGACATCACTGAGAATGCAGCCTATCCATCACTAGAGAGCGGTGACATCACTGAGAATGCAGCCTATCCATCACTAGAGAGCGGTGACATCACTGAGAATGCAGCCTATCCATCACTGGAGAGCAGTGACATCACTGAGAATGCAGCCTATCCATTCACTAGAGAGCGGTGACATCACTGAGAATGCAGCCTATCCATTCACCAGAGCAGTGACATCACTGAGAATGCAGCCTATCCATCACTAGACAGTGGTGACATCACTGAGAATGCAGTCTATCCATTCACTAGAGAGCGGTGACATCACTGATAATGCAGCCTAGCCATTCACTAGAGAGTGGTGAGGGTGACATCACTGAGGATGCAGCCTATCCATCACTAGAGAGCCGTGACATCACTGAGAATGCAGCCTATCCATTCACTAGAGAGCAGCGGCGACATCACTGAGAATGCAGCCTATCCATCACTAGAGAGCCGTGACATCACTGAGAATGCAGCCTATCCATTCACCAGAGCAGTGACATCACTGAGAATGCAGCCTATCCATCACTAGAGAGCGGTGACATCACTGAGAATGCAGTCTATCCATTCACTAGAGAGCGGTGACATCACTGAGAATGCAGCCTAGCCATTCACTAGAGAGTGGTGAAGGTGACATCACTGAGGATGCAGCCTATCCATCACTAGAGAGCCGTGACATCACTGAGAATGCAGCCTATCCATTCACTAGAGAGCAGCGGCGACATCACTGAGAATGCAGCCTATCCATCACTAGAGAGCCGTGACATCACTGAGAATGCAGCCTATCCATTCACCAGAGCAGTGACATCACTGAGAATGCAGCCTATCCATCACTAGAGAGCGGTGACATCACTGAGAATGCAGTCTATCCATCAATAGAAAGCAGTGACATCACTGAGAATGCAGCCTATCCATTCACTAGAGAGCGGTGACATCACTGAGAATGCAGCCTATCCATTCACTAGAGAGCGGGGACATTACTGAGAATGCAGCCTATCCATTCACTAGAGAGCGGTGACATTACTGAGAATGCAGCCTATCCATCACTAGAGAGCGGTGACATCACTGAGAATGCAGCCTATCCATTCACTACAGAGCGGTGACATCACTGAGAATGCAGTCTATCCATCACTAGAGAGCAGTGACATCACTGAGAATGCAGCCTATCCATCACTAGAAAGTAGTGACATCACTGAGAATACAGCCTATCCATTCACTACAGAGCGGTGACATCACTGAGAATGCAGTCTATCCATCACTAGAGAGCAGTGACATCACTGAGAATGCAGCCTATCCATTCACTAGAGAGCGGTGACATCACTGAGAATGCAGCCTATCCATTCACTAGAGAGCGGTGACATTACTGAGAATGCAGCCTATCCATCACTAGAGAGCGGTGACATCACTGAGAATGCAGCCTATCAATCACTAGAGAGCGGTGACATCACTGAGAATGCAGCCTATCCATTCACTACAGAGCGGTGACATCACTGAGAATGCAGTCTATCCATCACTAGAGAGCAGTGACATCACTGAGAATGCAGCCTATCCATTCACTAGAGTAATTGTAATTAAGCCCCAGGCAATACTTTAATGTCACTTGGTTGATGTCAGATATGAATTAGAATCAGGAATCTTATCTAATCACAGTTCCGGGGTCAGCGGTGATGTATGTGTGCGGTGATACATGTGTGCGGTGATGTATGTGTGCGGTGATGTATTTGTGCGGTGATGTATGTGTGCGGTGATGTATGTGTGCGGTGATGTATGTGTGCGGTGATGTATGTGTGCGGTGATACATGTGTGCGGTGATACATGTGTGCGGTGATGTATGTGTGCGGTGATGTATGTGTGCGGTGATGTATGTGTGCGGTGATACATGTGTGCGGTGATACATGTGTGCGGTGATGTATGTGTGCGGTGATGTATGTGTGCGGTGATGTATGTGTGCGGTGATGTATGTGTGCGGTGATGTATGTGTGCGGTGATACATGTGTGCGGTGATACATGTGTGCGGTGATACATGTGTGCGGTGATGTATGTGTGCGGTGATGTATGTGTGCGGTGATATATATGTGTGCGGTGATGTATGTGTGCGGTGATGTATGTGTGCGGTGATGTATGTGTGCGGTGATGTATGTGTGCGGTGATGTATGTGTGCGGTGATATATATGTGTGCGGTGATGTATGTGTGCGGTGATGTATGTGTGCGATGATACATGTGTACGGTGATGTATGTGTGCGGTGATGTATGTGTGCGGTGATGTATGTGTGCGGTGATGTATGTGTGCGGTGATACATGTGTGCGGTGATGTATGTGTGCGGTGATGTATGTGTGCGGTGATGTATGTGTGCGATGATACATGTGTGCGGTGATGTATGTGTGCGGTGATTTATGTGTGCGGTGATGTATGTGTGCGGTGATGTATGTGTGCGGTGATTTATGTGTGCGGTGATGTATGTGTGCGGTGATATATATGTGTGCGGTGATGTATGTGTGCGGTGATGTATGTGTGCGGTGATTTATGTGTGCGGTGATGTATGTGTGCGGTGATATATATGTGTGCGGTGATGTATGTGTGCGGTGATGTATGTGTGCGGTGATACATGTGTGCGGTGATGTATGTGTGCGGTGATACATGTGTGCGGTGATGTATGTGTGCGGTGATGTATGTGTGCGGTGATTTATGTGTGCGGTGATGTATGTGTGCGGTGATGTATGTGTGCGGTGATTTATGTGTGCGGTGATGTATGTGTGCGGTGATATATATGTGTGCGGTGATGTATGTGTGCGGTGATGTATGTGTGCGGTGATACATGTGTGCGGTGATGTATGTGTGCGGTGATACATGTGTGCGGTGATGTATGTGTGCGGTGATTTATGTGTGCGGTGATGTATGTGTGCGGTGATACATGTGTGCGGTGATACATGTGTGCGGTGATGTATGTGTGCGGTGATTTATGTGTGCGGTGATGTATGTGTGCGGTGATGTATGTGTGCGGTGATTTATGTGTGCGGTGATGTATGTGTGCGGTGATGTATGTGTGCGGTGATTTATGTGTGCGGTGATGTATGTGTGCGGTGATGTATGTGTGCGGTGATTTATGTGTGCGGTGATGTATGTGTGCGGTGATACATGTGTGCGGTGATACATGTGTGCGGTGATGTATGTGTGCGGTGATGTATATGTGCGGTGATTTATGTGTGCGGTGATGTATGTGTGCGGTGATGTATGTGTGCGGTGATGTATGTGTGCGGTGATGTATGTGTGCGGTGATGTATGTGTGCGGTGATGTATGTGTGCGGTGATGTATGTGTGCGGTGATGTATGTGTGCGGTGATGTATGTGTGCGGTGATGTATGTGTGCGGTGATTTATGTGTGCGGTGATACATGTGTGCGGTGATTTATGTGTGCGGTGATGTATGTGTGCGGTGATACATGTGTGCGGTGATTTATGTGTGCGGTGATGTATGTGTGCGGTGATGTATGTGTGCGGTGATGTATGTGTGCGCGGTGTTGGTTCTGGATTCGGAGCGCGCTCTCTGGGACTTATTACATAACATTTGGCTCTGAACCGCGTGTGACAATTAGATTAAACTAACAAGTAAAGACGATGATAAGGCTGAACTAATTCCTCATGTAGGAAACTGGAGTAACCAACAGATTAATGACCGCGGAGCGACCATGCCTCACAGCCACAGCACAACAAGCCGCCTGCCAAAATCTCTGATTGCATGAACCTTGCCCAATTACTCAGAACCCGCTGGGTACGGCCGAGGCCACCGCTTTGCTCTGTTTACCTTTGACATATTTATTCTTAAAAGGAACTGCAATATTAAAGAAACATTTAGATTAAATTTCCCAAAATTGTGCCACCCCTTGACCTCTGGCCGTATCTGGTATCGCAGGTTAATTAATTTAAATAAAAGGTGAGTTGTAATACCAAACACAGCCAAAGGGGGGCGCACTTTCCAAAAAGAGGCAAACTCTTCTATTCCTTTTTTTTTTACCTAATCTTTCATAAAGGGGGAAGAAAAAGCCATCAGAAAATCAGATGTTGTCCCAATTGTCTTTATGCCGGATTTTGAATCCCATTTTTATTTTTTCTTCCACCAATAAGCAAATTGATCGGCACATTAGATATGAGACTTGTGAAGAGGTTAAAAAAAAAGGATCTTGGGAAAAAAAAATAAAAAAAAATAAGGCAGTAAGCAATTTATTTTTCTGCAGTGCCCCCACAGGTGAACTGCAGTATTACACAACTCTCCTTTAAAAGTAATAAATGGAAATGTCATGTCCTCAAGAACTAGAGATACAATTTGTAACCAGTTTATGAGAGTCATCAATGGGACAATTCCCAGTAGGATATATATATATATATATATATATATATATATATATATATTTTTTTTTCATTTTTATTTTTTTTTACAACCAGACGGCAACTTTAGTTTTAAAAACAAACAAATCCTCCCACAGTTCCATTGATGGAAAAATAAAGTTAAGGGTCTTGAAAAATTACTAGAAAAACTTATTTTTTTTTTTTTTACAAAGTTAATACTTTTGGAATTTCCATAATTGTACGGACTCTAGAATCGTATCACTAGGATGCCATTTTTACTGCACAAAAGGAAACCGCCTAAAACGATTTTCACCTTTATTTTCGCACTTTTCAGTGCATTATATGGTAACATTTAAGGTGTCATTCAAATCTACAACTTGTCCTGCAAATAGCAATCCCTCATATGGCGATTGGGGATGGAAAAATAAGGTTTCGGCTATTGAAAGAAGAGAAAAAAGACACAAAAGCGCAAAAATGAAAAGTTCCAAAAGGGATCAGAGTTGAAGTTAAAAAGGACTGAGCTGCAATACCGGACTCAGCCTTTAGATGAGGGTGGCGCTGTTTCTGTAGAAAAAAATCAGATTTTTCTTTTATCCGATGTTAGAAAAAAACCTTTAAGAAAAATGAATGAAATGCAAGCAGAAAATGTCAGGGCAGGTCATTCCCTCTCCACCAGGTGAGCGTCTAATGATCTTCTTGTTACACCAAGGACTAGTGTAATTGAAAGCAGGAATCTCTCCTGAAAAAGGTCAAATCGAGTCACAAAACACGGATCAGATTGTTCACAAAGTCAGCAGAACTCTCTCCTGTTCTGTCAGGACGACAATAGAAACCAGATGCTGGAGAAGAAAGGAACATTCTCATCTGGAACCGTGGAAAAACATGGCGAAGGGGCGACGGCGAGAATGGCCGCCCTGGGACTGTAACGTATCCATCGGAATATCACAACGTCAATTACAGGTTTGTAGCACAGAATAGTCGTGTGGCTAAAAAAAAAAGAAAGAAAAAAGGCAAAAAATTGCTACAAATGTGACAATGAAAACGATTTTGTGAAATGAAATAATGCGCGGTCATAGTGGTGGAAAACAAAAATAGGAAACTGTTTACAAACAAAGAATATTCCTTTTGTGACACAACTTGGAATCTTTGTGCCTGTGAAATTTTAAGGAATATTTTTAATGTTTTGTTGCAAGGAATTTTCTTTTGTGATAAAAAAAAAATATTTGTAACACAAACATCAACGAGTGCTCAGATCCATGTATCAAGTAAACCAAAATAATATAATGTGGAGCATATGGTGACATTAATAACAACATTTGTTTTCAAGAATTAAAAAAAAAAACTTCAAATGGACAAGCAGCAGAGAGTATTATAGTAGTTATATTCTTGTACATAGGAGCAGTATTATAGTAGTTATATTCTTGCACATAGGAGCACTATTATAGTAGTTATATTCTTGTACATAGGAGCAGTATTATAGTAGTTATATTCTTGTACATAGGAGCAGTATTATAGTAGTTATATTCTTGTACATAGGAGCAGTATTATAGTAGTTATATTCTTGTACATAGGGGACAGTATTATAGTAGTTATATTCTTGTACATAGGAGCAGTATTATAGTAGTTATATTCTTGTACATAGGGGGCAGTATTATAGTAGTTATATTCTTGTATATAGGAGCAGTATTATAGTAGTTATATTCTTGTACATAGGGGGCAGTATTATAGTAGTTATATTCTTGTACATAGGGGGCAGTATTATAGTAGTTATATTCTTGTACATAGGAGCAGTATTATAGTAGTTATATTCTTGTACATAGGGGGCAGTATTATAGTAGTTATATTCTTGTACATAGGGGGCAGTATTATAGTAGTTATATTCTTGTACATAGGAGCAGTATTATAGTAGTTATATTCTTGTACATAGGAGCAGTATTATAGTAGTTATATTCTTGCACATAGGGGCAGTATTATAGTAGTTATATTCTTGCACATAGGGGCAGTATTATAGTAGTTATATTCTTGTACATAGGGGACAGTATTATAGTAGTTGTATTCTTGTACATAGGAGCAGTATTATAGTAGTTATATTCTTGTACATAGGGGGCAGTATTATAGTAGTTATATTCTTGTACATAGGGGGCAGTATTATAGTAGTTATATTCTTGTACATAGGAGCAGTATTATAGTAGTTATATTCTTGTACATAGGAGCAGTATTATAGTAGTTATATTCTTGCACATAGGGGCAGTATTATAGTAGTTATATTCTTGTACATAGGGGGCAGTATTATAGTAGTTATATTATTGTATATAGGAACAGTATTATAGTAGTTATATTCTTGTACACAGGGGCACTATTATAGTAGTTATATTCTCGTACATAGGAGCAGTATTATAGTAGTTATATTCTCGTATATAGGAGCAGTATTATAGTAGTTATATTCTTGTACATAGTGATCAGTATTATAGTAGTTATATTCTTGTACATAGGAGCAGTATTATAGTAGTTATATTCTGGTACATAGGAGCAGTATTATAGTAGTTATATTCTTGTATATAGGAGCAGTATTATAGTAGTTATATTCTCGTACATAGGAGCAGTATTATAGTAGTTATATTCTTGTACATAGGAGCAGTATTATAGTAGTTATATTCTTGTATATAGGAGCAGTATTATAGTAGTTATATTCTTGTACATAGGAGCAGTATTATAGTAGATATATTCTTGTACATAGGAGCAGTATTATAGTAGTTATATTCTTGTACATAGGAGCAGTATTATAGTAGTTATATTCTTGTATATAGGAGCAGTATTATAGTAGTTATATTCTTGTACATAGGAGCAGTATTATAGTAGTTATATTCTTGTACATAGGAGCAGTATTATAGTAGTTATATTCTTGTACATAGGGACAGTAGTATAGTAGTTATATTATTGCACATAGGGGCAGTATTATAGTAATTATATTCTTGTACATAGGGGCAGTATTATAGTAGTTATATTCTTGTACATAGGGGACAGTATTATAGTAGTTATATTATTGCACATAGGGGACAGTAGTATAGTAGTTATATAGTAGTTATATTCTTATACATAAGAAATAAATACGGTAGTTCATGTTCTCTCCCATCTGAGAAATAATGGAAAAATAACAAATTCTGTTGTTGTTCTCTAGTAAATGATTCAGTTAAATCTCCATAATAAAAAAAATAAATAAGTATAAAAATATGGTCTCCAGTAACGAGTCCTTTCCAGCTGGCCCCGGGGCCACTTCTGGGAACATGAAGACTCCGTTATATTCGTACACTATGTTAAGTTGATCGGTGGAGCTTTCCTCTTATGAATGAGGGTCGGTCTCGGTGGATGTTTTCTGTGTATGTGATGGACATGGTTGGTATGTAGATTGTGTGTACGCTGGCCACGGGCCAGGCCTGAGCAGCTGTAACGGGGGGGACCCATTAAGGAATAAAACATGACCAGGGTGAAGCCCCCAGCTGCTGGCAACATATCCATCATTTGAACCTATTCTAGTCAGCTCCAGTCTTTTAAAGCCACAAGAAAAATGTATTCCGCATTCTATATACCGCACACTGGTGCAAATCGACCATTATCGCTATTAGCGTCTATATACGCTTTGCTCTATGGTTAGCTCTTAAAAGATTAAGAAAAACATAGTTGTTTTCATCCAAAAACAATGCCACACCTGTCTTCAGGTTCTGTGTGGTATTGCAGTTTAACCCTTAGTTTAACCAGTAGGCAAGAGTGGAGTTGTGTTTTTTTGTTTTTTCAGAAAGAAGCATGTTGTTTCTTTTTATCCTGGACAAGCACGTTGTCCAAAAACAGCACCACCCCTTTCTAAATGTTGTGTTTGGCATTGCAGCTCTGGACCATTCAGACTGATAGAGCTGGACACTGGCATACCTGCAATAGTGGCTGGCAATGTGTCTGCCATGGGGCCCGTGAGAATTGGGGGAGCATTGCTGCTCAGGACCACCCTCTCCCCAACTGGTGTTACAATTTCAATGATACTCGCATCCGCAGGATTAGGCTACCATCACCGGTTTGTTTTTCCAACTTTGTGAGTCAAAGTTTCAGTCCAGCAGGCAAGATAACATCACTAAATCGCGCCTGCGGTGTGGAGTCTCAGTCCACACACAACACAGACCGGTGCTAGATAAGTAGTTTTATTTTATTAGTCAGTACTTGACGAGGACTGTCTGAGGCCATCACGCGGTGTGGGGTACCATCATACTGTGTCTGGGAGACTGTGGGCATCATACTGTTTACAAAAGGCTGTGGGGGCATCATACTGTGTATAGAAGGCTGTGAGGGGGCTCATACTGTGTGTGGGAGGCTGTGGTGGCATCATATGGTGTATAGAAGGCTGTGGGGGGCTCATACTGTGTATGGGAGGCTGTGGTGGCATCATATGGTGTATAGAAGGCTGTGGGGGGCTCATACTGTGTATAGAAGGCTGTGGGGGGCTCATACTGTGTGTGTGGGAGGCTGTGGTGGCATCATTCTGTGTATAGAAGGCTGTGGGGGGCTCATACTTTGTGTGGGAGGCTGTGGTGGCATCATATGGTGTATAGAAGGCTGTGGGGGGCTCATACTGTGTGTGGGAGGCTGTGGTGGCATCATACTGTTTACAGAAGGCTGTGGGGAGCTCATACTGTGTGTGGGAGGCTGTGGTGGCATCATATGGTGTATAGAAGGCTGTGGGGGCATCATACTGTGTATAGAAGGCTGTGGGGGCATCATACTGTGTGTAGAAGGCTGTGGGGGCATCATACTGTGTGTGGGAGTCTATGGAGGAATCATACTGTGTGGTGAAGGCTGTGGGGGCATCATACTGTGTATAGAATGCTGTAAGGGCATCATACTGCGTGTAGAAGGCTATAGGGACATCATACTATGTACAGAAGGCTGTGGGGGCATCATACTGTGTGTAGAAGGATGTGGGGGCATCATACTGTGTGTAGAAGGTTGTGGGGGCATTATACGGTGTATAGAAGGCTGTGGGGCATGATACTGTGTGTAAGAGGCTGTGGGGGCATCATACTGTGAGGGAGGCTGTGGGAGCATCATACTGTGTGTGGGAGGATGTGAGAGCATCATATTCTGTGTAGGAGTCTGTGAAGGCATCATACTGTGTATAGAAGGCTGTGGGGGCATCATACTGTGTGTGAGAGGCTGTGGAGGCATCATACTGTGTGTGGGAGGCTGTGGGGGCATCATACTGTGTGTGGGAGGCTGTGAGGGCATCATACTGTGTGTGGGAGGCTGTAGGGGCATCATACTGTGTGTGGGAGGCTGTGAGGGCATCATACAGTGTGTGAGAGGCTGTGGGGGCATCATGCTGTGTGTGAGAGGCTGTGGGGGCATCATACTGTGTATGGAAGGCTGTGAGAGCATCATACTGTGTGTGAGAGGCTGTGGGGGCACCATTCCGTGTGTGAGAGGCTGTGGGGGCATCATACCGGGTGTGAAAGGCTGTGGGGGCATCATACTGTGTGTGGGAGGCTGTGAGGGCATCATACTGTGTGTGGGAGGCTGTTGGGGCATCATACTGTGTGTGGGAGGCTGTGGGGGCATTATACTGTGTGTGGGAGGCTGTGAGGGCATCATACTGTGTGTGAGAGGCTGTGGGGGCACCATACTGTGTGTGAGAGGCTGTGAGGGCATCATACTGTGTGTGAGAGGCTGTGGGGGCACCATACTGTGTGTGAGAGGCTGTGGGGGCATCATACTGTGTGGGAGGCTGTGGGGGCATCATACTGTTTGTGAGAGGCTGTGGGGGCATCATACTGTGTGTGAGAGGCTGTGGGAAATCATACTGTGTGTGAGAGGTGGTGGGGGCATCCTACTGTGTGTGAGAGGCTGTGGGGGCATCATACAGGGTGTAAAAGGCTGTGGCGGCATCATACTGTGTGTGGGAGGCTGTGGGGGAATTATACTGTGTGTGGGAGGCTGTGAGGGCATCATACTGTGTGTGAGAGGCTGTGGGGGCACCATACTGTGTGTGAGAGGCTGTGGGGGCATCATACTGTGTGTGAGAGGCTGTGGGGGCATCATACTGTGTGTGAGAGGCTGTGGGGGCATCATACTGTGTGTGAGAGGCTGTGGGGGCATCATACTGTGTGTGAGAGGCGGTGGGGGCATCACAATGTGTGTGAGAGGCTGTGGGGTCATCATAGTGTGTATGAGAGGCGGTAGGGGCATCATACTGTGTGTGAGAGGCTGTGGGGGCACCATACTGTGTGTGAGAGGCTGTGGGGGCATCATACTGTGTGGGAGGTTGTGGGGGCATCATACTGTTTGTGAGAGGCTGTGGGGGCATCATACTGTGTGTGAGAGGCTGTGGGAAATCATACTGTGTGTGAGAGGTGGTGGGGGCATCCTACTGTGTGTGAGAGGCTGTGGGGGCATCATACAGGGTGTAAAAGGCTGTGGCGGCATCATACTGTGTGTGGGAGGCTGTGGGGGAATTATACTGTGTGTGGGAGGCTGTGAGGGCATCATACTGTGTGTGAGAGGCTGTGGGGGCACCATACTGTGTGTGAGAGGCTGTGGGGGCATCATACTGTGTGTGAGAGGCTGTGGGGGCATCATACTGTGTGTGAGAGGCTGTGGGGGCATCATACTGTGTGTGAGAGGCTGTGGGGGCATCATACTGTGTGTGAGAGGCGGTGGGGGCATCACAATGTGTGTGAGAGGCTGTGGGGTCATCATAGTGTGTATGAGAGGCGGTAGGGGCATCATACTGTGTGTGAGAGGCTGTGGGGGCACCATACTGTGTGTGAGAGGCTGTGGGGGCATCATACTGTGTGGGAGGTTGTGGGGGCATCATACTGTTTGTGAGAGGCTGTGGGGGCATCATACTGTGTGTGAGAGGCTGTGGGAAATCATACTGTGTGTGAGAGGTGGTGGGGGCATCCTACTGTGTGTGAGAGGCTGTGGGGGCATCATACAGGGTGTAAAAGGCTGTGGCGGCATCATACTGTGTGTGGGAGGCTGTGGGGGAATTATACTGTGTGTGGGAGGCTGTGAGGGCATCATACTGTGTGTGAGAGGCTGTGGGGGCACCATACTGTGTGTGAGAGGCTGTGGGGGCATCATACTGTGTGTGAGAGGCTGTGGGGGCATCATACTGTGCGTGAGAGGTGGTGGGGGCATCATACTGTGTGTGAGAGGCGGTGGGGACATCATGCTGTGTGTGAGAGGCGGTGGGGGCACCATACTGTGTGTGAGAGGCTGTCGGGGCATCATACTGTGTGTGAGAGGCTGTGGGGGCATCATACTGTGCGTGAGAGGTGGTGGGGGCATCATACTGTGTGTGAGAGGCGGTGGGGACATCATGCTGTGTGTGAGAGGCGGTGGGGGCATCACACTGTGTGTGAGAGGCGGTAGGGGAATCATACTGTGTGTGAGAGGCCGTGGGGGCACCATTCTTTGTGTGAGAGTCTGTGGGGGCATCATACTGTGTGTGAGAGGCGGTGGGGACATCATTCTGTGTGTGAAGCGGTGGGGGCATCACACTGTGTGCGAGAGGCGGTAGGGGCATCATACTGTGTGTGAGAGGCGGTGGGGAACCATTCTTTGTGTGAGAGTCTGTGGGGGCATCATACCGTGTGTGAGAGGCTGTGGGGGCAACATACCGTGTGTGGGAGGCTTTGAGGGCATCATACTGTGTGTGAGAAACTGTGGAGCATCATACTGTGTGTGGGAGGCTATGGGGGCATCATACTGTGTGTGTGAGGCTGTGAGCGCATCATGCTGTGTGTGAGAGGCAGTGGGGACATCATGCTGTGTGTGAGAGGCGGTGGGGGCATCACACTGTGTGTGAGAGGCGGTAGGGGAATCATACTGTGTGTGAGAGGCTGTGGGGGCACCATTCTTTGTGTGAGAGTCTGTGGGGGCATCATACTGTGTGTGAGAGGCGGTGGGGACATCATTCTGTGTGTGAAGCGGTGGGGGCATCACACTGTGTGCGAGAGGCGGTAGGGGCATCATACTGTGTGTGAGAGGCGGTGGGGAACCATTCTTTGTGTGAGAGTCTGTGGGGGCATCATACCGTGTGTGAGAGGCTGTGGGGGCAACATACCGTGTGTGGGAGGCTTTGAGGGCATCATACTGTGTGTGAGAAACTGTGGAGCATCATACTGTGTGTGGGAGGCTATGGGGGCATCATACTGTGTGTGTGAGGCTGTGAGCGCATCATGCTGTGTGTGAGAGGCAGTGGGGGCTGTGAAGGCATCATACTGTGTGTGAGAGGCTGTGGGGGCATCATAGTGTGTGTGAGAGGTGGTGGGGGAACCATATTGGTTGTGAGAGGTGGTGGGGGCATCATACTGTGTGTGAGAGGCGGTGGGGGCATCATACTGTGTGTGAGAGACTGTGGGAGCATCATGCTTTGTTGCAGCTATTGTAAAGTCATCATACTTTGCATATGGGTACAATATGGGGGAATTCACTGTGGAGTCACAAGTCATAATATGTGTGGGGGGAATTTTGGGGGCCATCATATGCTATGTGAGCCATGACCACACCTACTCCACTGAATATTTAATTTTAATTGAGTGGGGCTCAATTAGGACTCTTGATATGGGGCCCCATGATCTCTATGAATATCCCTAGAGCGGAGCTGCTATCTTTTACTGAAAAAAAGCACTTATTCCAACAACAGCACCACCCCTGTCAGCAGGCTGTGCTTGGTATTGCAGCTGTACACCATTCAGATTAATGGAGTGGAGCTGTAATACCAGACACAAGCTAAAAACAGCGGTGGCGCTATTTTTGATGGATGCCTTCTAACTCTGCACAACACCGTTTAAGACTCATAGCTACAGTTCTATTAGTCATCTGGTAATTTTGTGCTTTTCTCATCCTTTGTGACCCTTCACTTGCAGTTTTTGTGTCTTTGTGTTAGTGATTAATACGACAATCACGCAGTTTGCCAGACAAATCCTGTGATTTGAAGCCAGGAGCTGCTCTGAAAGCGCAGACCTTTCTCTCATTTTTCACCGGGTGGTTACGATTTTGTCCTGGAGAATTCTGTTATATGGTGCATGTCTGGATTGTGAGTCTCAGACAACGCAGGGTCAGCGGGAACGTCGCACAGACAGTCGCAACGTCTTCCTGTTTTCTTCTATACATGAATCAGATATGAGTCGAGATATCAAAGCAATCTATGACAAAGCAAAAGGGCCAGCAATCTCATACATATCTGAACGACTCCAGACTATTCGAGATTGGCCATACACTGGAAAATCCCATAGAGATAGTTCTATAGGATTTATCTTTTGCAATTCTACTAAAACGTTCTTCCATACAGGCAGCAAATCTGTACAAAAAAAAAATACAGAGATATTATCGATTTACTAAGTGTGCATTTACCTAGAATGTTTGTGTTCGATTTATTTAAGTTCTAGATGATGTATTGTGGCTTTGGCTTCAATGGCCACCATGGCTTCAGGTTGTCTCCCCTAATATGCGTGCAATTACCTAATATAAACTTTTAGGGTTGTACAAGATTCTTTACACGGTGACTGTCAAGTCCTTTACACAAAATTACGTTTTCAGATTTGAAGATCACTCAAAAAAGTTCCCCTTTTTGTCTAACTTGCTCTACACTGCCTGTTGTCAAGTGTAATCCATCTCCAGCAGGAGACATGCCAAGACAGATTGCGGGAAGTGAAAGAGTCTCTGCCGCTCTGCAACAAGCAGGTTCATGTGTTGTGAATTCTGTGGCAGAGCTCCCTCCTGTGGTCACAAGTGGTACTTCGGCTGATTCTCTCTGTGAGCTTCCATTGGTGGAGGAAAGTGGTACTGCGGCTTCTGAGTTTCCTTCCTCAGGTGATGTGGTGAAGTCGTTAGGTGCTGCTCTATTTAACTCCACCTAGTGCTTTGATCCTGGCCTCCAGTCAATGTTCTAGTATTGGACCTGTTTCCTCCTGGATCGTTCCTGTGGCCTGCTGCTCTGCATAGCTAAGTTCCGCTTTGCTTTTTGTTTGCTGTTTTTTCCTGTCCAGCTTGCTTATTTGTTTTTTCCTGCTTGCTGGAAGCTCTGGGACGCAGAGGGTGTACCTCCGTGCCGTTAGTTCGGTACGGAGGGTCTTTTTGCCCCCTTTGCATGGTTTTTGTAGGGTTTTGTGTTGACCACAAAGTTACCTTTCCTATCCTCGCTCTGTTCAGAAAGTGGGGCCTCACTTTGCTGAATCTATTTCATCTCTACGTTTGTCTTTTCATCTTAACTCACAGTCATTATATGTGGGGGCTTCCTTTTCCTTTGGGGTATTTCTCTGAGGCAAGGTAGGCTTATTTTCTATCTTCAGGTTAGCTAGTTTCTCAGGCTGTGCCGAGTTGCATAGGGAGCGTTAGGCGCAATCCACAGCTGCCTCTAGTGTGTTGGAGAGGATTAGGGATTGCGGTCAGCAGAGTTCCCACGTCTCAGAGCTCGTTCTAAGTTTTTGGGTTATTGTCAGGTCACTGTATGTGTTCTGACCTCTATGTCCATTGTGGTACTGAATTACCTTTCACAACAGTACTGGAGGCCCAAAGTACTAATGATTCTCAATAGAGGGAAAAAAGAAGTTCTGAGACCATTTTTTTTTCTCTGCACTGTGTTTTGCCTTTTTTTTCCCCTAGACATTTGGGTGGTTCAGGACACAGGTGTAGCGATGGACATTAAAGGTCTGTCTTCATGTGTGGATCAGCTCACGGCAAGAGTACAAAATATTCAAGACTTTGTGGTTCAGAATTCTATGTTAGAACCGAGAATTCCTATTCCTGATTTGTTTTTTGGAGATAGAACTAAATTTCTGAGTTTCAAAAATAATTGTAAACTATTTCTGGCTTTGAAACCTCGTTCCTCTGGTGACCCAGTTCAACAAGTTAGGATCATTATTTCTTTTTTACGTGGCGACCCTCAGGACTGGGCATTTTCTCTTGCGCCAGGAGATCCTGCATTATGTAATATCGATGCGTTTTTCCTGGCGCTCGGATTGCTGTACGATGAACCTAATTCAGTGGATCAGGCAGAGAAAAATTTGCTGGCTCTGTGTCAGGGTCAGGATGAGATAGAGGTATATTGTCAGAAATTTAGAAAGTGGTCCGTACTCACTCAATGGAATGAAGGTGCGCTCGCAGCTATTTTCAGAAAAGGTCTCTCTGAAGCCCTTAAGGATGTCATGGTGGGATTTCCTATGCCTGCTGGTCTGAATGAGTCTATGTCTTTAGCCATTCAGATCGGTCGACGCTTGCGTGAGCGTAAATCTGTGCACCATTTGGCGGTATTACCTGAGCTTAAACCTGAGCCTATGCAGTGTGATAGGACTTTAACCAGAGTTGAACGGCAAGAACACAGACGTCTGAATGGGCTGTGTTTCTACTGTGGTGATTCCACTCATGCTATCTCTGATTGTCCTAAGCGCACTAAGCGGTTCGCTAGGTCTGCCACCATTGGTACGGTACAGTCAAAATTTCTTCTGTCCGTTACCTTGATCTGCTCTTTGTCATCGTATTCTGTCATGGCATTTGTGGATTCAGGCGCTGCCCTGAATTTGATGGACTTGGAGTATGCTAGGCGTGGGTTTTTCTCGGAGCCCTTGCAGTGTCCTATTCCATTGAGAGGAATTGATGCTACGCCTTTGGCCAAGAATAAGCCTCAGTACTGGACCCAGCTGACCATGTGCATGGCTCCTGCACATCAGGAGGTTATTCGCTTTCTGGTGTTGCATAATCTGCATGATGTGGTCGTGTTGGGGTTGCCATGGCTACAAGTCCATAATCCAGTATTAGATTGGAAATCCATGTCTGTGTCCAGCTGGAATTGTCAGGGGGTACATGGTGATGTTCCATTTCTGACTATTTCGTCATCCACCCCTTCTGAGGTTCCAGAGTTCTTGTCTGATTACCGGGATGTATTTGATGAGCCCAAGTCCGATACCCTACCTCCGCATAGGGATTGTGATTGTGCTATCGATTTGATTCCTGGTAGTAAATTCCCAAAAGGTCGACTGTTTAATTTATCTGTGCCTGAGCACGCCGCTATGTGGAGTTATGTGAAGGAGTCCTTGGAGAAGGGGCATATTCGCCCGTCATCGTCGCCATTAGGAGCAGGGTTCTTTTTTGTAGCCAAGAAGGATGGTTCACTGAGACCTTGTATAGATTACCGCCTTCTAAATAAGATCACGGTTAAATTTCAGTACCCCTTGCCGTTGTTATCTGATTTGTTTGCTCGGATTAAGAGGGCTAGTTGGTTCACCAAGATAGATCTTCGTGGTGCGTATAATCTTGTGCGTATTAAGCGAGGCGATGAATGGAAAACTGCATTTAATACGCCCGAGGGCCATTTTGAGTATCTAGTAATGCCATTCGGACTTGCCAATGCTCCATCAGTGTTTCACTCCTTTATGCATGACATCTTCCGAGAGTACCTGGATAAATTCCTGATTGTGTACTTGGATGACATTTTGATCTTCTCGGATGATTGGGAGTCTCATGTGAAGCAGGTCAGAACGGTGTTTAAGGTCCTGCGTGCTAATTCTTTGTTTGTGAAGGGATCAAAGTGTCTCTTTGGTGTTCAGAAGGTTTCATTTTTGGGGTTCATCTTTTCCCCTTCTACTATCGAGATGGACCCTGTTAAGGTCCAAGCCATCCATGATTGGACTCAGCCGACATCTTTGAAAAGTCTGCAAAAGTTTCTGGGCTTTGCTAATTTTTATCGTCGCTTCATCTGCAATTTTTCTAGCATTGCTAAACCACTGACCGATTTGACCAAGAAGGGTGCTGATGTGGTCAATTGGTCTTCTGCTGCTGTGGAAGCTTTTCAAGAGTTGAAGCGTCGTTTTTCTTCTGCCCCTGTGTTGTGTCAACCAGATGTTTCGCTTCCGTTCCAGGTCGAGGTTGATGCTTCTGAGATTGGAGCAGGGGCTGTTTTGTCGCAGAGAAGTTCTGATTGCTCGGTGATGAAACCATGCGCCTTCTTTTCCAGGAAGTTTTCGCCTGCTGAGCGAAATTATGATGTGGGCAATCGAGAGTTGCTGGCCATGAAGTGGGCATTCGAGGAGTGGTGTCATTGGCTTGAAGGAGCTAAGCATCGCGTGGTGGTCTTGACTGATCATAAGAACTTGACTTATCTCGAGTCCGCCAAGCGGTTGAATCCTAGACAAGCTCGTTGGTCGCTGTTTTTTGCCCGTTTTGACTTTGTGATTTCGTACCTCCCGGGCTCTAAAAATGTGAAGGCGGATGCTCTGTCTAGGAGTTTTGTGCCCGACTCTCCGGGTTTATCTGAGCCAGCGGGTATCCTCAAAGAGGGAGTAATTGTGTCTGCCATCTCCCCTGATTTGCGGCGGGTGCTGCAAAAATTTCAGGCTAATAAACCTGATCGTTGCCCAGCGGAGAAACTGTTTGTCCCTGATAGGTGGACGAATAAAGTTATCTCTGAGGTTCATTGTTCGGTGTTGGCTGGTCATCCTGGAATCTTTGGTACCAGAGAGTTAGTGGCTAGATCCTTTTGGTGGCCATCTCTGTTGCGGGATGTGCGTACTTTTGTGCAGTCCTGTGGGATTTGTGCTCGGGCTAAGCCCTGCTGTTCTCGTGCCAGTGGGTTGCTTTTGCCCTTGCCGGTCCCGAAGAGGCCTTGGACACATATCTCTATGGATTTTATTTCAGATCTTCCCGTCTCTCAAAAGATGTCAGTCACTTGGGTGGTCTGTGATCGCTTCTCTAAGATGGTCCATTTGGTACCCTTGTCTAAATTACCTTCCTCCTCTGATTTGGTGCCATTGTTCTTCCAGCATGTGGTTCGTTTACATGGCATTCCAGAGAATATCGTTTCTGACAGAGGTTCCCAGTTTGTTTCGAGGTTTTGGCGAGCCTTTTGTGGTAGGATGGGCATTGACTTGTCTTTTTCCTCAGCTTTCCATCCTCAGACTAATGGCCAGACCGAATGAACCAATCAGACCTTGGAAACATATCTGAGATGCTTTGTTTCTGCTGATCAGGATGACTGGGTGTCCTTTTTGCCTTTGGCTGAGTTCGCCCTTAATAATCGGGCCAGCTCGGCTACCTTGGTTTCGCCATTTTTCTGCAACTCTGGGTTCCATCCTCGTTTCTCTTCAGGGCAGGTTGAGTCTTCGGACTGTCCTGGTGTGGATACTGTGGTGGACAGGTTGCAGCAGATTTGGACTCATGTAGTGGACAATTTGACCTTGTCCTAGGAGAAGGCTCAACGTTTCGCTAATCGCAGACGCTGTGTGGGTCCCCGACTTCGTGTTGGGGATTTGGTTTGGTTATCTTCTCGTCATATTCCTATGAAGGTTTCCTCTCCTAAGTTTAAACCTCGTTTCATTGGTCCGTATAGGATTTCTGAGGTTCTTAATCCTGTGTCTTTTCGTCTGACCCTTCCAGATTCTTTTTCCATACATAACGTATTCCATAGGTCATTGTTGCGGAGATACGTGGCACCTATGGTTCTATCTGTTGATCCTCCTGCCCCGGTTTTGGTGGAGGGGGAGTTGGAGTATATTGTGGAGAAGATTTTGGATTCTCGTGTTTCAAGACGGAAACTGCAGTATTTGGTTAAGTGGAAGGGTTATGCTCAGGAAGATAATTCCTGGGTCTTTGCCTCTGATGTCCATGCTCCCGATCTTGTTCGTGCCTTTCATATGGCTCATCCTGGTCGTCCTGGGGACTCTGGTGAGGGTTCGGTGACCCCTCCTCAAGGGGGGGGTACTGTTGTGAATTCTGTGGCAGAGCTCCCTCCTGTGGTCACAAGTGGTACTTCGGCTGATTCTCTCTGTGAGCTTCCGTTGGTGGAGGAAAGTGGTACTGCGGCTTCTGAGTTTCCTTCCTCAGGTGATGTGGTGAAGTCGTTAGGTGCTGCTCTATTTAACTCCACCTAGTGCTTTGATCCTGGCCTCCAGTCAATGTTCTAGTATTGGACCTGTTTCCTCCTGGATCGTTCCTGTGGCCTGCTGCTCTGCATAGCTAAGTTTCGCTTTGCTATTTTGTTTGCTGTTTTTTCTGTCCAGCTTGTCTATTTGTTTTTTCCTGCTTGCTGGAAGCTCTGGGACGCAGAGGGTGTACCTCCGTGCCGTTAGTTCGGTACGGAGGGTCTTTTTGTCCCATTTGCGTGGTTTTTGTAGGGTTTTGTGTTGACCGCAAAGTTACCTTTCCTATTCTCGCTCTGTTCAGAAAGTCGGGCCTCACTTTGCTAAATCTATTTCATCTCTACGTTTGTCTTTTCATCTTAACTCACAGTCATTATACCCTTTGGGGTATTTCTCTGAGGCAAGGTAGGCTTATTTTCTATCTTCAGGTTAGCTAGTTTCTCAGGCTGTGCCGAGTTGCATAGGCAGAGTTAGGTGCAATCCACGGCTGCCTCTAGTGTGTTGGAGAGGATTAGGGATTGCGGTCAGCAGAGTTCCCACATCTCAGAGCTCGTTCTATGTTTTTGGGTTATTGTCAGGTCACTGTATGTGTTCTGACCTCTATGTCCATTGTGGTACTGAATTACCTTTCACAACATTCATGCCTCTTTGCAAGAAGCAGGGGCAGCACTACACATTTCTACAGAAATCTGGGGTGGGTCTATGCCTTCTTACAAGAAGCAAGGGCAGGTCAGTGGCTCCCTGCAGGAGTCGGGAGCAGGTCTACGCCTCCCTACAGAAAGTGGGGGTGGGTCTGCGCTTGCCTCCCTACAGGAGGCAGGGTCTGGTCTACACCTCCCTACAGGAAGCAAGGGTGGGTTACACCTGATAAAATAAATTAAATATTCAGCTCACCCTCATGGAGGACTTCACATGGTAAATGTGTGGAGCACAGGATTCCGTTTCTGCCGAACATGGAAACAATGCAGCAGTGAAGATAGAAAAATCCAGCTCTCTTTTGTGAGAGGTGGTTCTACACCTCTATATGGGAAGCAGGGGCAGGATTACTCCATCCTACAGAAAACGGAAGCTGGCCTACGCCTCCCTGCAGGAAACGGGGCCAGGTTTGCGCCTTCCTACAGGAAGTGGTGGGGCGGGTCTACGCCTGTCTATAGGATGCAATGCAGGTCTGTGCCTTCTTACAGGAAGCATGGGTGGTTCTGTGCCTCCCTACAGAAAGCAGGGGCAGGTCTATGATTTCCTACAGGAATCAGGGGTGGGTCTACACCTCCCAACAGAAAGTGGGGACTAGTCTACACCTCCCTACAGGAGGCATCCGCAGTTCTACCTCTTACTGCAGGAAGTGGAGACTGGCCTACACCTCCCTACAGGACGCAAGGGTGGGTCTGCAATTTCCTAAAGGAATCAGGGGTGGGTCTATGCCTCCCTACTGGAAGCGGGAATGGGTCTACATCTTTCTACAGGAAGCAGGGGTAGGTCTATGCCTCTATACAGGAAACGGGCATGGGTCTAAATCTTTCTACAGGAAGCAGGGGTAGGTCTATGCCTCTATACAGGAAACGGGCATGGGTCTAAATCTTTCTAAAGGAATCAGGGGTGGGTCTATGCCTCTATACAGGAAACGGGCATGGGTTTAAATCTTTCTACAGGAAGCAGGGGTAGGTCTATGCCTCTATACAGGAAACGGGCATGGGTCTACATCTTTCTACAGGAAGCAGGGGTGGTTCTACGCTTCCATACAGGAAGCAAGAGTGGGTCTACGATTTCCTATAGGAATCATGGATGGGTCTACGTCTCGCTACAGGAAGTGGGCACAGATCTACATCTTACATCTCCCTACAGGAAGCATTGGGCGGGTTAACTCTTCCCTACAGTAAGCAAACACAGGTCTACTACTCCCTGCAGGAAACATGTGGGGGTCTGCACCTTCCTACAGGAATTGGGGGCACATCTATGCCAGCCTACAGGAAGCAGGGGCAGGTCTACACCTGCTTGCAAGAAGCAGGGGTGGGTCTATGCCTCCCTACAGGAAGCAGGGGCGGGTCTATGCCTCCCTACAGGAAGCAGGGGTGGGTCTATACTTTCCCTACAGGAATCTTAAGTGGGTCTACACCTCCCTACGGGAATTAGGGGTGGGTGTATGCATTCCTACAGGAATCTTAAGTGGGTCTACACCTCCCTACGGGAATTAGGGGTGGGTCTACACCTGCTTACAGGAAGCAGGGGTGGGTCTATGACTCCCTACAGGAAGCAGGGGCGGGTCTATGCTCTCAGGTGGGTCTACACCTCCCTATAGGAAGTAGAGGCGGGTCTGTATCTTCCTACAGGAAGCGAGTACTGGTCTACACCTCCCAACAGGAAGTGGTGACAGTTCATTGTCTCTCTGCTGCTCTCCTATCTGCCAAATGCATACAGACTTAATGGAGTGGTGGGATTTTAGTTTACGACTGGTAAGCCACAGGACAGTGGTAGAGGCAATGATAAGAATGTTCCAAATCTATAGTGCTAGCAGAATGCTAGAGAAGAGGAACGACCCACCGATAAAGAGTAGACGGCTAGTTATAAAACATGAGACTCAGATCAGTCCCTGGAGAAATGAGGCTGAAATGCACAGGAAGAGCAGTTTCTATCATGTTGTGTGGACGGCATGAGAGCAGTAAGATCATGCTTAGGAAGGCATCTTTTTTAAATGCATTTATTTTAAGTGTTCATTTGCTTTTTTTCCACTATTCTGTGAGGGGTTTAATCTTTCCAGTTGTTTTTGCTTGATTAATAATTAGCGATGTTTTGAAAAGTTTTGCTCAAATGTCCACTGATGTTATTCCATGTACACCAGAAATTTTTAAAGACATTTTGCAAAATGTGTGACTTTTTGTACTTAAAAAAGTTAAAAAAAAAACATTTAAAAGACAGATATAAAAATATTTTTTTTTTATTTTCATAAAAAATCATGGACTCACGTGCAACACTTTGAAGAATTAGCAACAAATATTGCAAGAATAAAAAAGAAAAGTGACTTTTAAACAAACGCAAATGATGTAGAAATTGACTTTTCTGATGCTTCTCTGTCTTAAGTGATTGGATTCCTCTGTGCATAAATAATACAACCTTAAGATTACAACTACATTATGGAATTGCTACGTATGTAGTTACCTAATATAAAACTATAGGGTCATGCTCAGTTCATTACAGTCGATGGTGGACACAGGGTCTTCATGAAGCCTGGCTACAACAGCACCAAACCTGGTGGGACATCTTATGCTTTACTGCCAGTTAACCAAAAAATGCAACGCAATAAATGTGATATTATGTAAATGTCACCAAGTGTCCGACATCACTGCAATCTCTGACATCTTCTATCATATAGCTAAATAAATCAGACCAGATGACCAAAAACGCAAAAAGTCAATGTGGAGTTCTGGAATAATAAAATTAAGAGCAGATCCAGGAACAAAAAGGAAAACCGGGATGAGTCAGAAGATAAAAGCCGCCCCATTGTAAAAGCACTTCAGTAACTTAATATCCTTCTTTATATCCTCTCAGTGACAGCAAATCTGAGGAGCGCCAGGCAGATTCATGGCAATAAAATGAGAATAAAATGTCAACAGTCATATTAACAAGAGCATTAAAGTCACTCAGCGGAAACAGAAAAATTACCTCTCTCCTAAATCTTCAAGACAAGAGACTCTTTGTGCCAACTAGTTTCTACACTGCTCTAAAATATAAAAATGTCCTCGGTGTATTGTCAGTGCAGCCTATCCATTCAATAGAGAGCAGTGACATCACTGAGAATGCAGCCTATCCATTCACTAGAGAGCAGTGACATCATTGAGAATGCAGCCTATCCATTAAGTAGAGAGCGGTGACATCACTGAGAATGCAGCCTATCCATCACTAGAGAGCAGTGACATCACTGAGAATGCAGCCTATCCATTCACTAGAGAGCGGTGACATCACTGAGAATGCAGCCTATCCATCACTAGAGAGCAGTGACATCACTGAGAATGCAGCCTATCCATTCACTAGAGAGCGGTGACATCACTGAGAATGCAGCCTATCCATTCACTAGAGAGCGGTGACATCACTGAGAATGCAGCCTATCCATTCACTAGAGAGCGGTGACATCACTGAGAATGCAGCCTATCCATTCACTAGAGAGCGGTGACATTACTGAGAATGCAGCCTATCCATCACTAGAGAGCGGTGACATCACTGAGAATGTAGCCTATCCATTCACTAGAGAGCGGTGACATCACTGAGAATGCAGCCTATCCATTCACTAGAGAGCAGTGACATCACTGAGAATGCAGCCTATCCATCACTAGAGAGCGGTGACATCACTGAGAATGCAGCCTATCCATCACTAGAGAGCGGTGACATCACTGAGAATGCAGCCTATCCATTCACTAGAGAGCGGTGACATCACTGAGAATGCAGCCTATCCATTCACTAGAGAGCAGTGACATCACTGAGAATGCAGCCTATCCATTCAATAGAGAGCAGTGACATCACTGAGAATGCAGCCTATCCATCACTAGAGAGCAGTGACATCACTGAGAATGCAGCCTATCCATTCACTAGAGAGCGGTGACATCACTGAGAATGCAGCCTATCCATTCACTAGAGAGCGGTGACATCACTGAGAATGCAGCCTATCCATTCACTAGAGAGCAGTGACATCACTGAGAATGCAGCCTATCCATTCACTAGAGAGCGGTGACATCACTGAGAATGCAGCCTATCCATTCACTAGAGAGCAGTGACATCACTGAGAATGCAGCCTATCCATCACTAGAGAGCGGTGACATCACTGAGAATGCAGCCTATCCATTCGCTAGAGAGCGGTGACATCACTGAGAATGCAGCCTATCCATTCACTAGAGAGCAGTGACATCACTGAGAATGCAGCCTATCCATTCAATAGAGAGCAGTGACATCACTGAGAATGCAGCCTATCCATCACTAGAGAGCAGTGACATCACTGAGAATGCAGCCTATCCATTCACTAGAGAGCGGTGACATCACTGAGAATGCAGCCTATCCATTCACTAGAGAGCGGTGACATCACTGAGAATGCAGCCTATCCATTCACTAGAGAGCAGTGACATCACTGAGAATGCAGCCTATCTATTCAATAGAGAGCAGTGACATCACTGAGAATGCAGCCTATCCATCACTAGAGAGCGGTGGCATCACTGAGAATGCAGCCTATCCATTCACTAGAGAGCGGTGACATCACTGAGAATGCAGCCTATCCATTCAATAGAGAGCAGTGACATCACTGAGAATGCAGCCTATCCATCACTAGAGAGCAGTGACATCACTGAGAATGCAGCCTATGCATCACTAGAGAGCGGTGACATCATTGAGAATGCAGCCTATCCATCACTAGAGAGCAGTGACATCACTGAGAATGCAGTCTATCCATCACTAGAGATCAGTGACATCACTGAGAATGCAGCCTATCCATTCACTAGAGAGCGGTGACATCACTGAGAATGCAGCCTATCCATTCAATAGAGAGCAGTGACATCACTGAGAATGCAGCCTATCCATCACTAGAGAGCAGTGACATCACTGAGAATGCAGCCTATCCATTCACTAGAGAGCGGTGACATCACTGAGAATGCAGCCTATCCATCACCAGAGAGCAGTGACATCACTGAGAATGCAGCCTATCCATTCACTAGAGAGCAGTGACATCACTGAGAATGCAGCCTATCCATCACTAGAGAGCAGTGACATCACTGAGAATGCAGCCTATCCATTCACTAGAGAGCGGTGACATCACTGAGAATGCAGCCTATCCATCACCAGAGAGCAGTGACATCACTGAGAATGCAGCCTATCCATTCACTAGAGAGCAGTGACATCACTGAGAATGCAGCCTATCCATCACTAGAGAGCAGTGACATCACTGAGAATGCAGCCTATCCATTCACTAGAGAGCGGTGACATCACTGAGAATGCAGCCTATCCATTCACTAGAGAGCGGTGACATCACTGAGAATGCAGCCTATCCATCACTAGAGAGCGGTGACATAACAAGGTTACAAATGTCACTAATGTGTTTAGACAATGTTGTTCTGAGTCAATAAAGGGATTTGTTAGGAAACAAATTTGATCTTAAATGTGATTGAGAAAATTCCAGAGAATTTTGTTATAGATTTTGCAGCTGCATTAGGTCAAGCAAGAATCAAATGTAGTATCGTCTGACATAAGAGATTCTTCTGGTAGAACCGGGCAGTGTTGTCTGCACTCTTCCAGCTGTGCGGTTCCGTCTGCAGAACTCGGTGGAGGGAGGAGGTTGGACATTGCGGTCAGACAGATGTGGGTCTATTTCCATCCGTCCAACTCTCTCACTGCCAAAACACAATCAGATACGCTGGTCGTCTATAGCCGACTGCTCCTTCAATTCTGCTAACTACACAATAAATTTAGGGTTTATAAAGCATAAAATCTCTTAAAGGGAGTGGTCACAATTGTTTTTTAGACCTGAAATACTTAATTTCCCCCCTGAAGGTGCTGTAGGCAAACAGGTCAGCAAAAAGGCTTTTCATAAAGGCGACCTAAAATCCTTCATTTAAAATCACCGCTAAGGCACCATTCTAACATAGCAGATTGCCGAAAACAATGAAAAGAACAAAGCAAACACAAAACGAGCACAATGTGACCCAACCCACCATGGAGAAATAGATAAACCAACCCAGTGTGGGCTCTACACAGAAAAGGGAAGAGGATTATGCACACGCTTCTCACTTTGTAGTTTACTTAGGAAGACTTTTATTGTCTTGATATTAGGCTTTGAAAAAGAATCCACATCCGCATCCAACCCCATATTTTACATCTTCTCTACAGAAGGAAACCATTATGTAAAGTTATAACAGACTAGAAACATTATAAATGTCCAGAATAGATGATAGATTCTCCTGCTGTATTGTTTTATTAATAACGTATGCAAACCTTAAGTAGAACCAAATACAAATATAATAACTACTATAAATACTGCCCCTATGTACAAGAATATAACTACTATAATACTGCTCCTATGTGCAAGAATATAACTACTATAATACTGCTCCTATGTGCAAGAATATAACTTCTATAATACTGCTCCTATGTACAAGAATATAACTACTATAATACTGCCCCTATATACAAGAATATAACTACTATAATACTGCTCCTATGTACAAGAATATAACTACTATAATACTGCCCCTATGTACAAGAATATAACTACTATAATACTGCCCCTATGTACAAGAATATAACTACTATAATACTGCTCCTATGTACAAGAATATAACTACTATAATACTGCCCCTATGTACAAGAATATAACTACTATAATACTGCTCCTATGTACAAGAATATAACTACTATAATACTGCCCCTATGTACAAGAATATAACTACTATAATACTGCCCCTATGTACAAGAATATAACTACTATAATACTGCCCCCATGTACAAGAATATAACTACTATAATACTGCCCCATATGTACAAGAATATAACTACTATAATACTGCCCCTATGTACAAGAATATAACTACTATAATACTGCTCTTATGTTAGTGTAGCAGAGACGATGTGGTCTATCTTTGGGCCTACTCTCCTCCGCTGCGGTCCTCTCCTGTTACTGACTGTGGTGGTCTATGTCTATAACACTCGGGTGGTCTCCTTCTTACATCTCTTTGTTTCTTCCTGATATGTCTACAGAATAGATTCGGTTTACGAGGACTCCGGAATGTAAATCCCCCACAGCTGTAGCGTCTTCTATGACTTTCTATGATTTCAAAGGTATCGAGGCTTTAAACTCTGCACGTTGCTGCCGCCGCCGCCACTATGCTGAGGACACGGCGGCCTGTGATTTCAGTCTCCCCGCTGTGATCGGGCCTGTTCTCTCTTTTCTCACCTGGGCCTTGATCATCTGTATTTCTTTTGGCAGAAGAACAGACAGGGATAACATTTAAACAGATGCCGCCGGCTTATATCCAGGGGATCGGCAGCGGCGGGGGGAGGACGAGAGGCGAAACAGCAGAGAAACCGGTAATAACTCAATAAATGGGAAAATTCTCTTTTCTTCCGAGAATCTGTCAGCACCGAATAATACAGACAGGAGACTTGCAGACACCGCTGACTGAGCAAAAACACATCCACGTTACCTAAACTGACCGCTCCAGTGTATCTAACCCTATCATGTGTGATGTACCTGCTGAGCTGTGTATCTAATCTGCCTACTGTGAGAATGTTTCTCACGGTATCTGATCTATATAACAGAAGATGATGTTGAGAAGAAGTCTGAATTCCCCGACTCAGCACATTCCGTCATCTCTGAGGTTCTGGAGTGCAGGCGTCTTACACCGTCACAATAACGGGAGCAGAACAATCCAAATATGATCAATGCGATCAAGACCTGAGAATCTAGAGACATCACCGTGATCCCCAGACCATTCCTGCCGAGACGGACGGTGCCCTATCGATGCCCCTCAGAATCCTTGTGATGAGGGTGACGCCAGTCTGTGGTGCTGCACCCAAATCTATCCATTTACATCCTCCAGCCTAATGAAGGAGGGTCTCTGACTGCTGCCCAAGGGATTGAGGGGGTCAAGGTGCTCTGCTGCCATTTAATTCAGTCTTAAGAAGTGAAAATGGTGCCACTGCCTGGAGACTAACGTAGGAGCACCATTTGCCGTATGGTTACGATGCCCTGCACCCAACAAATCAATGAGTCTTGAGAACCCAAGACTTTTGCACCTTTCACCATTTCTAATTCCTGGTACCATTTATGTAAGAACTTAAACACTGCTTATTTATCCACATGACTTGCTGTATATCGAGAATGCCCTACAAGACCTCTGCATACTAGAAGCTCTCCACAAGACCTGCCGTATACGGGGAGAACCACACAAGATCTGATGTATACCCGGGACACCCCAAAAAAACCTGATGTAACATAGTAACATAGTAACATAGTAACATAGTTAGTAAGGCCGAAAAAAGACATTTGTCCATCCAGTTCAGCCTATATTCCATCATAATAAATACCCAGATCTACGTCCTTCTACAGAACCTAATAATTGTATGATACAATATTGTTCTGCTCCAGGAAGACATCCAGGCCTCTCTTGAACCCCTCGACTGAGTTCGCCATCACCACCTCCTCAGGCAAGCAATTCCAGATTCTCACTGCCCTAACAGTAAAGAATCCTCTTCTATGTTGGTGGAAAAACCTTCTCTCCTCCAGACGCAAAGAATGCCCCCTTGTGCCCGTCACCTTCCTTGGTATAAACAGATCCTCAGCGAGATATTTGTAGTGTCCCCTTATATACTTATACATGGTTATTAGATCGCCCCTCAGTCGTCTTTTTTCTAGACTAAATAATCCTAATTTCGCTAATCTATCTGGGTATTGTAGTTCTCCCATCCCCTTTATTAATTTTGTTGCCCTCCTTTGTACTCTCTCTAGTTCCATTATATCCTTCCTGAGCACCGGTGCCCAAAACTGGACACAGTACTCCATGTGCGGTCTAACTAGGGATTTGTACAGAGGCAGTATAATGCTCTCATCATGTGTATCCAGACCTCTTTTAATGCACCCCATGATCCTGTTTGCCTTGGCAGCTGCTGCCTGGCACTGGCTGCTCCAGGTAAGTTTATCATTAACTAGGATTCCCAAGTCCTTCTCCCTGTCAGATTTACCCAGTGGTTTCCCATTCAGTGTGTAATGGTGATATTGATTCCTTCTTCCCATGTGTATAACCTTACATTTATCATTGTTAAACCTCATCTGCCACCTTTCAGCCCAAGTTTCCAACTTATCCAGATCCATCTGTAGCAGAATACTATCTTCTCTTGTATTAACTGCTTTACATAGTTTTGTATCATCTGCAAATATCGATAATTTACTGTGTAAACCTTCTACCAGATCATTAATGAATATGTTGAAGAGAACAGGTCCCAATACTGACCCCTGCGGTACCCCACTGGTCACAGCGACCCAGTTAGAGACTATACCATTTATAACCACCCTCTGCTTTCTATCACTAAGCCAGTTACTAACCCATTTACACACATTTTCCCCCAGACCAAGCATTCTCATTTTGTGTACCAACCTCTTGTGCGGCACGGTATCAAACGCTTTGGAAAAATCGAGATATACCACGTCCAATGACTCACCGTGGTCCAGTCTATAGCTTACCTCTTCATAAAAACTGATTAGATTGGTTTGACAGGAGCGATTTCTCATAAACCCATGCTGATATGGAGCTAAACAGTTATTCTCATTGAGATAATCCAGAATAACATCCCTCAGAAACCCTTCAAATATTTTACCAACAATAGAGGTTAGACTTACTGGCCTATAATTTCCAGGTTCACTTTTAGAGCCCTTTTTGAATATTGGCACCACATTTGCTATGCGCCAGTCCTGCGGAACAGACCCTGTCGCTATAGAGTCACTAAAAATAAGAAATAATGGTTTATCTATTACATTACTTAGTTCTCTTAGTACTCGTGGGTGTATGCCATCCGGACCCGGAGATTTATCTATTTTAATCTTATTTAGCCGGTTTCGCACCTCTTCTTGGGTTAGATTGGTGACCCTTAATATAGGGTTTTCATTGTTTCTTGGGATTTCACCTAGCATTTCATTTTCCACCGTGAATACCGTGGAGAAGAAGGTGTTTAATATGTTAGCTTTTTCCTCGTCATCTACAACCATTCTTTCCTCACTATTTTTTAAGGGGCCTACATTTTCAGTTTTTATTCTTTTACTATTGATATAGTTGAAGAACAGTTTGGGATTAGTTTTACTCTCCTTAGCAATGTGCTTCTCTGTTTCCTTTTTGGCAGCTTTAATTAGTTTTTTAGATAAAGTATTTTTCTCCCTATAGTTTTTTAGAGCTTCAATGGTGCCATCCTGCTTTAGTAGTGCAAATGCTTTCTTTTTACTGTTAATTGCCTGTCTTACTTCTTTGTTTAGCCACATTGGGTTTTTCCTATTTCTAGTCCTTTTATTCCCACAAGGTATAAACCGCTTACACTGCCTATTTAGGATGTTCTTAAACATTTCCCATTTATTATCTGTATTCTCATTTCTGAGGATATTGTCCCAGTCTACCAGATTAAGGGCATCTCTAAGCTGTTCAAACTTTGCCTTCCTAAAGTTCAATGTTTTTGTGACTCCCTGACAAGTCCCCCTAGTGAAAGACAGGTGAAACTGCACAATATTGTGGTCGCTATTTCCTAAATGCCCAACCACCTGCAGATTTGTTATTCTGTCAGGTCTATGTATACCAGGAACACCCCACAAGACCTGCCATATACTGGGAACATCCCACAAGACCTGCCATATACTGGGAACATTCACAAGATCTGCCGTTTACCGGGAACATCTCGCAAGATCTGCCGTATACCGGGAACAGCTCACAAGATCTGCCATTTACTGGAAACATCTCACAAGTGTTGTTGTTTACTGGGAACATCTCACAAGAGCTGCCGTATACCGACGACACCCCTCAAGACCTGCTGTATACCGGGAACACCCCACAGGACCTGTCATATACTGGAAACAACACACAGGACTTGCCGTATACCAGGAACACCCCACAAGACCTGACGTATACCAAGAAGACCCCACAAGACCTGCCATATACCGGGAACATCCTAAAAGACCTGTTGTATACCAGGATCACCCCACAAGACCTGCTGTATACCAGGAAGACCCAATGAGACCTGCCGTATACCGACGACACCCCACAAGACCTGCTGTATGCTGGGAACACCCCACAGGACCTGTCATATACTGGAAACACCCCACAGGACTTGCCGTATACCAGGAACACCCCACAAGACCTGACGTATACCAAGAAGACCCCACAAGACCTGCCATATACCGGGAACATCCTAAAAGACCTGTTGTATACCAGGACCACCCCACAAGACCTGCTGTATACCAGGAAGACCCAATAAGACCTGCCATATACCGACGACACCCCACAAGACCTGCTGTATGCTGGGAACACCCCACAGGACCTGCCATATACTGTAAACACCCCACAAGACCTGCAGTATACCAGGAACATCCTACAAGACCTGCCGTATATCAGGAAGACCCCACAAGACCTGCCATACACTGTAAACACCCCACAAGACAAGCCATATTCCGGGAACATTCTAAAAGATGTTGTATACCAGTAACACCCCACAAGGCCTGCTGTATACCAGGAAGACCCCGTAAGACCTGCAGTATACAAGTAACACCCCACAAGACTACAGAATACCAGAAACATCCCACAAGACCTGCCGTATACAGGAAAACCCCACAAGACCTGCTATATACTGTAAACACCCCACAAGACCTGCCGTATACCGGGAACATCCTAAAAGACCTCTTGTATACCAGGAACACCCCACAATACTTGCCATATACCAGGAACATTCCACAAGACCTGCCATATACCAGGAAGACCCCACAAGACCTGCCATATACTGTAAACACCCCACAAGACCTGCTTTATGCCGGGAACACCCTACAGGACCTGCCATATACTGTAAACACCCCACAAGACCTGCTTTATGCCGGGAACACCCTACAGGACCTGCCAGATACTGTAAACACCCCACAGGACTTGCCGTATACCAGGAACATCCCACAAGACCTGCCATATACCAGGAAGACCCCACAAGACCTGCCATATACTATAAACACCCCAAAAAACCTGCCATATACTGAAAACATCCTAAAAGACCTGTTGTATACCAGGAGCACCCCACAAGATCTGCTGTATACCAGGAAGGAAGACCCCATAAGACCTGCTGTATACTAGGAACACCCCACAAGACCTACCGTATACCAGACACATCCCACAAGACCTGCCATATACCAGGAAGACCCAACAAGACCTGCCATATACTGTAAACACCCCACAAGACCTGTCATATACCGGGAACATCCCAAAATACCTGTTGTATACAAGGAACACCCCACAAGACCTGCTGTATACCAGGAAGACCCCACAAGACCTGCTGTATACCAGGAACACCCCACAAGACCTGTCATATACCGGGAACACCCTAAAATACCTGTTGTATACAAGGAACACCCCACAAGATCTGCTGTATACCAGGAAGACCCCACAAGACCTGCTGTATACCAGGAGCACCCCACAAGACCTACCGTATACCAGGAACATCCCACAAGACCTACCGTATACCAGGAACACCATGCAAGACCTGCTGTATACCAGGAAGAACCCACAAGACCTTCTATATACCAGGAACAGCCCACAAGACCTACTGTATACTGGAAACACCCCACAAGATCTGCCGTATACCGAAAGACACCACAAAACCTGCCTGTGATGGTGTGATATGTTATGTGGGTATCATTTTGTGTATATCTTACTGATTTTCATAGTGTTCTCTTGTTGCCCTGTATAATTCCGTGTATTCCCCATATTGCATAGAGTCAATTAACTTCCAAAAGGCTGAAAACTGAATTAGCTCATTTACTGTCTGCAGCCTGACTGTATCTATGCCTCTTGAGGACCCACTGTAGTGCCTTAATCCCCAAGGCACCTTTGTCAGGTCTGGGAGGCCTGAAAACCACCCCAACCTGACTGCCCCTGGATATAAGGAGGGGGCTGGGGAGGACAGGAGCTGGGGAAATCAGTTCCTGTGTGGTGAGGATGATGTGAACACAGCACGTCAGAGAGAAAGGGAAGCATATGGATTTTCTTATCCTCTGTCTGCTGGATTATTTGACTCTCATCTCCTTGGACATTTTATCCTGTTACTGAACTGCATTCGTGTTCTGGACTATTGTATGCTCAGTGTGGTGGATTGCTTATGGACCTTTTAATTTTGCCTATAATAAAGGTCTTGGGATTGTTCACACTTCCCTCGCTATGTTGATTGTGTGGTATCGGATAAGGACCCCGTGACAACTGGTGGCAGCAGTGGGATCAACAGAGTGCAACCCAATGGAGAACCACCCACAGAGTGAGTACAGAAATTGGACTGTATCCAGTTTACAGGAGTGAGCCAGAGACCTGGGCCTGAACTACCAGGGACTGACTAAAGAGGCCTTAATTGACCTACTGGTGGGTGCCAGCCCGGCCACCTCCTCCCAGATGTCTGAAGGGCAAGCCCTGGAGACAAGGATCCCCACCGCAAAAAGCCAGTGGTCGGTGTGGTACGAAGAAGAAATGGCGGTTCTGAGCCCAGACGTCTCCCAGGAGTACAAGGAGGAGGCTGCCCGCTGGGCACAGCAGAGACAAGGAGCAATAGAGCTTGAAAGAGGGAGTAATGCAATGTGAAGTGTAAACCCAACAATCCGGGAGCCTGAACGGATCACCAGGACAGAGTTTAAGCCATTTGATGAGGCTTCCGGAGATGTGGAGGGGTTCTTCAAGGACTCTGAGCAGCAGTGTGCTGTGATGGAGGTGCCCCACTCTGGCTGGATGCGTTTGTTAGTAGGACTCATGAACGGAAGCATGGCGGAGGGTTACCGAACCATTGACTCACAGCGCAATCGGGATTATAACGTTGTAAAGCGGACTATCTTGGATTACCATGCTATCACACCAGACTCATATAGGGACAAGTTCCGAGACCTCCCATGCACCACGGGGGGATCGTTTAGGATGTATGCACATAAGATGTCCCAGGCATGTCAGAGATGGCTGGAAGCAGAAAACGCCTTTACTGTGGAAAATGTTATACAGGCGTTCCTTATAGAACAATTTCTTGCCAAGTGCCCCGCAGAGGTATGGGAATGGGTCCGGGAGCGCACACCGTGTACCGCAGATAGAGCTGCAGCCCTGGCCGATGAAGCCCTTACTATCTGACCGCAATGGAGGAGGCTTCTGGACAATGAACCACGGCCTGCTCCCGCGCCCCGTCCCCTTCCGATTATATCTGCCCTTCCACCTAGTCACAAGCCGATGATAATCACTCCTCACAATCCTGGGCCCCAACAGTTCCGACCACGACCTGGGGGTATCACAGAGAGATGTTATGGGTGTGGGGAACCTGGACATTGTCCAGTGCATCTTGTGCACCTTATCCCGCCTGAGGAAGAGCTACCACCACCCCCACCAGAGTGGACCACTGACCACGGCACCATAGATACCCCTCCTGGAGTGTACGTAGTCCGGCCTTTGTCCTTTAGCCACCCAGAGCAACGGCAATGCCACCTGCAGGATGTTTTAACTGATGGATACAAAGTGTCAGGATTTAGAGACACAGGGGCATTCCTGACTATTGCTAACCCCCGTGTGGTTTGACCCGAGGCAATTTACCAGGGTCCGGGAATTCCCATTGTCCTGGCGGCGGGTGCCCGCAAATATATACAGCGAGCTTCTGTGAGTTTGGATTATGGTTGTGGCGAAAAACTGTGTTGGATTGCAGTTATGGGAGGACTTTCTGCAGATATCGTCCTTGGGAACCAAATTGGGGAGTTACAGTGCCAATTTGTGCGAGCAGTCATCCGACTACAGGCCCTTCAAGCACTACGTCATCCGGACCTCACCGGGGAGCAACCACCACAAACCGCATCAGAGTTGGTAAGCAATACGTTCGCTGCTATTACATTTGGGAGAGTCTTAGTATAGAGAGGAGTTTAAGAGAGAAATAGAGGGTGACACTACCGTAGCGGCCCTTAGGCTATGGGCAGAAACTGGGCACATTGGAGATAATGGGGATGGCTTCACTCAAGAAAACGGACTGTATTATCATGTAACAAAGGTCAGTGACAGGGGCAACCCTGACGCAACAACCAGGCAACTCATTGTCCCCCAGAAGTACAGGGCACAGCTACTCCAACTGGCCCATGACATCCCCTTGGCTGGGCATCAAGGAAGGAAAAGAACTGAAAAGAGACTCACCCAAAGTTTTTACTGGCCTGGCATCTTGCATTCGGTAGCCCATTATTGCCGTACCTGCGATATGTGCCAGCGAATGCGGCATGCAGGAGCTCAACATAAGGTATCCCTGTAATCCCTGCCCATCATTGGTGAATCATTTCAACGTGTAGTTGTCGACATCATAGGTCCTCTGGCCCACCCCAGCCGGTCGGGGAAAAAATATATCCTGACAGTGGTGGACTATGCCACTCGGTATGCTGAAGCTGTGGCCCTGTCCAGTATTACAGCAGTAAAGGTAGCCGAGGCCCTTGTTACCATCTTTACCCGAGTAGGTTTTCCTAGTGAAATATTATCGGATCAAGGCACTCAGTTCATGTCAGAGCTAGTCCAGTCCCTATGGCATACCTGTGGTGTTTGAGCCATTCGCACCACCCCATACAACCCGCAGACCAACGGACTATGTGAACGCTATAATGGAACCTCTTAAAAATATGCTGAAGGATTTGTTAACGTTGAAAAAGACTGGGAAAATTACCTGCCACATCTCCTCTTCGCCTATCGGGAGGTTCCCCAAGAGTCCACAGGGTTCTCTCCCTTCGAACTACTGTTTAGCCAGAAGGTCCGTGGGCCTCTCACTCTTCTGAAAGAACTTTTGGAGGGAGATATCTCAGACACCGGAATGCCCATCATTCCCTATGTTCTAGAGTTCATAGACCATCTCGCCCAGCTAGCTACCTTGGCTAAAGAACATCAGCGAATGGCCCGGTCAAGACAAAAAACCCGGTATGACCATAATACCAGGACACGGGAATTTATGGAAGGACAAGTGTTCATGATTACTGCTTCCCCTGCCAACAAGCTTCAAGGAGTGTGGGAAGGCCCTTATCAGGTTGTCAAGAAAATTAATGACACTTACTACGTTATTGCCCTGGACTCTAGTGGTCGACGACAAAACTGCTGAAAGACTACCACGACCGATCTCTGCCTGTTCTAGGTGTCTGCCACCCCCTAGTGATACCGCCGACAACAAGTATCTCCACGATCTTCTCCAGGTCGCCCAAGCAGGAGGATCACTGGAACAAGTGCCCCTGGGCTCCCATTTATCAGATATACAAAAGGACGATATTTTCGCCGTACTAAGGCCGAGGGCTGCTGCTTTCTCCTCAAAGCCTGGGAAGACTACTCTCACCAGCCACCATGTGGAAACCCCTGGGCAACGCCCCATCCAGCAGGCTGCCTACCAGGTTCCAGAGGCTGTTCAAGGCATGACAAAGAACAAACTGGAGGAGATGAAACGACTGGGAGTTGTTCAGTCATCTCACAGTTCTTGGGCCTCTCCTGTCATCCTGGTCCCCAAGAAGGATGGTACAACACGATTCTGCGTTGATTACAGACGATTAAATTATGCCACCAAGAGTGATGCTTACCCCATGCCCAGGATTGATGATCTATTGGATCGTCTGGCCAGTGCCCATTTTGTGACCACGTTAGACTTGAGCAAGGGGTACTGGCAGATACCCCTAATGGAGGACGCTCGGGAGCACTTGGCCTTCATTACTCCATTTAGGCTTTTTGAGTTCTTGGGAATGCCCTTTGGAATGAAAAATACCACTGCTACTTTCCAGAGACTGGTAGATCGACTGTTACAACAATGTCAGGACTTTGCCTGTGCGTACTTGGATGACATTGCCATTTTTAGCACCACCTGAGAGGAACATCTTAAACACTTGGGCATAGTGCTAGACCGTACCCTTACTGCAGGACTGACCATTTGCCCTGAGAAATGCCAAATAGCGATGGCTGAGGTGCAGTACCTCGGGCATAGAGTAGGGGGTGGGACCCTAAGGCCTGAGCCTGCCAAGATGGAAGACATTAGCAACTGGTGTAGACCCCAGACTAAAAATCAGGTTCTTGCATTTTTAGGAACTGCTGGTTACTATCGAAAATTTGTTTCTAACGTCAGCACCTTGGCCAAGCCCCTAACCAACCTGACCCGCAAGAACATGCCTAGGAATGTGACGTGGACGACTGCATGCAAGGATGCCTTTTCAGCATTAAAGACCGCCCTCATCACTGCTCCTGTCTTGGCTGCCCCTAATTATAAGCGCAGGTTCCTCGTGCAGACAGATGCATCCACCTTTGGGATTGGGGCAGTACTTAGTCAAGTGAACGACGCCGGAGAAGAACATCCTGTTGCTTTTGCCAATCGGAAACTACTGGATGGGGAAATTGCCTATGCCACTATTGAAAAGGAGTGCCTTGCCATCGTATGGGCACTAAAAAAATTGCAGCCATACTTGCATGGCAGAGACTTTACAATTGTTACAGACCACAACCCCCTCACATGGCTGAACTGCGTATCAGGGAAAAAATGGAAGAATGCTGCGGTGGAGCTTGTCCTTACAACCCTATAGCTTCTCCATCCAATACAAGCAGGGAAGCCAACACCAGAATGCTGATGGATTGTCTCGACAAGAACAACCATAGGCTCCCCAGGCCAACCTACCCCTGCCACTGTACAAGGAACTATAAACGATTGAGAAATGTGGACTAAAGTGAGCAGGCCAGAGGTATGTGTAGACCTCATGGTGTGCTCACTTATTATTAGGGGGAGAGGTTGTGATGGTGTGATATGTTATGTGGGTAACATTTTGTGCATATTTATATTTTACTGATTTTCATAGTGTTCTCTTGTTGCCCTGTATCATTCCGTGTAATCCCCATATTGTATAGAGTCTCAATTACCTTCCAAAAGGCTGATAATTGAATTAGCTCACTAAAGGCACCTTCACACATAACGATTTAGTTAATGATATCGTTGCAACGTCACGCTTTTTGTGACGTAGCAACGATATCGTTAACTAAATCGTTATGCATGACAGCGACCAATGATCAGGCCCCTGCTGGGAGTTTGTTGGTCGCTGGGAATGATCAGGACCTTTTTTTGGTCGCTGATCACCCGCTGTCATCGCTGAATTGGCGTGTGTGACGCCGATCCAGCGATGTGTTCACTGGTAACCAGGGTAAATATTGGGTTACTAAGCGCAGGACTGCGCTTAGTAACCTGATATTTACCATGGTTACCATTGTAAAAGTTAAAAAAAAAAAGTACATACTCATATTCCGATGTCTGTCACGTCCCCCGGCGTCAGCTTCCCGCACTGACCTTGTCAGCGCCGGCCGGTCGTAAAGCAGACGTCACCGCTGTGCTCTGCTTTACGGCTGGCCGGCGCTGACACAGTCAGTGCGGGAAGCTGACGCCGGGGGACGTGACAGACATCAGAATATGAGTATGTACTGTTTTTGTTTTTTTTTACTTTTATAATGGTAACCAGGGTAAATATCGGGTTACTAAGCGCGGCCCTGCGCTTAGTAACCCGATATTTACTCTGGTTACCCTTGGGACTTCGGCATCGTTGAAGACAGTTTCAACGATGCCGAAGTCTTTCCCCTGATCGTTGGTCGCTGGAGAGAGCTGTCTGTGTGACAGCTCCCCAGCGACCACACAACGACTTACCAACGATCACGGCCAGGTCGTATCGCTGGTCGTGATCCTTGGTAAGTCGTTTAGTGTAAAGGTACCTTTACTGTCACCTTTACTGTCTGCAGCCTAAAGGTACCTTCACACATAACGATATTGTTAACGATATCGTTGCTATTTGTGACGTAGCAACGATATCGTTAATGAAATCGTTATGTGTGACAGCGACCAACGATCAGGCCCCTGCTGGGAGATCGTTGGTCGCTGAATAAAGTCCAGAACTTTATTTCGTCGCTGGATCTCCTGCTGACATCGCTGGATCGGCGTGTGTGACACCGATCCAGTGATGTCTTTACTGATAACCAGGGTAAACATCGGGTAACTAAGCGCAGGGCCGCGCTTAGTAACCTGATGTTTACCCTGGATACCATGCTAAAAGTAAAAAAAAACAAACACTAGATACTTACCTACAGCTGTCTGTCCTCCAGCGCTGTGCTCTGCACTCCTCCTGTACTGGCTGTGAGCCGGAAAGCAGAGCGGTGACGTCACCGCTCTGCTTTCCGGCTCACAGACAGTACAGGAGGAGAGCAGAGAAGCAGAGCGCAGCGCTGGAGGACAGACAGCTGTAGGTAAGTATCTAGTGTTTGTTTTTTTTTACTTTTAGCATGGTAACCAGGGTAAACATCGGGTTACTAAGTGCGACCCTGCGCTTAGTTACCCGATGTTTACCCTGGTTACCGGCATCGTTGGTCGCTGGAGAGCGGTCTGTGTGACAGCTCTCCAGCGACCAAACAGCGACGCTGCAGCGATCCGGATCGTTGTCGGTATCGCTGCAGCGTCGCTTAATGTGAAGGGGCCTTAACTGTATCTATGCCTCTTGATGACCCCCTGTAGTCCCTTAATCCCTGAGGCACCTTTTGACAGGTCTGGGAGGCCTGAAAACCACCCCAACCTGTCTGACTACCTGTGGACATAAGGAGGGGGCTGGGGAGGACAGGAGCTGGGGAAGTCAGTTCCTGTGTGGTGAGGATGGTGTGAACACAGCATGTCAGAAAGAAAGGGAAGCGTATGGATTTTTTACCCATTTGTCTGCTGGATTATTTGACTCTCATCTTCTTGGACATTTTATCGTATTACTGAACTGCATTCGTGTTCTGGACTATTGTATCCTCAGTGTGGTGGATTGTTTATGGACCTTTTAGTTTTGCTTATAATAAAGGTCTTGGGATTGCTCACACTTCCCTCGCTCTGTTGATTGTGTGGTATCGGAGAAGGACCCCATGACACTGCCGTATACTGGAAACACTCCACAAGAGCTGCCATGTACAGGGAACACAGCACAAGACCTGCCGTATACCAGGAACACCCCACAAGACCTGCTGTATACCAGGAAGACTCCACAAGACCTACTTTATACCAGGTGCACCCCACAAGACCTGCTGTATACCAGGAACACCCCTGGGGTCCTGACTTATGCCAGTAACATCTCACAAGAGTTGCTGTATTCCATTAATATCCCACAAGATCTGCTGTGTACCAGGATTACCCCAGAAGATCTTCCGTATAGCGGGCTCAAACCCTCAAGATCTGCCGTATAACACGAGCATCGCAGAGGACCTGCCTTTTGGTGTAAGAACTGACTGCTCACTTGCTGTCTGATATCTCGCCCCCATGACAGGCGCTTCACCTGTCAGTGGTCTTACGGCTGTTATTGGCACATGCTCATAATCGTTTTATCCTGGAGACTAGACAACAAAAGAAGCATTTTGGGTGGTTTGTGCAGAGCTCCGTAAGGAGAATTCTGCAGCCCCACATTCGGCAAGGAAACTAATACATAAAAATAATTGAATGATACAATATGTGGCTGATCACTCTCATCACTGTCAGGCTGGTTGGAAGTGATGACAGGCTCGGGGACAGGCGCTGCGGTGACTCCAGCAGCAGGTAGCAGATATGGCTTCCTCTGGACTCTGCAGCACCACATTCAGCCGTTTCCTGCCCGCTTTGTCTAAAGCCCAGGCCAACATTGTTTCCAGAGCCTCGGCCTTGGGATTAGCAGCGGAGAGATTGGAGCGGCGCTTCCTGTTGATGTCAGTCGCGGCTTCCTCCTCTCCGAGCGCCGCTTCCTGTTAGCAGATAGAGAACACTTTTCCGTATTTCTGACAGGACACATTTTCCAATACTTAAACCTCAAGAAATAGTAGATTTTCCCATTGCCGGAAAGTCTTCCGAAGAACAGAACTTTCCTTGTTCATGCGCCAAACGAATGCGCGCCTACGGGACAGCCATCGTATCTGCTGACCCCTTCCACCAGTCCGGTAATGAACCCTTTATTCCTCACCACTTACAATTTGCCTTTTCACTCTGTAATTTTTTGTTCTGTTCTTTAGTGAAATCTGACATAAAACATTAATAATAAAAAGTTATCCATTTCTCGATTTTTAAAAAAATTAATATTTTCATGTAATTATTTCATCATCCTATCCTATAGTTAACCCTAACCCTAGGTAGTAAGAGTAAAAACATAAAAGCTTTAATGATGGTTGTTTTTATTTAATCTTTTACAATGGAGACTATTTTAATTTGGGAAAGGTTTCCCAGCAGTCTGAGTGAGAGAGGAAGAAAGCGGCAGGAGAACACAATGCGGCACATGCAGAGCGCAGCATGTGAAAACAGCTTGTCCGGAGCTGCTGCGCTCTGCATAGGCAGAAACCGAGATGACTAAGCTTATAGGACTTCAGTATACTGAGAGCTTTGTCATAGACTTACTGCGCCCGGTGCTCCTCCAAGAAGAAGTGGCTCAGTGCAGCGGAGTCCTGGACTATTTGATGTGGGTGGAGGTTGGCATAAAATTTCGCCTACACTGAGAATTTGGCACTTGTCGCATTTGCACCCCACCCATACCCTACCATTAGGGGAGAGTCCGGGGTCCATGAGTATAAGATGGTCGGCAGGTTGAGACTAAATCAGAGGAAGTACAAAATTGTTGTTGCTTTTGCAGCTGCCGCTTGGCATTGAGTACAGTGTAACATACGAATATTTGCGGAAACATTTTTCTAATAGCGCATATGAGGTCAGCGCCGCGTCTGCTGCAGTCGCACATGAATACTCTGCACTAATGACTTAGTTACTGGCATGGAGGTGGCTATATCGGGCGACATGATTCACCAGGATACGGGAAATAGACGCCTGGTCCAGCAATTGTTCCTCTGGCGCTCTGCCTGGCACAACGACCCCACAGACCTAATACACCAAGCTAGTCAAGAACATGACGCCAAGCCAATGCCGAGAGCCTCAACGGTCAGTGTGCGTTCTCCCAGCAGGCGGTATCAAACATGATTAGATACACAGGCTCAATAGAGGGTCAAACATGATAGGCTTAGATACACAGCAATACTGGGAAGAGCATGTAATGTCGGAAGTATCATCACTGCTGACACACTGTAACGAATAGTCAGCAATATGTAACCCAAAATGAAATCATAGAGGAGGAAATACAGAGGAGCCGGAGGCACGAGGTACCACAAGCCTCAGCACCGTCATCCAGAAATATGTTATACCGAGCATCAAGGGATTAGATACACAGCTCAGCAGACAGTATCATGCATGACAGGATTAGATACACAGCTCAGCAGACAGTATCATGCATGATAGGATTGGATACACAGCTCAGCAGACAGTATCACACAGGATAGGATTGGATACACGGCTCAGCAGACAGTATCACACAGGAGAGGATTAGATACACAGCTCAGCAGACAGTATCACACAGGATAGGATTAGATACATGACTCAGCAGACAGTATCACACAGGAGAGGATTAGATACACAGCTCAGCAGACAGTATCACACAGGATAGGATTAGATACACGGCTCAGCAGACAGTATCACACAGAATAGGTTTAGATACATGGCTCAGCAGACAATATCACACAGGTTAGGATTAGATACACAGCTCAGCAGACAGTATCACACAGGATATGATTAGATACACAGCTCAGCAGACTGTATCACACATGATATGATTAGATACACAGCTCAGCAGACAGTATCACACATGATATGATTAGATACACAGCTCAGCAGACAGTATCACACAGGACAGGATTAGATACACGGCTCAGCAGACAGTATCACACGAGAGGAATAGATACACGGCTCAGCAAACAGTATCACACATGGTAAAATTAGATACACGGCTCAGCAGACAGTATCATACAGGATAGGATTAGATACACAGCTCAGCAGACAGTATCATACAGGATAGGATTAGATACACGACTCAGCAGTCATATCACACAGGATAGGATTAGATACACGGCTCAGCAGACAGTATCACACAGGAGAGGATTAGATACACAGCTCAGCAGACAGTATCACACAGGATAGGATTAGATACACAGCTCAGAAGTCAGTATCACACAGGATATGATTAGATACACGGCTCAGCACACAGTATCACACAGGATAGGATTAGATACACGGCTCAGCAGACAGTATCATACAGGAGAGGATTAGATACACGGCTCAGCAGACAATATCACACAGGAGAGGATTAGATACACGACTCAGCAGGCATATCACACAGGATAGGATTAGATACACGGCTCAGCAGACAGTATCACACAGGATAGGATTAGATACACAGCTCAGCAGACAGTATCACACAGGTTAGGATTAGATACACAGCTCAGCAGTCAGTATCACACAGGTTAGGATTAGATACACAACTTAGCAGTCAGTTTCACACAGGATCGGATTAGATACACAGCTAATCAGACATTATCATAGATAACAGGATTAGATACACAGCTCAGCATGAAGTAGTATCACACACATTAGATACACAAACACAAATGATGAAATCCGAGATGAAAGGCTTTGATACACCATCTCAGCAGGCATCACAAGGGAAAGGCTTAGATGCACCAGCTGAGCAGATAGTAGAACTTCTATAGGTTTGGATACACAGATATGACAGGCGGTATCACACATCATTTATGTGTCGTTTTCTCTCCCGTATCCCCCATAATGTGCACTCTCAACTAGGCTGAGCGCTCATTTGTTTTCAGCAGAGATCAATGAGAAAGTCGCTGACAGATGATTCTGGCGATGGCGTCTTATCTCGCGGAGAAAAAGACATTCAGGATCCAACCCACCCCCCAACCCCCCAAGATCATCTACTGGGGGAGTGGGGAGACCCCAGACACATCAGACAGTTGGACAATTCCACCGATCGGCGTTGTTGGGTTTAGCCAAAATGAATCGCATGTCTTGGGGTCTTTCAGATCGTATTATTATTATTATTTATCATTATAGCGCCATATATTCCATGGCGCTTTACATGTAAGGAGGGGTATACATAATATCACACATCTTAGGCTTAGATACACCAACTAAACCCCATAATGTGCTATTAATGGTCTCCCCAGCCGGTGTCCTCTCCTCCCGTAATCAGTAATATTACATCATCCTATATATTATATAATAGTCACATTCCCGGATCAGATGAGACGCTCTGCCCCATCCCAATGAGGACGAGGCTCAAGCTTCAAAGCCGGAGTCTATTCTGTACAATGGAGCTCGATCCAAAGAGAACTGGTTCATAAGATCAGGAAGAGACAGAAGTCATACAGATCTATGGTACAGATCGCAGCACAGAGACAGTGGGGGGCTAGGAAGGAGGGTGGGGGGCTAGGAAGGAGGGTGGGCTTCAAGGGAATCTTACTGGACCATTTTATTACCGAGACTGGCAGCACTGGTCCTAGCACAATGATAAAAAGGATCAATTCCTTATAGTAACCTGAGGTGCCAGCGCTGAGAAATGGAGCATTAAAGCCGCATGCAAATTATCTGGGATGTGCATTAGGGGCGTGCCAATGTACAACTTGCTACTCTCACACGTGGATGCATTCTTCACCTGTCATCTACATGACCCGCATGTAGCCTCCATGAAATACTTAGATACATAATACAGCAAAGAGAAGCCCAGGAGGGGAGAGGAGGGAGATGAATCTGCAGATTCTGTTTGACAAAGTCTGTGATGCTATATGCTGTGAGAGGGGAGAAAGAGCTGATTGACACAGGGCGGGAACGGCCATTAGCAATGTTATATGGCACAGTGACTGACAGTGTTATGGGACACTATGGCTGACAGTGTTATGGGACACTATGGCTGACAGTGTTCTGGGACACTATGGCTGACAGTGTTATGGGACACTATGGCTGACAGTGTTATGGGACACTATGGCTGACAGTGTTATGGGACACTATGGCTGACAGTGTTATGGGACACTATGGCTGACAGTGTTATGGGACACTATGGCTGACAGTGTTATGAGACACTATGACTGACAGTGTTATGAGACACTATGGTTGACAGTAGGGTTGAGCGAAACGGGTCGTTCATTTTCAAAAGTCGCCGACTTTTGGCAAAGTCGGGTTTCATGAAACCCGATCCGACCCCTGTGCGGGGTCGGCCATGCGGTACGCGACTTTCGCGCCAAAGTCGCGTTTCAATGACGCGAAAAGCGCCATTTCTCAGCCAATGAAGGTAAACGCAGAGTGTGGGCAGCGTGATGACATAGGTCCTGGTCCCCACCATCTTAGAGAAGGGCATTGCAGTGATTGGCTTGCTGTCCGCGGCGTCACAGGGGCTATAAAGGGGCGTTCCCGCCGACCGCCATCTTACTGCTGCTGATCTGAGCTTAGGGAGAGGTTGCTGCCGCTTCGTCAGAAGCAGGGATAGCGTTAGGCAGGGTCCATTAACCACAAAACCGCTTGTGCTGTAGCGATTTCCACTGCCCAACACCACCTTCGGTGTGCAGGGACAGTGGAAGCTACATTTTTTTTTTCCCTCAGCGCTGTAGCTCATTGGGCTGCCCTAGAAGGCTCCCTGATAGCTGCATTGCTGTGTGTACGCCGCTGTGCAAACCAACTGCTTTTTTCAAAGCACAAATCCTCTTGTTCCTTCCTTTCTGCACAGCTATCTTGTTTGTTTGTCCACACTTTTTATTTAATTTGTGCATCAGTCCACTCCTTATTGCTGCCTGCCATACCTGGCTGAGATTACTGCAGGGAGATAGTAATTGAAGGACAGTTCCTTTTTTTTTTTGTGGCAGATTAAGATTGGCATTTCTGCTAGAGTGCCATCCCTGTCTGTGCCATCTCTCACTCAGTGGGCCATAGAAAGCCTATTTATTTTTTGGCTTGATTTGGGTTCTAAAATCTACCTGAAAAAATCAATAAATCAATCAGTGGGAGATTAATATTGGCCTTTGGGCTTGTGTGCCAGTCCTAAGCGTGCCATCTCTCTCACAAATAGTGGGCCATAGAATGCCTATTTTTTTTATTTTTTTTTGGTTTTATAAATTCTCCCTGAAAAAAAAAAGGGAGATTAATATTGGCCTTTGGGCTTGTGTGCCAGTCCTAAGCGTGCCATCTCTCTCTCTCAGATAGTGGGCCATAGAAAGCCTATTTGTTATTTTTTTTTATTGGGTTTATAAATTTTCCCTGAAAAAAAAAAAAAAAAAAGTGGGAGATTAATATTGGCCTTTGGGCTTGTGTGCCAGTCCTAAGCGTGCCATCTCTCTCACAAATAGTGGGCCATAGAAAGCCTATTTATTTTATTTTTTTTGGTTTTATAAATTCTCCCTGAAAAAAAAAAGGGAGATTAATATTGGCCTTTGGGCTTGTGTGCCAGTCCTAAGCGTGCCATCTCTCTCTCTCAGATAGTGGGCCATAGAAAGCCTATTTATTATTTTTTTTATTGAGTTTATAAATTTTCCCTGAAAAAAAAAAGGGAGATTAACCCCTTTACCCCCAAGGGTGGTTTGCACGTTATGGACCGAGCCAATTTTTACAATTCTGACCACTGTCCCTTTATGAGGTTATAACTCTGGAACGCTTCAACGGATCCCAGTGATTCTGACATTGTTTTCTCGTGACATATTGTACTTCATGACAATGGTAAAAATTCTTTGATAGTACCTGCGTTTATTTGTGAAAAAAACGGAAATTTGGCGAAAATTATGAAAATTTCGCAATTTTCCAACTTTGAATTTTTATGCAATTAAATCACAGAGATATGTCACACAAAATACTTAATAAGTAATATTTCCCACATGTCTACTTTACATCAGCACAATTTTGGAACCAAAATTTTTTTTTGTTAGGGAGTTATAAGGGTTAAAAGTTGACCAGCAATTTCTCATTTCTACAACACCATTTTATTTTAGGGACCACATCTCATTTGAAGTCATTTTGAGGGGTCTATATGATAGAAAATACCCAAGTGTGACACCATTCTAAAAACTGCACCCCTCAAGGTGCTCAAAACCACATTCAAGAAGTTTATTAACCCTTCTGGTGCTTCACAGGAATTTTTTGAATGTTTAAATAAAAATGAACATTTAACTTTTTTTTCACAAAAAATTTAATTCAGCTCCAATTTGTTTTATTTTGACAAGAGTAACAGGAGAAAATGGACCCCAAACATTGTTGTACAATTTGTCCTGAGTATGCCAATACCCCACATGTGGGGGTAAACCACTGTTTGGGCGCATGGCAGAGCTCGGAAGCGAAGGAGTGCCATTTGACTTTTCAATGCAAAATTGACTGGAATTGAGATGGGATGCCATGTTTCGTTTGGAGAGCCCCTGATGTGGCTAAACATTGAAACCCCCCACAAGTGACACCATTTTGGAAAGTAGACCCCCTAAGGAACTTATCTAGAGGTGTGGTGAGCACTTTGACCCACCAAGTGCTTCACAGAAGTTTATAATGTAGAACCGTAAAAATAAAAAATCATATTTTTTCACAAAAATTATCTTTTCGCCCCCAATTTTTTATTTTCCCAAGGGTAAGAGAAGAAATTGGACCCCAAAAGTTGTTGTACAATTTGTCCTGAGTACGCTGATAGCCCATATGTGGGGGTAAACCACTGTTTGGGCGGATAGGAGAGCTCGGAAGGGAAGGAGCGCCGTTTGACTTTTCAATGCAAAATTGACAGGAATTGAGATGGGACGCCATGTTGCGTTTGAAGAGCCACTGATGTGCCTAAACATTGAAACCCCCCACAAATGACACCATTTTGGAAAGCAGACCCCCTAAGGAACTTATCTAGAGGTGTGGTGAGCACTTTGACCCACCAAGTGCTTCACAGAAGTTTATAATGCAGAGCCGTAAAAATAAAACAAAATTTTTTTCCCACAAAAATTATTTTATTAGCCCCCAGTTTTGTATTTTCCTGAGGGTAACAGGAGAAATTGGACCCCAAAATTTGTTGCCCAATTTGTCCTGAGTGCGATGATACACCATATGTGGGGGGAACCACTGTTTGGGCACATGGGAGAGCTCGGAAGGGAAGGAGTGCCATTTGAATGCAGACTTAGATGGAATGGTCTGCAGGTGTCACATTGCGTTTGCAGAGCCCCTAATGTACCTAAACAGTAGAAACCCCCCACAAGTGACACCATTTTGGAAAGTAGACCCCCTTAGGAACTTATCTAGATGTGTGCTGAGCGCTTTGACCCACCAAGGGCTTCATAGAAGTTTATAATGGAGAGCCGTAACAATAAAACAAAAATTTTTTCCCACAAAAATTATTTTTTAGCCCCCAGTTTTGTATTTTCCCGAGGGTAACAGGAGAAATTCGACCCCACAATTTGTTGTCCAATTTGTCCTGAGTGCGCTGATTCTTCATATGTGGGGGGGAACCACTGTTTGGGCGCATGGGAGGGCTCGGAAGGGAAGGAGCTCCATTTGGAATGAGGACTTAGATGGAATGGTCTGCAGGTGTCACATTGCATTTGCAGAGCCCCTAATGTACCTAAACAGTAGAAACCTCCCACAAGTGACACCATTTTGGAAACTAGACCCCCTAAGGAACTCATCTAGATGTGTTGTGATAACTTTGAACCCCCAAGTGTTTCACTACAGTTTGTAACGCAGAGCCGTGAAAATTAAAAAAAAAAAATCTTTCCCCCCAAAATAATTTTTTAGCCCCCAGTTTTGTATTTTCCCGAGGGTAAGAAGAGAAATTCGACCCCAAAAGTTGTTGTCCAATTTGTCCTGAGTACGCTGATACCCCGTATGTTGGAGGAAACCACCGTTTGAGCGCATGGCAGAGCTCGGAAGGGAAGGAGCGCCATTTGGAATGCAGACTTAGATGGAATGGTCTGCAGACGTCACATTGCGTTTGCAGAACCCCTAATGTACCTAAACAGTAGAAACCCCCCACAAGTGACCCCATATTGGAAACTAGACCCCCCAGGGAACTAATCTAGATGTGTTGTGAGAACTTTGAACCCCCAAGTGTTTCACTACAGTTTATAACGCAGAGCCGTGAAAATAAAAAATCTTTTTTTTCCCACAAAAAATATGTTTTAGCCCCGAGTTTTGTATTTTCCCAAGGGTAACAGGAGAAGTTGTTGTCCTATTTGTTCTGAGTACGCTGATACCCCATATGTTGGGGTAAACCCCTGTTTGGGCACACGGGAGAGCTCGGAAGGGAAGAAGCACTGTTTTACTTTTTCAACGCAGAATTGGCTGAAATTGAGATCGGACGCCATGTCGCATTTGGAGAGCCCCTGATGTGCCTAAACAGTGGAAACCCCCCAATTATAACTGAAACCCTAACCCAAGCACACCCCTAACCCTAATCCCAACAGTAACCCTAACCACACCTCTAACCCAGACACACCCCTAACCCTAATCCCAACCCTATTCCCAACCGTAAATGTAATCTAAACCCTAACTGTAACTTTAGCCCCAACCCAAACTGTAGCCCTAACCCTAGCCCTAACCCTAATCCTAACCCTAGCCCTAACCCTAGCCCTAACCCTAGCCCTAGCCCTAGCCCTAGCCCTAACCCTAACCCTAGCCCTAGCCCTAACCCTAGCCCTAACCCTAGCCCTAACTCTAACCCTAGCCCTAATGGGAAAATGGAAATAAATACATTTTTTTAATTTTTCCCTAACTAAGGGGGTGATGAAGGGGGGTTTGATTTACTTTTATAGCGGGTTTTTTAGCGGATTTTTATGACTGGCAGCCGTCACACACTGAAAGACGCTTTTTATTGCAAAAAATATTTTTTGCGTTACCACATTTTGAGAGCTATAATTTTTCTATATTTTGGTCCACAGAGTCATGTGAGGTCTTGTTTTTTGCGGGACGAGTTGACGTTTTTATTGGTAACATTTTCGGGCACGTGACATTTTTTGATCGCTTTTTATTCCGATTTTTGTGAGGCAGAATGACCAAAAACCAGCTATTCATGAATTTCTTTTGGGGGAGGCGTTTATACCGTTCCGCGTTTGCCAAAATTGATAAAGCAGTTTTATTCTTCGGGTCAGTACGATTACAGCGACACCTCATTTATATCATTTTTTTATGTTTTGGCGCTTTTATACGATAAAAACTATTTTATAGAAAAAATAATTATTTTGGCATCGCTTTATTCTCAGGACTATAACTTTTTTATTTTTTTGCTGATGATGCTGTATGGCAGCTCGTTTTTTGCGGAACAAGATGACGTTTTCAGCGGTACCATGGTTATTTATATCTGTCTTTTTGATCGCGTGTTATTCCACTTTTTGTTCGGCGGTATGATAATAAAGCGTTGTTTTTTGCCTCGTTTTTTTTTTTTTTCTTACGGTGTTTACTGAAGGGGTTAACTAGTGGGCCAGTTTTATAGGTCGGGCCGTTACGGACGCGGCGATACTAAATATGTGTACTTTTATTGTTTTTTTTTTTTATTTAGATAAAGAAATGTATTTATGGGAATAATATATATATTTTTTTTTTCATTATTTTGGAATATTTTTTTTTATTTTTTTTTACACATTTGAAAAAAAATTTTTTTACTTTTTTACTTTGTCCCGGGGGGGACATCACAGATCAGTGATCTGACAGTTTGCACAGCACTGTCAGATCACTGATCTGACATGCAGCGCTGCAGCCTTCACAGTGCCTGCTCTGAGCAGGCTCTGTGAAGCCACCTCCCTCCCTGCAGGACCCGGATCCGCGGCCATCTTGGATCCGGGGCTCGAGCAGGGAGGGAGGGAGGTAAGACCCTCGCAGCAACGCGATCACATCGCGTTGCTGCGGGGGGCTCAGGGAAGCCCGCAGGGAGCCCCTTCCCTGCGCGGTGCTTCCCTGCACCGCCGGCACATCGCGATCATCTTTGATCGCGGTGTGCCAGGGGTTAATGTGCCGGGGGCGGTCCGTGACCGCTCCTGGCACATAGTGCCGGATGTCAGCTGCGATAGGCAGCTGACACCCGGCCGCGATCGGCGGCGCTCCCCCCGTGAGCGCCGCCGATCGCGCTGGACATACTATCCCATCCATGGTCATAGGGGCCCACCCTACATGGACGGGATAGTACGTCCGATGTCAGAAAGGGGTTAATATTGGCCTTTGGGCTTGTGTGCCAGTCCTAAGCGTGCCATCTCTCTCTCTCAGATAGTGAGCCATAGAAAGCCTATTTATTTTTTTGGTTGATTTGGGTTCTAAATTCTACCTGAAAAAATCAATAAATCAATCAGTGGGAGATAAATATTGGCCTCTCTCTCTCACTCAGTGGGCCATAGAAAGCCTATTTTTTGTTTTATTTGTTTTCTAAATTCTCCCTGAAAAAATCATTTTATTTTATTTGGTTTCTAAATTCTTCCTGAAAAAATCATTTTTTTTTATTATTTTTTTTTTCTAAAGTCTCCCTGAAAAAAAAAAAAATCAAATCCTTGGGAGATTAATATTGCCCTTTCTGCTTGTGTGCCAGTCTTGACTCCTGGGTGTGCCATCTCTCTCTCTCCAATTGTGGGCCATAGAAAGCCTATTATTTTTTTAGCTTGATTTGGTTTCCAAAATCTACCTGAAAAAATCACTACATCAATCATTGGGAGAAAAATATTGGCCTCTGGGCTTATGTGCCACTCCTGACTCCTGTGTGTGTCATCTCTCACTCAGTGGGCCATAGAAAGCCTATTTTTTGTTTTATTTGTTTTCTAAATTCTCCCTGAAGAAATCATTTTATTTTATTTGGTTTATAAATTCTTCCTGAAAAAATCATTTTATTTTATTTTGTTTCTAAAGTCTCCCTGAAAAAAAAAAAAATAAATAAAAAAAAACAGTGGGAGATTAATATTTACATTTGTGCTTCAGTGACAGTCCTGCGTGTGTGGCATCTCTCTCATTTGGTGCCTCCAAAAACAGAGTGTGTAACATTGTGCCTGATTTTCGTTGTGGTCTCACCCACCTGTAAAGGGGTAGCTAAATCATACTGAAGTTATAGCTCACCGTGTAAGTTGTGTGACAGCAACAAATACCGTTAGTTTGGTTACTTTTTTAAAACAATGAGGAAGTATGGTGGAAGAGGTCGTGGCCGGGGGCGTTCATTGTCAGCTGGTAATGAGGGTAGTGGTAGTGGTGGAGCATCAGGTGGTCGTGGGAAAAAAAATATTGCACCTAAGTCTGGAGCTGTGGAGCCAGGTTCGTCGTCTGGCTACACAAGGCCTCGAACGCTCCCTTTTCTGGGAGTAGGAAAACCGCTTTTAAAGCCGGAGCAGCAAGAGCAAGTTTTGGCTTATCTTGCTGACTCAGCCTCTAGCTCTTTTGCCTCCTCTCGTGAAACTGGTAAATGTAAAAGCAGCGCGTCGTTAGTGGATGTTCACGATCAGGGACAAGTCGCTTCCTTGTCCTCTTCAGCAAAAACAACAACAGAGAAGAATGCAGCAGGCGACACAACTGGTTACTCCATGGAGCTCTTTACACATACCGTCCCTGGCTTAGAAAGTGAAGCAGTTAACAGTCCATGCCCATTACAAGTTGAATCGGACATGGAGTGCACTGATGCACAGCCACAGCCAGACTACTATGCTGGTCCTTTGACTCAGACCACAACATTGCCCTCGCAGGGTAATGATCAAGAATCAGACCCTGATGAGACTATGTTGCCCCGTCACGAACGCTCTCCCACCGACTTACACGGTGACACAGACGGAGTTGCGCACGAGCTAGAAGAGGAGGTCATAGATGACCCAGTTGTTGACCCCGATTGGCAGCCATTGGGGGAACAGGGTGCAGGCGGCAGCAGTTCTGAAGCGGAGGAGGAGGGGCCGCAGCAGGCATCAACATCGCAACAGGTTCCATCTGCCGGGATCGTATCTGGCCCAAAACGCGTGGCAAAGCCAAAACCTGTTGAAGGACAGCGTGACCATCCGGTTAAAGCTCAGTCTGCAATGCCTGAAAAGGGATCCGATGCTAGAAAGAGTGCAGTCTGGCATTTTTTTAAACAACATCCAATTGATCAGCGCAAAGTCATCTGTCAAAAATGTTCAACTACCTTAAGCAGAGGGCAGAATCTGAAAAGTCTCAATACAAGTTGCATGCATAGACATTTAACCACCATGCATTTGCAAGCTTGGACTAACTACCAAACGTCCCTTAAGGTTGTAGCACCCTCGGCCAATGAAGCTAGTCATCAACGCAACATCCCTTCCGGCAGTGTAGGGCCACCATTTTCCGCACCACCTGCAGTATCTGTGCAGGTTTCTTTGCCAGGCCAAAGCAGTCAGGGTCAGGGAATCTCCAGTTTCGTATTAGGAAACACTGCATCTAGGGCACCGGCGGCAACAATACCATCTCCCACCGTCTCTCAGTCTGCCATGTCCACCGGCACCCCCGCTAGTTCCACGATCTCCAGCTCTCCAGTCCAGCTCACCCTACATGAGACTATCGTTAGAAAAAGGAAGTACTTAGCCTCGCATCCGCGTACACAGGGTTTGAACGCCCACATAGCTAGACTAATCTCGTTAGAGATGATGCCCTACCGGTTAGTTGAAAGCGAAGCTTTCAAAGCCCTGATGGACTACGCTGTACCACGCTACGAGCTACCCAGTCGACACTTCTTTTCCAGAAAAGCCATCCCAGCCCTCCACCAGCATGTGAAAGAGCGCATCGTCCATGCACTCAGGCAATCTGTGAGCACAAAGGTGCACCTGACAACAGATGCATGGACCAGTAGGCATGGCCAGGGACGTTACGTGTCCATCACGGCACACTGGGTGAATGTTGTGGATGCAGGGTCCACAGGGGACAGCAATTTTGGGACAGTTCTGCCTAGCCCACGGTCTAGGAAACAGTTGGCTGTAGCCGTTCGCACCCCCTCCTCCTCCTCGTCCTCCTGCAGAAGCGAGAGCTCGTCCACAGACCGCAGTCGCACAACCACTCCATCCGCAGCTGCCACTGTTGCACACCAGGTCTCCCATTATGGGGCAGCTACTGGCAAACGTCAGCAGGCTGTATTGGCTATGAAGTGTTTGGGCGACAACAGACACACCGCGGAAGTTCTGTCCGAGTTCTTGCAGAAAGAAACGCAGTCGTGGCTGGGCACTGTAGATCTTGAAGCAGGCAAGGTAGTGAGTGATAACGGAAGGAATTTCATGGCTGCCATCTCCCTTTTCCAACTGAAACACATTCCTTGCCTGGCTCACACCTTAAACCTGGTGGTGCAGTGCTTCCTGAAAAGTTATCCGGGGTTATCCGACCTGCTCCTCAAAGTGCGTGGACTTTGCTCACATATCCGCCGTTCGCCCGTACACTCCAGCCGTATGCAGACCTATCAGCGTTCTTTGAACCTTCCCCAGCATCGCCTAATCATAGACGTTGCAACAAGGTGGAACTCAACACTGCACATGCTTCAGAGACTGTGCGAACAGAGGCGGGCTGTTATGTTTTTGTGGGAGGATACACATACACGGGCAGGCAGTAGGATGGCAGACATGGAGTTGTCAGGTGTGCAGTGGTCGAAGATTCAAGACATGTGTCAAGTCCTTCAGTGTTTTGAGGAATGCACACGGCTGGTTAGTGCAGACAACGCCATAATAAGCATGAGCATCCCACTAATGCGTCTGCTGATGCAAAGTTTGACGCACATAAAGGATCAGGCGTCTGCAGCTGAGGAAGAGGAAAGCCTTGATGACAGTCAGCCATTGTCTGGCCAGGGCAGTGTACAGGACGAGGTAGCGGGCGAAGAGGAGGAGGAGGACGAGGAGGATGATGGGGATGATTATATATTTAATGAGGAAGCTTTTCCGGGGCCACTGGAAATTGGTGGCGCGGCAAGGCCGGGTTCTGGTTTTTGGAGGGACACAAGTGACGTGGATTTGCCTGAAACTGCCCCTCAACCAAGCACAACCGCAGATTTGAGAACTGGAACTTTGGCCCACATGGCGGATTATGCCTTACGTATCCTCAAAAGGGACACACGCATAACTAAAATGATGAACGATGACGATTACTGGTTGGCCTGCCTCCTTGATCCTCGCTATAAAGGCAAATTGCAAAATATAATGCCACATGAGAACTTGGAACTAATATTAGCAACCAAACAATCAACTCTTGTTGACCGTTTGCTTCTGGCATTCCCTGCACACAGCGCCCGTGATCGTTCTCACACGAGCTGCAGGGGTCAGCAGACCAGAGGAGTTAGAGGGGCAGAAATCAGAAGTGGCGTTGGCCAGAGGGGTTTTCTGACCAGGTTGTGGAGTGATTTTGCTATGACCGCAGACAGGACAGGTACTGCAGCATCAATTCAAAGTGACAGGAGACCACATTTGTCCAGTATGGTTACAAACTATTTTTCATCCCTTATCGACGTTCTCCCTCAACCGTCATTCCCATTTGATTACTGGGCATCCAAATTAGACACCTGGCCAGAATTGGCAGAATATGCATTGGAGGAGCTTGCTTGCCCGGCAGCTAGTGTCCTATCAGAAAGAGTATTCAGTGCTGCAGGTTCAATATTAACCGAAAAAAGGACTCGTCTAGCTACCCAAAATGTAGATGATCTAACCTTCGTTAAAATGAACCACAACTGGATTTCGAAATCTTTTGCCCCACCTTGCCCGGCTGACACCTAGCTTTCCTATGAAAAGGTCTTGCCTGTGGACTATTCTGAATGCCTTTTCCAATCTCGTAATTTTCTGCCCCTGATTGTCCAGCATACGACATGTTTACACCTCACTAAATGGCCAAACTCCCCACACGGGGCCGTGGTATCGCCACTTGGCGCCAGCACCTGTGAGAGTGCTGTTTGTCTGAAGAGGTGGGTGTGCCCACTTTTGATCGACGGCACTGCCACTGGGTCCCTCATAGTACAATAAAGTGTCTCTGGCGGTGGTGGTGCGCACCCAACGTCAGACACACCGTTGTAATATGAGGGGCCCTGGGCCTGTACCGCCGGCCACAAGACAGTTCCCCCCCCCCCCAGTGCTCTACCACTTGCAAAATTATCTCTCACAGCTCCACCAATGTTTAGTCTATGCGCTGACATCCTTCAATGCCTGCCACTGACAATACCATTGTATTGACATTTTTGTTATGTTAGGCCTTCGAAGCCTGTTTGCGGTCCCTCCTTCCACTAGGCCTCCACTGACCATTGTACTGCTGCCCTTGTACCCCTGGAACCAATTTTAAATTGCCAACAGCCTTTTTTTTTTATGTTAGGCCTTCGAAGCCTGTCTGCGGTCCCTCCTTCCACTAGGCCTCCACTGACCACACCACTGCTGCCCGTGTACCCCTGGAACCAATTTAAAATTGCCTACAGCCAGCCCAATTTTATTATGTTAGGCCTTCGAAGCCTGTCTGCGGTCCGTTCTTTCTACTACTACTACACTGACCAGGCCACTGCTGCCCGTGTTCCCCTGGAACCAATTTAAAATTGCCTACAGCCATCTGTTATTATGTTATGCTTTCGATGCCTGTCTGCGGTCACTCCTTCCACTAGGCCTCCACTGACCACACCACTGCTGCCCGTGTACCCCTGGAACCAATTTAAAATTGCCTACAGCCAGCCCAATTTTATTATGTTAGGCCTTCGAAGCCTGTCTGCGGTCTGTTCTTTCTACTACTACTACACTGACCAGGCCACTGCTGCCCGTGTTCCCCTGGAACCAATTTAAAATTGCCTACAGCCATCTGTTATTATGTTAGGCTTTCGATGCCTGTCTGCGGTCACTCCTTCCACTAGGCCTCCACTGACCACACCACTGCTGCCCGTGTACCCCTGGAACCAATTTAAAATTGCCTACAGCCAGCCCAATTTTATTATGTTAGGCCTTCGAAGCCTGTTTGCGGTCTGTTCTTTCTACTACTACTACACTGACCAGGCCACTGCTGCCCGTGTTCCCCTGGAACCAATTTTAAATTGCCTACAGCCATCTGTTATTATGTTAGGCCTTCGAAGCCTGTCTGCGGTCCTTCCTTCCAATAGTTCTCCACTGACCAGACCAATGCTGGCCGTGTACCCCTGGAACCCAGCTGAAAGTGCATGTAGCCTCCTTTTTTTCTTTGTTTTATATTTAGAAAGCCCAGATGAACTACGCTGTGCAACGGTTCAAGCTACCCAGTCGACATTTCTTTTGCGAGAAAAGCCATCCCAGCCCTCCAGCGGCATGAAAAAGTCTGCATTGTCATAGCACTCAGGCAATCAAACAGTAGAAAGGTGCACCTGACAAGAGACGCATGGACCAGTAGGCATGTCCACAAAAAGTTACGTGTCCATTACGGCGCACTGGGTTAATGTGTTGGATGCATGGTCCACAGGGGACAGCCTACAAAGTCTGCATTGAGTCCCTAATTCCAATTTTCCTCCGCTGACCACACCACTGCTGCCCGTGTACCCCTGGAACCAATTTTACAGTGTCTACAGCCTAATTTTGTTATGTTAGGCCTACTACGCCTGTCTGCGGTCCCTCCTTCCAATACTCGTCCACTGACCACACCACTGCTGCCCGTGGACCCCTGGAACCTATTTTTAATTGCATAGAGCATCCTTTTTTTAATAGTAGGCATACAAAGTCTGTCTGCGGTCCACTATTGAAATTGTCCTCCACTGCCCAGAGCAATGCTGCCTGTGTACCCCTGTAACTTTTTTAAGCTGCAGTGAGCCACATTTTTGGTTTAAGTCCTACTACCTGTGTCTGTCTGCGCCACTCAATTCAGCTGTGTTCCTTTGAAAAAAGCTGAGCGTCAATAGTCTTGTTTTCAGCCTCTAGGAATTTTAAAACTGCATTGGGGGTACAACTTTGGTAGGGCCTACAAACGGTGTCTGCCTCCCCAAGGTGTGCCCCAGGTTTCCTCGCCATTGCTTCGATCTTAATGCTCTCGTTTAGTAGTTGTTGGAAACTACACTGCATTAGGCCTACAAATTGGGTATGGGGTGTAGAGAGATGGTGTGTTCCACTCCAAGGTGTTCCCCAGGTTTCGTCCACATTGCTTCGGTCTTCCGACTCTCGTTTAGTAGTTGTAGAAAACTACACTGCATTAGGCCTACAAATTGGGTATGGGGTGTAGAGAGATGGTGTGTTCCACTCCAAGGTGTTCCCCAGGTTTCCTCTCCATTGCTTCGATCTTCATGCTCTCGTTTAGTAGTTGTTGGAAACTACGCTGCATTAGGCCTACAAATTGGGTATGGGGTGTAGAGAGATGGTGTGTTCCACTCCAAGGTGTTCCCCAGGTTTCCTCTCCATTGCTTCGATCTTCATGCTCTCGTTTAGTAGTTGTTGGAAACTACGCTGCATTAGGCCTACAAATTGGGTATGGGGTGTAGAGAGATGGTGTGTTCCACTCCAAGGTGTTCCCCAGGTTTCCTCTCCATTGCTTCGATCTTCATGCTCTCGTTTAGTAGTTGTTGGAAACTACTCTGCATTAGGCCTACAAATTGGGTATGGGGTGTAGAGAGATGGTGTGTTCCACTCCAAGGTGTTCCCCAGGTTTCCTCTCCATTGCTTCGATCTTCATGCTCTCGTTTAGTAGTTGTTGGAAACTACGCTGCATTAGGCCTACAAATTGGGTATGGGGTGTAGAGAGATGGTGTGTTCCACTCCAAGGTGTTCCCCAGGTTTCGTCCACATTGCTTCGGTCTTCCGACTCTCGCTTAGTAGTTGTAGAAAACTACACTGCATTAGGCCTACAAATTGGGTATGGGGTGTAGAGAGATGGTGTGTTCCACTCCAAGGTGTTCCCCAGGTTTCCTCTCCATTGCTTCGATCTTCATGTTCTCGTTTAGTAGTTGTTGGAAACTACGCTGCATTAGGCCTACAAATTGGGTATGGGGTGTAGAGAGATGGTGTGTTCCACTCCAAGGTGTTCCCCAGGTTTCCTCTCCATTGCTTCGATCTTCATGCTCTCGTTTAGTAGTTGTTGGAAACTACGCTGCATTAGGCCTACAAATGGGGTATGGGGTGTAGAGAGTCGGTGTGTTACACTCCAAGGTGTTCCCTAGGTTTCCTCGCCATTGCTTCGATCTTAATGCTCTCGTTTAGTAGTTGTTGGAAACTACACTGCATTAGGCCTACAAATTGGGTATGGGGTGTAGAGAGATGGTGTGTTACACTCCAAGGTGTTCTCCAGGTTGCCTTTCCTGAGCTTCTATCTTCAGGCTCTCATTAAATTGTGGTTAAATGGAACAACTGCATTTGGCGTACTAGTTGGTTTGGGGCCTACTATCGGTGTCTGCCACTCCTTGCTGTTCTCCTGGTTTCCTGTCCTGAAATTCCATTTTCAGGCTCTCGTTAAGTAGTTGTTAATGTTAAACTGCATTTGGCCTACTAGTTGGGTTGGGGCCTACTATCGGTGTCTGCCACTCCTTGCTGTTCTCCTCCACTGAACAAAGCTGTGCCGCCTGTTTACTACGGTTGCCAATTTTGAACTGCATTTCGACTACTTACTGATTTGGGCCTACTCTCTGTGTCAGCCTCTCATTCCAGTTGTCCTCCACTGCAATGCCCCCTGGTTAGTCCTGTGTTACCAATTTTGAACTGCATTTAGCCCACTTTATTCTTTGGGCCTATATCTGTGTTTCCTCCTCATCCTGCCCATTGCCCAGCCAGTGATAGATGAGTCTGCTGGTACATTGACCCATAACGCAACATTCCCCGTGCATGCTACACAACAACATTGTGACCCTGCTGAAAGTCAGGTTGCTCTTCCCGCATACCATACCACCTTACACGGGGACAAAGAGGAAGGTGCAGATGAAAGTGCAGGTTCCTTCATCAGGTGGGGGGAGGAATACTAGTTGGCGACGTCACTGGCACAGGGCCTCTCATAGTACGCAAAAGTGTTGCTGCCGGTGGGAGGCGCCCCGCCGTGCAAACACACCGCTGTACTTTGAGGGGCCCTGTGCCAGTGCCAACGAGTGGGCCCCCCCTGCTTGCTCAGGATCACAGCACTTGCAAAGTTTAAATACTTTCCTCTCCCTGCTCCACTGCCGTGACCCGTTCCAGATTTCCTGGGCCCACTAATTACTTGAACCAGCCCTACCTCCCACAACTTTAGCCAAATGACCCCCAATTTCAAATGCCTTCCAATTATTATAAGCTAAATTACGATTGACAAGCTTCAGTAAAAAGAATGGATGTTTTTGCCATTAAAATGGGCAGTGTAGGTGTTTTCCTGGCCTCCACTCACTGCCGACTATGCTCCCCCATTGACTTGCATTGGGTTTCGTGTTTCGGGCGATACCTGACTTTTCGCGATAATCGGCCGATTCCACTCGACTCGACTTCTAAGATAGTCGGGTTTCGCGAAACAGGACTCGACTCTAAAAAGGTCAAGGTCGCTCAACCCTAGTTGACAGTGTTATGAGGCACTATGGCTGACAGTGTTATGGGACACTATGGCTGACAGTGTTATGGGACACTATGGCTGACAGTGTTATGAGACACTATGGCTGACAGTGTTATGGGACACTATGGCTGACAGTGTTATGGGACACTATGGCTGACCGTGTTATGGGACACTATGGCTGACAGTGTTATGGGACACTATGGCTGACAGTGTTATGGGACACTATGGCTGACAGTGTTATGGGACACTATGGCTGACAGTGTTATGGGACACTATAGCAGACAGTGATATGGGACACTATGGCTGACAGTGTTATGACCTACTATGGCTGACAGTGTTATGGGACACTATGGCTGACAGTGTTATGGGACACTATAGCTGACAGTGTTCTGGGACACTATGGCTGACAGTGTTATGGGACACTATAGCTGACAGTGTTATGGGACACTATAGCTGACAGTGTTCTGGGACACTATGGCTGACAGTGTTATGGGACACTATGGCTGACAGTGTTCTGAGACACTATGGCTGACAGTGTTATGGGACACTATGGCTGACAGTGTTCTGAGACACTATGGCTGACAGTGTTATGGGACACTATGGCTGACAGTGTTATGGGACACTATGGCTGACAGTGTTATGACCTACTATGGCTGACAGTGTTATGGGACACTATAGCAGACAGTGATATGGGACACTATGGCTGACAGTGTTATGGGACACTATGGCTGACAGTGTTCTGAGACACTATGGCTGACAGTGTTATGGGACACTATGGCTGACAGTGTTATGAGACACTATGGTTGACAGTGTTATGGGACACTATGGCTGACAGTGTTCTGGGACACTATGGCTGACAGTGTTATGGGACACTATAGCTGACAGTGTTATGGGACACTATGGCTGACAGTGTTCTGAGACACTATGGCTGACAGTGTTATGGGACACTATGGCTGACAGTGTTGTGAGACACTATGGCTGACAGTGTTGTGAGACACTATGGCTAACAGTGTTTTGGGACACTATAGCTGACAGTGTTATGGGACACTATGGCTGACAGTGTTATGGGACACTATGGCTGACAGTGTTATTGGACACTATAGCTGACAGTGTTATGGGACACTATGGCTGACAGTGTTATTGGACACTATGGCTGACAGTGTTATTGGACACTATAGCAGACAGTGTTATGGGACACTATAGCCGACAGTGTTATGGGACACTATAGCTGACAGTGTTATGGGACACTATGGCTGACAGTGTTATGGGACACTATGGCTGACAGTGTTATGGGACACTATGGCTGACAATGTTATGGGACACTATGGCTGACAATGTTATGGGACACTATGGCTGACAGTGTAATGGGACACTATAGCTGACAGTGTTATGTGGCACTAGAGCTGACAGTGTTATGGGACACTATGGCTGACAGTGCATCATTATAGGGCACTAGGACACTATGGCTGACAGTGCATCATTATAGGGCACTATGGCCAACTTTGCTACTGACATTGTTATGGGGCATCGTGGATGGCGTGGGGCCCTGTGACCAATATCATTATGGGGCACTGTGACCGATATTATTATGGGGCACTGTGACTGATATCATTACGGGGCACTGTGACTGATGTTATTATGGGGCACTGTGACTGATATCATTATGGGGCACTGTGACTGATGTTATTATGGGGCACTGTGACTGATATCATTATGGGGCACTGTGACTGATGTTATTATGGGGCACTGTGACTGATATCATTATGGGGCACTGTGACTGATATCATTATGGGCACTGACATAGTAGCCAACATTGTTATGCAGGAATGTAGCATACACAAATGGAGAGACTGTGTCTGGCACTGTTAGGGCGGCACATGGATGTATGGGGTGTTACTTTTATATCAGCACTGTTGCATAGTGGACTGAGGAGGTTTCATTAAAGACACTACTCCTGAAAGCAATCCCATAAATGCCTATTGTAACCACCGATATACACCAGTAGCTGGGGGGCAATCATACAATCCATGAAGCGCAGTGGGGTCATCAGTTGGGATCAGGTCTCTCTGACACATAATGGAAACCATAAATCACGCGGCAGCTGCGGATGGTGAATGACATGAGGCTCCGAAGATTGTCCTACTCTTTATATTCAGGGGTCGGTCAGGGGCTCACATGCCGCCATTGTTCACTAATTGTCAATTCTAACAGAATCTGCCCCTAAACAAATTACACTCTGAAATTTGCTTCTTGTCCCATCTGGTTTTTAGCCGAAGCCGGGAAAGTGTAATTGTATTATACTGTGTAAGGGCCAAAGAGCGAAACGGTCAATCACTGACAACTGGTCACAGGCAAAACCGGAGAAGGCTCCTCTGACATCATCCAAAACGTGCGATGCTGAGATTATACAGATTACTGAAATGACTTTAGTAAAATGTTTTGACATTAAACGTTCCTGCCTTAATTTATAATAATGTCAAAAGTCCAATCACCAATCCTGTGTTACATAACAAGGAGAGTAATACAGTGATGGCACACAAAATGTCCCACCAACAATGGCAGACATGGCATGGATTTTATGCTCAATTAAATTATTCTACAACACTGTGTCCTATGTACAAGAATATAACTACTATAATACTGCCCCTAAGAAAAAGAATATAACTACTATAATACTGCCCCTATGTACAAGAATATAACTACTATAATACTGCCCCTAAGAAAAAGAATATAACTACTATAATACTGCCCCTATGTACAAGAATATAACTACTATAATACTGCCCCGAAGAAAAAGAATATAACTACTATAATACTGCCCCTATGTACAAGAATATAACTACTATAATACTGCCCCTATGTACAAGAATATAACTACTATAATACTGCTCCCTATGTACAAGAATATAACTACTATAACACTGCCCCTATGTACAAGAATATAACTACTATAATACTGCTCCTATGTACAAGAATATAACTACTATAATACTGCTCCTATGTACAAGAATATAACTACTATAATACTGCCCCTATGTACAAGAATATAACTACTATAATACTGCCCCTATGTACAAGAATATAACTACTATAATACTACCCCTATGTACAAGAATATAACTACTATAATACTGCTCCTATGTACAAGAATATAACTACTATAATACTACCCCTATGTACAAGAATATAACTACTATAATACTGCTCCTATGTACAAGAATATAACTACTATAATACTGCCCCTATGTACAAGAATATAACTACTATAATACAGCCCCTATGTACAAGAATATAACTACTATAATACAGCCCCTATGTACAAGAATATAACTACTATAATACAGCCCCTATGTACAAGAATATAACTACTATAATACAGCCCCTATGTACAAGAATATAACTACTATAATACTGCCCCTAAGAAAAAGAATATAACTACTATAATACAGCCCCTATGTACAAGAATATAACTACTATAATACTGCCCCTAAGAAAAAGAATATAACTACTATAATACTGCCCCTATGTACAAGAATATAACTACTATAATACTGCCCATATGTACAAGAATATAACTACTATAATACTGCTCCCTATGTACAAGAATATAACTACTATAACACTGCCCCTATGTACAAGAATATAACTACTATAATACTGCTCCTATGTACAAGAATATAACTACTATAATACTGCTCCTATGTACAAGAATATAACTACTATAATACTACCCCTATGTACAAGAATATAACTACTATAATACTGCTCCTATGTACAAGAATATAACTACTATAATACTACCCCTATGTACAAGAATATAACTACTATAATACTGCTCCTATGTACAAGAATATAACTACTATAATACTGCTCCTATGTACAAGAATATAACTACTATAATACTACCCCTATGTACAAGAATATAACTACTATAATACTGCTCCTATGTACAAGAATATAACTACTATAATACTACCCCTATGTACAAGAATATAACTACTAGAATACTGCTCCTATGTACAAGAATATAACTACTATAATACTACCCCTATGTACAAGAATATAACTACTATAATACTGCCCCTATGTACAAGAATATAACTACTATAATACTGCTCCTATGTACAAGAATATAACTACTATAATACTGCCCCTATGTACAAGAATATAACTACTATAATACTACCCCTATGTACAAGAATATAACTACTATAATACTGCTCCTATGTACAAGAATATAACTACTATAATACTACCCCTATGTACAAGAATATAACTACTATAATACTGCTCCTATGTACAAGAATATAACTACTATAATACTACCCCTATGTACAAGAATATAACTACTATAATACTACCCCTATGTACAAGAATATAACTACTAGAATACTGCTCCTATGTACAAGAATATAACTACTATAATACTACCCCTATGTACAAGAATATAACTACTATAATACTGCCCCTATGTACAAGAATATAACTACTATAATACTGCTCCTATGTACAAGAATATAACTACTATAATACTGCCCCTATGTACAAGAATATAACTACTATAATACTACCCCTATGTACAAGAATATAACTACTATAATACTGCTCCTATGTACAAGAATATAACTACTATAATACTACCCCTATGTACAAGAATATAACTACTATAATACTGCTCCTATGTACAAGAATATAACTACTATAATACTACCCCTATGTACAAGAATATAACTACTATAATACAGCCCCTATGTACAAGAATATAACTACTATAATACTGCTCCTATGTACAAGAATATAACTACTATAATACTGCCCCTATGTACAAGAATATAACTACTATAATACAGCCCCTATGTACAAGAATATAACTACTATAATACAGCCCCTATGTACAAGAATATAACTACTATAATATTCTTGTACATAGGGGCTGTATTATAGTAGTTATATTCTTGTACATAGGGGCTGTATAACTACTATAATACTCCCCCTATGTACAAGAATATAACTACTATAATACTGCCCCCTATATACAAGAATATAACTACTATAATACTGCCCCTTATGTACTAGAATATACCTGTTATACTAATGCTAGGGCATAACAACCATGGGTGCAGCATGTGCCTCAGACACGAGGCCTCATGGATCAAGGGCCCGCTGACGTCAGCCGAAAATTCAACTGAAGTGTATTGCACAGCACAGACCCATTGTGTTCGTGCGCAGTAATACATGCTGCCGGCCAATTAGAAACCAGCAGCTGATGTCTGCATGTACGTGATCGGCGGCGCATGGCAGTGACATCATGTGCTCCCAACACACGCAGAAGTCAGTTGCCGGCTTCAGAAGAGGACGCTGTACGGCAGGGGAGTGAAGGGAAGGCGAGTACCGTATTTTTTTTTCAAATCAGTGGCCATAATACTACATAGATGACTATGGGCTGTGCATTATACTAAGATGACTATGAGCTGTGCATTATACTTTATGGATGACTATGGGCTGTGCATTATACTACATGGATGACTATGGGCTGTGCATTATACTTTATGTTTGACTATGGGCTGTGCATTATACTTTATAGATGACTATGGGCTGTGCATTATACTTTATGTTTGACTATGGGCTGTGCATTATACTTTATAGATGACTATGGGCTGTGCATTATACTTTATGTTTGACTATGGGCTGTGCATTATACTTTATGTTTGACTATGGGCTGTGCATTATACTTTATAGATGACTATGGGCTGTGCATTATACTTTATAGATGACTATGGGCTGTGCATTATACTTTATAGATGACTATGGGCTGTGCATTATACTTCTGCTATGGGGCCCCATGACTTCTATGTACACCCCTAGTGAGTATAATGGTTTATGTTTTTCTATATATATTAAAGAACATCAGCAGAACAGGAGACGTATACAAAGATGGGGGATATATACCAGGATGAGGCCCAAGATAATTGACACATATACCAGGATGGGGATCAGGATAATGGACATATACAAGAATGTGGCCCAGGATAAGGGACATATACCAGGATGGGGCGCAGGATAAGGGACATATACCAGGATGGGGCCCAGGATAAGGGACATATACCAGGATGGGGCTCAGGATAAGGGACATATACCAGGATGGGGCTCAGGATAAGGGACATATACCAGGATGGAGCTCAGGATAAGGGACATATACCAGGATGGGGCTCAGGATAATGGACATATACAAGAATGTGGCCCAGGATAAGGGACATATACCTGGATGGGGTCCAGGATAAGGGACATATACCTGGATGGGGCCCAGGATAAGGGACATATACCAGGATGGGGCTCAGGATAAGGGACATATACCAGGATGGAGCTCAGGATAAGGGACATATACCAGGATGGGGCTCAGGATAATGGACATATACAAGAATGTGGCCCAGGATAAGGGACATATACCTGGATGGGGTCCAGGATAAGGGACATATACCAGGATGGGGCTCAGGATAAGGGACATATACCAGGATGGGGCTCAGGATAAGGGACATATACCAGGATGGGGCTCAGGATAATGGACATATACAAGAATGTGGCCCAGGATAAGGGACATATACCTGGATGGGGTCCAGGATAAGGGACATATACCTGGATGGGGCCCAGGATAAGGGACATATACCAGGATGGGGCCCAGTCCAGATCTTGCTCCAGGGCCCATCAGACTCCTGCCTTCTATGGAGCAGTGTTGCAGCAGATTTGGAGGTGATCACTGCTGTATTATCCTTTTTTCTGGCAGATTATCGCGTCTTTGGATGTGGTGGTCATGGGACTGATCCGTATCTTGCTCTACTTTATGTGTTACATTCCTTTTACTTTGAGGTTACATTCTCTTTAAAGGCAATGAGATTTTGATGTCTGCAGATAATTGCTCATTATTTGAAGCTTTCCGCTCTCGCAGTCACACAAGGTCTTTACAGTGCGCACAGAATTCTATGTAATGACTGTAGAGAGGCTCCGGAGAGGTTCCTGCTCTGCTCCTTGTGTCACCCCCAAAAATGCAGAATAGACCTTTTCAGTGGAGGTTTACGCAGAACAGTGCCATTTTCAGCAAGTAGCTGGAAGCAAAATTCATCCCACAATATCCAAAGCGAAGAACAAAGACCTTCTCATAGCCCAGGACATCAGGGCACAAGTTCTCCTCGGAGACATTCTAACAGTGGAAAAAAAAAAGTTCCCAACTCCCAAGTTATGAAAGAAATGACTATCACGGGTTGGATGGGCGAGGAATTCTGATTTTCACCATGTAAAAGCGTTTACAATGTTCACTTCATACTCCATTGTTAGGAACATCAAGTCGGCCCCCGATGGCACCATCTGCCCAAGAGCTGAAGGAACAGAAGAGAGGGTGGAGGACAGGATGGCGAGACAGAGAAGGAATGGCTGCAGAGGGGTCCGAGATCTCCAGGAGTGAGCAGCGAATTATCACTATGTACAAAATACCCAGGTTATACCAGCTGTACATATATAATTATATACAGGAGATGCCCAGGTTATTCCAGCTGTACATATATAATAATATACAGGGGATACCCAGGTTATACCGGCTGTACATATACAGTCATGGCCAAAAGTATTGACACCCCTGCAATTCTGTCAGATAATGCTCAGTTTCTTCCTGAAAATGATTGCAATCACAAATTCTTTGGTATTATTATCTTCATTTAATTTGTCTTAAATGAAAAAAAAACACAAAAAGAATTGTCCTAAAACCAAATTGGATATAATTCCACACCAAACATAAAAAGGAGGTGGACAAAAGTATTGGCACTGTTCGAAAAATCATGTGATGCTTCTCTAATTTGTGTAACTAACAGCACCTGTAACTTACCTGTGGCACCTAACAGGTGTTGGCAATAACTAAATCACACTTGCAGCCAGTTGACATGGATTAAAGTTGACTCAACCTCTGTCCTGTGTCCTTGTGTGACCACATTGAGCATGGAGAAAAGAAAGAAGACCAAAGAACTGTCTGAGGACTTGAGAAACCAAATTGTGAGGAAGCATGAGCAATCTCAAGGCTACAAGTCCATCTCCAAACACCTGAATGTTCCTGTGTCTACCGTGTGCAGTGTCATCAAGAAGTGTAAAGCCCATGGCACTGTGGCTAACCTCCCTAGATGTGGACGGAAAAGAAAAATTGACAAGAGATTTCAACGCAAGATTGTGCGGATGTTGGATAAAGAACCTCGACTAACATCCAAGCAAGTTCAAGCTGCTCTGCAGTCCGAGGGTACAACAGGGTCAGCCCGTACTATCCGTCGGCATCTGAATGAAAAGGGACTGTATGGTAGGAGACCCAGGAAGACCCCACTTCTTACCCCGAAACATAAAAAAGCCAGGCTGGAGTTTGCCAAAACTTACCTGAAAAAGCCTAAAACGTTTTGGAAGACTGTTCTCTGGTCAGATGAGACAAAAGTAGAGCTTTTTGGGCAAAGGCATCAACATAGAGTTTACAGGAGAAAAAAAGAGGCATTCAAAGAACAGAACACGGTCCCTACAGTCAAACATGGCGGAGGTTCCCTGATGTTTTGGGGTTGCTTTGCTGCCTCTGGCACTGGACTGCTTGACCGTGTGCATGGCATTATGAAGTCTGAAGACTACCAACAAATTTTGCAGCATAATGTGGGGCCCAGTGTGAGAAAGCTGGGTCTCCCTCAGAGGTCATGGGTCTTCCAGCAGGACAATGACCCAAAACACACTTCAAAAAGCACTAGAAAATGGTTTGAGAGAAAGCACTGGAGACTTCTAAGGTGGCCAGCAATGAGTCCAGACCTGAATCCCATAGAACCCCTGTGGAGAGATCTAAAAATGGCAGTTTGGAGAAGGCACCAAATACAAATATCTCGCTGAGGATCTGTTTCTACCAAGGAAGGTGACGGGCACAAGGGGGCATTCTTTGCGTCTGGAGGAGAGAAGGTTTTTCCACCAACATAGAAGAGGATTCTTTACTGTTAGGGCAGTGAGAATCTGGAATTGCTTGCCTGAGGAGGTGGTGATGGCGAACTCAGTCGAGGGGTTCAAGAGAGGCCTGGATGTCTTCCTGGAGCAGAACAATATTGTATCATACAATTATTAGGTTCTGTAGAAGGACGTAGATCTGGGGATTTATTATGATGGAATATAGGCTGAACTGGATGGACAAATGTCTTTTTTCGGCCTTACTAACTATGTTACTATGTTACCCTTCAAATATCAGGGACCTAGAGCAGTTTGCCAAAGAAGAATTGTCTAAAATTCCAGCAGAGCATTGTAAGAATCTCATTGATGTTACCGGAAGCGGTTGGTCGCAGTTATTTTGGCTAAAGGTTGTGCAACCAAGTATTAGGCTGAGGGTGCCAATACTTTTGTCTGGCCCATTTTTGGAGTTTTGTGTGAAATGATCAATGTTTTGCTTTTTGCTTCATTCTCTTTTGTGTTTTTCATTTAAGACAAATTAAATGAAGATAATAATACCAAAGAATTTGTGATTGCAATCATTTTCAGGAAGAAACTGAGTATTATCTGACGGAATTGCAGGGGTGTCAATACTTTTGGCCATGACTGTATAATTATATACAGGAGATACCCAGGTTATACCAGCTGTACATATATAATTACATACAGGCGATTCCCAGGTTATACCGGCTGTACATATATAATTATATACAGGAGATACCCAGGTTATACCGGCTGTACATATATAATTATATACAGGAGATACCCAGGTTATACCGGCTGTAGATATATAATTATATACAGGAGATACCCAGGTTATACCGGCTGTACATATATAATAATATACAGGAGATACCCAGGTTATACCGGCTGTACATATATAATAATATACAGGAGATACCCAGGTTATACCGGCTGTACATATATAATTATATACAGGAGATACCCAGGTTATACCGGCTGTACATATATAATTATATACAGGAGATACCCAGGTTATACCAGCTGTACATATATAATTATATACAGTAGACGCCCAGGTTATACCAGCTGTACATATACAATCACACACCAGGAAACACCCAGGTTATACCAGCTGTACATATATAATTATGTACAGGGGATACCCAGGTTATACCAGCTGTACATATATAATTATATACAGGGGATACCCAGGTTATACCAGCTGTACATATATAATTATATACAGGAGATGCCCAGGTTATACCAGCTGTACATATACAATCACACACCAGGAAACACCCAGGTTATACCAGCTGTACATATATAATTATATACAGGGGATACCCAGGTTATACCAGCTGTACATATATAATTATATACAGGGGATACCCAGGTTATACCAGCTGTACATATATAATTATATACAGGAGATGCCCAGGTTATACCAGCTGTACATATACAATCACACACCAGGAAACACCCAGGTTATACCAGCTGTACATATATAATTATATACAGTAGACTCCCAGGTTATACCAGCTGTACATATATAATTATATACAGTAGACTCCCAGGTTATACCAGCTGTACATATATAATTATATACAGGGGATACCCAGGTTATACCAGCTGTACATATATAATTATATACAGGAGTTGCCCAGGTTATACCAGCTGTACATATACAATCACACACCAGGAAACACCCAGGTTATACGAGCTGTACATATATAATTATGAACAGGGGATACCCAGGTTATACCAGCTGTACATATATAATTATATACAGGGGATACCCAGGTTATACCAGCTGTACATATATAATTATATACAGGAGATGCCCAGGCTATACCAGCTGTACATATACAATCACACACCAGGAAACACCCAGGTTATATCAGCTGTACATATATAATTATATACAGGGGATACCCAGGTTATACCAGCTGTACATATATAATTATATACAGGAGATGCCCAGGCTATACCAGCTGTACATATACAATCACACACCAGGAAACACCCAGGTTATACCGGCTGTACATATATAATTATATAGAGGAGATGCCCAGGTTATACCAGCTGTACATATATAATTATATACAGGAGATGCCCAGGCTATACCAGCTGTACATATATAATTATATACAGGAGATGCCCAGGCTATACCAGCTGTACATATATAATTATATACAGGAGATGCCCAGGTTATACCAGCTGTACATATATAATTATATACAGGAGATGCCCAGGTTATACCAGCTATACATATATAATTATATACAGGAGATGCCCAGGTTATATCAGCATTACTAATTCCTTACACTATCCCTCCTCCTTTCTAGATTATTAGTTCTTATCCTTCAGCGTGGAGGAAGCGTCGGTGGCCTGGGATACATGTCGGTCTAGACTGGCGTCTATAATGTTTCGGTGACATCATCTCCGTGTCTGTAATAATCAGCCCAGTGATATTGTACAGTGAGACCATCCAGCTGTGTCACTTGTTGCCGCTCTGTCTCTCGCCTCATATTGATGCACAAATGTGAATATATCTACAGTACAGAGCAAAAGTTTGGACACACCTTTTCATTTAAAGATTTTTCCGTATTTTCATGACTATGAAAATTGTACATTCACACTGAAGGTATCAAAACTATGAATTAACACATGTGGAATTATATACTTAACAAAAAAGTGTGAAACAACTGAAAATATGTCTTATATTTTAGGTTCTCCAGAGTAGCCACCTTTTGCTTTGATGACTGCTTTGCACACTCTTGGCATTCTCTTGATGAGCTTCAAGAGGTAGTCACCGGGAATGGTTTTCACTTCACAGGTGTGCCCTCTCAGGTTTAATAAGTTGGATTTCTTGCCTTATAAATGGGGTTGGGACCATCAGTTGTGTTGTGCAGAAGTCTGGTGGATACACAGCTGATAGTCCTACTGAATACACTGTTAGAATTTGTATTATGGCAAGAAAAAAGCAGCTAAGTAAAGAAAAACGAGTGGCCATCATTACTTTAAGAAATGATGGTCAGTCAGTCCGAAAAATTGGGAAAACTTTGAAAGTGTCCCCAAGTGCAGTTGCAGAAACCATCAAGAACTACAAAGAAACTGTCTCACATGAGGACCGCCCCAGGAAAGGAAGACCAAGAGTCACCTCTGCTTCTGAGGATAAGTTTATCCGAGTCACCAGCCTCAGAAATCGCAGGTTAACAGCAGCTCAGATTAGAGACCAGGTCAATGCCACACAGAGTTCTAGCAGCAGACTCATCTCTACAACAACTGTTAAGAGGAGACTTTGTGCAGCAGGCCTTCATGGTAAAATAGCTGCTAGGAAACCACTGCTAAGGACAGGCAACAAGCAGAAGAGACTTGTTTGGGCTAAAGAACGCAAGGAATGGACATTAGACCAGTGGAAATCTGTGCCTTGGTCTGAGGAGTCCAAATTTGAGATCTTTGGTTCCAACCACCATGTCTTTGTGCGACGCAGAAAAGGTGAACGGATGGACTCTACATGCCTGGTTCCCACCGTGAAGCATGGAGGAGGAGGTGTGATGGTGTGGGGGTGCTTTGCTGGTGACACTGTTGGGGATTTATTCAAAATTGAAGGCATACTGAACCAGCATGGCTACCACAGCATCTTGCAGCGGCATGCGATTCCATCCGGTTTGCGATTAGTTGGACCATCATTTATTTTTCAACAGGACAATGACCCCAAACAAACCTCCAGGCTGTGTAAGGGCTATTTGACCAAGAAGGAGAGTGATGGGGGGCTACGCCAGATGACCTGGCCTCCACAGTCACCAGACCTGAACCCAATCGAGATGGTTTGGGGTGAGCTGGACGCAGAGTGAAGGCAAAAGGGCCAACAAGTGCTAAGCATCTCTGGGAACTCCTTCAAGATTGTTGGAAGACCATTCCCGGTGACTACCTCTAGAAGCTCATCAAGAGAATGCCAAGAGCGTGCAAAGCAGTCATCAAAGCAAAAGGTGGCTACTTTGAAGAACCTAGAATACAAGGCATATTTTCAGTTGTTTCACACTTTTTTGTTAAGTATATAATTCCACATGTGTTAATTCATAGTTCTGATGCCTTCAGTGTGAATGTACAATTTTCATAGTCATGAAAATACAGAAAAATCTTTAACCCCTTAGTGACAGCCTATACGTCTTTTAACTGACCTGAGATATAAGAGAATAGCCTCCCCATACAGGTGACAATCTAGCATCTGTCCGTTGTGCACTATAGCTGACAACTTGCTGCATTAACCACGATCAGTGTTTGCACGTCCATATCTCTTTAACCCCTTAGATGCTGCTGTAAGTAGTGACTACATCATTATAAATGGTTAACAGAGTGTGGGGGCTTCCTCTTTATCCCAGTTGGTGCCCTCAGATCATGATTGTGTGGTCCTGATGTTTGTGATGGCAATTCACGACCAAATAGTGGCCTTAGGCCGGCGTCACACTGGCGTTTTGCATCCGATGCGAGAACATCGGATGCGATATGCTAATGACACTCGGCTCCTGCTCGCAGTCGTGCGTCTGTGCTCCCATTCTCTCGCACAGGGAGGATCGGAGCGGCGCTGTGGAGGAGGCGGAGAAATTAATTTCTCCATCTCCTCCATTGCTGGGGTCCGCTTATAGCGCACATCACTCGGATGATATCCCAGTGGTGTGCGCTGTCTCACTCGCACCCATAGGCTTATATGGGTGCGAGTGAGCCGAGAGTTTTCCTCGGTCCGAGACAATCGCAGCATGCTGACCAAGGAAAACGGCCGACAAAAAGTCGGCTGCTGGGAGCGGCCCCATAGCTTAACATTGGTCCGAGTGCAATGCGATTTTTCACTCGGCCGTTTAAAACGCCAGTGTGACGCCGGCCTTAGAGTCTGCCGGCTGTTGTAACCTGTTCAGAAGTTAGCGGCATTTAGGTGGTAAACATACACTTTTTCATTTCTGTCATGTCACTTTGAATTAATTCCTGAATATCACCTGAAGGGTTAATAAACTACCTGACTGCAGTTTTCAATATGTCTGGGGTGCTGTTTTTAAAATGGTATCACGTTTGGGGGTTTCCCAAAATATGAGACCCCTAAAGTCACTTCAAACCTAGATAGTCCCCTAAAAAAATAAATGTAAATTTCCTTGAAAAAAATGAAAAATTGGTGCTACATTTTTAAACCTCCTAAAATGCTAACAAAATACAATAATGTTTTGCAAATGGTGCTGATGTAAAGCCGACATGTGGGAAATGTTATTTATTAGGCTATGTGCACACGTTCAGGAATTCATGCAGAAAATTCCGGACATTTTCTGCATGAAATCCGCAAGAAAACCGCATGCGTTTTTGCCGCGGTTTTGATGCGTTTTTGCCGCGGTTTTGACGCATTTTTGCCGCGGTTTTTTCCGGACACTTCCCAATGCATTTTGGAGTGGGAAATCCGCAAAAAAACGCAAAAAGATAGAGCATGTCCGGATTTTGTGCGGTATGCGTTTTTTTTGCGGAAAAAAAACGCATCATATGCACAAAACATGCGGAATTCATTCTAAATGATGGGATGCTTATTGTATGCGGTTTTTCTGCGGTTTTATAGCGTTTTTATCGGGAAAAACCGCGGAAAAAACGCAAAAAAACCGCAACGTGTGAACACAGCCTTAATGTTTTCCTGTGGTATGACCTTGTGGATTAAAGGGATAATCATTCAAATTTTGAAAATTGCTAATTTTTTTACATTTTTCTCAAATTTTTGATATTTTTTTTATAAATAAACACAAAACATATTGACCTATATTTACCATTATCATAAAGTATAATGTGTCACGAAAAAACAATCTCAAAATCACTGGGATTTGTTGAAGTGTTGCAAAGTTATTACCACATAAAGTGACACTGGTCAGATTTCAAAAATTTGGCTCCGTCACTAAGGGGAAAGTGTGTCCAAACTTTTGGTCTGTACTGTATATATAGGACAAACACAAAAAACTTATGAATTGGACAGAGGATTGTTATACAGATGATGAGGATAAATATTTGACATATCCAGAATACAGATGGATGTATACTAGTGTTCATCCTGAAGTTCCTGGTTCACCAATAAAGAGATGCAGTGAAGACTGACACAAAAGCAGGAAATAAAGGGGGAGATGGAACCTGTGCATCGCAATGTGTCTGCGGCTCAGTAGACACTCCTTAAAGGGCCGGTAATGACCTCTACTTGTCTTTGTCATCCATAGTAAGTCTAGCATGGCACGAGGCAGATACCCACCATAAAGTGGTATACAGTGGGCAGGGCCGGCTCCAGGGTTTTGTGGGCCCCGGGCGAAAGAGTCTTAGTGGGCCCCCCCTTTAACACATACCACAATTCATGATCGCATATAAACACAGCCATGTAGTATATAACACAGCCCACGTAGTATATAGCATAGCCACGTAGCATATAACACAGCCATGTAGTATATAGCACAGCCCACGTATCATATAACAGCCCATATAGTATATAGCACAGCCACATAGTATATAACACGGCCCACGTAGTTTATAGGACAGCCATGTAGTATACAGCACAGCCCACATAGTAGTATACAGCACTACCCACACAGTAGTATATAGCACAGCTCACACAATAGTATATAGCACAGCCCACACAGTAGTATATAGCACAGCCCACACAGTAGTATACAGCACTGCCCACATAGCAGTATACAGCACTGCCCACATAGTAGTATATAGCACAGCCACACAGTAGTATACAGCACTGCCCACATAGTAGTATACAGCACTGCCCACGTAGTATATAGCAGCCCACGTAGTATATAACACTGCCAACGTAGTATATAACACTGCCACCGTAGTATATAACACTGCCCACATAGTATATAATACAGCCCACGTAGTATATAGCAGCCCACGTAGTATATAGCAGCCCAGCCCACGTAGTATATAGCAGCCAACGTAGTATATAGCAGCCCACGTAGCATATAGCAGCCCACGTAGTATATAGCCCACGTAGTATATAGCAGCCCACTAGTATATAGCAGCCCAGCCCACGTAGTATATAGCAGCACAGCCCACATAGTATATAGCAGCCCAGCCCACGTAGTATATAGCAGTGCAGCCCACGTAGTATATAGCAGCCCACGTAGTATATAGGAGCCCAGCCCACGTAGTATATAGCAGCGCAGCCCACGTAGTATATAGCAGCGCAGCCCACGTAGTATATAGCAGCCCACGTAGTATATAGCAGCCCACGTAGTATATAGCAGCCCAGCCCACGTAGTATATAGCAGCCCAGCCCACGTAGTATATAGCAGCCCAGCCCACATAGTATATAGCAGCCCAGCCCACATAGTATATAGCAGCCCAGCTGCCCATGTAGTATATAGCAGCCAACGTAGTATATAGCAGCCCACGTAGTATATAACACAGCCCAGCCCATACCTTGTCCTCCCAGACAGGCTCTGCATCCCCCCGCAATCCTTTGTTCCAGCCAGGTGGCAGGTGCTGCACACTTCCTGCTTGGGGACGCTCGGCTCATTCTCTGGGCACTGGACAGTCGGAAGTCACTCTGCTCTGCGTATCCATGGCGATGGATTGTGGGCGGCCCTCCAGCAGCTGCAAAAGTCCCAGAGCTCCGTGCTGCCTCCTCTCTTCAATCGTGCACCTCGGACCGCAGATGCCTGCCTCAGGGGCCGCATGCGGGCAGCTTGCCCTTAATGCCAGCCCTGAATGGGCCCCCCTGTCTCGCCAGGGCCCCGGCATTTGCCCGGGTACGCCTGGTGCTGACGCCGGCCCTGACAGTGGGGAAAAAAAGTATTTAGTCAGCCCCCAATTGTGCAAGTTCTCCCCCTTATAAAGAAGAGAGAGGCCTGTAATTGACATCATAGGTCGACCACAACTATGAGAGTCACAATGAGAAAACAAATCCGGAAAATCATCTTCTCTGATTTGGAAGATTTACTTTGCAAATTATGGTGTCTGACTAAATTCTTTCCCCCCAACCACCCCTGTATGTGGGTCCTGCTGCACATAAATCCTGGTGACAGTCCCTGGAGTCAGAGTCCAGCACTTGTGGAAGCTCCACTCCATAAATAATTCACTAAGGCAAATATTATTGACAGCGCTCCCTAAAATCGCCAAGTGTCTTACTCGGGTCTCACTTTTTACAATCAGTGGCCATCAGGACGCGGCCACTATGTAAGGCCGGTTTCACACGTCATTGGCTCTGGTACGTGAGGTGACAGTTTCCTCATGTACCGGAGACACTGACACACGTAGACACATAAAAATCAATGCATCTGTTCAGATGTCATTGATTTTTTGCGGACCGTGTCTCCGTGTGCCAAACACGGAGACATGTCAGTGTTCGTGGGAGCGCACGTATTACACGGACCCATTAAAGTCCGTGTGACGTGTTCTGAAAATACTCACCCGGCTCCCTCGTTGGCTGTCGCTGCTTCCTCTCCTGGCCGCATCTTCTCCTGTATGCGGTCACGTGGTGCCGCCGATTACAATCATGAATATGCAGCTCCACCTCCAAAAGGGGTGGAGCCGCATATTCATTACTGTAAATGAGCGGCCCCACGTGACCGCTCATACAGTACAAGGTGCGGCCAGGACAGGGCGCTGCGAGGGATCCGGAAGCTAGGTGAGTATTTTAATCACAGCGGTGGGGGGCGCACAGGGGGTGGGAGGGGGGTGGGGACGTGGATATTGATTTTACACACTAATATTCATATCTTCTCTACAGCAAACGCTGCTGCACAGAAGATATGAATGGGGCTTCAGCACGATGCCGGGGACAGCGCTAAACTTTAGCGCTGTCTCCGGCACGGTGCGTGTGGTACCCAGTGGGCACATGGGCGGCACACGAGTGCCGCACGTGTGCCACACTGATGTGCCACAGAAACGCACCGGCACACGGACACGGATAATTCCGGTACCGATTTTTCTGGTACCGGAAATATCTGGATGTGTGAGACTGCCCTAAAGACATAATAAAAAGTTCTACAGCTCCTATGTGTCCCCATGATAACACTCCCCGGCTCGTGCTCTGGCAGTTCATATTGGAGAAGCTAAGGCTTTATTCACACCCTGCGTTTCTGCAGCGTTTTTTTTTTTTGCTGCATTTTTTAATGCTGATTTTTACAGCACCATCAAAATCTATGAGATTTCAGAAATCTCATGCACACAATTGCTTTTTTCCCCCCATGAATGAATTGAAAAAAACTGCTGCATTTTTTTTTTTTTAAACTGAACCTTGTCAAATCTTTCAGGATTTTTGCAACTTTTTTTTCATCATAGAAAGCAATAAGGAAGTGCCAAAACACAGCGAAAAAATGCAACCATGTGTTTTTGGTGAAAAAAAGGGACTTTATTAAAAGTACTGTAGATAAATGACAGATATTATCTGCCCCCTCCCCCCCAAAAAAAAAAAATGCAGGAAAAATGAAACAAAAATGCATCAATAAAAACTCTTTTCACTTTAGTAAGCAAGTTCTTAGCAGGTGTTGCTTGCAGAAAAAAAAGCAACGTGTGAACATAGCCTAAGTCAGTATGTTGTTGAACAGTTTCTTACATCACTATTGCAAATTAAAATGTAAAAAAAAAAACCTGTAGATTTGCCACAACGACCGTCAGATTTTGGGTTTCCATTTGAAACTGGGAAAAAAAAAAAAATTAACTTTTTAAATACGGTAGTCGCAAATTATAAATCTGTTGGAAAGATTCTCGAACTCAATGCTTGCCCACAAAGATGGATGGCAGTGCTGGAGTTGTCTCCATTCTCTGCTGCACCTGTTGCTAGGCAACAATTGTTGATACATATTTTGTACTTGAAGATACTTTATCTGGAATTTGCCTTTAACCCTTGACTCCCCTCTAATATTTAGTCTTTTTTTTTTAGCCAAGTAGCTATCGTGAGATTTCTAGCCTGATCAGCTATCGCTGTATTTGGTTTTTTTTTCAGTAAGGCTCAGTTCACATGTGCAAAATATCGGGCCCCATAAGTGTTACCCACCCAGCTCTGGGCTCAAGGATTATGATGTAATAATATATTTGCATTCATTGTATAGAGGAGCAGTGAGGCATCAGAAAGATTTCCAGTATTTCCAGCTTTTCCCCTGGGGATGAGGTAGTATTCTACTGGTAAGAAAACCTAGAAAATAAAGACTGTTAACTGTTCCTTTAAGTGTTCACTCTTAAGTACATGAGGCTACAGTCTAACAATATATCGCAACATGCTCTGGAGTTAGCAGAGGCCAGTGGGGCCGGATTTGGCAAGAGGAGGGTAACATGGATTATATATAACTTTATCACTAAATGTTGTCAGTTTTCATTTTATTATGAGGAAAGTTTTTGGCAGAAATCCCTCTACATGGTCCAAGCTTTTCATATCGACTCCTTCAACTTAACCCTATCAGTTTCCCCACATATGACATAAAATGGGACTATTCCCAGCCTTAAACATGGTCTGTCACACATCCCACCATATTACTGCCCTCTGTATACAAGAATATAACTACTATAATACTGCCCCTATGTACAAGAATATAACTACTATAATACTGCCCCTATATACAAGAATATAACTACTATAATACTGCCCCCTATGTACAAGAATATAACTACTATAATACTGCCCCTATGTACAAGAATATAACTACTATAATACTGCCCCTATGTTTAAGAATATAACTACTATAATACTGCCCCTATGTACAAGAATATAACTACTATAATACTGCCCCTATGTTCAAGAATATAACTACTATAATACTGCCCCTATGTACAAGAATATAATTACTATAATACTGCCCCTATGTACAAGAATATAACTACTATAATACTGATCCTATGTACAAGAATATAACTACTATAATACTGCTCCTATGTACAAGAATATAACTACAATAATACTGCCTCTATGTACAAGAATATAACTACTATAATACTGCCCCTATGTACAAGAATATAACTACTATAATACTGATCCTATGTACAAGAATATAACTACTATAATACTGCTCCTATGTACAAGAATATAACTACTATAATACTGCCCCTATGTACAAGAATATAACTACTATAATACTGCTCCTATGTACAAGAATATAACTACTATAATACTGCTCCTAGGTAAAAGAATATAACTACAATAATACTGCTCCCTATGTACAAGAATATATCTACTATAATACTGCCCCCTATGTACAAGAATATAACTACTATAATACTGCTCCTATGTACAAGAATATAACTACAATAATACTGCTCCCTATGTACAAGAATATATCTACTATAATACTGCCCCCTATGTACAAGAATATAACTACTATAATACTGCTCCCTATGTACAAGAATATATCTACTATAATACTGCCCCCTATGTACAAGAATATAACTACTATAATACTGCTCCTATGTACAAGAATATAACTACTATAATACTGCTCCTATGTACAAGAATATAACTACTATAATACTGCTCCTATGTACAAGAATATAACTACTATAATACTGCTCCCTATGTACAAGAATATAACTACTATAATACTGCGCCTATATACAAGAATATAACTACTATAATACTGCTCCTATATACAAGAATATAACTACTATAATACTGCTTCTATGTACAAGAATATAACTACTATAATACTGCCCATATGTACAAGAATATAACTACTATAATACTGCCCCTATGTACAAGAATATAACTACTATAATACTGATCCTATGTACAAGAATATAACTACTATAATACTGCTCCTATGTACAAGAATATAACTACTATAATACTGCCCCTATGTACAAGAATATAACTACTATAATACTGATCCTATGTACAAGAATATAACTACTATAATACTGCTCCTATGTACAAGAATATATCTACTATAATACTGCTCCCTATGTACAAGAATATATCTACTATAATACTGCCCCCTATGTACAAGAATATAACTACTATAATACTGCCCCTATATACAAGAATATAACTACTATAATACTGCCCCCTATGTACAAGAATATAACTACTATAATACTGCCCCTATGTACAAGAATATAACTACTATAATACTGCCCCTATGTTCAAGAATATAACTACTATAATACTGCCCCTATGTACAAGAATATAACTACTATAATACTGCCCCTATGTTCAAGAATATAACTACTATAATACTGCCCCTATGTACAAGAATATAACTACTATAATACTGCCCCTATGTACAAGAATATAACTACTATAATACTGATCCTATGTACAAGAATATAACTACAATAATACTGCCTCTATGTACAAGAATATAACTACTATAATACTGCCCCTATGTACAAGAATATAACTACTATAATACTGATCCTATGTACAAGAATATAACTACTATAATACTGCCCCTATGTACAAGAATATAACTACTATAATACTGCTCCTATGTACAAGAATATAACTACTATAATACTGCTGCTAGGTAAAAGAATATAACTACAATAATACTGCTCCCTATGTACAAGAATATATCTACTATAATACTGCCCCCTATGTACAAGAATATAACTACTATAATACTGCCCCTATATACAAGAATATAACTACTATAATACTGCCCCTATGTACAAGAATATAACTACTATAATACTGCTCCCTATGTACAAGAATATAACTACTATAATACTGCCCCTATGTACAAGAATATAACTACTATAATACTGCTCCTATGTACAAGAATATAACTACTATAATACTGCTCCTAGGTAAAAGAATATAACTACAATAATACTGCTCCCTATGTACAAGAATATAACTACTATAATACTGCCCCTATGTACAAGAATATAACTACTATAATACTGCTCCTATGTACAAGAATATAACTACTATAATACTGCTCCTAGGTAAAAGAATATAACTACAATAATACTGCTCCCTATGTACAAGAATATATCTACTATAATACTGCCCCCTATGTACAAGAATATAACTACTATAATACTGCCCCTATATACAAGAATATAACTACTATAATACTGCCCCTATGTACAAGAATATAACTACTATAATACTGCTCCCTATGTACAAGAATATAACTACTATAATACTGCCCCTATATACAAGAATATATCTACTATAATACTGCCTCCTATGTACAAGAATATAACTACTATAATACTGCCCCCTATGTACAAGAATATAACTACTATAATACTGCCTCCTATGTACAAGAATATAACTACTATAATACTGCCCCTATGTAAAAGAATATAACTACTATAATACTGCCCCTATGTACAAGAATATAACTACTATAATACTGCCCCTATATACAAGAATATAACTACTATAATACTGCCCCTATGTACAAGAATATAACTACTATAATACTGCCCCTATGTACAAGAATATAACTACTATAATACTGCCCCTATGTAAAAGAATATAACTACTATAATACTGCCCCTATGTACAAGAATATAACTACTATAATACTGCCCCTATATACAAGAATATAACTACTATAATACTGCCCCTATGTACAAGAATATAACTACTATAATACTGCCCCTATGTACAAGAATATAACTACTATAATACTGCCCCTATATACAAGAATATAACTACTATAATACTGCCCCTATGTACAAGAATATAACTACTATAATACTGCTCCCTATGTACAAGAATATAACTACTATAATACTGCCCCTATATACAAGAATATATCTACTATAATACTGCCTCCTATGTACAAGAATATAACTACTATAATACTGCCCCCTATGTACAAGAATATAACTACTATAATACTGCCTCCTATGTACAAGAATATAACTACTATAATACTGCCCCTATGTAAAAGAATATAACTACTATAATACTGCCCCTATGTACAAGAATATAACTACTATAATACTGCCCCTATGTAAAAGAATATAACTACTATAATACTGCTCCTATGAAGTTGAAAACTTCCTGCCACTAATGCCAGCCCCAACTCTGGGATGTGATGAGGAGACATGGCAATGAAATGTCTACAAGTTTTGAGTATTTCCCAGATTTACGGTTTTATTAGTGAAATCTGGTAGCCCGGACATCCTGACTGAATGAATTATCCGTCACGTGGTCTCTATCAGCAGTGAGCGCCAGTGAGAGGATGCGCTGCCATATGGCATGTGAGGAGGCCTTCAAAGCCAAAAACTGACAATGGTTTTTCTCATTTGTTATGAGCATCTGTTCCTTTACATAAAAATCATGTTTTAAAAAAGAAAAGTAACAAAAAGAATAAGAATAAAGGTAATATTTCTCTTTTTTTTTCTCTCTAACCGTCCATTAGCTCACGGTGCCAATCAACTTCAACTCCGTGACTCAGTTTTTTAAGGTCCAGCGGGTCGTGAATTTGGGAAAGCTGGGTGGGGACCTATGGGTCACCCAGTAATCAAAGATTGATATTTATCTCCTGTTAATCAAAATATCCTCCCCAATAAATGCTCCGGACCTCAGGTGCCTCGTTTGTTATTCCTGTCGCAACTCAATTTATGCGAAGAGAGATTTAATAATTGATTGAATCGAAAGTGAATTTTTTTTTAGATTAACCGCACAAACTTTGAACAACAATATTTTACAACCGTAATATCCAGAAAAAAGTGGGATCAAGATTAACAGTGACGTGTGCATCCACAGCCATAATCAGGAGGCCATGTAGGCGGCAGCTGTAGATGGAGCAGAGCTGACGGCGTTTCTTGGTCCATGAGCAGAATTCCAGAGCAGTGCGGACTGACACGCGGCTCAGGCTGGTTTCACATTTGCGTTTTTTGCCGCTGCGTTTTAGCGCAAAAAACGCATGCGTTTTTTTCCCTATACTTAACATTAACAACGCATGCTTTTTTTGCATGCGTTTTGCCGGGTTTTGCTGCCGCATGCGTCTTTTCTATGCATGCGTTGTGTTGCAGAAATGCAACGTAGTAATTTCTAGCAGCGTTTTTTTGCCGCAAAAAAACCTATTGCTGTCTATGTAAACGCATGCGTTTTTAAGCACATGCATTTGCATGCGTTTTTAAACGCATGCGTTTTAATAGAAAAACACAAGAATACACACTGATAAGTCAACCCCTAACCCTAAGGGATCCTAACCCTAACCCGGGTTAGGAACCCTTAGGGTTAGGATCCCTTAGGGTTATGGTTAGGGATATGGTTAGGATCCCTTAGGGTTAGGATCCCTTAGGGTTATGGTTAGGGATAGGGTTAGGATCCCTTAGGGTTAGGATCCCTTAGGGTTAGGGATAGGGTTAAGGTTAGGATCCCTTAGGGTTAGGGTTTGGATACCTTAGGGTTAGGGTTAGGATCCCTTAGGGTTAGGGTTAGGGATAGGGTTAAGATCCCTTAGGGTTAGGATCCCTAGGGTTACTAGGGATCCTAACCCTAACCCTAGCTATTTCTGTTTATAGTGGGTTTTCTTGTTGATTTTGATGATTGGCAGCTGTCACACACTTCTCATCATGCGTTTCAAAAACGTAAACGCAGGAAAAAAACGCATGTAAACGCTACAAAACGCCGCATTTGTATTAAAATATGCAAAAACGCATGCGTCTAAAAAACGCACCGTTTTAACGCGTTTACATGCGTTTTTTGCACCACATGCGTTTGTGTTTAAAACGCTGCGTTTTTAAACGCAAATGTGAAACTAGCCTTAAGCAGTTGAAGAGCTAGTCAGTATGTTATATCGGAGGTCTTGGGTGACATCTGCGCCAGAGCGCCTTCATTTCTAGTTCTTTTACAAAACAAGGAGGAGTATTTTTCAGTAAAACACTGATGTAATGTTCAGAATGAGAGAACATTTTATTTCTGGATCAGAACGATGTCATCGGGAACATATGACATCATCGCATCAATATTTAGCCACAACACTGTAACAGCATCACGTCTGCTCCCCAGATGTAGCAGAGCCGAGTTTGTGACTGTGTATTACGAGAACTCTCTGGGAAACGGACATATTTATAGGGGTCCTTGGTGGATTAGAGGGTCCACAGAAGGCACACGGTAGGCAGGTAGGAGGGGGTCAGGACTTTTACGCATATTGCATTAAGGCCAAGGAACCGTGGGTTGCGCCTCTGCCCAATTAGAATTTTGCTGGGTTTGGTGCAATCAAATCCTCAGTAAAAAAAAAAGTGAAAATAGAAAATCCTAAAGGTCTGCAAATATCAAACTATCCTCTGCTACATGTGAAAACCTGAGCTCTGCTACATCCAGAAAATCTAAGTACGGTACTTTTATTCCTGAATCACAGGGTTCTACATTAATGGTGAAATCACATACAATGTGGCAAGTGACAAACTGATCCCAGCTACACTGTCACTCTGAGCTCTGCTACCTCTGCCAACTTCAGCTATGCTACATCTGTCAATCTGACTTTTGTTAATTCTTCAACTTTGAGGGCTGCTACATCTGCCACTCCAAACTCTGCTACTTCTGCCCCCCCCCCCGAAATCTGCTGCTTCTGCCCCCCCGAACTCTGCTACTTCTGCCCCCCCCCCCAAAATCTGCTGCTTCTTCCCCCCCCCCCCGAACTCTGCTACTTCTGCCACCCCGAAATCTGCTACTCCTGCCCCCCCCCCCCGAAATCTGCTACTTCTGCCCCCCCCCCGAAATCTGCTGCTTCTGCCCCCCCGAACTCTGCTACTTCTGCCCCCCCCCCAAAATCTGCTGCTTCTGCCCCCCCCCCCGAACTCTGCTACTTCTGCCACCCCGAAATCTGCTACTCCTGCCCCCCCCCCGAAATCTGCTACTTCTGCCCCCCTGAACTCTGCTACTTCTGCCACACTGAACTCTGCTACTCCTGCCCCCCCCCCCCCGAAATTTGCTACTTCTGCCCCCCCCGAACTCTGCTACTTCTGCCACCCCGAACTCTGCTACTTCTGCCACCCCGAACTCTGCTACTTCTGCCACCCCGAACTCTGCTACTTCTGCCCCCCACGAACTCTGCTGCTTCTGCCCCCACGAACTCTACTTCTGCCACCCCGAACTCTGCTACCACCCCGAACTCTGCTACGTCTGCCACCCCGAACTCTGCTACTTCTGCCACCCCGAACTCTGCTACTTCTGCCACCCCGAACTCTGCTACTTCTGCCACCCCGAACTCTGCTACTTCTGCCCCCCACGAACTCTGCTGCTTCTGCCCCCACGAACTCTGCTGCTTCTGCCCCCACGAACTCTACTTCTGCCACCCCGAACTCTGCTACGTCTGCCACCCCAAGCCCTGCTACTTCTGCCACTCCAAACTGATTTTCCATTCAATTCAGGACTGGGCTGTTCCAAGACTTTGCTTTCCTTCTGGCACAGCTATTCTTTCAACTATTTGGAGGTTGCTTAAAGTCATTGTCATCCTGAAAAGGTGAAATTCATCCTCATCTTCAGCTTTTTAACAGAGGCCTAAATGTTTTGTTGAAAAATTGACTGATATTTGAAATTGTTCATAATTCCCTCTACCTTGACTAAAGCCCCAGTTTCAGATACCAAAAAAAGAGCCCTAGAACACAATGCTGCTTCCACCATGCTTCTCTGTGGGTATGATGCTCTTTTGGTTTTCGCTTTTCGACAAATATATTTTCGATCTATGGCCAAAAAAGTTCAACCTCAGTCTCATCAGACCATAACATGTTTTCCCACCTACTTTTGGCAGACTTGATGTTAGTTTTGGCAAAACATAGCCCGGTTGGATGTTTTTCTTTAAAGAGGTTGTCTAGGCTAAAACGACAAGTCTGCAGTCACTCTATGTGACTGCAGACTTGTGAATCCTCACATTGACCGCACAGCGCACTGTTCGGATTCTCCGATGTCAGCACTGGGAACGGCAGTCATGTGACCACAAGTCTGCGATCCAAGTAAATTTCTGGCCTAGTTCAATACACTTTCATTAAGAAAGGCCGCACCCATCTTATCAGATTGTCACCGCTAGTATGCATATCACATACAGGTGGTCACATGATAGCCATTCCGGGAGCCACTGTGAAGATTCACAAGTCTGCAGTCACATGGAGACTAGACAACCCCTTTAACAAAAGTATTCAATTTTTCCACTCTAACCCTTGTGGGTCAGACATATGAAGAATACAAGATAATGTTGTCACCTGCAGAACACAACCAGAACTTGCCAGAAATTCTTGAAGCTCCTTTAGTAACATAGCAACATAGTAACATAGTTAGTAAGGCCGAAAAAAGACATTTGTCCATCCAGTTCAGCCTATATTCCATCATAATAAATACCCAGATCTACGTCCTTCTACAGAACCTAATAATTGTATGATACAATATTGTTCTGCTCCAGGAAGACATCCAGGCCTCTCTTGAACCCCTCGACTGAGTTCGCCATCACCACCTCCTCAGGCAAGCAATTCCAGATTCTCACTGCCCTAACAGTAAAGAATCCTCTTCTATGTTGGTGGAAAAACCTTCTCTCCTCCAGACGCAAAGAATGCCCCCTTGTGCCCGTCACCTTCCTTGGTATAAACAGATCCTTAGCGAGATATTTGTATTGTCCCCTTATATACTTATACATGGTTATTAGATCGCCCCTCAGTCGTCTTTTTTCTAGACTAAATAATCCTAATTTCGCTAATCTATCTGGGTATTGTAGTTCTCCCATCCCCTTTATTAATTTTGTTGCCCTCCTTTGTACTCTCTCTAGTTCCATTATATCCTTCCTGAGCACCGGTGCCCAAAACTGGACACAGTACTCCATGTGCGGTCTAACTAGGGATTTGTACAGAGGCAGTATAATGCTCTCATCATGTGTATCCAGACCTCTTTTAATGCACCCCATGATCCTGTTTGCCTTGGCAGCTGCTGCCTGGCACTGGCTGCTCCAGGTAAGTTTATCATTAACTAGGATCCCCAAGTCCTTCTCCCTGTCAGATTTACCCAGTGGTTTCCCGTTCAGTGTGTAATGGTGATATTGATTCCCTCTTCCCATGTGTATAACCTTACATTTATCATTGTTAAACCTCATCTGCCACCTTTCAGCCCAAGTTTCCAACTTATCCAGATCCATCTGTAGCAGAATACTATCTTCTCTTGTATTAACTGCTTTACATAGTTTTGTATCATCTGCAAATATCGATATTTTACTGTGTAAACCTTCTACCAGATCATTAATGAATATGTTGAAGAGAACAGGTCCCAATACTGACCCCTGCGGTACCCCACTGGTCACAGCGACCCAGTTAGAGACTATACCATTTATAACCACCCTCTGCTTTCTATCACTAAGCCAGTTACTAACCCATTTACACACATTTTCCCCCAGACCAAGCATTCTCATTTTGTGTACCACCCTCTTGTGCGGCACGGTATCAAACGCTTTGGAAAAATCGAGATATACCACGTCCAATGACTCACCGTTGTCCAGCCTATAGCTTACCTCTTCATAAAAACTGATTAGATTGGTTTGACAGGAGCGATTTCTCATAAACCCATGCTGATATGGAGTTAAACAGTTATTCTCATTGAGATAATCCAGAATAACATCCCTCAGAAACCCTTCAAATATTTTACCAACAATAGAGGTTAGACTTACTGGCCTATAATTTCCAGGTTCACTTTTAGAGCCCTTTTTGAATATTGGCACCACATTTGCTATGCGCCAGTCCTGCGGAACAGACCCTGTCGCTATAGAGTCACTAAAAATAAGAAATAATGGTTTATCTATTACATTACTTAGTTCTCTTAGTACTCGTGGGTGTATGCCATCCGGACCCGGAGATTTATCTATTTTAATCTTATTTAGCCGGTTTCGCACCTCTTCTTGGGTTAGATTGGTGACCCTTAATATAGGGTTTTCATTGTTTCTTGGGATTTCACCTAGCATTTCATTTTCCACCGTGAATACCGTGGAGAAGAAGGTGTTTAATATGTTAGCTTTTTCCTCGTCATCTACAACCATTCTTTCCTCACTATTTTTTAAGGGGCCTACATTTTCAGTTTTTATTCTTTTACTATTGATATAGTTGAAGAACAGTTTGGGATTAGTTTTACTCTCCTTAGCAATGTGCTTCTCTGTTTCCTTTTTGGCAGCTTTAATTAGTTTTTTAGATAAAGTATTTTTCTCCCTATAGTTTTTTAGAGCTTCAATGGTGCCATCCTGCTTTAGTAGTGCAAATGCTTTCTTTTTACTGTTAATTGCCTGTCTTACTTCTTTGTTTAGCCACATTGGGTTTTTCCTATTTCCTATTGGTAGCCTCTTGGTAGCCTCCCGAACCAATTTTATTCTAGTCTTTCCATGAATTTTTGAGGGACATCAAATTCTACGGTAGGTGATGTCACTGCTGTACCAAATTTACACCACTTGATGATGTTTTCACAGTGTTCCATAGTATACGTAATGCCTGGGAAATGTTTTTGTCCCTGTCTCTTGACAACTTTCAATAATGAGATCCCTTTGATGTGTTGTCAGCTGTTTAAGGATCATGTATCTTATATATATGTTACCATTTATGTATCTAATATGTATCAATCAATCTATCCGATATTTAATATTGAGTATGTGTCTATCCATATATCTATAAGCAGATAGAGCTACCATAAAAGTTTGGAGAATTATGAATTTTCCACAGAACTAGAAGGTGTACTACTTTCTAAATTTGCAATTAATGATAATAAAGCTCTTTATTAAATCAATAAATCTTTCCCCATCTTGATACCAATGTATGTCGCTATCCCAGACTAGGGCGTCCCAGTGCTTGTTGATGATCCGACACCCGCCCAGCATTGTACCTGTGTAAATGGACAACTGTGTATAAGCACCACCCATGAGTAAATGTGGGTGGAGTCCAACTGAGCAAGGGCCGTCCTACAGCAGCCACACAGCCTTTGAAGGGGCATAGATGCCTTTGACGATATGGGGGGAGAGTTGGGGTAATAATGGAAACCTTGAGAAATGAATAAAAATAAAACATTATAAGAATAAGTAACTTTTTCTGTTCTGTGCCCTCATCCATGTCGCCCTAGGCTGGAGCCCATATGCTAGATATAGTAATGGTATAGATTCCCCTTTTACTGCAGGATGATCTCCTTGGGGGTAAGTTGTCGGCATGCATGTAACATACAGGGCACATAGTAACATTGGCACATTGTTATTCTGGTTTTCTTACACATGTATCTCACTTCTTCCCCACATGTAAGGGTAACCAAACAATCTCCGACTAAGTCCGATAATGAGATGATTTTCCAGGCAAGTAGCTCGTGGGAAAGTAACCTGGCCAAAAGCTGCACAGCGAGGACACAAATTATTCCTCTATGTTTTGAATTTGGCATTGGGACAAAAAAAAAACAAAGCAAAAAAACATATGACGACAATTATACGACCAGTAGTATTGCAGTTGTCTATGGCCATGTTCGCACGAGGAGAAAACGCTAAGGATTTTCCATTTAGATATACAGGTGGAAAGAATTCACAGTGAAAAATGAATCTGCAAAACTGATTTAAGGTCTGTCGAGTGTCATACTATGTTGCAGATTTTCACAGCAGATTTCACTTTTATGCCATGCAAAATCCGCACAGGAAAATTTACACTTCTAACTGCAATTCACTTGTGAGTAGTAACTTCACTCATTATGCAGAAAATCCATTCACTAGAGAGTGGTGACATCACTGAGAATGCCTCGTATCCATCACTAGAGAGCAGTGACATCACTGAGAATGCCTCGTATCCATCACTAGAGAGCAGTGACGTCACTGAGAATGCAGCCTATCCATTATCTAGAGAGCGGTGACATCACTGAGAATGCAGCCTATCCATCACTAGAGAGCAGTGACGTCACTGAGAATGCAGCCTATCCATTATCTAGAGAGCGGTGACGTCACTGAGAATGCCGCCTATCCATTCACTAGAGAGCGGTGACATCACTGAGAATGCAGCCTATCCATCACTAGAGAGCGGTGACGTCACTGAGAATGCAGCCTATCCATTCACTATAGAGCGGTGACATCACTGAGAATGCAGCCTATCCATTCACTATAGAGCGGTGACATCACTGAGAATGCAGCCTATCCATTCACTATAGAGCGGTGACATCACTGAGAATGCCTCGTATCCATCACTAGAGAGCAGTGACGTCACTGAGAATGCAGCCTATCCATTATCTAGAGAGCGGTGACGTCACTGAGAATGCAGCCTATCCATTCACTATAGAGCGGTGACATCACTGAGAATGCAGCCTATCCATTCACTATAGAGCGGTGACATCACTGAGAATGCAGCCTATCCATTCACTATAGAGCGGTGACATCACTGAGAATGCAGCCTATCCATTCACTATAGAGCGGTGACGTCACTGAGAATGCAGCCTATCCATCACTAGAGAGCGGTGACATCACTTAAGGTACCTTCACACATAACGATATTGTTAACGATATCGTTGCTTTTTGTGACGTAGCAACTATATCGTTAATAAAATCGTTATGTGTGACAGCGACCAACGATCAGGCCCCTGTTGGGAGATCGTTGGTCGCTGAAGAAAGACCAGAACTTTATTTCGTCGCTGGATCTCCCGTGGACATCGCTGGATCGGCGTGTGTGACACCGATCCAGCGATGTCTTCACTGGTAACCAGGGTAAACATCGGGTTACTAAGCGCAGGGCCGCGCTTAGTAACCCGATGTTTACCCTGGTTACCATCCTAAAAGTAAAAAAAACAAACAGTACATACTTACCTAACGCTGTCTGTCCTCCAGCGCTGTGCTCTGCACTCCTCCTGTACTGGCTGTGAGCGTCGGTCAGCCGGAAAGCAGAGCGGTGACGTCACCGCTCTGCTTTCCGGCCGCTGTGCTCACACAGACAGTACAGGAGGAGTGCAGAGCACAGCGCTGGAGGACAGACAGCGTTAGGTAAGTATGTACTGTTTGTTTTTTTTACTTTTAGGATGGTAACCAGGGTAAACATCGGGTTACTAAGCGCGGCCCTGCGCTTAGTTACCCGATGTTTACCCTGGTTACCGGCATTGTTGGTCGCTGGAGAGCGGTCTGTGTGACAGCTCTCCAGCGACCAAACAGCGACGCTGCAGCGATCCGGATCGTTGTCGGTATCGCTGCAGCGTCGCTTAATGTGAAGGGGCCTTTAGAATGCAGCCTATCCATCACTAGAGAGCAGTGACGTCACTGAGAATGCAGCCTATCCATCACTAGAGAGCGGTGACATCACTGAGAATGCAGCCTATCCATCACTAGAGAGCGGTGACATCATTGAGAATGCCTCCTATCCATCACTAGAGAGCAGTGACATCATTGAGAATGCAGCCTATCCATTCACTAGAGAGCTGTGACAACACCGAGAATGCAGCCTATCCATTCACTAGAGAGCTGTGACAAAACCGAGAATGCAGCCTATCAATTCACTAGAGAGCGGTAACATCACTGAGAATGCAGCCTATCCATTCACTACAGAGCAGTGACATCACTGAGAATGGAGCCTATCAATCACTAGAGAGCAGTGACATCACTGAGAATGCAGCCTATCCATCACTAGAGAGCGGTGACATCACTGAGAATGCAGCCTATCCATTCACTACAGAGCAGTGACATCACTGAGAATGGAGCCTATCAATCACTAGAGAGCAGTGACATCACTGAGAATGCAGCCTATCCATCACTAGAGAGCGGTGACATCACTGAGAATGCAGCCTATCCATTCACTAGAGAGCGGTGACATCACTGAGAATGCAGCCTATCCATTCACTAGAGAGCGGTGACATCACTGAGAATGCAGCCTATCCATTCACTAGAGAGCGGTGACATCACTGAGAATGCAACCTATCCATTCACTAGAGAGCGGTGACATCACTGAGAATGTAGCTTATCCATTCACTAGAGAGCGGTGACATCACTGAGAATGCAGCCTATCCATCACTAGAGAGCAGTGACATCACTGAGAATGGAGCCTATCCATCACTAGAGAGCAGTGACATCACTGAAAATGCAGCCTATCCATCACTAGAGAGCGGTGACATCACTGAGAATGCAGCCTATCCATCACTAGAGAGCGGTGACATAACTGAGAATGCAGCCTATCCATTCACTAGAGAGCGGTGACATCACTGAGAATGCGGTGTATACACTCACTGGTAACTGATAGGAAACAGATGGGTCAGGTCTCACGTAGCCACTTAGGAAGATTAGTTTTTATTTAAAAAAAAAAATCAAAGTAGGAAAAGGGCAATTAGGATGTAGTCATCAGAGAATAGCAAGACTCTACTTGAAAGCCTGGAGCGGCACTTTCTGTGTAGAAGCGCCCGTGCTGCATTATTAATTACACGGCTGCTGAGTAACGACTGACAACATCAGGGCAGCATCATAGGGAGAGGGATGCGAGCAGGAAACAGATGTGAGGACTGCGGAGGAAGTGATGCCCCTTTCATTACCCTCTTCAATGTACAGTAGTCAAATCAAATAATCAATCATCTAAATCTGATAATTTCACTCCATACCTGGGCAACATCTAATACTCCAGAGTCAGGTGCTATAGGGCCGTGTGAGGGTGCAGCCTTAAATCTGAGCTTCCTGCCATCTTCTTACTAAAGGAGCCATATAATTAAAGTCCCAAATCTAAGGCCATCATAGGTCAATTTAAAAATTTTCCACTTGTCACCACCTTGCAAACTACAGAATGCATTATCTTTTAAGCCACACTCCATGTACAAAGCTGTTGCTTTTTCACCCACTGAGTTTTTTCTGCAGGTTTCCACGCTAGTAATTTGTTTTGCATCGTTGCTCTATTTTCCCTTTTTTCTCTTTTTTATGTATATTTCTAGCAGTGTTTTTTATATATTTCCGGTACATTCTAGTACAAATTTCACACTTTAAATTTGTAATTTTATTTTTTATATGCATTTTTTCAGGCTTGAAATACAAAACCTATAATGAAAAAAAAAATCACCCGAAAAATAGCATCTTCAAATGCATAAGTTTTAATGAAATTACATTCACTTTGCCTGAACTGTTTAAAGCAGAACATTTTCTGCACACAAAAATGCAACATCTATACCATCTTGCAGACTTCCCTTTTTATTAGGTTAAGCATGGAATTAAAGGCACAATTTTTACATGTGGTACCGCAATGGGGCTTATCATTGGGCCAATTTGAAAATATTTAGTAGAATTGCTTCAAAAAGAAAAAAAAATGATACATTTGCTTATTTATTTAACATGCAGTGAAATGTAAATTGTAAGGCTTCTTTAATCAGTGTGTTATCTATCTAAAGCTCATAAACTTTGCATTTATAATCTAGGAAATGTAAATTATTTTTCAATTTAAATTTTTTTTGCCATTTTTTGTGAAAATTGTTTCAATATTTCCTACATATTATATTGATTTTCTGAACCTCTCCCTACCCACCCAGACAGATTAATTTGACTTTTCCGTGAACAGAAAATTACTTCACTTCAAGGAGGAAAAAAAAAAATCACAGAGAACACAGGGTGTGACTCCCTATTAGGAACAAGGAATCCCTCCAACGTTTTCTGGACATCATCTGAGGCCAGTTTCACATGTCAGTGGCTCCGGTACGAGAGGTGACAGTTTCCTCACGTACCGGAGACACTGACTCACGTAGACACATTGAAATCAATGTGTCTCTGCACATGTCAGCGTGTTTTCACGGACCGTGTGTCCGTGTGCAAAACACGGAGACATGTCAGTGTTCGTGGGAGCGCACGGATTACACGGACCCATTAAAGTCAATGGGTCCGTGTAAAACACGTACCGCACACGGACGCTGTCCGTGTGCAGTCCGTGTGCCATGCAGGAGACAGTGCTACAGTAAGCGCTGTCCCCCCCACGTGGTGCTGAAGCCACCATTCATATCTTCTGTCCAGCAGCGTTTGCTGGAGAGAAGATATGAAAAATCCTTTTTTTTTTTTGTTTTTTCGTGTTTAAAATAAAGATCCCTGTCCCCAGCCCCCTCCGACCCCCTGTGCGCCTGCCCGCTGTTAATAAAATACTCACCCGGTTCCCCCGCAGCGTCCTGTCCTGGCCGCACCATCTCCTGTATGAGCGGTCACGTGGGGCCGCCGATTACAGTCACGAATATGCGGCTCCAACTCCCATAGGGAGGATTGTGAGACCTGTGAAAACATACATACATACTGCAACAGAATGTATTGTGTGCTGCCATTATGTAGTAGAAAAACTCTCTTTTTTTTTAAAACACAAAATACAAAAACTGAATAGGATGAAACACGACTTTCCCCAAAATCAATTTTTCACAAAAATAATATATGTATCAAAATGTTACGCTGTGGAACAAAACTATACTTTGTCTTTTGTGTCACAGAAAAATTTAAAGAATCCAGAATGCCTGATAAATATCTAAAAATGAATTTTTTATGCCATTCTCCAAAAATTAAAGGAGCCTCAAACCAGAAATGCTCTAGAAAAGAAAAATAGTAATTACTTAAAAAAAAAAAAATCTTTTAAAGATGATTAAATTTCCTTAAAGGGAATCTGTTAGCAGGGTCAACCCCCCTAAACAGTCTATAGGGAAATGTAGGTCATGGAAAAGTTGAACAAAATTGTACCTTGATGTCTGCGATTTGATATCTCATTCCCAAGAAATCCATGGCTTTCTTAATATGTAAATGAGTTGTTAAGATCTATGGGTCGGCCATAGATCGCCCTGAGAGTTCGACCTCTAAAGCTTATAAATGAATGAAAGAGGGAGTTACCAATGTGAGACATGTAATCACTGACAGTCTTTTCTCTTGATCTACATGTCTCACACTGGTAACGCCCCTTTACATTAGAAATAAGCTTTGGAGGCAGATTCAAGTCCATAGATCTTAACAGCTCATTTGCATATAAGAAAAATGTGGATTTCTCATGGATAAGACAGGCAGATATGAAGGTATCATTTAATTCAGCTTCCTTTTACCTACATGTCCATATAATCATCTTAAGATGGGTTGATCCCACTGATAGATTCCCTTTAAGTAGATCAACTATGTATAGCGTCTTATCGACAATGTCCTGTGGGGAAAAAAGTTTGCAAATTAGCTCTCTGCCATAAAGAAATAAAAATGTGGATATGTTGCAAGGAGTGTTAAAGGGTAGGATGTTGACTTACAGGCATTCTACCACCTAAGGTTGAACAGACTTTATGTTCTACAGGTCGTGAAGTTTTCCTTGCCTTGACTTCCGGTAATTACAGGTACAGCACAAAGGAAAAGGGCAAATGCAAGTCTATAGGACCGTGAAAAACACGAAGAGCACACGGCATGGCAGAAGAGGCGAAGCTTTGTAATTTATTTATCCATGAAAAACGCTTAGGACTCACTGACCATACACTGATTTCTGAATGATGCCTAAAGCTGACATCACATGAGCGACGTTCACAGTCGGACTACGGACCTCGATGTCCGGATGTAAAATACTGACCAAATACTGAAAGTGTGAACGTGGCCTGATCAGAATAATTGGTCCATTTTTCTCATATGGAAAAATTGGACATGTGACTGAGCCCTAAGGCACCCCCGATTGCACTAATTATGGATGGCAGTATTCATGAGAGGACTCTAAAGACCCCCAAATTTATGTCAGCACTATTGTTGACATAGCTCCCAACCTTCCTGGATTCATCGGGACTGTCTTATTTGGAGGGCCCAGTCCCACGTCTCGTCAGGACACGTCGGAGCTTTTGTCCCAGCTTCTGATACTTACCTCTCTTCCGCGTCTTCATTGCTCCATAGCTCCTCTTCCTCGGGGGCTGGGACACCTCTCTGCTCAATGCATAAATTAAATTATACAGTGGGGCAAAAAAGTATTTAGTCAGTCAGCAATAGTGCAAGTTCCACCACTTAAAAAGATGAGAGGCGTCTGTAATTTACATCATAGGTAGACCTCAACTATGGTGAGACAAACTGAGAAAAAAAATCCAGAAAATCACATTGTCTGTTTTTTTAACATTTTATTTGCATATTATGGTAGAAAATAAGTATTTGGTCAGAAACAAACAATCAAGACTTCTGGTTCTCACAGACCTGTAACTTCTTCTTTAAGAGTCTCCTCTTTCCTCCACTCATTACCTGTAGTAATGGCACCTGTTTAAACTTGTTATCAGTATAAAAAGACACCTGTGCACACCCTCAAACAGTCTGACTCCAAACTCCACTATGGTGAAGACCAAAGAGCTGTCAAAGGACACCAGAAACAAAATTGTAACCCTGCACCAGGCTGGAAAGACTGAATCTGCAATAGCCAACCAGCTTGGAGTGAAGAAATCAACAGTGGGAGCAATAATTAGAAAATGGAAGACATACAAGACCACTGATAATCTCCCTCGATCTGGGGCTCCACGCAAAATCCCACCCCGTGGGGTCAGAATGATCACAAGAACGGTGAGCAAAAATCCCAGAACCACGCGGGGGGACCTAGTGAATGAACTGCAGAGAGCTGGGACCAATGTAACAAGGCCTACCATAAGTAACACACTATGCCACCATGGACTCAGATCCTGCAGTGCCAGACGTGTCCTACTGCTTAAGCCAGTACATGTCTGGGCCCGTCTGAAGTTTGCTAGAGAGCATTTGGATGATCCAGAGGAGTTTTGGGAGAATGTCCTATGGTCTGATGAAACCAAACTGGAACTGTTTGGTAGAATCACAACTTGTCGTGTTTGGAGGAAAAAGAATACCGAGTTGCATCCATCAAACACCATACCTACTGTAAAGCATGGTGGTGGAAACATGAAAGAATGAATGGGGCCATGTATCGTGAGATTTTGAGTGCAAACCTCCTTCCATCAGCAAGGGCTTTGAAGATGAAACGTGGCTGGGTCTTTCAACATGACAATGATCCAAAGCACACCGCCAGGGCAACGAAGGAGTGGCTTCGTAAGAAGCATTTCAAGGTCCTGGAGTGGCCTAGCCAGTCTCCAGATCTCAACCCTATAGAAAACCTTTGGAGGGAGTTGAAAGTCCGTGTTGCCAAGCGAAAAGCCAAAAACATCACTGCTCTAGAGGAGATCTGCCTGGAGGAATGGGCCAACATACCAACAACAGTGTGTGGCAACCTTGTGAAGACTTACAGAAAACGTTTGACCTCTGTCATTACCAACAAAGGATATATTATGATATATTACAAAGTATTGAGATGAAATTTTGTTTCTGACCAAATACTTATTTTCCACCATAATATGCAAATAAAATGTTAAAAAAACAGACAATGTGATTTTCTGGATTTTTTTTTCTCAGTTTGTCTCCCATAGTTGAGGTCTACCTATGATGTAAATTACAGACGCCTCTCATCTTTTTAAGTGGTGGAACTTGCACTATTGCTGACTGACTAAATACTTTTTTGCCCCACTGTATATTCACTACTTCTTAGCCTGTGATCAACTCGCATCTCCAAGACCACAAGTTGCAGCTCTACCAATGAGCCACAGCTTATAATGATCTAGATAGGAGAATGTGGTAATCTTGACCTCTACTGCAGGCAATGGACATGGGAGCAAATTATACATGTCCATAGAAATATATTGTATATATAACAATGGATTTCTATGGTCCCTGTACGCTGAGGTGAAGAAAAAGGTTTTTTTTTTTGTTTCAATAAAAATAGTAAAAATAAACAGTAATTACAAAAATATCATTTTCTCTATTTTTGTGAGTCTACCGGGTCTTGAACCCCCCAAAAAATTAACATTACAGGCATTAACCTAAGCTACTGAGACACAAGCTCTGATGATGTTACCAGGAGAATATTGTATACTTGATCTGTACTGCAGGCTCTGACTCCATAGGCAGATTATACAGAGCTATAGAGGTACACTGTATACCACAATGGATTTCTATGTATTTGTATTCTCAAGGCAGAATAAGAGATTTTTTTCATCCTATAAAATTACTAAAAAATAATAATGAAAAACTCAAGCAAATTAACATTTCTAATGCGTTTTTAAAAAGAAACAAAAATAATAAACATCACTAATCAGCAAATAACAAGGACATATTTAGTGTCCCTGTAATCGTAACAACCTGCACAACACAACGATAAGATTATTTACAGGGATCAGTAAATAAAATTTAAAAAATGGGGTAATTTATAGTTCTCTAGTAAACCCATAAAAAAAATGTAAAAACTTGTGGTCTAAGGCTATGTGCACACGTTGCGGATCCGCAGCGTTTTTTTCCAAACAGAAATGCTGAAGATCCGCAAGTAATTTACAGTACAATGTAAAACAATGAAAAAAAAATTGCTGTGCTAATGGTGCGGAAAACGCTGCGGCTCAAAAGAAGGAGCATGTCATTTATTTGTGCGGATCTGCAGCGTTTTTGTACCCATTCCATTAAAGAAATCCGCAGGGGTAAAAAACGCAAGAAATGCGCACAAAATCTGCAGTAAATCCGCACAAACTCCGCATAAAAAAAAACGCATCAAATCCGCACCTCCGTTTTCTGCCAAGAGATGCAGAATCCGCAAAAAAAATTCCAGAGGCAAATCCGCAACGTGTGCACATAGCCTAAAGACGCTGCTGAACTCTGCGGTTTTGGTGCTTTTTTTTTTTCTTTCTTGTCTTCCATGTGGAGTCTAAAAAAAACACAGAAAAAAAGTATCTGCAGTTTTTTACATGTGCAGAATCAAAACTTTCCTGAACTATAAAAAAACACATAAAAAAGCGACTTAACATCTGCACCAAAAATGCATCAAATAAGGGAGAGAACATTGTTTTAGAGTAGTCTGGTGTGGATCCTGCAAAAAAAAACAAACAAAAAACTCCACAGTATTTCTGCACCGTGTGAACACGGCCTTATAGACACCAGACGATGGATGTCGGAAGCTCCATAAAGAAGAGAAAGTTCTGGCGTCTCCGACTGTGAATGAAGGAACGAAAAATAATCCATAGATCCTAACTAGAGATGAGCAGGACACACAGATGATGTCGCATCGGCCCTGGGTGATCAAAACCCGCGCCGGGGACATCGGAAGGTAAGGGATTTGTGGCCTCCCGTCCAGAGTCCCCCGGATACAATGGACTGTCCCGGATTTGGGTCTACGCCCTGCAGTCTCGGGCGTCTGCTGAATGTCCCTCACTACCAGCGTCCCTCTGACAACTCCTCCTGTCAGGGGAGAAAGAAATGGTAGATGGGCATGGATTGGGGCACGACGCATCACCTGTCCCCTCTCTCTGTTCTTCCATAGTTGTGAGGTCTGATTATTGGCGCCATTTATGTGGCGTCGGGCTTTCTGACGTCCACTGTTACCGTATGTTGGGGCCGCTGGCATATAATGTCGCTGATTATATCGCATGGCTGGATAGAGTTTACTTTCTGGCGCTGCAACATCATTTATTAGGTGTGATAACTTTTTATAAACTGTTAATAATGACACTAACTACAATCGACACGTTATTATACAGGGCTCTGTTTTATGACCGCTTAATACAGTGGGAGCGACGTATTCTTAGAAATCCATGGAAACTTTCTTTATTGTCCGTAGCAACCAATCACAGTGCTGCTTTCATTTTACCAGAGCAGTTTAGAAAGTGAGAGCTGAGCTTTGATTGGCAGTTATGGGCAACATTTTTCATAAAGGAGATATATTAAACTGTTACTCATAGCAACCAATCACAGAACAGCTTTCATATTTTAAGAGCAGAATAAGACATGAAAGCTGTGCCGTGATTGGTTGCTATGGGTGTCAGACATTTTCTTGGAGACCGTTTTATAAATTCCCCACACTAGTCATCATTTGTGAAAACTGTTGCCCATGGCGACCAATCAGAGCTCAGCTTTCATTTCTTAAGACTGCTCTGGAGAAATGAAAGCTGCTCTGTGATTGGTTGCGACATTTTAATTTTAGACGGTTTTATTAATCTATCCCAAATTTAATTACTTCGTGTCTATGACAATAAAGTAAATGATCCCAGGTAATTTATATCCAAGAATCCCGGCTGAAAAATCAAAACAACAACCCCCTTTAAATAAGATGATAGTTGTCACCCAGCTTTTCCAGACTGAGACTGACGATGGCTGAAGTATTTCTATCATTCCAGTGATCTGGAGGGATAGACATAGTTTATGTTAGAGGATTAATGGCGGCGGTGAATGACTGGGACGTGTTGCGGCACACACACACGTGTCTACAGAGACATGTGAAAGAAATGAAGGAAGCGTTAAAGGCGCAGGCACGCACTCTGCTTGGCGGCTGATCAGAGACCCGGCCCGTCCCAGAACAGAGGCCTCTCTATGCTGCCTGCTGATGGAAGGCGAGCAGGAATGGCGGCCACTCTGCGGAGAAGGGGCAGGTGGGAAACAGATGGAGCCACCAGCATTCCTCCCGCCTGGCGGTACTCCTGCCATTCCTAACCCATGTGGGAATCATTACCCCAAATTCCTGCATCTAGCGGAGGGACCAGCACAGTCCTGTCATCAGCAAAGCAGGGCAGAGTCAAAATAAGCAAAAACATCATACAGCTCTGTGTGGGGCGCTGCGTGATGACCGGCTACCGCTACTACTATAAGGCCGGGATCACACTAGTGTAGAATACGGACGAGTGATATGTGAGAAAACATCATACAGCTCTGTGTGGGCCACTGCGTGATGACCGGCTACCGCTACTACTATAAGGCCGGGGTCACACTAGTGTAGAATACGGACGAGTGATATGTGAGAAAACATCATACAGCTCTGTGTGGGGCGCTGCGTGATGACCGGCTACCGCTACTACTATAAGGCCGGGGTCACACTAGTGTAGAATACGGACGAGTGATATGTGAGAAAACATCATACAGCTCTGTGTGGGGCGCTGCGTGATGACCGGCTACCGCTACTACTATAAGGCCGGGGTCACACTAGTGTAGAATACGGACGAGTGATATGTGAGAAAACATCATACAGCTCTGTGTGGGGCGCTGCGTGATGACCGGCTACCGCTACTACTACTATAAGGCCGGGATCACACTAGTGTAGAATACAGACGAGTGATATGTGAGAAAACATCATACAGCTCTGTGTGGGGCGCTGCGTGATGACCGGCTACCGCTATTACTACTACTATAAGGCCGGGGTCACACTAGCATAGAATACGGACGAGTAACATAGTAACATAGTAACATAGTTAGTAAGGCCGAAAAAAGACATTTGTCCATCCAGTTCAGCCTATATTCCATCATAATAAATCCCCAGATCTACGTCCTTCTACAGAACCTAATAATTGTATGATACAATATTGTTCTGCTCCAGGAAGACATCCAGGCCTCTCTTGAACCCCTCGACTGAGTTCGCCATCACCACCTCCTCAGGCAAGCAATTCCAGATTCTCACTGCCCTAACAGTAAAGAATCCTCTTCTATGTTGGTGGAAAAACCTTCTCTCCTCCAGACGCAAAGAATGCCCCCTTGTGCCCGTCACCTTCCTTGGTATAAACAGATCCTCAGCGAGATATTTGTATTGTCCCCTTATATACTTATACATGGTTATTAGATCGCCCCTCAGTCGTCTTTTTTCTAGACTAAATAATCCTAATTTCGCTAATCTATCTGGGTATTGTAGTTCTCCCATCCCCTTTATTAATTTTGTTGCCCTCCTTTGTACTCTCTCTAGTTCCATTATATCCTTCCTGAGCACCGGTGCCCAAAACTGGACACAGTACTCCATGTGCGGTCTAACTAGGGATTTGTACAGAGGCAGTATAATGCTCTCATCATGTGTATCCAGACCTCTTTTAATGCACCCCATGATCCTGTTTGCCTTGGCAGCTGCTGCCTGACACTGGCTGCTCCAGGTAAGTTTATCATTAACTAGGATCCCCAAGTCCTTCTCCCTGTCAGATTTACCCAGTGGTTTCCCGTTCAGTGTGTAATGGTGATATTGATTCCCTCTTCCCATGTGTATAACCTTACATTTATCATTGTTAAACCTCATCTGCCACCTTTCAGCCCAAGTTTCCAACTTATCCAGATCCATCTGTAGCAGAATACTATCTTCTCTTGTATTAACTGCTTTACATAGTTTTGTATCATCTGCAAATATCGATATTTTACTATGTAAACCTTTTACCAGATCATTAATGAATATGTTGAAGAGAACAGGTCCCAATACTGACCCCTGCGGTACCCCACTGGTCACAGCGACCCAGTTAGAGACTATACCATTTATAACCACCCTCTGCTTTCTATCACTAAGCCAGTTACTAACCCATTTACACACATTTTCCCCCAGACCAAGCATTCTCATTTTGTGTACCAACCTCTTGTGCGGCACGGTATCAAACGCTTTGGAAAAATCGAGATATACCACGTCCAATGACTCACCGTAGTCCAGCCTATAGCTTACCTCTTCATAAAAACTGATTAGATTGGTTTGACAGGAGCGATTTCTCATAAACCCATGCTGATATGGAGTTAAACAGTTATTCTCATTGAGATAATCCAGAATAACATCCCTCAGAAACCCTTCAAATATTTTACCAACAATAGAGGTTAGACTTACTGGCCTATAATTTCCAGGTTCACTTTTAGAGCCCTTTTTGAATATTGGCACCACATTTGCTATGCGCCAGTCCTGCGGAACAGACCCTGTCGCTATAGAGTCACTAAAAATAAGAAATAATGGTTTATCTATTACATTACTTAGTTCTCTTAGTACTCGTGGGTGTATGCCATCCGGACCCGGAGATTTATCTATTTTAATCTTATTTAGCCGGTTTCGCACCTCTTCTTGGGTTAGATTGGTGACCCTTAATATAGGGTTTTCATTGTTTCTTGGGATTTCACCTAGCATTTCATTTTCCACCGTGAATACCGTGGAGAAGAAGGTGTTTAATATGTTAGCTTTTTCCTCGTCATCTACAACCATTCTTTCCTCACTATTTTTTAAGGGGCCTACATTTTCAGTTTTTATTCTTTTACTATTGATATAGTTGAAGAACAGTTTGGGATTAGTTTTACTCTCCTTAGCAATGTGCTTCTCTGTTTCCTTTTTGGCAGCTTTAATTAGTTTTTTAGATAAAGTATTTTTCTCCCTATAGTTTTTTAGAGCTTCAATGGTGCCATCCTGCTTTAGTAGTGCAAATGCTTTCTTTTTACTGTTAATTGCCTGTCTTACTTCTTTGTTTAGCCACATTGGGTTTTTCCTATTTCTAGTCCTTTTATTCCCACAAGGTATAAACCGCTTACACTGCCTATTTAGGATGTTCTTAAACATTTCCCATTTATTATCTGTATTCTTATTTCTGAGGATATTGTCCCAGTCTACCAGATTAAGGGCATCTCTAAGCTGTTCAAACTTTGCCTTCCTAAAGTTCAATGTTTTTGTGACTCCCTGACAAGTCCCCCTAGTGAAAGACAGGTGAAACTGCACAATATTGTGGTCGCTATTTCCTAAATGCCCGACCACCTGCAGATTTGTTATTCTGTCAGGTCTATTAGATAGTATTAGGTCTAAAAGTGCTGCTCCTCTGGTTGGATTCTGCACCAATTGTGAAAGATAATTTTTCTTGGTTATTAGCAGAAACCTGTTGCCTTTATGGGTTTCACAGGTTTCTGTTTCCCAGTTAATATCCGGGTAGTTAAAGTCCCCCATAACCAGGACCTCATTATGGGTTGCAGCTTCATCTATCTGCTTTAGAAGTAGACTTTCCATGCTTTCTGTTATATTTGGGGGTTTGTAACAGACCCCAATGAGAATTTTGTTACCATTTTTCCCTCCATGAATTTCAACCCATATGGACTCGACATCCTCATTCCCTTCGCTAATATCCTCCCTTAAAGTGGACTTTAGACAAGACTTTACATAGAGACAAACCCCTCCTCCTCTCCGATTTTTACGATCCTTTCTAAACAGACTGTAACCCTGTAAGTTGACTGCCCAGTCATAGCTTTCATCTAACCATGTCTCGGTTATTCCCACTATGTCAAAGTTACCTGTAGATATTTCTGCTTCTAGTTCTTCCATCTTGTTTGTCAGGCTTCTGGCGTTTGCGAGCATGCAGTTTAGAGGATTTTGTTTTGTTCCAATCTCCTCACTGTGGATTGTTTTAGAAATGTTCTTACCTCCCTTCAGAGTATGTTTTCCTGGGTCGTCTTTGTTCGAGTCTAATGTTTTTCTTCCCGTCCCCTCTTCTTCTAGTTTAACGCCCTCCTGATAAGTGTAGCGAGTCTTCTGGCGAATGTGTGTTTCCCAGGTTTGTTGAGGTGTAGTCCGTCTCTGGCGAGGAGTCCATCATACCAGTAATTCACACCGTGGTCCAGGAATCCGAATCCTTGTTGTCTGCACCATCGTCTTAGCCAGTTGTTTGCATCAAGGATCCTGTTCCATCTCCTGGTGCCATGCCCGTCTACTGGAAGGATAGAAGAAAAAACTACCTGTGCATCCAGTTCCTTTACTTTCTTCCCCAACTCTTCAAAGTCCTTGCAGATTGTCGGTAGGTCCTTCCTTGCCGTGTCATTGGTGCCAACATGTATCAGAAGAAATGGGTGGACGTCCTTGGAGCTGAAGAGCTTTGGTATCCTATCGGTCACATCCTTGATCATCGCACCTGGAAGGCAGCATACTTCTCTTGCAGTTATGTCCGGTCTGCAGATGGCTGCTTCTGTGCCTCTCAGTAGTGAGTCTCCCACCACCACCACTCTTCGTTGCTTCTTGGCTGTACTTTTTGCTGTCACTTGTTGCTGTGTGCCCTTTTCTTTTTTGCTTGCTGGTATTGCTTCATTCTTAGGTGTGCCATCTTCATCCTCTACAAAGATTTGATATCGGTTCTTCAGTTGTGTGGTTGGTGATTTCTCCATGGTCTTCTTGCTTCTTTTGGTCACATGCTTCCACTCATCTGCTTTTGGAGGTTCTCTGACACTTTTTTCACCTTCTGTGACCAGTAGAGATGCTTCTGTTCTGTCTAGAAAGTCTTCATTCTCTTTGATGAGTTTCAAAGTTGCTATTCTTTCTTCCAGACCCCGCACCTTTTCTTCTAAAAGGGCCACTAGTCTACACTTCTGACAGGTGAAATTGGATTCTTCTTCTGGTCGATCTGTGAACATGTAGCACATGCTGCAGCTCACCATGTAGGTTGTCACATCTGCCATGTTGCTCCTAGATCCTGCTGACTTGCTGTGTGTTTTCCTTCTTGTGTAATCTACTCAGCCAAGCTCTCTTGCAATAATGTCCTACAGGCAAAAATTATATGCAAATTAGCCTCCTGAAGCTTGAATCCCTGGTTTGGTGATGCTTTCGAAGCAGCTGGTCCCGGCTGTACCCAACGATCTTCTAGCTTAGGGAGACTTCGCTTCTCCCAGAAGGCACCTGGAATATGCAAATTAGCCTCCTGAAGCTTGAATCCCTGGTTTTGTGATGCTTTCGAAGCAGCTGGTCCCGGCTGTACCCAACGATCTTCTAGCTTAGGGAGACTTCGCTTCTCCCAGAAGGCACCTGGAATATGCAAATTAGCCTCCTGAAGCTTGAATCCCTGGTTTGGTGATGCTTTCGAAGCAGCTGGTCCCGGCTGTACCCAACGATCTTCTAGCTTAGGGAGACTTCGCTTCTCCCAGAAGGCACCTGGAATATGCAAATTAGCCTCCTGAAGCTTGAATCCCTGGTTTGTGAGTGATATGTGAGAAAACATCATACAGCTCTGTGTGGGCTGCTGCGTGATGACCGGCTACCGCTACTACTACTGTAAGGCCGGGATCACACTAGTGTAGAATACGGACGAGTGATGTGAGAAAACATCATACAGCTCTGTGTGGGGCGCTGCGTGATGACCGGCTACCGCTACTACTACTATAAGGCCGGGATCACACTAGTGTAGAATACGGACGAGTGATATGTGAGAAAACATCATACAGCTCTGTGTGGGGCGCTGTGTGATGACCGGCTACCGCTACTATAAGGCCGGGGTCACACTAGCGTAGAATACAGACGCGTGATATGTGAGAAAACATCATACAGCTCTGTGTGGGGCGCTGCGTGATGACCGGCTACCGCTACTACTATAAGGCCGGGGTCACACTAGCGTAGAATACGGACGAGTGATATGTGAGAAAACATCATACAGCTCTGTGTGGGCTGCTGCGTGATGACCGGCTACCGCTACTACTATAAGGCCGGGGTCACACTAGTGTAGAATACAGACGAGTGATATGTGAGAAAACATCATTCAGCTCTGTGTGGGGCGCTGCGTGATGACTGGCTACCGCTACTACTATAAGGCCGGGGTCACACCAGCGTAGAATACGGACGAGTGATATGTGAGAAAACATCATACAGCTCTGTGTGGGGCGCTGCGTGATGACCGGCTACCACTACTACTATAAGGCCGGGGTCACACTAGTGTAGAATACAGACGAGTGATATGTGAGAAAACATCATTCAGCTCTGTGTGGGGCGCTGCGTGATGACCGGCTACCGCTATTACTACTATAAGGCTGGGATCACACTAGTGTAGAATACGGACGAGTGATATGTGAGAAAACATCATACAGCTCTGTGTGGGGCGCTGCGTGATGACCGGCTACCGCTATTACTACTATAAGGCCGGGGTCACACTAGCGTAGAATGCAGACGAGTGATATGTGAGAAAACATCATACAGCTCTGTGTGGGGCGCTGCGTGATGACCGGCTACCGCTACTACTATAAGGCCGAGGTCACACTAGTGTAGAATACAGACGAGTGATATGTGAGAAAACATCATACAGCTCTGTGTGGGGCGCTGCGTGATGACCGGCTACCGCTACTACTATAAGGCCGGGGTCACACTAGTGTAGAATACGGACGAGTGATATGTGAGAAAACATCATACAGCTCTGTGTGGGGTGCTGCGTGATGACCGGCTACCACTACTACTACTATAAGGCCGGGGTCACACTAGCGTAGAATGCAGACGAGTGATATGTGAGAAAACATCATACAGCTCTGTGGGGCGCTGCGTGATGACCGGCTACTACTACTATAAGGCCGGGGTCACACTAGCGTAGAATGCAGACGAGTGATATGTGAGAAAACATCATACAGCTCTGTGTGGGGCGCTGCGTGATGACCGGCTACCGCTACTACTATAAGGCCGGGGTCACTAGCGTAGAATGCAGACGAGTGATATGTGAGAAAACATCATACAGCTCTGTGGTGGCTGCGTGATGACCGGCTACTACTACTATAAGGCCGGGGTCACACTAGCGTAGAATGCAGACGAGTGATATGTGAGAAAACATCATACAGCTCTGTGTGGGGCGCTGCGTGATGACCGGCTACCGCTACTACTATAAGGCCGAGGTCACACTAGTGTAGAATACAGACGAGTGATATGTGAGAAAACATCATACAGCTCTGTGTGGGGCGCTGCGTGATGACCGGCTACCGCTACTACTATAAGGCCGGGGTCACACTAGTGTAGAATACAGACGAGTGATATGTGAGAAAACATCATACAGCTCTGTGTGGGGCGCTGCGTGATGACCGGCTACCGCTACTACTATAAGGCCGAGGTCACACTAGCGTAGAATAAGGACGAGTGATATGTGAGAAAACATCATACAGCTCTGTGTGGGGCGCTGCGTGATGACCGGCTACCGCTACTACTATAAGGCCGAGGTCACACTAGCGTAGAATAAGGACGAGTGATATGTGAGAAAACATCATACAGCTCTCTGTGGGGCGCTGCGTGATGACCGGCTACCGCTACTACTACTATAAGGCCGGGGTCACACTAGCGTAGAATACGGATGCGTGATATGTGAGAAAACATCATACAGCTCTCTGTGGGGCGCTGCGTGATGACCGGCTACTGCTACTACTACTATAAGGCCGGGGTCACACTAGCGTAGAATATGGATGAGTGATATGTGAGAAAACATCATACAGCTCTGTGTGGGGCGCTGCGTGATGACCGGCTACCGCTACTACTATAAGGCCGGGGTCACACTAGTGTAGAATACAGACGAGTGATATGTGAGAAAACATCATACAGCTCTGTGTGGGGCGCTGCGTGATGACCGGCTACCGCTACTACTATAAGGCCGGGGTCACACTAGCGTAGAATGCAGACGAGTGATATGTGAGAAAACATCATACAGCTCTGTGTGGGGCGCTGCGTGATGACCGGCTACCGCTACTACTGCTATAAGGCCGGGGTCACACTTGTGTAGAATACGGACAAGTGATATGTGAGAAAACATCATACAGCTCTGTGTGGGGCGCTGCGTGATGACCGGCTACCGCTACTACTATAAGGCCGGGGTCACACTAGCGTAGAATACGGATGCGTGATATGTGAGAAAACATCATACAGCTCTGTGTGGGCTGCTGCGTGATGACCGGCTACCGCTACTACTGCTATAAGGCCGGGGTCACACTAGCGTAGAATATGGATGAGTGATATGTGAGAAAACATCATACAGCTCTGTGTGGGGCGCTGCGTGATGACCGGCTACCGCTACTACTGCTATAAGGCCGGGGTCACACTAGCGTAGAATATGGATGAGTGATATGTGAGAAAACATCATACAGCTCTCTGTGGGGCGCTGCGTGATGACCGGCTACCGCTACTACTGCTATAAGGCCGGGGTCACACTAGCGTAGAATATGGATGAGTGATATGTGAGAAAACATCATACAGCTCTGTGTGGGGCGCTGCGTGATGACCGGCTACCGCTACTACTATAAGGCCGGGGTCACACTTGTGTAGAATACAGACGAGTGATATGTGAGAAAACATCATACAGCTCTGTGTGGGGCGCTGCGTGATGACCGGCTACCGCTACTACTATAAGGCCGGGTTCACACTAGCGTAGAATACGGATGCGTGATATGTGAGAAAACATCATACAGCTCTGTGTGGGCTGCTGCGTGATGACCGGCTACCGCTACTACTATAAGGCCGGGTTCACACTAGCGTAGAATACGGATGCGTGATATGTGAGAAAACATCATACAGCTCTCTGTGGGGCGCTGCGTGATGACCGGCTACTGCTACTACTACTATAAGGCCGGGGTCACACTAGTGTAGAATACAGACGAGTGATATGTGAGAAAACATCATACAGCTCTGTGTGGGGCGCTGCGTGATGACGGCTACCGCTACTACTACTATAAGGCCGGGGTCACACTAGCGTAGAATACAGACGAGTGATATGTGAGAAAACATCATACAGCTCTGTGGGGCGCTGCGTGATGACCGGCTACCGCTACTACTACTATAAGGCCGGGGTCACACTAGTGTAGAATGCAGACGAGTGATATGTGAGAAAACATCATACAGCTCTGTGTGGGGCGCTGCGTGATGACCGGCTACCGCTACTACTATAAGGCCGGGGTCACACTAGCGTAGAATACGGATGCGTGATATGTGAGAAAACATCATACAGCTCTGTGTGGGGCGCTGCGTGATGACCGGCTACCGCTACTACTACTATAAGGCCGGGGTCACACTAGCGTAGAATATGGATGAGTGATATGTGAGAAAACATCATACAGCTCTGTGTGGGGCGCTGCGTGATGACCGGCTACCGCTACTACTATAAGGCCGGGGTCACACTTGTGTAGAATACAGACGAGTGATATGTGAGAAAACATCATACAGCTCTGTGTGGGGCGCTGCGTGATGACTGGCTACCGCTACTACTACTATAAGGCCGGGGTCACACTAGCGTAGAATACAGACGAGTGATATGTGAGAAAACATCATACAGCTCTGTGTGGGGCGCTGCGTGATGACCGGCTACTGCTACTACTATAAGGCCGAGGTCACACTAGTGTAGAATACGGACAAGTGATATGTGAGAAAACATCATACAGCTCTGTGTGGGCTGCTGCGTGATGACCGGCTACTGCTACTACTACTATAAGGCCGGGGTCACACTAGTGTAGAATACGGACAAGTGATATGTGAGAAAACATCATACAGCTCTGATGACCGGCTACCGCTACTACTATAGGACTGAGGGCACACAAAGCCAGAAGTGGATCCAGCGGGAAGGAGAAGGCCTCCCCTTAGATTTCCAAAAAACTGCATGTGTGATTTCAGCCTGTCACTTCTCTGATGCGGCTCCTGGCAGAAAAGGCCCCAAACAAGGCAGCATCCAATCAAAAGGCTGCAAAAAACACACAAAAAAACCCTCTAGGGCTGTGTGCACACAGAGTTATTGGAGGAGTTTTTGGAGCAAAAACCTTCGCTATCTTCATACATTGCATTTTTGCTGCTCTTGTGGCAGTAAAGAAGCTACTTACAAAAAGCAGGTTTTTCTGTGTTTTTTTTTTTTTTTTGCTGCACTTTTATTGTCTTTTGTACATGTTGATCAAGTTTAGTGTCTCCTCAAAAAACATGATTTAGCTTCCTTAGGTTTTTGCACAAAAAATGGAGACAAAAACGGGTAACGGCATTTGTTGCTTAGTTTATGCGCTTGCCCAATATTTCCCATGGGTGAAAAAAAAACCCCACTACAAATACGCTGAAAGAATGGACATGCTGCAGTTTGCAAAAACACAGCAGTTTTCCAAATCAGTCAGGAAAATAAAACCAATGTGCGCACATGAAATTTCTGAAATCTAACTTTGCAGCTACAGTAAACAGCTTAAAATTTGCATTTAAAAAAAAAACACAGCAAAAACGCAACGTGTGAATATAGCCTAATCCGAAGCTGAAAGGAAACTCGCCCAATGCTTCACAAAATGAGCAGAGCCTCCAAGTTTTCAAGTTTTGCAGTTTCTGCTCAAGAGCGATTGAAAACTTTTTCGCCTGTGAAATGTTGCACTTTCTTTGAATAGCAGCGTACGCATGTGCAACAACAAAAAAAATAAACTTTTGCTGCTTCCCCAGCGGTTTTACCCTCATTTTCACAGCATCGTTCTGCTATATCTTCTATTAGTGTAGAAAGGTAGAGTAGGTACGGAAAGTATTCAGACCCCTTTAAATTTTTAACTCTTTGTTTCATTGCAGCCCTTTGGTAAATTCAAAAAGTTAATGTTTGCTCATTAATGCACACTCTGCACCCCATCTTGACTGAAAAAAAAACAGAAATATAGAAATTTTTGCAAATTTAATAGAAAAGAAAAACTGAAATATCACATGGTCATAAGTCTTCAGCCCCTTTGCTCATTCACTCATATGTAAGGCACATGCTGTCCATTTCCTTGTGAGCCTCCTTGAAGGCAGTCCCACACGTCCAGATAATTCCGGTACCGGAAAAATCGGTACCGGAATTATCCGTGTCCGTGTGCCTGTGCGTTTCTGTGGCACATCAGTGTGGCACACGTGTGCCGCCTGGGTACCACACGCACCGTGCAGGAGACAGCGCTAGAGATAAGCGCTGTCCCCTGCATCTGGTGCTGAAGCCGCGATTCATATCTTCTCTGCAGCAGCGTTTGCTGTAGAGAAGATATGAAAAATCCTTTTTTTTTTGTTTCTCGTGTTTAAAATAAAGATCCCTGTCCCCACCCCCCTCCCACGCCCTGTGCGCCCGCCCGCTCGCTGTTATTAAAATACTCACCTGGCTCCCTCGCAGTGTCCTGTCCTGGCCGCAGCTTCTCCTGTATGAGCGGTCACGTGGTGCTGCTGATTACAGTCATGAATATACAGCTCCACCCCTATGGGAGGTGGAGCCGCATATTCATGACTGTAATGGTTAAAAGAAATAACAAAAGCCTGATCATGTGCACAAAAAGTCATATTTTCATATGCATACATATGTTCATTCTTCTGAACGCTTTTTGATAGGTTTTTCCCGCAGTTTCCGTGGCATAAACGCCTGAAAAAGACATTGTGTGTTCATGGCGACGGAGCAGAAACTATCAAATCCTCCTCAAAAAATGAAAGTCCCTAAAAAAACGTGGGAGGTTTTGTTCAGTTTCTGTTCTGAAAACTCAGCAAAAAGTCTCCGTGTGCATATAACCTAAGGCTTTGTACACATGAAATAGTTTTTTTTTCCTTTCTGAGTTTTTGCAGTTAAAATGAGCAGAACCTCTAAGTTTTTCTGGAGTTTGGAGATTTAGAGAAGGATTTTGAGATGTTTCATTCAGTTACTGCTCTGAAAACCAATAGAAAAACTGTGTGAACATTGCTCCAAAACGCTGAAAAAAAACTCTTCAAAACTGCTTCATTAAACGAAAAACTCCCCAAAGAAGGATTCCTTGAAGTGGCTTCCACTGGAAAACATTTTGACTGCAGTAAAAAAAATACTCAGTGTGAGCATACCCGAAAAAAAATCAGAGGTCATGATGTAAAAACTGCAAGATTTTCACTATCAAAAATCCACAGCATAAAATCGACATGATGGGGACTTGAAATTCGCAGCACCCATCAATTTTTGCTGCAAATTTTCTCCGCAGCGTTTGGATGAGATTTGCTACAATCTTAACCACAGTATTTATACTGTAATATGTAATAATATCTTCATCCTTTAATATCCAGATGGAAACTCTGCTGCATATCTGACCCTAAGGGTGTGTTCACATGAAGTTTTTTTTTGGAGGTGGAAAAAGTTATAAACAATCCAGTGCATAAAATGTAGCTGTTATTTGAGAAGGGGAGGGAAATTCTGAGATTTTTTTTATTTTCCTGAAGCAGTTTTGAAGAAGTTTTCTGAAGCTTTTTTTCCACTCTGGGTTTTGCTGCCTTTTGTCTTGACAGTGTCACGTTTGGAGCAGATTCCACAAGGGAGAAGTGACATGTCGTTCCTTTTTGTCCTTCCTTTTTTTCATCCCCCACATTAATTCCCGAAACCTTGTTGAATTCGATGTACGTAAAGCAAAGTGATTTTTCTATTGAAATGAATTGGATAAGGATTCCAGGCATAGATGAAGACCTTTGTGATGTAGATATTGGAGAAAATCAAAATCCTCCTAAAAATAAAACATATTCTGAGCGTATGTGCACATGGATTCCGCCTGGAAGCTGCCTGAAAAAGCACCGCAAAACCACTGCAAAAAGTGAGCGTAATGCACAGCAATGTTAAGGGTATGTGTCCACGTTCAGGATTGCATCAGGATTTGGTCAGGAATTTATGCAGGTAAAATCCTGACCAAATCTGCACCTGAGGTCACTGGCAGGTCACCTGCGTTGTCCTTGCGTTGTTTCTGCAATGCAAGGACATGCTGCATGTGCGTTTCCGCGGGTATGCCGCATGCGTCTTTTAATGCATAGTGGAGACGGGATTTCATGAAATCCCCTCCACTATGCTGTAACATCTGGACGCTGCGTGTTTGACGCTGCGGCTCAACGCTGCGTCAAAAACGCAGCGTTTCCTGACCGTGGAAACATACCCTTAAGGGAAGGTGCCACTAGTTTTCTTGTAGTTTGTTTTTTTGTGAAATTAAGCTTAAAATAGTAATTAAAATGTCAGTACAATGCTTGCACTGTTTGCAAACATTTCTATATGAAAAATATAATATATTTTCTTACAAATATATATTTACCACTAGGGGGAGCATTTTCCGTTTTAGACCTCAAACAGCTATAGTGAGACTTACCAGCTTTACTGTTAGCTGGAAAATTGGGGCAGTAACTGCTGACATCACCGTTTCCCTCCCCTTTTGGGTGGTCTAGTATCCCTAGGGGCAGAATGAAGAGCAGCATCACAGGGCAGTGCCATTTTGTGGGCGACTGCCCTGTGATCTGCTATCACCAGCAGTTACTGTCTCTCTCTCCCATCAGTCTCTCTCACCCAGATTACGTGATTCTCTCACCCCCCTCCACAATGCCTGGCCATTCACTGCAGACCTGCAGCTCCTTCTTATCTTACTGAGGGATGAATGACAGCTCCTGCTGAGCAGCTGACAGCTCCTGTTCCAATAATGCTAATGGTGCACTGTTTCTCCTTGATGTCTTTGCTATCCTGCATTTTACTCCCATGGGCTATCAATCTAGGATCTGTTCTGCTGGAAGCAGTACTGCTTATGTTAGCAGATCCGAGGGCTCCACGAATATGGCAGCAGAACACTCCCACTACTGTGAATTGTGCAGCCCACAGAGGCATGCCCAGTTCACAGCGGTGACAGTTCTATTACAATAGATAGGGTCCGAGTCCATCTGTTATCTCCTATGACCATGGGGTGCCGTATTATGACACTGATAGTGTCGTGCTGCTACTGTGAAAGCAAGATGTCAGCCCCCAGTGCCACCTTTAAACTCCTATAACACACAAAATGTTTCAAATGCATTCAAAACTTGGTTAGAACAGCATGTTATGCTACATTACACTGATTTATTAATTTTTTACAAACACGGTCGCTTCCCTTTAAAGTGACATTGCTCCTCACATGTTCCCTTTTTTTTTTTTTTACTTCTTTTGCCTTAAAAACCATGAACTTTCGTATTCATCCTTCGGGCAGCTGACCCTGGTAAGACGCCAGCGGCGGAGCAGCCACAAAAACTAAGGCAAATCCACCAGTAAAGCCACTTTACGAAAAGGGCCACCAATATTCACCCTACCCCAGTCCGGCATCTTCTCTGGTACCCCTGGTTCTCCGAAGCAGCCAGACCAGGGCCCTGCGAACTTCCTCGGCCGGCACTTAAATGCCAGGTCATTAAGTCGTTGGGGCTAGTAATCATAAGTGGCATTCAGGATGCCAGCAAAATTGCTGTTTACGGTCAATCTGCATCCCCCCAAAAATGTGTAATAATAAGATCAGAAAGCCGTACGGACCCCAAAATGTTAACAAATAAAGCTCCAAATTGTGCAGAAATAAATTATATAGCTCTTTTGACATAAAAATCAAATAAAAAAAAAAATTACGGCTGATGGAAGGCGAAGAGAAAAAAGCAAGTGAGGAGGTGCCCACTTTGACACTGTCCTCCAAGGGCCACATTAACCCTGTCCCATGACAACACTTCCTGCCCTGCAATCAGATAGTTCAGTCTTATCACAAGGACACTGGGTCTCTGAATCATTTACAACTTTATTTTTTTCTACGATCTGGGCTACCAAAATAAAAGCTGGCTTGTGATTGGTTCCTAGGATAACCCGCGATCATGGGGAAACCGGCAATGAAGCCTCAGTGAATCCACAGCTTTCATCCACAGTAAATGATAAGATCTTGATTGAGGTGTTCAGCTTAATGGCATTTATACTTCATCTTATTAATAATATATGAAAATATTCTCACCGGAAGCTTCAATATCCAGTAGCCAAAAACTGGGTGAAGGCAGCCGCTTCATGCGCTGCATCAATGAGAACTTGTAACATTTTCTAAGGCTTCGTTCCCACAATGAGTTTTTTTGATGTTGCAGATTTTCTGCATCCATTAAGTAAGAGAAGTTATTTGTATTTTTTTTTTAAATATGCGTCACCAAAAACTCATCGTTGACATATAGGCTATGCGCACACTTTGCGGATTCCACTGCGGAATTTTCCGCAGCGGAATTCCAAAATCCGCAGTGAAAACCCGTCGCGGTTTTTACTGCGGATTTATCGCGGTTTTTACTGCGGTTTCTTATGCGGATTTTCATCTGCATTTTCCTATTGGAGCAGGTGAAAATCCGCAGAAAAGTAGTGACGTGCTGCGGAATGTAATCCGCTGCGTTTCCGCGCGTTTTTTTTCCGCAGCATATGCACAGCGTTTTTTGTTTCCCATAGGTTTACATTGTACTGTAAACTCATGGGAAACTGCTGCGGATCCGCAGCGGTCAAATCCGCAAAGTGTGCACATAGCCATATAGTCTCAGCATTTCCTCACCATCTGCAAGATCTCTGCTTGCTGTCAGTGAACGTGATCATTGCTATTTCTATTCACAGGCTGAAAAAAACCAGAAGGCTATGTTCACACTTTGCGGATTCCTCTGCGGATTTTTCCGCAGCAGAATTCCAAAATCCGCAGTGAAAACCCGTTGCGGTTTTTACTGCGTTTTTTTCTGCGGATTTTCATCTGCAGTTTCCTATTGGAGCAGGTGAAGTGACATGCTGCGGAATGTAATCCGCTGCGTTTCCGCGCGTTTTTTTTCCGCAGCATGTGCACAACGTTTTTTGTTTTCCATAGGTTTACATTGTACTGTAAACTCATGGGAAACTGCTGCGGATCCGCAGCGGTCAAATCCGCTGCGGATCCGCAGCAAAATCCGCAAAGTGTGAACATAGCCTTCGGAACGTGTCCACGTGACACAGGTGAAACAAAGTAGAACGTTGTAGAACTTTAGGGGTGTAAAGATTTGATCAGCCCAAAATAAGAGAATAGTGGGAGCTGGAATTGAAAGATCGCTTTGTACAACTCCTCTTTATGGGCCATATTTTAAAAGCCCTAAGATCGGGGCGGAGGAGGATACAGGAGGAGGACACAGGAGGAGGACAGGACCATCTCTTTTCTACAGCACAGTCCCCATTGCTCTGTCACAGCCACGTATGAGCAGCGCAGACGCACACACTGTAATTATCAATCGCATACAATTACCAGAGCTGTAATTATCGTCTATCTGAAAACATCGGCCCTTAAGGGGGAAGAACAGGACACAGGATCCCAATGAAGACACTTCGCCAGGTGTTGGAAATTGTCATACTGTCACTTTAAGAATTAACAATATGGTTAGAAAACAGACATGACATCAAAATGAGGAAATGTGAACCCACAGTGAGCAGCTACTCTGATGTCAGGTTTCCTCCAATGCCTCCCAGCAGCACAGAGAGTGTAAGCGTGACACACCATGATGGCTGATGATCGTCTCGCTTGTGTCATTTCTTATTAATCCATACAGGATGTTAATAGAATGACTCTTCAGGGCAAGTACAGGGAGTAACATTCGGATTAACCCTTTTTAGCCAATTTAGAATGTGATTATCCGCACGATCGCGAACGATCCATACAAAAGGAAATGAAGAAATGTCATTGAAATTTACACACAGATATTAGAAAGCAACGGCGTAACTTCAATACAAAATCTCCAATAATACTTTCTAAGTCTTTTTTTTTGTTTTGTTTTGTTTAATAGTGGTCTTCTCACTTTGGCCAGAGGAACATGTTGTGCCCCCATAGACTCCAGGGCACAACTGCAACTGCACCCCCCATAGTCACGCCTGTATAATGGAGCAATATTGATAACAAACGCTTAAAAGGCAATTGCTTTGTGTTAATGGACACTGGCCACTTATGAAGATGCCTTATCAAATAAAAGTGCACCCCACCAACACAACCCAAGCACTGCGACCCCAGATTAGGCTGAATAATCGTATTACTCCTGTCCTGCTTTATAAAGTGCAAGTCTGTGCAAGAGGGGTTAATTATTATTCTTTTTATTATTACTATTATTATTCGAGAATCTTTTCATTAACCATTTCTTTGCTAGGTCAGTCGTTCATACAAATCTAAAATGCCTTTAAGGCGATGAACTTTAGTGCATTTTTGGGCTGCAGATTTTCTGCACCCATTTAAGTAAAATAGGTTACTTGCCTTTTTTTTTCGAAAATACGCAACATAAGAAAGTCACCAAAAGCTCATGGTGGGCACTTCAAATTTATGTAGCGCTACTCTTGATTTGAACTGTTAAGTGGCGGCTGCAGCCCTCCCTGTTACGTACAACTTTTAGTGTATTGCTTTGGAATACGGCTTTAGCGAAATAGTTAAAAATCAAATCAGTAGCGCTACTAAAAGTCGCAGTGTAGCCAGGGCCATAGGATGACATCATACATTTACCAAATTCTTAATATATTGGAGATAAGGGGTTAATGATATAAAAGTAGTGGAAATTCAAGACCCAAGAGGATGATCCCTGACACACTATACATATATACATAGGTCATGCACCATCCTAGCAGTCAATGAGTTAACTCTAGGGTTATAAAACTGCAAGTTACCCCTTTCCCCATAGATACTTAGAAGTCTATGAACTATGCAGCTTCCCGGCAATCAGCGAGTTAATGCCACCTCCATGGGTATAATGCCATCTATTCACTTGATATGGAGCTCCCTGGCAGGCAGTGGGTTAATCCAAGCCCTTCCTATATATTGCCTTTATAACTTACAGGGTATGCTTCTTCTCCTTCACCCCTTCCCAGCATTGATACTGATTCCTGGCAGTGAGAGTGTTAACCCAGCCTCCAGGTGCTGTCACCTCCGCCTGCGGCGCGCACAGGGTTAACGTTCTATTGATACATTTTGTGGAACTTGTAACAGTTTCTCCTTTTTTTGCCGTTAATTCAAATCAGATGTCCGTTAACCCCTCCGTGCCCGCGCCTCGCAGTTGCATCATTCCCAGGATCCTATCATGCAGTGATACAGAGGAGGGTGCCCACCCTTAGGTGGGCAGCCAGGAGGAGGGGGGCACTTACCATCCTGCCCAGAGGTCTCCAGGTGCTCAGTCAGGTCACATCCAAAGGCTCCTTTCCTTTTGATCTTCGTCTTGGCTCCCTTGTTCTTCATGAGTTGGTCCAGAGAGGAGCCCCCTCTACCCCTCCCAGTGCAAACCAAAGTAATGTCCAGATAAAGGAGCGATGAGAGGGGTGAGGGAGCCCAGGGCGAGCTCAGCCAGCCAACATTAGGGAGGTCCCAAGTCACTCCATGAAGATCCCAGCAGCTCTGGACAGGAGATCAGCTGTCACCCCAGGGTGGGGAGGAGGAGGAGGAGGAGGAGGAGGGATGGACACTGGAGATCTGCAGGCTGAGATTGGGATGGACAGAGGGATCACATCCTGGGTGGTGGCACCTTGGCATCTGGCTCCAGGGCACAGTGGCCACCTCTGCAGGACTGTGCCAGGCTCAGCAGAAAGTCACAGGAGCTTGCACTCCAAGGTGCACCATGACCAGTCCCACAGGCTGTAAATGACTCTTTTTGACCTATCTGTCTTCTTTTTTTTTTTTCCTTCCTCCTTTTCTTACAAATCACTGGGTTATCCAGCTCAGGAAATGCTGTTAAGGAAATGAGGAACGAGAAGGAGGGGGGGTTGCTTGTTTTTTTGGCAGTGTGTGTGTGTGAGGGGTGGGGGGGATGTGGTGGTATGACAGGGGGGGAGGGAGGGAGAGTAGTCCTGACATGCACCACCAGATAACGGGACAGCAAGGATTGTGCTTGAAGGAAATTTGTTATCCAGCTCCCAACTTCCAGCAACTTCCTCCCAGCCCAGAACTTGTCAGGGGAAGGGCCATCCCAGCAGAGGAGGCGCTGGAGGCTCTGGGACACTGATATGGGTTATTGGGGAGCTGTCACTTTAAGGCGTTGCGCCTGCATTCTGGTCGCATGATGACAAAAACAATCATGCGACTATTTTAAAGCCAAATTGCAATCAAGGCGCATACAACTTGTGCTCAAATCTATACCAAAAACTCAAAAGGGTTGGGGTTTTCTTGACACTCGGGCCGCGATGGGTCGTGATTCATATCACAACTCAAAACATGTGATCACTGATAACGCAACTGCCGAGAGATAAAGCAAAAAAATTACGTTTTTGACTAAATACATTTCAAAGTATGTTGCATGCGGAAATCACAGCAGTAAAATAGTCAGAGAGTCGCAGAATATATTGCAAATGTGTGGGTTGTGCGTCAAGTGTTGTCTAAGTCTTAAGGCTGCATTCACACTTCCATAAAAGTCTTCTCTGACGGCTCACGGACCCATAGACACATCCGTTATAAATACAGATCCGTGTGCCCTATCCGTGAGGATCAGACGTATCGTAATCCACTCTAAAGTCTATGGGGATCTCCTCTCCCCTCTGTGCCGGTCCGTCATTGTAAATTTGTTTACTGTAAACAATATAACTCTGTACGTAACCCCATGGAATTAATGGTGCTATATAAATAAACTAGCTGAAGAGCCCGGCGTTGCCTGGGCATAGTAAATATCTGTGATTAGTTATAGCACCTCACTTCTCTTATTTTCCCATCACGCCTCTCATTTTCCCAATCACATCTTTAATTTTCCCCCTCACACCTCTCATTCCCCCCTAACACTTGTCATTTCGACCTCACATCTGTCATTTTCCGATCTCTCCACTATTTTCCCTCACTCCTCTCATTTTGCACTCACAGCTTTTCATTTTCACCTCACACCTCTCATTTTCACCTCAGTATATACATGTTTGTCATCTCCCTTATATATAGTATACACCTGTATGTCATCTCCCCTGTATATAGTATATACCTGCTGTGTGTCATCTCCCCTGTATATAGTATATACCTGTATGTCATCTCCTCCTATATATAGTATATACCTGTATGTCATCTCCTCCTATATATAGTATATACCTGTATGTCATCTCCTCCTATATATAGTATATACCTGTATGTCATCTCCTCCTGTATATAGTATATACCTGTGTGTTATCGCCCCTGTATATAGTATATATCTGTGTGTCATCTCCTCCTGTATATAGTATATACCTGTAGGTAATCTGCTCCTGTATATAGTATATACCTGTATGTCATCTTCTATATATAGCATATACCTGTATGTCATCTCCTCCTGTATATAGTATATACCTGTAGGTAATCTGCTCCTGTATATAGTATATACCTGTGTGTCATCTCCTCCTGTATATAGTATATACCTGTATGTCGTCTCCTCCTGTATATAGTATGTACCTGTATGTCATCTCCTCCTCTATATAGTATATACCTGTGTGTCATCTCTCCTGTATATAGTATATATCTGTGTGTCATCTCCCCTGTATATAGTATATACCTGTGTGATCTCCTGTATTAGACCTCATTCACACTTTATTTGCTCAGTATTTTTACCTCAGTATTTGTAAGATAAATTGGCAGCCTGATAAATCCCCAGCCAACAGGAAACCCTCCCCCTGGCAGTATATATTAGCTCACACATACACATAATAGACAGGTCATGTGACTGACAGCTGCCGTATTTCCTATATGGTACATTTGTTGCTCTTGTAGTTTGTCTGCTTATTAATCAGATTTTTATTTTTGAAGGATAATACCAGACTTGTGTGTGTTTTAGGGCGAGTTTCGTTTGTCAAGTTGTGTGTGTTGAGTTGTGTGTGGCGACATGCATGTAGCGACTTTTGTGAGATGAGTTTTGTGTGGCAACATGCGTGTAGCAACTTTTTGTGTGTTGAGTTGCATGTGACAGGTTAGTGTAGCAAGTTGTGTGCAGCAAGTTTTGCGCATGGCGAGTTTTGCGCGTGGCGAGTTTTATGTGTGGTGCCTTTTGAGTATGTGCAAGTTTTGTGTGAGGCAACTTTTGCATGTGTTGCAAATTTTGTGCATGTGGCAATTTTTCCGCGTGTGCAAGTTTTGCGTGTGGCGAGTTTTCCATGAGGTGAGTCTTGCACTTGTGGCGAGTTTTGCGTGAGCCTAGTTTTTGCATGTGGCGAGTTTTGCGCGTGGCGAGTTTTGAGCGGCGACTTTTGTGTTTCGACTTTTATGTGGCGAGGTTGGTGTATGTGTGGTGAAATGTGTGCTGAGGGTAATATGTGTTCAAGCACGTGGTAGTGTGTGGCGCATTTTGTGTGTGTTCATATCCCCGTGTGTGGTGAGTATCTCATGTCGGGGCCCCACCTTAGCAACTGATCGGTATATACTCTTTTGCGCCATCGCTCTCACTCTTTAAGTCCCCCTTGTTCACATCTGGCAGCTGTCAATTTGCCTCCTACACTTTTCCTTTCACTTTTTTCCCATTATGTAGATAGGGGAAAAATAGTTTGGTGAATTGGAAAGCGCGGAGTTAAAATTTCACCTCACAACATAGCCTATGACGCTCTCAGGGTCCAGACGTGTGACTGTGCAAAATTTTGTGGCTGTAGCTGCGACGCCTCCAACACTTTTCCTTTCACTTTTTTCCCCATTATGTAGATAGGGGCAAAATTGTTTGGTGAATTGGAACGCGCGGGGTTAAAATTTCGCCTCACAACATAGCCTATGACGCTCTCAGGGTCCAGACGTGTGACTGTGCAAAATTTTGTGGCTGTAGCTGCGACGGTGCAGATGCCAATCCCGGACATACACACACACACACACACACACACACACATTCAGCTTTATATAGTAGATAACGATAACATCAAAGACAACCATTTTATTTCAGTTTTCCATCTGCTTCATCCTTTTCCAACCGATACATTGCAAAGATGGATGAAAAAAAGTTCAGTCTACCTCCAACTTGTAAAAAAAGAGGAGAAAAAAAATGACAGACGCAACACGGAAGTAAAACAGATGATACATGAGAGAAAAACGGTCGGTTCTTGATGTCCGTGGAAACGGATACGTGAATGTCGCTTTAGATTTATCTTATTGCTTCCAACATTTGCAGAAATGGGGATAGTTGGGGTGGAGGCTTCTTATAGAAGTAAAAATAAAAAAAACCTCAAACTCTGAAGCCAAGAAACTGACACTGATCAAAAACACTGATGAAACTCGGACAGTTTTTTTTTTTGCGTATGAAAAAGATCACGTACCTGCGAAGGCAAAAAATTACAAATGGTTCAAGGTGGCAACTTACATTTTCGGATGGTGAAATCATGTACAAAGCAAGCGGAATCCAGCCGTAAAGATTTTGGGAACCTGCACAAGTTGTTTAGTCGCGCCCCTTTAAAAAAAAAAAAAATCTATGAATAACCCTTTAATGACCGGGCTGTGTCAGCCAGTTTATAAACTAAAGAACGCCTAATGAGCAGGAGATCAATCATGTAACTGCTAGTAGTAATATAGGAAACTGCCCTGCCACTCCCAGCATTATATACACTGCCGTCATCTAGCCTTATATATATATATATATATATATATATATATATATATATATATGGGCCCGTCTGTGGGGCCTTGTATTCTTACATCAGAAAGGCTATACAGACCTAATTCTTCTCACAGCTGATGGGTTGTTACAGTTGTATCTGGCCGAGACAATCCTCTGTGAGCTAATGGACCCCAGACTGCTACATTGTAACAGAAACAAACTATTAGGTCCTGGGAGAGATCCGTGCTGCTCATGTGTAGGGACGAGCGGACCCGTGGTTATTCGCATTCGTCGGGTTCGGGTGAAAATGTAATCCAAAGTTCGGTTTGGGCATCACAGCTTGACCCCACACCTGAACCCCATACAAGCAAAGGGGGACCCGAACTTTGGTGCTTTATGGCTGTAAAATGGTTATGGTCAGGGTTAGGGTGCTGATAAAGGAAGCAAAATGGGGGTAAGAGCAGGACAATTACCCTGCAAAGAAATGTGGAAAGAGAAATTATTTAAAATAACATAGAATATAAAAAAAATAACAATCTCGAACCAGACGGGGCAGGTCCAAGTGGAGGTGAAGGTGGACGTGGCGGTGTAGGTCAAAGAGGCGGAGGTAGCAAACGGCGGCAGCAGACACACACGGCCGGCACTTTCAGCAGAAACTGTGACGTATCGGGGTAAATTTTCAGGAAGCTCTGCACCACCACATTCAGCACATGCGCCAGGCAAGGTAAGTGCATCAAACCGGCTCAACCCAGAGCTGCTCCCAGATTTCGCCAGTTATCGCCCACCACCAGGTCTGGCTTGAAGTTCACCGGCACCGACCACCTATCGGTCTGTTGTTTGATGCCCGGCCACAGCTCCTGCGTGATGTGAGATCTTTCCCCCAAACAGATGAGTTTCAGAACAGCCGTCTGTCGCTTCCCCCAGCACTGAAGTTGGTGGTGCAGGTGTTGCGCTGACTGGTTGAGGAGGCGGTGGAGGAAGCGGAGTAGGAGGAAGAGGCAATCTAGACAGAGAAATGTCCAGCAATCCTCGGTGGTGGTAGGACATGAGCTAGAACGCCTTCTGCCTCTGCCCCAAGACGCAGCAGTTGGCACCTGAGTTCCATCATCAGAGATGTGCTGCGGTGATCGGTACAGCGTGTGCCCTAACCCTCCAGCTTACCCATCCTCCAACATAAGAAGTTGGGCATCACTGCACTCAATCTCTTTACTTCTGGGGCAGGGCCAGGTGGATGGGCCACGGAACCACTGCCAGAGAAGTCAGCAAAAAGCAGAGGTGACGGCTGCATGACTTGGGGCTCAGATTGCTTGACTGGCTAGCAAGTGGGTGAGGTGGAAACCATATGACCATGGTCCTCAGGCGCCAACTCTGTGATTTCAGTAAGGATCCAGATGGATGATAATATGAAGAAATTGTAGGCATTCTAAGCCATACAGTCTAAAACTGCCTCTACCTGTTCTTGCCCCACCATCGTCACCAGGCTGTTGGGGCACTGTGAACCAGGTTGTTAGGGCACTCTGAACCAGGCTGTTAGGGCACTCTGAACCAGGCTGTTAGAGCACTCTGAACCAGGCTGTTAGGGCACTGTGAACCAGGCTGTTAGGGCACTCTGAACCAGGCTGTTAGAGCACTCTGAACCAGGCTGTTAGGGCACTCTGAACCAGGCTGTTAGGGCACTGTGAACCAGGCTGTTAGGGCACTCTGAACCAGGCTGTTAGAGCACTCTGAACCAGGCTGTTAGGGCACTCTGAACCAGGCTGTTAGGGCACTCTGAACCAGGCTGTTAGGGCACTCTGAACCAGGCTGTTAGGGCACTCTGCACCAGGCTGTTAGGGCACTGTGAACCAGGCTGTTAGGGCACTCTGAACCAGGCTGTTAGAGCACTCTGAACCAGGCTATTAGGGCACTCTGAACCAGGCTGTTAGAGCACTCTGAACCAGGCTGTTAGAGCACTCTGAACCAGGCTGTTAGGGCACTCTGAACCAGGCTGTTAGAGCACTCTGAACCAGGCTGTTAGAGCACTCTGAACCAGGCTGTTAGAGCACTCTGAACCAGGCTGTTAGAGCACTCTGAACCAGGCTGTTAGGGCACTCTGAACCAGGCTGTTAGGGCACTCTGAACCAGGCTGTTAGAGCACTCTGAACCAGGCTGTTAGGGCACTCTGAACCAGGCTGTTAGGGCACTCTGAACCAGGCTGTTAGGGCACTCTGAACCAGGCTGTTAGGGCACTCTGAACCAGGCTGTTAGGGCACTCTGAACCAGGCTGTTAGGGCACTCTGAACCAGGCTGTTAGGGCACTCTGAACCAGGCTATTAGGGCACTCTGAACCTTTCACAAACTTTCTTCAGCACTGTGTTCAGATTTCGGCATTAGGTGCCTGGTGCAAACTACGAAATTTACAATTTGGGTTCTCTCAATCCTACTCATGTGTTTGGCTCAAAACATCCTACCCCTTTAAGGATTAGCACCCCTTTAACAGTGGGTGGAAAGTTCAGGTCATTTGCCTGTGGATACATGAACGCACAGGGGCTGGCTTCATATTCACTTTAGATTCATTTCCCTGCTCACCGGGATATTTGGCTGCAGTAGAAAGGGATGCAAATCTGAAATATTGCGCACAGCTGCCGCTCCTATCTCCACACGTGTCACCGTCACTGCGCCACGCCAGCCCCTCACACCCTGGGCACCCGCGCCTGCTGGCCAGTGCTATCATAAAAACTTCATTTAACTCTTGGGATACTTCCTGCCTGTGACACTATATATGATCTATAGGGGCCCTCTCTGCCTGGAGTACTATTGACAGACAGTCTAACCCTGGGGCACTGTGTGCATGGTGTTCCTTTGCCCTGGGGCACTGTGTGCATGGTGTTCCTTTGCCCTGGGGCACTGTGTGCATGGTATTCCTTTGCCCTGGGGCACTGTTAATAGGTCACTTTCTGAAGGAGGCACTGTTAATATAGATATTTTCACCCTGGAATACATAGTCCATGGTGCCCTTCTTTTTAGGGCACTGTACATAGGACACTTTCTTGATGGAAGAAACTAATGGAAGTGATGGGATCTAAAACCACAGATACAGAGAAAGGAACAGAGACGACATCGAGCAGAGAAGACTCCGAGAGCAGCAAATCATCATGGCCGATCCCTACACTCCACATCCTGTAGAGATAAGGGGAAGGCGAGATCATCGATCTCAGTGGGTTATTTTTATGTGATATGTGGGGGTCTGCAGCCTCCACCGATCAACTGATATCCACTCTGGAGTATGGAACTCGGAACAGCACAGCTCCGTACACTATACACTGTCCATTCTCAGGGATCGGGGGGCTTTTCTCACAACAAATGGCTTTGGGGGTTATAAACAATCTAGCGATACGGAATGTATTCCTGGGGAGAACGTTTGAATGTGATGGATCTTTGTCTTTTTTCATCTTATGTAACTATATAAATAAGATATCTCAACTATCGCCCCCTATTGGTGCAACTGAGGGTTGCGCTCAAGGAGAAGCGCTACATTTAAATTTTTCTATGGGGCCCATCTTCGTCAATATGATACCTGCACCCAGAGATGCTCAGGCCAAGAAAACCTCCATGGATTGAGACATTTTCGAGATGAGATTCCTCATAAGGGGAGACATCTCTTTCTATTTCTGTCTCTCCCTCTTTTGTTTGCCCGGCCGAGTAGAAGCCGTTTCCTGTCTAGAGATCTCTGCACTCCGAAGCAACCTGCCAGGCGCCGAAAGAGAGGAAAGCGCTCCCCTATAAATAGACCGCTGAGTTATCAAACTTTCCTGATACGGACAGTTTGTTATGACATCACCTGTGCACATTAGGGGCCCGTTCCTGCTAAAGGAGCGGGTACAGAAGCCTGTCATGATCTGGTAATTCAGTACCACAATGGACATAGGAGTCAGAGCACATACAGTGACCTGACAATAACCCAAAAACATAGAACGAGCTCTGAGACGTGGAAACTCTGCTGACCGCAATCCCTAATCCTCTCCAACACAACTAGAGGCAGCCGTGGATTGCGCCTAATGCTCCCTATGCAACTCGGCACAGCCTGAGAAACTAGCTAGCCTGAAGATAGAAAATAAGCCTACCTTGCCTCAGAGAAATACCCCAAAGGGAAAGGCAGCCCCCACATATAATGACTGTGAGTTAAGATGAAAAGACAAACGTAGAGATGAAATAGATTTAGCAAAGTGAGGCCCGACTTTCTGAACAGAGCGAGGATAGGAAAGGTAACTTTGCGGTCAACACAAAACCCTACAAACAACCACGCAAAGGGGGCAAAAAGACCCTCCGTACCGAACTAACGGCACGGAGGTACACCCTCTGCGTCCCAGAGCTTCCAGCAAGCACGAGAAAACAAATAAGCAAGCTGGACAGAAAAAAACAGCAAACAAAAAGCAAAAGCGGAACTTAGCTATGCAGAGCAGCAGGCCACAGGAACGATCCAGGAGGAAACAGGTCCAATACTAGAACATTGACTGGAAGCCAGGATCAAAGCACTAGGTGGAGTTAAATAGAGCAGCACCTAACGACTTCACCACATCACCTGAGGAAGGAAACTCAGAAGCCGCAGTACCACTTTCCTCCACCAGCGGAAGCTCACAGAGAGAATCAGCCGAAGTACCACTTGTGACCACAGGAGGGAGCTCTGCCACAGAATTCACAACAGTACCCCCCCCCTTGAGGAGGGGTCACCGAACCCTCACCAGAGCCCCCAGGACGACCAGGATGAGCCATATGAAAGGCACGAACAAGATCGGGAGCATGGACATCACAGGCAAAGACCCAGGAATTATCTTCCTGAGCATAACCCTTCCACTTAACCAGATACTGGAGTTTCCGTCTTGAAACACGAGAATCCAAAATCTTCTCCACAATATACTCCAACTCCCCCTCCACCAAAACCGGGGCAGGAGGATCAACAGATGGAACCATAGGTGCCACGTATCTCCGCAACAATGACCTATGGAATACGTTATGTATGGAAAAAGAATCTGGAAGGGTCAGACGAAAAGACACAGGATTAAGAACCTCAGAAATCCTATACGGACCAATGAAACGAGGTTTAAACTTAGGAGAGGAAACCTTCATAGGAATATGACGAGAAGACAACCAAACCAAATCCCCAACACGAAGTCGGGGACCCACACAGCGTCTGCGATTAGCGAAACGTTGAGCCTTCTCCTGGGACAAGGTCAAATTGTCCACTACATGAGTCCAAATCTGCTGCAACCTGTCCACCACAGTATCCACACCAGGACAGTCCGAAGACTCAACCTGCCCTGATGAGATTCGAGGATGGAACCCAGAGTTGCAGAAAAACGGCGAAACCAAGGTAGCCGAGCTGGCCCGATTATTAAGGGCGAACTCAGCCAAAGGCAAAAAGGACACCCAGTCATCCTGATCAGCAGAAACAAAGCATCTCAGATATGTTTCCAAGGTCTGATTGGTTCGTTCGGTCTGGCCATTAGTCTGAGGATGGAAAGCCGAGGAAAAAGACAAGTCAATACCCATCCTACCACAAAAGGCTCGCCAAAACCTCGAAACAAACTGGGAACCTCTGTCAGAAACGATATTCTCTGGAATGCCATGTAAACGAACCACATGCTGGAAGAACAATGGCACCAAATCAGAGGAGGAAGGTAATTTAGACAAGGGTACCAAATGGACCATCTTAGACAAGCGATCACAGACCACCCAAATGACTGACATCTTTTGAGAGACGGGAAGATCTGAAATAAAATCCATAGAGATATGTGTCCAAGGCCTCTTCGGGACCGGCAAGGGCAAAAGCAACCCACTGGCACGAGAACAGCAGGGCTTAGCCCGAGCACAAATCCCACAGGACTGCACAAAAGTACGCACATCCCGCAACAGAGATGGCCACCAAAAGGATCTAGCCACTAACTCTCTGGTACCAAAGATTCCAGGATGACCAGCCAACACCGAACAATGAACCTCAGAGATAACTTTATTCGTCCACCTATCAGGGACAAACAGTTTCTCCGCTGGGCAACGATCAGGTTTATTAGCCTGAAATTTTTGCAGCACCCGCCGCAAATCAGGGGAGATGGCAGACACAATTACTCCCTCTTTGAGGATACCCGCCGGCTCAGATAAACCCGGAGAGTCGGGCACAAAACTCCTAGACAGAGCATCCGCCTTCACATTTTTAGAGCCCGGGAGGTACGAAATCACAAAGTCAAAACGGGCAAAAAACAGCGACCAACGAGCCTGTCTAGGATTCAACCGATTGGCAGACTCGAGATAAGTCAAGTTCTTATGATCAGTCAAGACCACCACACGATGTTTAGCTCCTTCAAGCCAATGACGCCACTCCTCGAATGCCCACTTCATGGCCAGCAACTCTCGATTACCCACATCATAATTTCGCTCAGCAGGCGAAAACTTCTTGGAAAAGAAGGCGCATGGTTTCATCACTGAGCAATCAGAACTTCTCTGCGACAAAACAGCCCCTGCTCCAATCTCAGAAGCATCAACCTCGACCTGGAACGGAAGCGAAACATCTGGTTGACACAACACAGGGGCAGAAGAAAAACGACGCTTCAACTCTTGAAAAGCGTCCACAGCAGCAGAAGACCAATTGACCACATCAGCACCCTTCTTGGTTAAATCGGTCAATGGTTTAGCAATACTAGAAAAATTGCAGATGAAGCGACGATAAAAATTAGCAAAGCCCAGAAACTTTTGCAGACTTTTCAGAGATGTCGGCTGAGTCCAGTCATGGATGGCTTGGACCTTAACAGGGTCCATCTCAATAGTAGAAAGGGAAAAGATGAACCCCAAAAATGAAACCTTCTGAACACCAAAGAGACACTTTGATCCCTTCACAAAGAAAGAATTAGCACGCAGGACCTGGAACACCGTTCTGACCTGCTTCACATGAGACTCCCAATCATCCGAGAAGATCAAAATGTTATCCAAGTACACAATCAGGAATTTATCCAGGTACTCTCGGAAGATGTCATGCATAAAGGACTGAAACACTGATGGAGCATTGGCAAGTCCGAATGGCATTACTAGATACTCAAAATGGCCCTCGGGCGTATTAAATGCAGTTTTCCATTCATCGCCTCGCTTAATACGCACAAGATTATACGCACCACGAAGAACTATCTTGGTGAACCAACTAGCCCCCTTAATCCGAGCAAACAAATCAGATAACAACGGCAAGGGGTACTGAAATTTAACCGTGATCTTATTTAGAAGGCGGTAATCTATACAAGGTCTCAGCGAACCATCCTTCTTGGCTACAAAACAGAACCCTGCTCCTAATGGCGACGATGACGGGCGAATATGACCCTTCTCCAAGGACTCCTTCACATAACTCTGCATAGCGGTGTGCTCAGGCACAGATAAATTAAACAGTCGACCTTTTGGGAATTTACTACCAGGAATCAAATCGATAGCACAATCACAATCCCTATGCGGAGGTAGGGCATCGGACTTGGGCTCATCAAATACATCCCGGTAATCAGACAAGAACTCTGGAACCTCAGAAGGGGTGGATGACGAAATAGTCAGAAAAGGGACATCACCGTGTACCCCCTGACAACCCCAGCTGGACACAGACATGGATTTCCAATCTAATACTGGATTATGGACTTGTAGCCATGGCAACCCCAACACGACCACATCATGCAGATTATGCAACACCAGAAAGCGAATAACCTCCTGATGTGCAGGAGCCATGCACATGGTCAGCTGGGTCCAGTACTGAGGCTTATTCTTGGCCAAAGGCGTAGCATCAATTCCTCTCAATGGGATAGGACACTGCAAGGGCTCCAAGAAAAACCCACAACGCCGAGCATACTCCAAGTCCATCAAATTCAGGGCAGCGCCTGAATCAACAAATGCCATGACAGAATACGATGACAAGGAGCAGATCAAGGTAACGGACAGAAGAAATTTTGACTGTACCGTACCAATGGTGGCAGACCTAGCGAACCGCTTAGTGCGCTTAGGACAATCAGAGATAGCATGAGTGGAATCACCACAGTAGAAACACAGCCCATTCAGACGTCTGTGTTCTTGCCGTTCAACTCTGGTCAAAGTCCTATCGCACTGCATAGGCTCAGGTTTAAGCTCAGGTAATACCGCCAAATGGTGCACAGATTTACGCTCGCGCAAGCGTCGACCGATCTGAATGGCCAAAGACATAGACTCATTCAGACCAGCAGGCATAGGAAATCCCACCATGACATCCTTAAGGGCTTCAGAGAGACCTCTTCTGAAAATAGCCGCGAGCGCACCTTCATTCCACTGAGTGAGTACAGACCACTTTCTAAATTTCTGACAATATACCTCTATCTCATCCTGACCCTGACACAGAGCCAGCAAATTCTTCTCTGCCTGATCCACTGAATTAGGCTCATCGTACAGCAATCCGAGCGCCAGGAAAAACGCATCAATATTACTTAATGCAGGATCTCCTGGCGCAAGGGAAAATGCCCAGTCCTGAGGATCGCCGCGCAAAAAAGAAATAATAATTCTCACTTGTTGAACTGGGTCACCAGAGGAGCGAGGTTTCAAGGCCAGAAACAGTTTGCAATTATTTTTGAAATTCACAAACTTGGCTCTATCACCATAAAACAAATCAGGAATAGGAATTCTTGGTTCTAACATAGGCTTCTGAACCACCAAATCTTGAATCTTTTGTACATTTATAACGAGATTATCCATTGAAGAGCACAGACCCTGAATGTCCATGTCCACACCTGTGTCCTGAACCACCCAAATGTCTAGGGGAAAAAAAAGGCAAAACACAGTGCAAAGAAAAAAAAATGGTCTCAGAACTTCTTTTTTCCCTCTATTGAGAATCATTAGTACTTTTGGCCTCCAGTACTGTCATGATCTGGTAATTCAGTACCACAATGGACATAGGAGTCAGAGCACATACAGTGACCTGACAATAACCCAAAAACATAGAACGAGCTCTGAGACGTGGAAACTCTGCTGACCGCAATCCCTAATCCTCTCCAACACAACTAGAGGCAGCCGTGGATTGCGCCTAACGCTCCCTATGCAACTCGGCACAGCCTGAGAAACTAGCTAGCCTGAAGATAGAAAATAAGCCTACCTTGCCTCAGAGAAATACCCCAAAGGGAAAGGCAGCCCCCATATATAATGACTGTGAGTTAAGATGAAAAGACAAACGTAGAGATGAAATAGATTTAGCAAAGTGAGGCCCGACTTTCTGAACAGAGCGAGGATAGGAAAGGTAACTTTGCGGTCAACACAAAACCCTACAAACAACCACGCAAAGGGGGCAAAAAGACCCTCCGTACCGAACTAACGGCACGGAGGTACACCCTCTGCGTCCCAGAGCTTCCAGCAAGCACGAGAAAACAAATAAGCAAGCTGGACAGAAAAAAACAGCAAACAAAAAGCAAAAGCGGAACTTAGCTATGCAGAGCAGCAGGCCACAGGAACGATCCAGGAGGAAACAGGTCCAATACTAGAACATTGACTGGAAGCCAGGATCAAAGCACTAGGTGGAGTTAAATAGAGCAGCACCTAACGACTTCACCACATCACCTGAGGAAGGAAACTCAGAAGCCGCAGTACCACTTTCCTCCACCAACGGAAGCTCACAGAGAGAATCAGCCGAAGTACCACTTGTGACCACAGGAGGGAGCTCTGCCACAGAATTCACAACAGAAGCCCCTATAGGGAATTCAATCCTTGCTCTCCTGGATGGTTTGTGTCTCCAGGGTCTCTGGTCACTGAAATCAATCTCAAACACCTGTGATAATTAGTTTGTCAGGTGAGCGCAATTAAAGGAAAATGACATGAGTAGGACGCTCCACATTTGTAAGCTGCAAGAGGTTTCATGCAAAATAAGAAAGAAAAGGCTATCTCTGCTGCCGAAGAGCATCTCATAGTGTAATGTCTTGGATAAGGTAAGAAAACATTAGACCCAAGTGTGATCTTTGTATTGCAAAGAGATTAGTCGCTGATACAGAGCACAGGTGGGTCAGTGCAGATAAAGGCATAATAAAGAAGGTTCCTGCAGACAAAGACATAATGAGGAAGTTTTCAGCAAGACAAATTCAGTGGATTAAGAGAGCAGCTGCTAAGATACCATTACAAAGCAACAAACAGGTATTTGAAGCTGCTGGTACATCTGGAGTCCGACGAACCTCAAGTTGTGGGCTCCTCCAGAGGCTGCACTTATACATAAGCCTACTATTCGGCCACCCCTAAACAGTGCTTACAAGCAGAAATGGTTGCATTGGCCCAGACAGACATGAAGACTCATCGTAAAACAGCCTTGTTTACCTACGATTGCCGTCAACCCTGGATGGTCCAGATGAATGGAGTAGTGGATGGTTGGTGGATTTGCCACCATGTCTCAACAAGACAGAGGAGTGGCGGAGACATGTTTTGGGCCAGAATAATGGGGAGAGAAGTGGAAGTCCCTGAAGGAGTGTAAAAGACCACAGCAAAGTAATAGAGTTTCTGACTGACCACTTTCTTCCATGGTAGAGAAAGAAGAGCCATAAGATCCATATGCAAAATCATCTCCATGCTGACAATGCCGCATCTCATGCTGCAAGGAAACCTCTGAGCCATTGGCTGCTATGGGCCGAAAAGGAGTGTAGCCACCATCCTCCCCTGACCTCAACCCTATTGAGAAACTTTGGATTATCCTCAAGCAAATGACCTATGAGGGTGGAAGGCCGATAACTTCAAAACAGCAGCTCTGGGGGCGATTGTAACATCCTGCAAAGAAATGATCCAAAAACTCACAAGTTCAATGGATGCATAAATTGTGAAGGCAACGACACAGAAGACTCTGATGTTACATGTAACCTGGCCTGTTAAGATGGTTCTGTTACAAAAAGCTTTTGACTTCAGTAAGGGCTCATACTGCTGCGAGTGGCCGCATATATCGGACAAGACTCGCCAATGCAAGTCAAGGAGTGCATGACAAAAATCGCACTGCATACGGACCATGCGCGTGCCGTAGGATTTTTATACACCCAGCTCCTAGAAAATCTTGACATTTCGCTGGCCGAGTACAGTAAATTTCCAATGTGAACCGTCGTAATAGATTAGGCTGAGTTCCCATTGCGTTATGGGAACGTGCTTAACGGACAGCGTTGCACGGCGAAATTAACGCCGTGCAACGCGTCCGTTAGCACGCCCATTCACGGCAATGGGAACGCGCAGCACTAGCGCGTGCCATGTTCGGCACGCGCCGCGGACGCTGCTCGCAGTGTCCGAGGCGCGCCCGCGGTCCGTTCCCCGCTCTCGCAGATCGGGGATCTGCGAGAGCGGGGACGTTACCGCGACCCCAGGACGCGGCCCCATTAAAAACATTGCGTTAGCGCAACCCGCTAGCGTTAGCGCTAAACGGGTTGCACTAACGCAATGTGACCCTAGCCTTAGAAGAGATATAGAAAGAATAAAACAAAAATGGCATGTGGTCTCCTGAATTTTTATTAACCAGGTTAGGGAAAGCCGACAGCTGGGAGCTGATGTTTATAGCCTGGGAAGGGGATAATAAGGCAATTAAAATCAGCTCACAGCTGTATACTTAGCATTTACTGGTTATTAAAATGCCCCCCCCCCAAAAAAAAAAAAAATATGATGTGGTGTCCCAAATATAATTAATAACCTGCAAAGGCTAGGCAGACAGTTGCAGGCTGATATTAATAGGCTAAGAAAGTACCATAGATATTGGCCCCCTCCCAGACTAAGAACATCAGCCCTCAGCTGTCCCAGAAATGGCGCATCCATAATATTGGCCAAATCTGGAGCTTAGCCTTGCACTTCCCACTTGCCCTGGTGCGATAGCAAGTGGGGTAATAGGGTTGGGGCTGATGTCGGCTGTTTTTATGGCTGCTGACATCAAGCCCAGGGGGTTAGTAATAGAGAGGCGGCTATAAGACACCCCCATTACTAACCCCATAGTCATATTGTAAAAAATACACAGCCAGAATAAAGTCCTTCAATTGAAAGATACAGACTCCAATTTTTTTTAGGCCCATCATTTTAATAACCAGTAAAGGCTAAGTATACAGCTGTGAGCTGATATTAATAGTCTGGAGAGCTCCATTGGTATTACCCCCTTCCTAGGCTATAAACATCTGCCCACAGTGGTCAGCTTTCCCTGAGCTGGTTAATAAATATTTGAAGGACCACACTCCATTTTCTTTTAACATATTTAATTATGAGCTAAATAAATATACAGTTAATTGCACTGCACTGATTATACATTTCAATTACATCTATCTATTATCTATCTATCTATCATCGGTCTATTATTTATCTAGACTCTATCTAGTATGTATCTATTGATCTGTTTATCTATCTACAGTGGGGAAAAAGTATTTAGTCAGCCACCAATCGTGCAAGCTCTCCCAGTTAAAAATCAGACAAGGTGATCTTCTGGATTTGTTTTCTCATTGTGACTCTCATAGTTGTGGTCGACCTATGATGTCAGTTACAGGCCTCTCATCTTTATAAGTGGGAGAACTTGCACAATTGGTGGCTGACTAAATACTTTTTTCCCCACTATATTACAGTATCTATTATCTATTTATCTATTAATTATCTATTTATTATCTATTATCTATCTATTATCTATCTATTATCTATTTATTATCTATCTATTATCTATCAATTATCTATTATCTATCTATTATCTATCTATCATTCTATTATCTATTTATCTATTATCTATCTATCTATCTATCTATAAATTATCTATTATCTATTTATTATCTGTCTATTATCTATCTATCTATCTATCTATCTATCTATCTATCTATCTATCTATTATCTATCTAACTATTTAGAAAAGAAAAGAGCAGCACTCTGCATAAGTTTAGCTCATGTGAAAACATTAAAAACATTGAATCTAGACTTTAGTACTCAAAACGAGGAACTTACAAAAATGAAGGTACTTAGCTCATAAATTGTCCAATTCCTGTGTGCCCATCGACCACGGCAAGGTGACCTCCCTCTGGTGGGTCCATGTTCTGCTGTACATGCCACTCTCGGGCTATCAACACTACAGTTAAATAAACAAACATGTCTGTCCCGGTTTATGAGCCTACAATTTATGGGCAGGTAGAACTGATTACAGCTGCCTGCAGGTTAATGGGAGGAGCGTAGCATCAGGCTGGAGGCAGAAAAACAGTCAATAGTTAAATATACAGAAAACGTGACCAGCACCTCCTAAGGGCTAGGTGAGAAAAATGGCCTTGTACTCGCATGACACTTGTCCGACTTTTCTGGACCAACATCGGACCGATTTTCTAAATGCAGATGAGTATGTGACCTCTTAAAGGGAACCTGTCAGGTCCTCCATGCCCTCCAATCCGTGAGCGTTCAGCCATTTTTGATTACGCTCCCTCCCTAACCAGCAATGTAACATAGTTCAGCTAAATAAATGTTTAAAAAAAGCGTTTCTAGTGTCCTCGTTTCCTATGCTAATTAGGGCTTTGACTAATCGAGGGTCGTTAGTAGGCCCAGAGCAGTCAGCCCTGTCCCTCTTCCCGCGTCATCACCAGCTCCTGTAAATCTGCGCCCCTTTTTCCTGCAGTGTTTTTTTTTCCCTCTTTAGGACCCCGTTCCCTGCATCCTTCATGAGTTGCCGATTTCTAGGATCTTTCGTCAAGGTTCTGCTAACTTGCAGAATTTACATGGAGTTTTCCCCTTTTTTTCCGGAGCCTCGGGGACATTCTACAAAAATTGATCATCATTAGAAACATTATATCCTAATATTAACATATGATTGAAGATCAATTCCGCATATAATTAGGAGTTGCGCTGCACAACGTGACCACTAGAGGGCTTCATTACGCACTATGTTTATGGAATGACTGAGCAGTCACAGCTCCGCCTCTGATGTGCGCCCGTCCGCGCCTCTCCTGCAAAGGAAGATGGGAAGAGTTTAATGGGCATAAAGAGGATATTTCCGGAAATCACACATCTTGTATTAACAAAAATAGCATCATGAATGTATAGACGGGTCTAATGTGTAGAAGTGGAGATACCCTTTAATTAAAGGGATACTTCAGACAAAATGTATATGATGCATTATGTCAAGTGCAGGACCCAAAGGGGCGGGCATAACACAAAAGAGAGCGTCGCTGTATCATGCTCCAGCCTCGCAGACTCCACATCGGGCACAGCAGTGTTTTAGTTTGTCCCTTTAAATGACCCTTTCAATGGCTGTGCATGGACTGACTGTGCATTAATCACCTGTATTATGCAGCAGACAGAGTATTGATCCACAGCCCGGCAACACTGTCTGCAGCTTTAATGTCCACCGCTGCCAAAATAATTTGTGTATGCTAAATGGGGACCGAGATACCATGACAGGTGGGCACAAGACACGTATATAGATGTTATTCCTCATCATCATCATCATTATTATTGGCAATATTTCCCTATTATATACATTGTGCATCTCCTTGTATTCACCTGATGAACGGACAATGTCAATTCTCATTGAACATCACACACAAGTGGAAAAAAAAAAGACTTGTCTCAGAAGAAGAAAAAAAAAATAATGAAGAGATTTAAAAAAAAAAATTCTTTCTCATCAGAAGATTACAATGTTCATAATTAATAATGATCCAGGTCGTTTGTGATGATCTAAGCAGAGACACTGATGATGGGATGACCATAAAGTGCCGAGCAGAGATGTCTCTGGTGTCCTGATCGAAGAGGCCCATGAAGTTCTAAGCAGAGATACCCATGGAGTCCTGTGGAAAGGTACCTGTGAGTTCCTGAGCACAGAGGTCCGGAAAGTTCTAAGCAAAGATGTCCATGATGTCTTGAGGAAAGGTACCAGTGAGTTATTGAGCACAGAGGACAATGAAGTTCTAAGCAGAGATACCCATGATGTCCTGAGGAAAGGCACCTGTGAGTTCCTAAGCACAGAGGTCCATAAAGTTCTAAGCAAAGGTGCCCATGATGTCCTGAGGAAAGGCACCTGTGAGTTCCTGAGCGCACTCATCCATGAAGTTCGAAGCAAAGGTGCCCATCATAGCCTGAGGAAAAGCACCTGTGAGTTCCTGAGCACAGAGGTACCTGAAGTTCTAAGCAAAGATGCCCATGATGTCCTGTGGAAAGGCACCCGTGAGTTCCTGAGCAAAGAGGTCCATAAAGTTCTAAGCAAAGATGTCCATGATGTCCTGAGGAAAGGCACTCGTGAGTTCCTGAGCACAGAGGTCCATAAAGTTCTAAGCAAAGATGTCCATGATGTCCTGAGGAAAGGTACCCGTGAGTTATTAAGCACAGAGGACAATGAAGTTCTAAGCAGAGATACCCATGATGATCTGAGCAAAGGCACCTGTGAGTTCCTGAGCACAGAGGTCCCTGAAGTTCTAAGCAAAGATGAACATGATGTTCTGAGGAAAGGCACCTGTGAGGTCCTGAGCACAGAGGTCCATGAAGTTCTAAGCAAAGATGAAAACGATGTCCTGAGGAAAAGCATCGGTGAGTTCCTGAACACAGAGATCCATGAAGTTCGAAGCAAAGATGCCCATGATGTCTTGAGGAAAGCCACCCGTGAATTTCTGAGCGCAGATGTCCATGAAGTTCTAAGCAAAGATTTCCATAATGTCCTGGGGAAAGGCACCCGTGAGTTCTTGAGCACAGAGGTCCATGAAGTTCTAAGCAAAGATACCCATGGTGTCCTGGGGAAAGGCACTTGTAAGTTCCTCAGCACCGGGGTCCATGAAGTTCTAAGCAAAGATGCCCATGGTGTCCTGGGGAAAGGCACCTGTGAGTTCCTGAGCACAGAGGTGCATGAAGTTCTAAGCAAAGATGAACACGATATCCTGAAGAAAGGCACCTGTGAGTTCCTGAGCACAGAGATCCATAAAGTTCTAAGCAAAGGTGCCCATGAAGCCCTGAGGAAATGCACCTGTGAGTTCATGAGCACAGAGGTCCCTGAAGTTCTAAGCAAAGATGCCCATGATGTCCTGTGGAAAGGCACCCGTGAGTTCCTGAGCACAGAGGTCCATAAAGTTCTAAGCAAAGATGTCCATGATGTCCTGAGGAAAGGTACCTGTGAGTTATTGAGCACAGAGGACAATGAAGTTCTAAGCAGAGATACCCATGATGTCCTGAGGAAAGGCACCTGTGAGTTCCTGAGCACAGAGGTCCATGAAGTTGTAAGCAAAGATGCCCATGATGTCCTGAGGAAAGGCACCAGTGAGTTCCTGAGCGCACACATCCATGAAGTTCGAAGCAAAGGTGCCCATGATGCCCTGAGGAATGGCGCCTGTGAGTTCCTGAGCACAGAGGTCCCTGAAGTTCTAAGCAAAGATGCCCATGATGTCCTGAAGAAAGGAACTCGTGAGTTCCTGAGCACAGAGGTCCCTGAAGTTCTAAGCAAAGATGCCCATGATGTCCCGAAGAAAGGTACTCGTGAGTTCCTGAGCACAGAGGTCCATGAAGTTCTAAGCAAAGATGAACACGATGTCCTGAGGAAAGGCACTTGTGAGTTCCTGAGCACAGAGATTCATGAAGTTCAAAGCAAAGATGCCCATGATGTCCTAAGGAAAGCCACCCGTGAATTCCTGAGCGCAGATGTCCATGAAGTTCTAAGCAAAGATCTCTATGATGTCCTGAGGAAAGGCACCCGTGAGTTCTTGAGCACAGAGGTCCATGAAGTTCTAAGCAAAGATACCCATGGTGTCCTGGGGAAAGGCACCTGTAAGTTCCTCAGCACAAGGGTCCATGAAGTTCTAAGCAAAGATGCCCATGGTGTCCTGGGGAAAGGTACATGTGAGTTCCTGAGCACAGAGGACCATGAACTTCGAAGCAAAAACATCTATGAAGTGCTGAGTAGAGATGTACATTATGACCTGGGAAAAAAGTCTTGTGAGATCATGACCAAAGATATCCATGATGTTCCAAGCAAAGATTCCGTGATGTTCAAGCAAAAACATCCACAATGTCTTGAGAGCAAAGATGCCCCTTAAGTTCTGATCAAAGATGCCTATGATATTCTGAGCAGAGATGTCCATGATGCCCTGACCAAAGGTACTTATGATACTCAGGCTGATTTGGAGACATAATCTGCATCTATGGGTTCAAGTGCCAAGATTTTTGTCTTTGGGAAAATAGAGAAATGTAATATCAACTGGAATTAGGGATATTATTTTATTATTTTACTTAACAGCCTTTGGTTCGAGCTCGAGTTATGGGTACTTGATGGATGAACGATCTGTAGGAAGATTGATCTTGTGCAGCCTAGAGAGGTCCTCCAGGGTCTTCTCTGCTGTTATCTTGATGGTATCAAGCCATCGGGTCGCTGGTCTTCCTCTTCACCTTGTTCCTTCTATTCTTCCGTTCATGATGTCGATCTCTAGTGATCGCTCTCTTTGTATGATGTGTCCAAAGTAGGAAAGTCAAAACTTGGTGGTCATTGCACTGAGTGACATGTCTGGCTTGATTTGTTCCAAAATGTATTTGTTTGTTCTTCTTCCCATCCATGATATTGATAATATCCATGATGTTCTAACCACAGACATCCCTAAAGTATTGAGGGCAGACTCCCATAATGACCTGTTTATCGAGCGTTGATTGGTAGATTACTCTTACTTCTAGTCATTTGTGGCTGGAGACCTTTCTGCCTAACACAAGCTATAACTTGAGAATCTATGAAGACTTCATTTTGCATTTCTGAGAGTCAGCGGCATGTCCATTTTACGTTATAAAGTTTTGTAACTTGCAGTACCACTTTTCACCATTTAATTTGGCCAAAACTTCCATAGTCACCAGTGAAACAGCGCCCCCAGATCTAAGTCAAATTGATCCTTGCAATAAAATAACTTTTTTTTTTTAAATTGAGCCCAGCTGATATATTAATATTATGATTAGCTACATAATTTATTCAGATGTTTAGCAGTAGTAATAGTAAACCTGACGTGTCCATGATACTGAGGATGCACTGTATGTGCCGAAGAAATCCTACTTGGAATAAATTCCAAAGGAGAGAAGGCGACTACTGTGTGCAGCTTGGGTACACAGCGCTGGAACACGCGCTCCCTTTCATTACACTACTACTGATGCCGAGTGTTCACCTCCAGTCTCATTAATCCCCAGGAAATCATCACTCCATTCCCCAAATCCCAACAATATTCCCTTCATGTAATCTGTACAGAAAGAAAAACAGAAATCAGCAACCAAAGCACAGAATCACTGCAGACTATCAGATCTCTGCAAATACATTACCAGGAATATTCGGGGATTCTGATACTCCAGCACCTAACACTCAAATTCCTACAGTCTGGCTCTATTATTACTGTGATTGATATTTATCAATATATTTATCTATTCTATCAATATTCTGCTGATGCAGTCACTGTGTACATACATTACATTACTGATCCTGAGTTACCTCCTGTATTATACCCCAGAGCTGCACTCACTATTCTGCTGGTGCAGTCACTGTGTACATACATTACATTACTGATCCTGAGTTACCTCCTGTATTATACTCCAGAGCTGCACCCACTATTCTGCTGGTGCAGTCACCGTGTACATACATTACATTACTGATCCTGAGTTGCATCCTGTATTATACCCCAGAGCTGCACTCACTATTCTGCTGGTGCAGTCACTGTGTACATACATTACATTACTGATCCTGAGTTACCTCCTGTATTATACCCCAGAGCTGCACTCACTATTCTGCTGGTGCAGTCACTGTGTACATACATTACATTACTAATCCTGAGTTACATCCAGTATTATACCCCAGAGCTGCACTCACTATTCTGCTGGTGCAGTCACTGTGTACATACATTACATTACTGATCCTGAGTTACCTCCTGTATTATACTCCAGAGCTGCACTCACTATTCTGCTGGTGCAGTCACTGTGTACATACATTACATTACTGATCCTGAGTTACCTCCTGTATTATACTCCAGAGCTGCACTCACTATTCTGCTGGTGCAGTCACTGTGTACATACATTACATTACTGATCCTGAGTTACATCCTGTATTATACTCCAGAGCTGCACTCACTATTCTGCTGGTGCAGTCACTGTGTACATACATTACATTACTGATCCTGAGTTACATCCTATATTATACCCCAGAGCTGCACTCACTATTCTGCTGGTGCAATCACTGTGTACATACATTACATTACTGATCCTGAGTTACATCCTGTATTATACTCCAGAGCTGCACTCACTATTCTGCTGGTGCAGTCACTGTGTACATACATTACATTACTGATCCTGAGTTACATCCTGTATTATACTCCAGAGCTGCACTCACTATTCTGCTGGTGCAGTCACTGTGTACATACATTACATTACTGATCCTGAGTTACATCCTGTATTATACTCCAGAGCTGCACTCACTATTCTGCTGGTGCAGTCACTGTGTACATACATTACATTACTGATCCTGAGTTACATCCTATATTATACCCCAGAGCTGCACTCACTATTCTGCTGGTGCAATCACTGTGTACATACATTACATTACTGATCCTGAGTTACATCCTGTATTATACTCCAGAGCTGCACTCACTATTCTGCTGGTGCAGTCACTGTGTACATACATTACATTACTGATCCTGAGTTACATCCTGTATTATACTCCAGAGCTGCACTCACTATTCTGCTGGTGCAGTCACTGTGTACATACATTACATTACTGATCCTGAGTTACATCCTGTATTATACCCCAGAGCTGCACTCACTATTCTGCTGGTGCAGTCACTGTGTACATACATTACATTACTGATCCTGAGTTACATCCTGTATTATACTCCAGAGCTGCACTCACTATTCTGCTGGTGCAGTCACTGTGTACATACATTACATTACTGATCCTGAGTTACATCCTGTATTATACCCCAGAGCTGCACTCACTATTCTGCTGGTGCAGTCACTGTGTACATACATTACATTACTGATCCTGAGTTACCTCCTGTATTATACTCCAGAGCTGCACTCACTATTCTGCTGGTGCAGTCACTGTGTACATACATTACATTACTGATCCTGAGTTACATCCTGTATTATACTCCAGAGCTGCACTCACTATTCTGCTGGTGCAGTCACTGTGTACATACATTACATTACTGATCCGGAGTTACATCCTGTATTATACTCTATAGCTGCACTCACTATTCTGCTGGTGCAGTCACTGTGTACATACATTACATTACTGATCCTGAGTTACATCCTGTATTATACTCCAGAGCTGCACTCACTATTCTGCTGGTGCAGTCACTGTGTACATACATTACATTACTGATCCTGAGTTACATCCTGTATTATACCCCAGAGCTGCACTCACTATTCTGCTGGTGCAGTCACTGTGTACATACATTACATTACTGATCCCGAGTTACATCCTGTATTATACTCCAGAGCTGCACTCACTATTCTGCTGGTGCAGTCACTGTGTACATACATTACATTACTGATCCGGAGTTACCTCCTGTATTATACTCTATAGCTGCACTCACTATTCTGCTGGTGCAGTCACTGTGTACATACATTACATTACTGATCCTGAGTTACATCCTGTATTATACCCCAGAGCTGCACTCACTATTCTGCTGGTGCAGTCACTGTGTACATACATTACATTACTGATCTTGAGTTACATCCTGTATTATACTCTATAGCTGCGCTCACTATTCTGCTGGTGCAGTCACTGTGTACATACATTACTGATCCTGAGTTACATCCTGTATTATACTCCAGAGCTGCACTCACTATTCTGCTGGTGCAGTCACTGTGTACACACATTACATTACTGATCCTGCGTTACATCCTGTATTATACTCCAGAGCTGCACTCACTATTCTGCTGGTGCAGTCACTGTGTACACACATTACATTACTGATCCTGCGTTACATCCTGTATTATACCCCAGAGCTGCACTCACTATTCTGCTGGTGCAGTCACTGTGTACACACATTACATTACTGAAAATATCGATATTTGCAGATGATACAAAACTATGTAAAGCAGTTAATACAAGAGAAGATAGTATTCTGCTACAGATGGATCTGGATAAGTTGGAAACTTGGGCTGAAAGGTGGCAGATGAGGTTTAACAATGATAAATGTAAGGTTATACACATGGGAAGAGGGAATCAATATCACCATTACACACTGAACGGGAAACCACTGGGTAAATCTGACAGGGAGAAGGACTTGGGGATCCTAGTTAATGATAAACTTACCTGGAGCAGCCAGTGCCAGGCAGCAGCTGCCAAGGCAAACAGGATCATGGGGTGCATTAAAAGAGGTCTGGATACACATGATGAGAGCATTATACTGCCTCTGTACAAATCCCTAGTTAGACCGCACATGGAGTACTGTGTCCAGTTTTGGGCACCGGTGCTCAGGAAGGATATAATGGAACTAGAGAGAGTACAAAGGAGGGCAACAAAATTAATAAAGGGGATGGGAGAACTACAATACCCAGATAGATTAGCGAAATTAGGATTATTTAGTCTAGAAAAAAGACGACTGAGGGGCGATCTAATAACCATGTATAAGTATATAAGGGGACAATACAAATACCTTGCTGAGGATCTGTTTATACCAAGGAAGGTGACGGGCACAAGGGGGCATTCTTTGCGTCTGGAGGAGAGAAGGTTTTTCCACCAACATAGAAGAGGATTCTTTACTGTTAGGGCAGTGAGAATCTGGAATTGCTTGCCTGAGGAGGTGGTGATGGCGAACTCAGTCGAGGGGTTCAAGAGAGGCCTGGATGTCTTCCTGGAGCAGAACAATATTGTATCATACAATTATTAGGTTCTGTAGAAGGACGTAGATCTGGGTATTTATTATGATGGAATATAGGCTGAACTGGATGGACAAATGTCTTTTTTCGGCCTTACTAACTATGTTACTATGTTACTATGATCCTGCGTTACATCCTGTATTATACTCCAGAGCTGCACTCACTATTCTGCTGGTGCAGTCACTGTGTACATACATTACATTACTGATCCGGAGTTACATCCTGTATTATACTCCAGAGCTGCACTCACTATTCTGCTGGTGCAGTCACTGTGTATGTACATCTATTAACCAGTGGCAGACAGTCTAATGTCTATGGGGGCTTCCTGTCTCTCAGAGGACAGATTATTTCGGGGGGCAGCAGGATCTAGTACCTCAATATTCTTGTTCTCCTTGAGATAAGCCATCAGAGGAATCTGTGGGAGGACAGAGGAGTCTGGCAGCGGCTCTGTCATAGAAAACTCAGGAAAGATGAGCGCTCCTGGGCATGGAGGAGTCGGGAGAGACGGCCATTGGCTGAGTGATTTGCTCTTACCATTCACTAGACATCTCTGTGTAGTGATGCCGGGGCTATACAAGCTCATGAATATGGGGCACTAGTCCTCTAGTGATAATCTCCTCCTGATAAAACACTGATTTTATCAAAACTGCAGCAAGCAGCCCAGTATGTGACACATCGCTTGAATCAGAGTCTCTGTCTTAATATTATGCTACTTTCATGTTAGGTGACAGATTCCTTATTAATTACTTTGTGCTGGAAGTTCCCAGTTAGGAACAAGCTGGAAGTTGGATGAAAAGTTTTCCACAAAACTCTTTCCCTGCATTGACTGATCACTGGCCAGCAAGAGCTGATTATCGGGGCTGAGGACAGCTCCTCCTGCCCCTGCGTGGTCTGACCACGGTTATAGTGACCTCTCTAGCGCATGCGCCCTGCTCCCATCCCAGCGATTCCTGGCAGCTTCCCAAGCAATTCTTTCAGGCTGTATTGTTCAGCAGGAAACAAACAAAGACCAAGGCACTGGGTGGGCACGGGTGGACATATAAAAATAGACCTTGTCCCCTTCCATGTCACCTCCCTCTGACCATGAAGTCAAGATGACTGGTGCTGCCTTGGTCCTCAGCAAAGATAACACTATTAGTATTGACTACAAGATGCCCCAACCGCCTGCAACAACAGCTACTAGTTTAGGTAAAGTCAGCGAAAAAATGTAAAAGGCCAAAACAACTATAATACTGCTCTTATGTACAAGAATATAACTACTATAATACTTCTCCTATGTACAAGAATATAACTACTATAATACTGCTCCTATATACAAGAATATAACTACTATAATACTGCTCCTATGTACAAGAATATAACTACTATAATACTTCTCCTATGTACAAGAATATAACTACTATAATACTGCTCCTATGTACAAGAATATAACTACTATAATACTTCTCCTATGTACAAGAATATAACTACTATAATACTTCTCCTATGTACAAGAATATAACTACTATAATACTGTTCCTATGTACAAGAATATAACTACTATAATACTGCTCCTATGTACAAGAATATAACTACTATAATACTGCTCCTATGTACAAGAATATAACTACTATAATACTGCCCCTATGTACAAGAATATAACTACTATAATACTTCTCCTATGTACAAGAATATAACTACTATAATACTGCTCCTATGTACAAGAATATAATTACTATAATACTGCTCCTATGTACAAGAATATAACTACTATAATACTGCTCCTATGTACAAGAATATAACTACTATAATACTGCCCCTATGTACAAGAATATAACTACTATAATACTGCTCCTATGTACAAGAATATAACTACTATAATACTGCCCCTATGTACAGGAATATAACTACTATAATACTGCTCCTATGTACAAGAATATAACTACTATAATACTGCCCCTATGTACAAGAATATAACTACTATAATACTGCCCCTATGTACAAGAATATAACTACTATAATACTGCTCCTATGTACAAGAATATAACTACTATAATACTGCTCCTATGTACAAGAATATAACTACTATAATACTGCCCCTATGTACAAGAATATAACTACTATAATACTGCCCCTATGTACAAGAATATAACTACTATAATACTGCTCCTATGTACAAGAATATAACTACTATAATACTGCCCCTATGTACAAGAATATAACTACTATAATACTTCTCCTATGTACAAGAATATAACTACTATAATACTGCTCCTATGTACAAGAATATATCTACTATAATACTGCCCCCTATGTACAAGAATATAACTACTATAATACTGCCCCTATGTACAAGAATACAACTACTATAATACTGCTCCTATGTACAAGAATATTACTACTATAATACTGCTCCTATGTACAAGAATACAACTACTATAATACTGCCTCCTATGTACAAGAATATAACTACTATAATACTGCCACTATGTACAAGAATATAACTACTATAATACTGCCCCTATGTACAAGAATACAACTACTATAATACTGCTCCTATGTACAAGAATATTACTACTATAATACTGCCCCCTATGTACAAGAATATAATTACTATAATACTGCTCCTATGTACAAGACTATAACTACTATAATACTGCCCCCTATGTACAAGAATATAATTACTATAATACTGCTCCTATGTACAAGAATATAACTACTATAATACTGCCCCCTATGTACACGAATATAATTACTATAATACTGCTCCTATATACAAGAATATAACTACTATAATACTGCTCCTATGTACAAGAATATAATTACTATAATACTGCTCCTATATACAAGAATATTACTACTATAATACTGCCCCCTATGTACAAGAATATAACTACTATAATACTGCCCCTATGTACAAGAATATAACTACTATAATACTGTCCCTATATACAAGAATATTACTACTATAATACTGCCCCCTATGTACAAGAATATAATTACTATAATACTGCTCCTATATACAAGAATATTACTACTATAATACTGCCCCCTATGTACAAGAATATAACTACTATAATACTGCTCCTATATACAAGAATATTACTACTATAATACTGCTCCTATATACAAGAATATTACTACTATAATACTGCCCCCTATGTACAAGAATATAATTACTATAATACTGCTCCTATATACAAGAATATTACTACTATAATACTGCCCCCTATGTACAAGAATATAACTACTATAATACTGCCCCTATGTACAAGAATACAACTACTATAATACTGCTCCTATGTACAAGAATATTACTACTATAATACTGCCCCCTATGTACAAGAATATAATTACTATAATACTGCTCCTATGTACAAGAATATAACCACTATAATACTGCCCCCTATGTACAAGAATATAATTACTATAATACTGCTCCTATATACAAGAATATAACTACTATAATACTGCTCCTATGTACAAGAATATAATTAATATAATACTGCTCCTATATACAAGAATATAACTACTATAATACTGCCCCCTATGTACAAGAATATAATTACTATAATACTGCTCCTATATACAAGAATATAACTACTATAATACTGCCCCCTATGTACAAGAATATAATTACTATAATACTGCTCCTATATACAAGAATATTACTACTATAATACTGCCCCCTATGTACAAGAATATAATTACTATAATACTGCTCCTATGTACAAGAATATAACTACTATAATACTGCCCCCTATGTACAAGAATGTAATTACTATAATACTGCTCCTATATACAAGAATATAACTACTATAATACTGCTCCTATGTACAAGAATATAACTACTATAATACTGCTCCTATGTACAAGAATATAACTACTATAATACTGCCACTATGTACAAGAATATAACTACTATAATACTGCCACTATGTGCAAGAATATAACTACTATAATACTGCCCCTATGTACAAGAATATAACTACTATAATACTGCTCCTATGTACAAGAATATAACTACTATAATACTGCTCCTATGTACTTAATAATTAATCCCGCTTTCCTAGGACCCTGACAGATGTGGTACCAGTGATAATGAGTTTCACCCTGTATCGTATCTGCTTTGTTGCAGATTTTATGCCTCTCACTGCACTTAATGTAATTTGTGATATTGTATTTCCAGCAGTGTTGTGGGTTTTGGGCTATTAGACTCGGTCCTGACATCTCCCTGCCTGGCACGTACCGTACAGCTGGAGGGATTAATCTTGGTCAGTGCGGCCTCTGTACCATTTTTCGAGCTGGCGATCTGCCCTGTTCCTGTCTTGTGCCAGCGATATTTGGCGTGAATGTTCCTTATTTCCGTAATTTATTGCCATTTCCCGATCTCAGATCCTTTATTATAATCCTCATCGATGTGTGATGGCGGCACGTACGGTATTTTACTACGTCACCATTAATAGTGATTTTCTGGCAATCCTGTCATCGTCTTCTTGTTTTGTTAGAAGTTCCAGTCAATGAAAGTCCTAATCTCTTTCTAGGAAAGCTGGGTGAAACTTATTATTTAATGATTCTTATTGTCTTGTCTTGCCAGAAAGTCAGCATATTAGTGTCATGTCGTGCTCCCGTAATAGTGCCATAAAATACCCAAATAATAATATATTATTAATTACATAGCCATACAATTCACAGCTATAACGCCTGTCCCACACGTCCAGATAATTCCGGTACCGGAAAAATCGATACTAGAGTTGTCCGTGTGTCCGTGATCTCACATAGGCCATCCATGTGGCACACGTGCTGCACACGTGTGCCGCCCGTGTGCCGACTGGGTACCACACGGAGCGTGCAGGAGACAGCGCTAGAGATAAGCGCTGTCCCCTGCATCTGGTGCTGAAGCCGCCATTGGAAGGTAGAGCCGCATATTCATGACTGTAATGGGCGGCACCACGTGACCGCTCATACAGGAGAAGATGCGGTGCGGAGAGGACGCTTCGAGGGAGCCGGGTGAGTATTTTAGTAACAGCGGGCGGCCGCACAGGGGGTGGGAGGAGGGTTGGGACAGGGATCTTTATTTTAAACACGAAAAAAAGGATTTTTCATATCTTCTCTCCAGCGAACGCTGCTGGAGAGAAGATAGGAATGGCGGCTTCAACACCACGCTGGGGGGACAGCGCTTACTGTAGCGCTGTCTCCTGCACGGCACACGGACTGCAGACGGACAGCGTCCGTGTGCGGTACGTGTTTTACACGGACCCATTGACTTTAATGGGTCTGTGTAATCCGTGCGCTCCCACGAACACTGACATGTCTCCGTGTTTTGCACACGGACACACGGTCCATGAAAACACGCTGACATGTGCAGAGACACATTGATTTCAATGTGTCTACGTGAGTCAGTGTCTCCGGTACGTGAGGAAACTGTCACCTCACGTACCGGAGCCACTGACATGTGAAACCGGCCTAAAACAGTACTGTGGTCAGATAACTGTCAAATAATAGTACTAAACAATACACAAATAATAGGATCATACAGTGCTGAAGTATTAGTGCTATAGAGTGGCCAAATAATCGTGATTTACAGTGGACAAGTCATAGGTGCATACAGGTCTCAAATAATTGTGCTAAACAGAGGCCAAATAATAATAATAATACAATAAAGTGTTAAAAAATAGTCCTATATTGTGACTAAATAATATTACCTACAGTGCTCAAATAATAGCGCTATACAGTGCTTAAATGTTGTTTTTTATACAGCTCCATAAAAATGGTACCATACAGTGTTTCAGATTATAGTGCTTTATAGTGGGCATGTAAAAGTTCCATACAGTTCAACAATAACTGAGGCATAATTTGGCCAAATAGTACCATACAGTGCTGAAATAATATTGCTATATAGTCAAATAGAAAAAAAATAATATTGCTATATAGTTATCAAATAATAGTACCACACAGTGCTCAAGAAAGAGGATCATACTAAGCTGGAATAATTGGATTATATATTGCAGTAATTATAGGACTATACATTGCTAAAATATTAGTGCTATACAGTGTGGAAATATTGGTAAGTACCACACAGTGTATAAATAATAGTTCTATATAGTGTCCAAATAAGAATACTGTACAGGGCTTAAATAAAAGGACCATATGATGCTCAAATATTAGTTCTATTCTGTGGCCAAATAACCGTATCATACAGTGCTCATGTAATAGTGCTACAGAGTGGCCAAATAACAGTGCCTTACAGTGCTCTTAAAATAAAGTCATATAGTGTGCCAGTAATAGTGTGATACTGAGTCATGTCAAATGTCATTCCAGCCCCCCAAATAATGCCATATAGTACACGTGAATTTATCTGCAGGCTTTAAGATTTGCTTTGTGGTTGTAGAGGATGGATGAATGAGCAGTAATGATCCTGGATAGTGGCGGTCTTTTTTTTTAATGTATGGCACATTTTTTTGACCACTGTATAATGGCATTATTTAGTTATTGATTGACACTATTATTAGGGCACTGCATTATTAGTTAGGTTTATGGTAGTATTAGTTGAGGAACGCTTGGTAGTATCCTTACAGTTTTAAATCTAGATGTTGATATTAAATGGTCAGCAATGTGTGCGCTCCTTATAGCAGTATTATTTAGGTGTCATTTGGCAGTAGTATTTCTGTAACACATGGTAGGATACTTTATGTGTGACATGGTTATATTTGGGTACTGGATGTTGGTATTAAATATGTACTCTATGTCAGTGATACGTGAGCACTGTATGGCCATATTACTTAGGTATCGTGCGGAAGTATTGTTTCAGTGATATATTGCATTGTGCGCAGAATTGCTAAGCAGTTTCATACCCCGCCAAAGCATCCTTCAACCTTTCAGTGAGATCGTGAAGAACTTGGCTTCTGAGAGCCGGGTCATTCCATTTTGTATCAGTTGCCCATCTGCGGAATTCGGAGCTATATGTTTCCACTGACCGATTCCCCAGCTGATTGCGATGCAGCCTGGACTCAGCCACGGAGACTCGGTCAGGGTCATCATAGATAAGGGCAACAGCCAAAAAATCCCTCCACAGACTGGAGACACACCGAATCCTGCGGCAAAGAGAAAGCCCGGGACTGAGGATCTCCTTCCAGCAGAGAGATCACAATACCGACTCGTTGCTCCTCATTTCCGGAGGAGTGAGGACGAAGTTTAAAATACAGTTTGCAAGCTTCCGTGAACACAAAAACTTGTCTCTACCTCCGGAAAATCTGTCTAGGAGGAGAACCTTGTAATCCAGCTGGACCGGCCTACCTGCAGAGACCTCAACATTAGCGACCTGCCGCCGCTATTGCTGCTGCTGAACCTCATAGCGGAGGTCATTCCCCTCCAGAGATAGAAGAGCAGCTATGCTGTCTAACAAGCACCTGCAACTGGATCCAGAACCAAGGGAGAGAAAGAAAAAGGCCAAAGGGAAAAAAAACACAAATAAAACCATATGTCAGTTTTTTTTTAAATTTCCTAAATATGCACGGCCAGTGATAATGTCACGCACATTGTGAGAAAGACTAAGTGCAACATGAGAGGAAGAGGGGAAGGAAGCCCAAACGCTAGGGAAAGGGGGAGTGGAGACCCATAAAGCAGATCTAATAGCACCCTGCCTCCCCTACCATCCCTATATTGATTCCACACCAATCGCCGAGCAGGAACCTGGATATTCCTAGTGCTAGGCCCTGAATAGGGAAGGGGAGGGTAAGCACTGGTCAGTCCCCACTGTACACTAAAGAGAAGAAGGTAGACAAACAAGGGGGAAGCAACTTATCTTGAGCAGACTCAGAGAGGTCAGCCCAAAAGGCCTCCAACAGCACCAGAGAGGAAGTAAGCCGACTGCTATAGCTCCAAGCCTTCACAAGTGAAAAATGTGAATATCACAGGAGACTCCCTGATGCAGACTGAGAGTCTATAAATACCCAGGTCCAGGTGTGTAAATTAGAGCCAGAGAGAGGTTGCCACTGGGTCCAAAAGTCAGAAGGATTAGGAAGGCGTCTGCAATGCCAAACACAGAGACCTTCTGCAGCCAGAGGCAGCGCAACGGTTTGTAACATCTGACACACCAGTATTGTACTGTAATGGAACCAGTGGCATAACCCAGTGGGCCCCGATACAAGATTTGCACCTAGACCCCCACTAGCTTGTTGGTCAGATGTATGGGTGGGCCCTTGAAGTGTTCTAAAGTGTTCTCTCCTCCTTGCGTCTGGAGGAGAGAAGGTTTTTCCACCAACATAGAAGAGGATTCTTTACTGTTAGGGCAGTGAGAATCTGGAATTGCTTGCCTGAGGAGGTGGTGATGGCGAACTCAGTCGAGGGGTTCAAGAGAGGCCTGGATGTCTTCCTGGAGCAGAACAATATTGTATCATACAATTATTAGGTTCTGTAGAAGGACGTAGATCTGGGTATTTATTATGATGGAATATAGGCTGAACTGGATGGACAAATGTCTTTTTTCGGCCTTACTAACTATGTTACTATGTTACTATGTAAATCCTATAAAAACATATGCTGCTCCCCTTTTGTGTAATAATGTCCTCCATCCTGGGCCCCTTTCCTGGTATAATGTCCTCCATCCTGGGCCCCTTTCCTGGTATAATGTCCTCCATCCTGGGTTTCTTCCTGCTAGATATCCTCCATCCTGGGCCCCTTTCCTGGTATGTCCTCCACCCTGGGCCCCTTCCTTGTACAATGTCCTCCACCCTGGGCCCTTTCCTGCTATAATGTCCTCCACGCTGGGCACCTTCCTGGTATAATGTCCTCCACCCTGGGTTCCTTCCTGGATTAATGTCCTCCACCCTGGGCCCCTTCCTGGTAGATGTCCTCCATCTGGGGCCCCTTCCTGGTAGACGTCTTCCATCCTGGGCCCCTTTCCTGGTGTAATGTCCTCCATCCTGGGCCCCTTCCTGGTAGATGTTCTCCATCCTGGGCCCCTTCCTGGTAGATGTCCTCCATCTTGGGCCCCTTCCTGGTATAATGTCCTTCACCTTGGGCCCCTTCCTTGTACAATGTCCTCCACCCTGGGCCCCTTCCTGGTATAATGTCCTTCACCTTGGGCCCCTTCCTTGTACAATGTCCTCCACCCTGGTTTCCTTCCTGGATTAATGTCCTCCACCTTGGGCCCCTTCCTGGTAGATGTCCTCCATCTGGGGCCCCTTCCTGGTAGACGTCTTCCATCCTGGGCCCCTTTCCTGGTATAATGTCCTCCACCTTGGGCCCATTCCTGGTATAATGTCCTCCACCTTGGGCCCCTCCCTGGTATAATGTCTTCCATCCTGAGCCCCTTCCTCTAATACTGTCCTCCATCCTGTGCCTTCCAGTATTAATACATGCTAACTGAATGTGCGTCCTCGGCCCATTTAAGCTGCAATAGGCCGGTGGGGCCCATCCTGTACGGGCCTGGTTGCGGTAGCATCCTCTATGACTCCCCCCTGAATTGGACATTAATGGGCACACCAGTAGCAATATTTTTGTGTCGGCACATGTAAAAGGCTGTCCAGGGATAGGGAAGTGGCTTAGCATAAAAAATATATATTTCCACGAGCCGCATTGCATGATTTGTCGTTATTTTGTAAGTTTCAGAGTTTTGAGTAATGCAAACTGTCTGCCAGCATTTTGGTTAAGCTGCAGAGTGACATCTAGTGGACAGAAATGACAAAAACATCCCGAAGCTCAAATTGTAGGACAATGCAAAGATATAGCAGAGATCATTGTGCTGAAACAATAATACCGCATGCTTTCTTCTGTACACCCCCAAGAGTTGTGGGATAGCGCAGTCCTGGCTCTGCTACATCTGGTAAATCACTTTTGTTTATTACAGCTGAGCCTGCGCCGCTCCCCATCTGCAGTGTAATCAGGCTATTATCCTTTAATCGGGCTGTATTTGCAGATGTTGTGCGTTTTAATAATATATTGTTTTCCTGGCATCAGCACTCGTGGCATTGTTGTAGCGACACAAGACAATCACGGCTCATTGTCCCGATGTCGCCCCGTCACCCGCTTCTCATAAATTGTCTGTAATTTGTTTCTTGCATTTTGCAAACATTTAACAGTGCGTGTGCCAGGGTTGGAATATATCAGCCTCTCATCCCACCTCTGCATCAGCCGCATAGCGAAGACCCTCTCCACCAACGCCGCCATCTGCCTGCAATCCAGAAAAAAGAAGTCCTTATTCGCCACGGGTGGGCAACATGGCAGAGGCTGCTCTTTGTGCAAGAACTTCTGCAACTTTCCAATGTACTCTGTGAGCCTTAAAAACATAGAGAAATCACTACTTTCAAAATCTCTGCTTGCTGTCATTGAATAGGAACATTGTTGTTGCCATGAAGAGGCTGAAAACCCTGAGCCAGAGCAACGGACATCTTAGAAAAAAAAATGCTGAATGCCTGCGGCTGCCCAGCACCTTCCTCCTGCCGCAGGCATTCAGCACACTGACGGCCGAGGCAGAGGCACACAGGGGAGCAGTGTTAGTCACTGACATCACTCTCATTTCTCTCTGCCTGTGCTTCGGGATTGCTCTCTCTCTGCACTCAGTTGTATTCACATCTGTCAGACGACAATACAATTGCTGTGAGCGCTGCCCGGGACAGGAGCAGAGGAGCATGAAATTAGAGACTGTTCAGGGGGCATAAAATGGGTTGTGCAGAGAAGCATGAAACAAGGGGCAGCTCAGAGGGACAGGGTGGGCTGATCCAGGGGGGCCTTGAAAAGAGGGGCTATGCATGGTGACCATGAGATGAGGGGCTGTGCAAAAAGGAGCAAAAAATGATGGGCCGTACGGGTGGCCATGAAATGAGGGATTGTGGGGGGGGGGCATGAAATGAGAAGCAGTACAGTGGGGCATGAAATGAGGGGCTGTACAGTGGGGCATGAAATGAGGGGCTGTGTAGTGGGGCATAAAATGAGGGGCTGTACAGTGGGGCATGAAATGAGGGGCTGTACAGTGGGGCATGAAATGAGGGGCTGTGTAGTGGGGTATAAAATGAGGGGCTGTGTAGGGATTGGCATAAAATAACGGGCTGTGCAAGGGGGCATAAAATGAGCGTGGTTAGCATGGTGGGGGGGGGGCAGTGTGGAGATATAGAAAGTGTCATGGAAAATTAGAGAGGGGACAGCCATGGTATAGGCCGTGGGTCATTAGGGCAGATGTTGTGGCCATTAGAGCTGGTAATGGTAGACAGGGTGGAGGCCATGCACCATAGCCGGCTTATTTATGGTACAGTATGGCATTTTAATAACACTCTTATTTCTAAGGGCACTGTGTGAGGATGTGCTGCAAAAGACTGGAGAAGAGGGGGGTCTGCAGATAACAGCTGTGGATGTGAAAAGTCATGACGGCATCTAGACAAGATGGAGTTGAAGAGAAAGAGACGACTCCAAAGAAGATCTAATATATAACATACCTGGATGTAAACGTTTATTTGGGATACTGACTGATTCTCATCAGTACTGTGGTTCCTGTATGGTCCACAGTCTGATGATGGCAGTTAATTACAACGCCCAGTATCTTCTCACCATTGTTAAGGAGATATTGGAAGTTGTACGGTTGGAAATTCATGCGATACAATTTTGTGGGGCGGACTTGATATTACAATTGATTGTTGCACTCAGCTTGGTTCTTGTATTCAAGAACTCTTGGTTCTGGTCATGTATTCATGTACTGATGGTGGTTCTGGTGATGTATTAATTTACTGATGGTGGTTCTGGTGACCCACTGATGGTGGGTCCATTGATGTACTCATGTACCGATGGTGGATCTAGTGATGCATTCATGTACTAAGGATGATTCTGTTGACAAATTCATGTTCTGATTGTGGTTCTGGTGACATATTTATTTACTGACGATGTCTCTGTAGCCATAATCATGTAGCATTGATGGCTCTGGTGCACTAATTATATACTGTGATGATTTTGGTTTCTTATTCATGTACTGATGATGGTTCTGGTGATGAATGTATCACCAGACTCATCCTCGCTACATGATTACAGTGCTAGTGCAAACATCACTACATGAATGTCACCAGGGTCGGTAAACATCAGCAGAACCACCATCAGTACATGAATACATCATCAGCACCACCATCAATACATGAATACATCAGCAGAATAACCATCAGTACATAAATACATCAGCAGAACCACCATCAGTACATGAATACATCAGTAGAACCACCATCAGTAATAATAATAATAATAATAATAATTTTATTTATATAGCGCCAACATATTCCGCAGCGCTTTACAAATTATAGAGGGGACTCAGTACATAAATACATCATCAGAACCACCATCAGCACATGAATACATCAGCAGAACCACCATCAGTACATAAATACATCATCAGAACCACCATCAGCACATGAATACATCAGCAGAACCACCATCAGCACATGAATACATCAGCAGAACCACCATCAGTACATGAATACATCATCAGGACCACCATCAGTTTTGTGCAAGCTATACGGATGGACGCAAAAACCATCAGACATTTCTCTTTGTCTATAATGGGGGTCTGTTTATTTTCCATTAGGGCATCTGTCAAACTGGACACATTAATTGAAACCAAACGACTCCCAGCATAGTTAAGCTATATTAGTTTCCATGATTATCCATGGGTTTGACATTTGTATTGTGGAAGTGGACCGTAAAAAATAATTTATTCTATATCTAGTGGCCGTGGTCATCAGAGCTTATTACCTAACCCATCGGAGGAGCAGGGGGAGGTGCATTAGTTACTGTAGTCTCTGACCCATGTCTTTGCCATTGGCTTTATCTGCCTAGGGCACCACAATACCTTTTCCCGGCCCTGGGCATCTCGGACTATGGCACACACATGTGCGAATAAGGCATTAGACAAGGAGCTTTTTCACATTGAAACTATCACAATGATCATTAAATACAGTTATTAGTGCACTGTGATATTATGTATGAGGCACTGTAGCTGTTAATATAATCAGCTCTTTGGTGTTGGGACCACATTTTACTCTTTTTTTTTTCTCGCCCCACCTGTGCACTTTAAATAGTTTGAATGGAACATAATGAGGGTCAGGAGTGTCAGCTGTGGGTTGACTGAGATTCCCCTATACTGCGGCTCCTACCTGCCCATTATAAAGCTGCCATCCAGAGATTCTATACTTTATCTTTCTATTCCAGCAAATAAAGCCCTCAACGCGGTGCACACTCATCAGTGTTATCATATCCTCCATCCAATTCCAAAGCTCTGCTCCCCACCATTAGTTATGATGACCTGTCCTTGTAACTACTTGCAGCCACCACTAGGGGGAACTCACTTTATATAAATTTATACTCCTCTCACACAGCTCAATACTATTAGTTTAAATGTATCTACAGTGAGCTCCCCCTAGTGGTGGCTGTATGAATTTGTATGTAATGAGCTCCCCCTAGTGGAGGCTGTATAAATCTGTACATAGTGAGCTCCTCTTAGTGTTGGCTGTTTAAATGTGTATGTAGTGAGATCCCCCTAGTGGTGGCTGTATAAATCAATATGTAGTGAGCTCCCACTAGTGGTGACTGTTTGAATCTGTATGTAGTGAGCTCCCTCTAGTGGTGGCTGTTTGAAACTCTATGTAGTGAGCTCCTCTAGTGGTGGCTGTATAAATCTGTATGTAGTGAGCTCCTCTAGTGGTGGCTGTATAAATCTGTATGTAGTGAGCTCCCCCTAGTGGTGGCTCTATAAATCTGTATGTGGTGAGCTCCCCCTAGTGGTGGCTCTATAAATCTGTATGTAGTGAGCTCCCTCTAGTGGTGGTTGTGTAATCTGTATGTAGTAAGCCCCCCCCCCAGTGGTGGCTGTATAAATCTATATGTAGTGAGCTCCTCTAGTGGTGGCTGTATAAATCTGTATGTAGTGAGCTCCCCCTAGTGGTGATTGTATAAATCTGTATGTGGTGAGCTCCCCCTAGTGGTGGCTCTATAAATCTGTATGTAGTGAGCTCCCTCTAGTGGTGGCTCTATAAATCTGTATGTAGTGAGCTCCCTCTAGTGGTGGTTGTGTAATCTGTATGTAGTAAGCCCCCCCCCAGTGGTGGCTGTATAAATCTATATGTAGTGATTAGCATGTATACTCGTTGCTCGGGTTTTCTCGAGCACGCTCGGGTGATCTCCGAGTATTTATGACTGCTCGGAGATATAGTTTTTGTTGATTCAGCTGCTTGATTTACAGCTACTAGCCAGCCTAAGTACATGTGGGGGTTGCCTGGTTGCTAGGGAATCCCCACATGTAATCAAGCTGTCTAGTAGTCACAAATCATGCAGCTGCTGCAAGGAAAACTTAATCTCCGAACACTAACAAATACTCGGAGATCACCCGAGCGTGCTCTGGAAAACCCGAGCAACGAGTACACTCGCTCATCACTAGTAGTGAGCTCCCTTTAATGGTGCCTGTATAAATCTATAGGTAGTGAGCTCCCTCTAGTGGTGGCTGTATAAATCTGTTCATAGTGAGCTCTCTCTAGTGGTGGCTTTATAATTTGTATGTAATGAGCTCCCTCTAGTGGTGGCTGTATAATCTATATGTAGTTAGCTCCCTCTAGTGGTGGCTTTATAATTTGTATGTAATGAGCTCCCTCTAGTGGTGGCTGTCTAATCTATATGTAGTGAGCTCCCCCTAGTGGTGGCTGTATAAATCTGTATGTAGTGAGCTCCCTCTAGTGGTGGCTGTACTATCTGCATGTAGTGAGCTCCCTCTAGCGGTCACAGCATCCGATGCTGAATAATATAGTATCTAATAATAATTTATAATATAATTCCTATATTACTTTATTACATTACAGGCCAATAACATACAGTGACCTCTGCGGCGAGTGGAGCAAATTCTAAAATTTGTTATGGGGTGCTACAACTTCTGTATACACCCCCGTTTGATGACATTTCCTGGCTAGTGAATAGAATGCCAGAACTACAGTATTAACTGACACACAGACATGAAGTAGATAAAAAATGGGGGAAGGAGCGCCCACAAGTCAAACACTACTGTCCCCCCAGACGTGTCATCCATGAACCCCACTCCTGGCATTTAGTTACTCTATTGGCACGGAGCAGGTTTGGAAAGAGTTGGTGCCATCCTCCTTGTGGCAGAATGAGATGAGAGTCCTCCTCTGCTCCCGCCTGGCTGATCGTACGCCGTGCCTCAATTTGTTTTATTTTATGATTTCATATCCCCCATCACACGCCGCCCCTTATCTGATGCTGGGAGCTTAAGACGCTCTATGAAATCTTGCTTTCCAATTCCCTCATAATCAGCGGAGGAATGTATGCAACGGATATGATTTCAAATCTCGACAGAAAAAAATAGTTCATTTATCCTCGGGTCACCTTGTCACTAAGAGTTTGATTATGTTCTAGTCTTTGGGATTATTGAAGTTATTTATCATGATCTCCTTTTCATTCAAGGAAAAGGAAAAAAAATATACATATATTATTATTATTATTATTATTATTATTATTGTATTTTCTATTCTTTTCGGTAATTACTTATTTTCTTCCAATATTACTTTTTTAAACAACATACAGCGTTTCAAGTTATGTTTTATATTTTCTATTGTTTTTTTATTTATTTTTCACTTTATTTCCCCCCCCTCTCACCCCGATAAAAATCAGAATTTACTATTAATACTTTTTATTGGATCTTTTGTCAAGTCAATTTTCCTTTTTTTTCTCTTTTAAATTAAAGTTCAAACCTTATAATTTGATTCTCATTTTTTCATTAGTGTTTTGGCTATTTTTTTTTTTTTTTACAACTACAACACTTACAGTTTTATTGTATTTTTCATGTTTAGTATGCAGCTTTATTCATACTTTTTTATTTCTTATTTCTTTTTTTCTCTTTTGTTGATTTATTATTTTATGTTTGCTTTTAAATAAGTATACCCGTATACCTAAAATGCCTAGAAATTACTTTCTTTTTTTAAAATCGGGATCCAAGAAGTATCGTTTCTCCTTGTGGAGAGTGACATGATAAGCATGTCGAGGTGAGGAGACGTAAAGCCGCAATGCTCCTCTGGGAAATATGCAAATTGTCTCTTCAGAGAGGAAGAGGACTAGAACTCTAGTGCCACCTATTGGAAGTAGCAATCCTAACAGTCAATGTCGACCCTTTAACGAGCCTTGTTACATGACTTAGGATAATAGCCAAACCAGAATCTCAATTTGCAGACACTGTGTTTCGGGGTACTGCCCCTCGTCAGTGCAAAGTGGAGATCTGGTTTGGCTGATTGAGAGGCGTCTGACCGGGATATGCCTCTCAATCAGCCAAACCAGATCTCCACTTTGCACTGACGAGGGGCAGTACCCCAAAACACAGTGTCTGCAAATTGAGATTCTGCTTTGGCTATTATCCTAAGTCATGTGACAAGGCTCGTTAAAGGGTCGACATTGACTGCTAGGATCGCTACTTCCAATAGGTGGCACTAGAGTTCTAGTCCTCTTCCTCTCTGAAGAGACAATTTGCTTTCTTTTTTTAACATTGAGTTAATACTTTGTTTTACTTTTTGCACAGTTTTTTATATTTACAGAACCTATTGTTTGTTTGTTTGAACCTATTTACTTGCTTTTATTTATTTATTTATTTTATATTACTTTTGTTTAAACTTGTGATCATTTTCTTTGCTTTTAAATAAAAAGCCCCTGAAATTGTCATCCGGAATACATAATAGGGAACAAATAAGGTGTGAGACAGCGTGAACTTTAATGGAAAACATGAAAACAGATACAAAAATCCGTTAAGACATCAGGTGAGCAGGAGGGTGCGATGTTTGAGCTTGGACTTGGACCTGCTCACCTGATGTCTTAACGGATTTTTGTATCTGTTTTCATGTTTTCCATTAAAGTTCACGTTTTCCACTGCTGAATTGGGGTGAGTGCCGCATATTTTCTTTTCTATGTGTTTATGGACCTGTCTGTGTTTGTAGTGCGGTAATGTACAGTACCGTTCAAAAGTTTAGGATCACCCAGACAATTTTGTGTTTTCCATGATAACTCATATTTTATTAATCCAATGAGTTTCCAAATGAATGTAAAATCTAGTCCAGACATTGACAAGGTTCGAAAAAAAGATTTTTATGTGAAATAATAATTTTCTCCTTCAAACTTTGCTTTCGTCACAGAATGCTCCTTTGCAGTAATTCCAGCATTGCAGACCTTTGGCATTCTAGCAGTTAATTTGCGGAGGTCATCTGCAGACATTTCCCCCCCCCCCCCCGTGCTTCCAGAAGCCCCTCCCACAAGTTGGTTTGGCTTGATGGGCACTTTTTGCACCATACGGTCAAGCTGCTCCCACAACAGCTCAATGGGGCTGAGATCTGGTGACTGCGCTGGCCGCTCCATTACAGATAGATACCAGCTGCTGCTTCTTCCCTAAATAGTTCTTGTATAATTTGGAGGTGGCTTTGGGTCACTGTCCTGTTGTAGGATGAAATGGGCTCCAAAGAAGCACTGTCCACAGGGTATGGCATGGCGATGCCAAATGGAGTGATAGCCTTCCTTATTCAAAATCCCTTTTACCTTGTACAAATCTCCCACTTTACCAGCACCAAAGCAACCCCAGACCATCACATTACCTCCACCATGCTTGACAGATGGCGTCACACTCTGCCATCATCTTTTCAGTTGTTATGAGTCTTACAAATATTCTTCTGTGTGATCCAAACACCTCACACTTGGATTCGTCTGTCCATAACACTTTTTTCCCATCTTCTTCTGTCCAATGTCTGTGTTCTTTTGCCCATATTAATCTTTTCCTTTTATTAGCCAGTCTCAGATACGGCTTTTTCTTTGCCACTCTGCCCTGAAGGCCAGCATCCCGGAGTCGCCTCTTCACTGTAGACGTTGACACTGGCGTTTTGCGTGTACTATTTAATGAAGCTGCCAGTTGAGGACCTGTGAGGCATCGATTTCTCAAACTTCAGACTCTAATGTACTTGTCTTGTTGCTCAGTTGTGCAGCGGGGCCTCCCACTTCTCTGTCTACTCTGGCTTAAGCCTGTTTGTGCTCTTCTCTGAAGGGAGTAGGACACACCGTTGTAGGAAATCTTCAGTTTCTTGGCAATTTCTCGCATGGAATAGCCTTCATTTCTAAGACTGTCGAGTTTCACATGAAAGTTCTTTTTTTCTGGCCATTTTGAGACTTTAATGGAACCAACAAATGTAAAGCTCCAGATTCTCAACTATCTCAAAAGAAGGTCCGATTTATAGGTTCTCTAATCAGCCAAACTGTTTTCAGCTGTGCTAACATACTTGCACAAGGGTTTTCAAGGGTATTCTAACCATCAATTAGCCTTCTTACACAGTTAGCAAACACAAAGTACCATAAGAACACTGGGGTGATGGTTGTCGGAAATGGGCCTCTATACACCTATGAAGATATTGCATTACAAACCAGACGTCTCCAGCTAGAATAGTCATTTACCACAATAACAATGTATAGAGTGTATTTATGAATCATTTAATGTTAGCTTCATTGGAAAAAAACAGAAATTTCTTTCAAAAATAAGGAAACTTCTAAGTGACCCTAAACTTTTGAACGGTAGTGTACATGCAGGTGACCTGTCGTGACAACCATGATGTTTGCTCAGGCCGTTTATAGAATAGAATGTGTTGTGAATTCTGTGGCAGAGCTCCCTCCTGTGGTCACAAGTGGTACTTCGGCTGATTCTCTCTGTGAGCTTCCGTTGGTGGAGGAAAGAGGTACTGCGGCTTCTGAGTTTCCTTCCTCAGGTGATGTGGTGAAGTCGTTAGGTGCTGCTCTATTTAACTCCACCTAGTGCTTTGATCCTGGCCTCCAGTCAATGTTCTAGTATTGGACCTGTTTCCTCCTGGATAGTTCCTATGGCCTGCTGCTCTGCATAGCTAAGTTCCGCTTTGCTATTTTGTTTGCTGTTTTTTCTGTCCAGCTTGTCTATTTGTTTTTTCCTGCTTGCTGGAAGCTCTGGGATGCAGAGGGTGTACCTCCGTGCCGTTAGTTCGGTACGGAGGGTCTTTTTGCCCCCTTTGCGTGGTTTTTGTAGGGTTTTGTGTTGACCGCAAAGTTACCTTTCCTATCCTCGCTCTGTTCAGAAAGTCGGGCCTCACTTTGCTAAATCTATTTCATCTCTACGTTTGTCTTTTCATCTTAACTCACAGTCATTATATGTGGGGGCTGCCTTTTCCTTTGGGGTATTTCTCTGAGGCAAGGTAGGCTTATTTTCTATCTTCAGGTTAGCTAGTTTCTCAGGCTGTGCCGAGTTGCATAGGGAGCGTTAGGCGCAATCCACGGCTGCCTCTAGTGTGGTTGGAGAGGATTAGGGATTGCGGTCAGCAGAGTTCCCACGTCTCAGAGCTCGTTCTATGTTTTTGGGTTATTGTCAGGTCACTGTATGTGTTCTGACCTCTATGTCCATTGTGGTACTGAATTACCTTTCACAACAGTACTGGAGGCCCAAAGTACTAATGATTCTCAATAGAGGGAAAAAAGAAGTTCTGAGACCATTTTTTTTTCTCTGCACTGTGTTTTGCCTTTTTTTTCCTCTAGACATTTGGGTGGTTCAGGACACAGGTGTAGCCATGGACATTAAAGGTCTGTCTTCATGTGTGGATCAGCTCACGGCAAGAGTACAAAATATTCAAGACTTTGTGGTTCAGAATTCTATGTTAGAACCGAGAATTCCTATTCCTGATTTGTTTTTTGGAGATAGAACTAAATTTCTGAGTTTCAAAAATAATTGTAAACTATTTCTGGCTTTGAAACCTCTCTCCTCTGGTGACCCAGTTCAACAAGTTAGGATCATTATTTCTTTTTTACGTGGCGACCCTCAGGACTGGGCATTTTCTCTTGCGTCAGGAGATCCTGCATTAAGTAATATCGATGCGTTTTTCCTGGCGCTCGGATTGCTGTACGATGAACCTAATTCAGTGGATCAGGCAGAGAAAAATTTGCTGGCTCTGTGTCAAGGTCAGGATGAGGTAGAGATGTATTGTCAGAAATTTAGGAAGTGGTCCGTACTCACTCAATGGAATGAAGGTGCGCTCGCAGCTATTTTCAGAAAAGGTCTCTCTGAAGCCCTTAAGGATGTCATGGTGGGATTTCCTATGCCTGCTGGTCTGAATGAGTCTATGTCTTTAGCCATTCAGATCGGTCGACGCTTGCGTGAGCGTAAATCTGTGCACCATTTGGCGGTATTACCTGAGCTTAAACCTGAGCCTATGCAGTGCGATAGGACTTTAACCAGAGTTGAACGGCAAGAACAAAGACGTCTGAATGGGCTGTGTTTCTACTGTGGTGATTCCACTCATGCTATCTCTGATTGTCCTAAGCGCACTAAGCGGTTCGCTAGGTCTGCCACCATTGGTACGGTACAGTCGAAATTTCTTTTGTCCGTTACTCTGATTTGCTCTCTGTCGTCCTATTCTGTTATGGCATTTGTGGATTCAGGCGCTGCCCTGAATTTGATGGACTTGGAGTTTGCTAGGCGCTGTGGGTTTGTCTTGGAGCCCTTGCAGTGTCCTATTCCATTGAGAGGAATTGATGCCACGCCTTTGGCCAAGAATAAGCCTCAGTACTGGACCCAACTGACCATGTGCATGGCTCCTGCACATCAGGAGGTTATTCGCTTTCTGGTGTTGCATAATCTGCATGATGTGGTCGTGTTGGGGTTGCCATGGCTACAAGTCCATAATACAGTATTAGATTGGAAATCCATGTCTGTGTCCAGCTGGGGTTGTCAGGGGGTACATGGTGATGTTCCATTTCTGTCAATTTCGTCATCCACCCCTTCTGAGGTTCCAGAGTTCTTGTCTGATTTGGGATGTATTTGATGAGCCCAAGTCCGATACCCTACCTCCGCATAGGGATTGTGATTGTGCTATCGATTTGATTCCTGGTAGTAAATTCCCAAAAGGTCGACTGTTTAATTTATCTGTGCCTGAGCACGCCGCTATGCGGAGTTATGTGAAGGAGTCCTTGGAGAAGGGGCATATTCGCCCGTCATCGTCGCCATTAGGAGCAGGGTTCTTTTTTGTAGCCAAGAAGGATGGTTCACTGAGACCTTGTATTGATAACCGCCTTCTAAATAAGATCACGGTTAAATTTCAGTACCCCTTGCCGTTGTTATCTGATTTGTTTGCTTGGATTAAGGGGGTTAGTTGGTTCACCAAGATAGATCTTCGTGGTGCGTATAATCTTGTGCGTATTAAGCGAGGCGATGAATGGAAAACTGCATTTAATACGCCCGAGGGCCATTTTGAGTATCTAGTAATGCCATTCGGACTTGCCAATGCTCCATCAGTGTTTCAGTCCTTTATGCATGACATCTTCCGAGAGTACCTGGATAAATTCCTGATTGTGTACTTGGATGACATTTTGATCTTCTCGGATGATTGGGAGTCTCATGTGAAGCAGGTCAGAACAGTGTTTCAGGTCCTGCGTGCTAATTCTTTGTTTGTGAAGGGATCAAAGTGTCTCTTTGGTGTTCAGAAGGTTTCATTTTTGGGGTTCATCTTTTCCCCTTCTACTATCGAGATGGACCCTGTTAAGGTCCAAGCCATCCATGATTGGACTCAGCCGACATCTCTGAAAAGTCTGCAAAAGTTCCTGGGCTTTGCTAATTTTTATCGTCGCTTCATCTGCAATTTTTCTAGCATTGCTAAACCATTGACCGATTTGACCAAGAAGGGTGCTGATGTGGTCAATTGGTCTTCTGCTGCTGTGGAAGCTTTTCAAGAGTTGAAGCGTCGTTTTTCTTCTGCCCCTGTGTTGTGTCAACCAGATGTTTCGCTTCCGTTCCAGGTCGAGGTTGATGCTTCTGAGATTGGAGCAGGGGCTGTTTTGTCGCAGAGAAGTTCTGATTGCTCGGTGATGAAACCATGCGCCTTCTTTTCCAGGAAGTTTTCGCCTGCTGAGCGAAATTATGATGTGGGCAATCGAGAGTTGCTGGCCATGAAGTGGGCATTCGAGGAGTGGCGTCATTGGCTTGACGGAGCTAAGCATCGCGTGGTGGTCTTGACTGATCATAAGAACTTGACTTATCTCGAGTCTGCCAAGCGGTTGAATCCTAGACAGGCTCGTTGGTCGCTGTTTTTTGCCCGTTTTGACTTTGTGATTTCGTACCTTCCGGGCTCTAAAAATGTGAAGGCGAATAATAATAATAATAATAATAATTTTTATTTATATAGCGCCAACATATTCCGCAGCGCTTTACAAATTATAGAGGGGACTTGTACAGACAATAGACATTACAGCATAACAGAAATCACAGTTCAAAATAGATACCAGGAGGAATGAGGGCCCTGCTCGCAAGCTTACAAACTATGGGGAAAAGGGGAGACACGAGAGGTGGATGGTGACAATTGCTTTAGTTATTCGGACCAGCTATAGTGTAAGGCTCAGGTGTTCATGTAAAGCTGCATGAACCAGTTACCTGCCTAAGTATGTAGCAGTACAGACTCAGAGGGCTATTAACTGCATAAAGTGTATGAGAACATGATGCGAGGAACTTTTTTTTTTTTTTTATTATTTATTACAGGCGGATGCTCTGTCTAGGAGTTTTGTGCCCGACTCTCCGGGTTTATCTGAGCCGGCGGGTATCCTCAAAGAGGGAGTAATTGTGTCTGCCATCTCCCCTGATTTGCGGCGGGTGCTGCAAAAATTTCAGGCTAATAAACCTGATCGTTGCCCAGCGGAGAAACTGTTTGTCCCTGATAGGTGGACGAATAAAGTTATCTCTGAGGTTCATTGTTCGGTGTTGGCTGGTCATCCTGGAATCTTTGGTACCAGAGAGTTAGTGGCTAGATCCTTTTGGTGGCCATCTCTGTCGCGGGATGTGCGTACTTTTGTGCAGTCCTGTGGGATTTGTGCTCGGGCTAAACCCTGCTGTTCTCGTGCCAGTGGGTTGCTTTTGCCCTTGCCGGTCCCGAAGAGGCCTTGGACACATATTTCTATGGATTTTATTTCAGATCTTCCCATCTCTCAAAAGATGTCAGTCATTTGGGTGGTCTGTGATCGCTTCTCTAAGATGGTCCATTTGGTACCCTTGTTTAAATTACCTTCCTCCTCTGATTTGGTGCCATTGTTCTTCCAGCATGTGGTTCGTTTACATGGCATTCCAGAGAATATCGTTTCGGACCGAGGTTCCCAGTTTGTTTCGAGGTTTTGGCGAGCCTTTTGTGGTAGGATGGGCATTGACTTGTCTTTTTCCTTGGCTTTCCATCCTCAGACTAATGGCCAGACCGAACGAACCAATCAGACCTTGGAAACATATCTGAGATGCTTTGTTTCTGCTGATCAGGATGACTGGGTGTCCTTTTTGCCTTTGGCTGAGTTCGCCCTTAATAATCGGGCCAGCTCGGCTACCTTGGTTTCGCCGTTTTTCTGCAACTCTGGTTTCCATCCTCGTTTCTCTTCAGGGCAGGTTGAGTCTTCGGACTGTCCTGGTGTGGATACTGTGGTGGACAGGTTGCAGCAGATTTGGACTCATGTAGTGGACAATTTGACCTTGTCCCAGGAGAAGGCTCAACGTTTCGCTAATCGCAGACGCTGTGTGGGTCCCCGACTTCGTGTTGGGGATTTGGTTTGGTTATCTTCTCGTCATATTCCTATGAAGGTTTCCTCTCCTAAGTTTAAACCTCGTTTCATTGGTCCGTATAGGATTTCTGAGGTTCTTAATCCTGTGTCTTTTCGTCTGACCCTTCCAGATTCTTTTTCCATACATAACGTATTCCATAGGTCATTGTTGCGGAGATACGTGGCACCAATGGCTCCATCTGTTGATCCTCCTGCCCCGGTTTTGGTGGAGGGGGAGTTGGAGTATATTGTGGAGAAGATTTTGGATTCTCGTGTTTCAAGACGGAAACTCCAGTATTTGGTTAAGTGGAAGGGTTATGCTCAGGAAGATAATTCCTGGGTCTTTGCCTCTGATGTCCATGCTCCCGATCTTGTTCGTGCCTTTCATATGGCTCATCCTGGTCGTCCTGGGGGCTCTGGTGAGGGTTCGGTGACCCCTCCTCAAGGGGGGGGTACTGTTGTGAATTCTGTGGCAGAGCTCCCTCCTGTGGTCACAAGTGGTACTTCGGCTGATTCTCTCTGTGAGCTTCCGTTGGTGGAGGAAAGTGGTACTGCGGCTTCTGAGTTTCCTTCCTCAGGTGATGTGGTGAAGTCGTTAGGTGATGCTCTATTTAACTCCACCTAGTGCTTTGATCCTGGCCTCCAGTCAATGTTCTAGTATTGGACCTGTTTCCTCCTGGATCGTCCCTGTGGCCTGCTGCTCTGCATAGCTAAGTTCCGCTTTGCTATTTTGTTTACTGTTTTTTCTGTCCAGCTTGTCTATTTGTTTTTTCCTGCTTGCTGGAAGCTCTGGGACGCAGAGGGTGTACCTCCGTGCCGTTAGTTCGGTATGGAGGGTCTTTTTGCCCCCTTTGCGTGGTTTTTGTAGGGTTTTGTGTTGACCGCAAAGTTACCTTTCCTATCCTCGCTCTGTTCAGAAAGTCGGGCCTCACTTTGCTAAATCTACTTCATCTCTACGTTTGTCTTTTCATCTTAACTCACAGTCATTATATGTGGGGGCTGCCTTTTCCTTTGGGGTATTTCTCTGAGGCAAGGTAGGCTTATTTTCTATCTTCAGGTTAGCTAGTTTCTCAGGCTGTGCCGAGTTGCATAAGGAGCGTTAGGCGCAATCCACGGCTGCCTCTAGTGTGGTTGGAGAGGATTAGGGATTGCGGTCAGCAGAGTTCCCACGTCTCAGAGCTCGTTCTATGTTTTTGGGTTATTGTCAGGTCACTGTATGTGTTCTGACCTCTATGTCCATTGTGGTACTGAATTACCTTTCACAACAAGAATGCAAAAGGGCGTCAGAAGAAGAAGAGGAGGAGGAGGAGGAGGACCCTATGTATACCCTGCACTGTATGGCAGCTGTATCCAAACTGAAAATTAAATTTCCATGGAAAATTATGTTCCGATCTTGTAGCTAACCATGCTTTCACATTGTCATGTTGTGCTTTTTCACCCGTTTGTTGGTCCCATCCGGTCCATCTGAACCCCCCATAAAACGGGATTGGGGCGCATGCCATAGACTAATGGTGCCGACAGAGAGAACTAGAGCTCTCACTGCCTCATTTTTGGGCGTATACGCCTACAGGAGACAGACACACTGATGCAGTCTACTACATGTGTACTGTCATGCAACAATGAAGGTCCTTCCCTGGAGGAAGATTCAAAATATTAAGAAAATGATTTTGAAATTCTAACAGGAAATGATGCATCATCTTGGCGATATCAGAGGCATTATTATTGGAGGGAGAACTCAAGGCACATTATTTCTTGAAAGGGGGCACTCATGCGGCAATACTATTAAAGGAGGAACTCCGGGGGCATTATTATTTGAAGGTCCACTAGGGGCAAATTATTACTTGAAGTAAACACTCAAGGTGCCTTATTTTTAAAGGAGAAGTCAGGATGTGTTATTATTGGAGGGGAAAGTCAGGGGGCATTATTATTGGAGGGGAAGTCAGGGGGCATTATTATTGGAGGAGGAAGTCAGGGGGCATTACTATTAGAGGGGGAAGTCAGGGGCATTAGTAATGGAGGGAGAAGTCAGGGGGCATTATTATTGGAGGGGGAAGCCAGGGGGCATTATTATTGGAGGGGGAAGTCAGGGGGCATTATTATTGGAGGGGGAAGTCAGGGGGCATTATTATTGGAGGGGGGAAGTCAGTGGGCATAATTATCGAAGGGGGAAGTCAGTGGACATTATTATTGGAGGAGGAAGTCAGGGGGCATTACTATTGGAGGGGGAAGTCAGGGGGCATTATTATTGGAGGGGGAAATCAGGGAGCATTATTACTGGAGAGGTAAGTCAGTGGACATTATTATTGGAGAGGGAAGTCAGGGGGCATTATTATTGGAGGGGGGAAGTCAGTGGGCATAATTATCGAAGGGGGAAGTCAGTGGACATTATTATTTACGGGGAAGTCAGGGGCACATTATCATAGGAGGAGGAAGTCAGAGGGCATTATTATTGGAAGGGAAACTCGGGGCATTATTATTGGAAGGGTAAGTCGGCATTATTAGAGTTATCACTCAGGGGGCATTATTAGTGGAGGTGGCACTCATTTTTAGTCGGTACTCATGTAGCATTATTATTGGAAGAGGGAGGCACCCAAGGAGCATTATTATTTTAGAGTTAAATCAGGAGATACTATTATTGGAGGTGGCACTCAGGACATTTTATTATTGAGGGGAACACCCAGGGGGCTTTAATTCCTGAGCCAAACAGTTAGGGGTAGCAGCAGGATGGGGAGTTTATGTAGGTTGGGAATAAGTGGGGACGATGTAGGAAATGTGAGAAATAAAATGTCTCTGTTACAATCTCTTCAGACAAGTCGTCATGTCGGTCTGACCCAGATGGAAAAGACGGAAAAAGTGAACAACTGCCAGAAAGGACGTCATCTGTAAGTCGCCATCTGTAATGTTACTGTGATCACTTATACTGTCCACAGGACTCGAATTTACCACTACATGGTCCCCATATGGCGGCATCATTGGGCTTTTTATAGTGTTTGTAGGTATTATCTAGTCCTGCTATAGCAGAAACGTATGATAATTCTTTACATAGTAACATAGTTAGTAACATAGTTAGTAAGGCCGAAAAAAGACATTTGTCCATCCAGTTCAGCCTATATTCCATCATAATAAATCCCCAGATCTACGTCCTTCTACAGAACCTAATAATTGTATGATACAATATTGTTCTGCTCCAGGAAGACATCCAGGCCTCTCTTGAACCCCTCGACTGAGTTCGCCATCACCACCTCCTCAGGCAAGCAATTCCAGATTCTCACCGCCCTAACAGTAAAGAATCCTCTTCTATGTTGGTGGAAAAACCTTCTCTCCTCCAGACGCAAAGAATGCCCCCTTGTGCCCGTCACCTTCCTTGGTATAAACAGATCCTCAGCGAGATATTTGTATTGTCCCCTTATATACTTATACATGGTTATTAGATCGCCCCTCAGTCGTCTTTCTTCTAGACTAAATAATCCTAATTTCGCTAATCTATCTGGGTATTGTAGTTCTCCCATCCCCTTTATTAATTTTGTTGCCCTCCTTTGTACTCTCTCTAGTACTGTGCATATATAGTTTTATTTTAAGTGCCGAGGTGGGGGTGTACGGGAAGACATATCCTTTGGTTCTGCACCCCTGATCTTTTAAGATCGTCCTGGTCTCCATAGCAAGGGCCAGCTTTATAGCTGCGTAACCTGTGGTTTTACACAGGGTGCATAGACCACCCAGGCTAAAATTTAGCGCCATATATATCAATGCCCCTGAGGTTTGCTAACACCATGACTATTCAATATTGTAATTTATTATTATTATTATTATTTATTGTTATAGCACCATTTACTCCATGGCGCTTTACATGTGAGGAGGGGTATACATAAACAAACAAGTACAATAATCTTAAACAATACAAGTCATAACTGGTACAGGAGGAGAGAGGACCCTGCCCGCGAGGGCTCACAATCTACAAGGGATGGGTGAGAATACAGTAGGTGAGGGTAGAGCTGGTCGTGCAGCGGTTTGGTCGATCGGTGGTTACTGCAGGGTGTAGGTTTGTCGGAAGAGGTGGGTCTTCAGGCTCTTTGTGAAGGTTTCGGTGGTAGGTGAGAGTCTGATGTGTTGTGGTAGAAGGTTCCAGAGTAGGGGTGATACGCGAGAGAAATCTTGTATGCGATTGTGGGAAGAGGAGATAAGAGGGGAGTAGAGAAGGAGATCTTGTGAGGATCGGAGGTTGCGTGTAGGTAAGTACCGGGAGACGAGGTCACAGATGTATGGAGGAGACAGGTTGTGGATGGCTTTGTACGTCATGGTTAGGGTTTTGTAGTGGAGTCTCTGGGCAATGGGGAGCCAGTGAAGGGATTGACAGAGGGGAGAGGCCGGGGAATAGCGGTATTATAGACCTTGTATATCAATCTTATTACATTTCTTTATGACTATACTTTTTATTTGGACACTGTATGGTGCTTTATTATGCTATTGCTTTTGATAAACTGAACAGTGTATAATTTTTGCCGGAGCCACTGTATGGCAGCAGTATTATTTTGTATGATATGGTGTTTTTTATGGCACTGCTATGCAAGGACTGAACAGTATATTATTTTTGCAGAATGATTGCATGGTTGTAGTCAGGGCCGTATTTAGAGTTTCTGCTGCCCTAGGCACTTTTAGTGCTGCCTCCCACTTTGGTGAGTAAGACACTATCGGCAGTCGCCTTTTGCATCAGATCGGCAGTTTTTCTGCATCTGCCGCGTACCGGATCACTTATGGCAACACTGCGTTCAACCTCATTCATTCCCTATGGGATTTGCGGCACTTGCCATGATCTGGCAAATGCGGTACCATACCTCCCAACTTTTGAAAAAGAGAAGGAGTTATGAAGTTTGCGGCGCACGTAGTAAATTTTAGGCCACACCTCTGACCACACCCATTTCACAACTAGTCACACCCATATCCACGTCCCAACCACAGCCATTTAGCACTGCTGATCACACTGTTTTATATACAATAATTATAAACAAAAAAAATATGGCCACACAGTGCTCCATACTGTATAATGGCCACACATGATGCTCAATACTGTATAATGGCCATTGGCCACACATGATGCTCCATCCTGTATAACGGCCACACATGATGCTCCATCCTGTATAACGGCCACACATGATGCTCCATCCTGTATAACGGCCACACATGATGCTCCATCCTGCATAACGGCCACACATGATGCTCCATCCTGTATAACGGCCACACATGATGCTCCATCCTGTATAATGGCCATTGGCCACACATGATGCTCCATCCTGTATAACGGCCACACATGATGCTCCATCCTGTATAACGGCCACACATGATGCTCCATCCTGTATAATGGCCACACAATGCTCCATACTGTATAATGGCCGCACGTGATGCTCCATACTGTATTATGACCACACATGATGCTCAATACTGTATAATGACCGCACATGATGCTCCATACTGTATATTGGCAGCACATGATGCTCCATACTGTATAACGGCCACACATGATGCTCCATCCTGTATAACGGCCACACATGATGCTCCATACTGTATAATGGCCACACATGATGCTCCATACTGTATAATGGCCACACACTGCTCCATACTGTATAATGGCCGCACAAGATGCTCCATACTCTATAATGGCCACACAATGCTCCATACTGTATAACGGCCACACATGATGCTCCATACTGTATAATGGCCACACATGATGCTCCATACTGTATAATGGCCACACATGATGCTCCATACTGTATATTGGCAGCACATGATGCTCCATACTGTATAACGGCCACACATGATGCTCCATCCTGTATAACGGCCACACATGATGCTCCATACTGTATAATGGCCACACATGATGCTCCATACTGTATAATGGCCACACACTGCTCCATACTGTATAATGGCCGCACAAGATGCTCCATACTGTATAATGGCCACACAATGCTCCATACTGTATAACGGCCACACATGATGCTCCATACTGTATAATGGCCACACATGATGCTCCATCCTGTATAACGGCCACATGATGCTCCATACTGTATAATGGCCACACATGATGCTCCATCCTGTATAATGGCCACACACAGTTCTCCATACTGTATAATGACCCCCCCTCTTGTATGCATGGCTCATATTCCCCACCCCCCTGTATGTATGGCTCATATTCCCCACCCCCCTGTATGAATGGCTCATATTCCACCCCCCCTGTATGCATGGCTCATATTCCACCCCCACCCCCGTATGCATGGCTCATATTCCACCCCCCCCTGTATGCATGGCTCATATTCCACCCCCCCCCCGTATGCATGGCTCATATTCCACTCCCCCCGTATGCATGGCTCACATTCCACCCCCCCCTGTATGCATGGCTCACATTCCACCCCCCCCCCCTGTATGCATGGCTCACATTCCACCCCCCCCTGTATGCATGGCTCAAATTCCTCCACACACCCCCCCCCCCGTGTGCATGGCTCATATTCCTCCACCCCCCACACCTGTATGCATGGCTCATATTCCTCCACCCCCCATCTTGAATGGCGCGGCTTACCGTCCTCCTTCTTCCCCCCTCCCCTGTCCCCCCATCCCTCATACTCACCTGCTCCTCACCGCGCGGCCGCGAGGTCCCTCTGGCTGTCCCGACTCCCGGCGCGCTGCACCTTCTTCCTGCGTGAGCGGTCAGGTGATACCGCTCTGCTCATTAAGGTCATGAATATGCGCATATTCATGACCTTAATTAGCGGTACCACGTGACCGCTCATTAAGGATGAGCTCCAGACGCCGAGACCAGGCATCGCTGGAGCAGCAGGGTGAGTATTGTCTTCAAGGAGGGCGGATGGGAGGCGGGCGGGAGTCTTGGGCGGCCAGTTGGGGCGGGGTCGTTCGGGAGGTGACCCAACTTTAAAAAAAAAAAAACCTTGCTCAGGTGCCGCCCCCTGCATTGTCCCCGCCCTAGGCACGTGCCCTCACGTGCCTAGTGGCAAATACGGCCCTGGTTGTAGTACTATTTTCCACTGTATGGCGGTTTTTGTGGCACGGTTAGGCATGTACTGAACAGTATATTATTTTAGCATGTCTTATAGGCCACTGTATGGGTGTCATGATCCAGACCAGGTTTTGAGTCCTGTTTTCCCTTTTTCCCGGTCTGGTCATGTCAAGAGTTAACCTTTCTCAGCCTCTGTCTGGGTTCAGGTTGGCTATTTATCATCGCTGCTTCCTGCAGGCGATGTCAGTTATAGTTTTTCCCTAGTGGTGCTGTAGCTGACTCTGACTGCTCTGATTTGTCCTGCTGCGTTTGCTGTCTGAACCCGTGTCTCTGTTTTCCCCTATTCCCGTCTTGACTCTGTGTTTCCCTTTAGTGTGCTGACTCCCTGGTTTTGACTTGGCTTGTATCCAGACGACCTGCTTCTGTCTTTTGGCTTATCCGCTCCTGACCATTACTGACTCCCTGGCTTGTCTCTGACCGTGAGTTTGCTTATTCCTTTGGTACTGCGCAACAGTCTAGGATTTGACCTGGCTTGTTTGACTATTCTGCTGCCATCTGTCACTGCTGCACTACTGGCCAGCTCTGTTTAGGTGCAGTCCTACTTCCACTCTACTGCCATCTAGTGGATCTTGTACCTACCTGCATTGCAGCAGCATGAAAATGAGACTTATAATTGTGGGACAGAAACTGACTGAAATCATATGGCAGGAATAGTTGAAGGAGTCAGGAAGGCGGAGCTAATATCTACCAACACCTTAAGTGACCATAGTGACTGCTCCATAGTTCGCCTTTAGCAAAACATTATATAAATGGATATTTTAAAGTAAGCCTTTTCTTAAAAACATAATATAAGAATATATTAATGCAATAAAAATTGTAGCACCGGCCCTTTAAAAACATCTCATTGTCATCGACTCTTTCAAGAACCTCACTGCGCCAGGACAAGGTGACAGCGAATCTTTTATAAATGTCTTTCCAAAGCCGAGAAAATTGTAGAGCGTTAATGTGTTCGGAAGAGATAGCGATGAAGCGCCATGAATCACTGCGAGTCTTAAGAGCTGATCCGTGCATGTGACCCGATAAGTATCACCCCAGGGCGATATCAATAAGCTGCTGGATATTGTCTACATTCATCATAACACAGAGGTTTGTTCAGCTCATATCAAAGTCTTACATCCTGGTATAATCTACGGATATCTCCACTCAGTCAACAGCCGTTAATTACATGTCTTAAAGGGGCGGCGTCCTAATTATAACATGTTTTGTAGCACAATTGAATATTTTCATGGATGTTGAAAAAACAAGGTTTTTCCGATAATGTTTTAGAGAGTGTCGGGGGAGGGAGACGATTTTACTGGAAGAAATGTCAGATATCAGATCCTGGAAATCAGCAGCAGGTCAAAGAAAATCATTTTCTTACATCAAAGCTGAAATTATAGCAACAGTAAGAAAAATTGAGTAAACATGCGGATTATAAAATCTTGTTTCTATAAACGGAATCACAATTCCCACAATGATAAAGTAATCATTACTAATCAATTATCTTCCTGATGAGACCTGGATGGATAAAAGAAATTACCCTGGTAATAGGTCATATGGACATGAATATAAATGTACCAGAATATAACTTCTATAATACTGCTCCTATGTACAAGAATATAACTACTATAATACTGCCCCTATGTACAAGAATATAACTACTATAATACTGCCCCTATGTACAAGAATATAACTACTATAATACTACCCCATGTACAAGAATATAACTACTATAATACTGCCCCTATGTACAAGAATATAACTACTATAATACTGCTCCTATGTACAAGAATATAACTACTATAATACTGCCCCTATGTACAAGAATATAACTACTATAATACTGCCCCTATGTACAAGAATATAACTACTATAATACTGCCCCCTATGTACAGGAATATAACTACTATAATACTGCTCCTATGTACAGGAATATAACTACTATAATACTGCCCCTATGTAAAAGAATATAACTACTATAATACTGCTCCTATGTACAGGAATATAACTACTATAATACTGCCCCTATGTAAAAGAATATAACTACTATAATACTGCCCCCTATGTACAAGAATATAAGTACTATAATACTGCCCCTATGTACAAGAATATAACTACTATAATACTGCTCCTATGTACAAGAATATAACTACTATAATACTGCTCCTATGTACAAGAATATAACTACTATAATACTGCTCCTATGTACAAGAATATAACTACTATAATACTGCTCCCTATGTACAAGAATATAACTACTATAATACTTCCCCATGTAGAAGAATATAACTACTATAATACTGCCCCTATGTACAAGAATATAACTACTATAATACTTCCCCATGTAGAAGAATATAACTACTATAATACTGCTCCCTATGTACAAGAATATAACTACTATAATACTTCCCCATGTAGAAGAATATAACTACTATAATACTGCTCTTATGTACAAGAATATAAGAACTATAATACTGCTCCTATGTACAAGAATATAACTACTATAATACTGCTCCTATGTACAAGAATATAACTACTATAATACTTCCCCATGTAGAAGAATATAACTACTATAATACGGCCCCTATGTACAAGAATATAACTACTATAATACTACCCCATGTACAAGAATATAACTACTATAATATTGCCCCTATGTACAAGAATATAACTACTATAATACTTCCCCATGTAGAAGAATATAACTACTATAATACTGCCCCTATGTACAAGAATATAACTACTATAATACTGCCCCTATGTACAAGAATATAACTACTATAATACTTCCCCATGTAGAAGAATATAACTACTATAATACTGCTCCTATGTACAAGAATATAACTACTATAATACTGCCCCTATGTACAAGAATATAACTACTATAATACTTCCCCATGTAGAAGAATATAACTACTATAATACTGCCCCTATGTACAAGAATATAACTACTATAATACTACCCCATGTACAAGAATATAACTACTATAATATTGCCCCTATGTACAAGAATATAACTACTATAATACTGCTCCTATGTACAAGAATATAACTACTATAATACTGTCCCTATGTACAAGAATATAACTACTATAATACTGCCCCTATGTACAAGAATATAACTACTATAATACTGCTCCCTATGTACAAGAATATAACTACTATAATACTGCTCCTATGTACAAGAATATAACTACTATAATACTGCTCCTATGTACATGAATATAACTACTATAATACTGCTCCTATGTACAAGAATATAACTACTATAATACTGCTCCTATGTACAAGAATATAACTACTATAATACTGCTCCTATGTACAAGAATATAACTACTATAATACTGCTCCCTATGTACAAGAATATAACTACTATAATACTGCCCCTTTGTACAAGAATATAACTACTATATTACTGCCCCTATGTACAAGAATATAACTACTATAATACTGCCCCTATGTACAAGAATATAACTACTATAATACTGCTCCTATGTACAAGAATATAACTACTATAATACTGCTCCTATGTACAAGAATATAACTACTATAATACTGCTCCTATGTACAAGAATATAACTACTATAATACTGCTCCTATGTACAAGAATATAACTACTATAATACTGCCCCTATGTACAAGAATATAACTACTATAATACTGCTCCTATGTAAAAGAATATAACTACTATAATACTGCTCCTATGTACAAGAATATATATTTTCTCAAGTCTTTGGACAGTTCTCTTCTCCTCTTTCTGTTTTCCATGCTTAGTGTGGCACACAATGCAAAGATTGATTCAACTTCTCCCCTTTTTATCTGATTTCAGGTCTGATTTTTCATATTGCCTACACCTGTTACTTGCCACAGGTAAGTGTGAACGAGCATCACATGCTTGAAACAAAGTTGTGGTTAGCAATTATTTTTGAAAGGTGCCAACAATTTTGTCCGGCCCATTTTTGGAGTTTTGTGTGAAATTACCGTATGTCCAAATTGCCTTTTTATCTCTGTTTTTTTTTTGTATTGTTCCATTACACAGAATAGAAATAAACATGTGAAATCGTGGTAATGTTCTGGGGGAAATACTTCATTTTCTGGAACAATTTCAAGGGCACAAACACTTTTGGCCATGACTGTAACTACTATAAGGATTTAAGGTGCGCACTCAGCGATAGGTAGAAGAGTGCAGGCTGAACGGGAGAATCCAAATAAAGGCAAATAGTAGGAAATCAGCAACATGGAGAATTTTTTTTTACATGATTTACATATATTTACAGGACAATATTTCAGCACAGTGCTGGACAGAAGAATATGCTGGAGGTAAAATGAAGATATACAGAATTAAATAATTGTGGAAAACTGGGAAATAAAGCAGCGCAAAATAGGGTTTTACCGGTAAAACGTGCACAGAAATGGATCTGGTGCTGCACCTAAGCAACATATAACACCTGCAGGTATCAGCTGCTGCCATAAGACATAGAAAACAAACAGATCCGGGTGAAGTGTCACTTGATGCGCTGCTGATGAATCTGACAAACGAGTGATATCCGTGAAAACTTTATTATTAAGGTTTAAAAGTCAACGCAGGATCTCATCATCAGGACAAAACCCAAGTCTACACCATACAGAATTACTGTCCTGTGCACTATATGTAATACACGCTAATGAACCTGTTCTATGCCTGGGGTGGAGAGTCTGTCTGTCTCTCTGTGTCTCTCTCTGAGTCTCTCTCGCTCTCACTGTATCTCTCTATGTCTATCTGCCTCTCTCTCTCTCTGTCTCTCCCTGTTTCTCTCTGTGTCTCTATCTGTCTCTCTATATGTCTCTTTATCTCTCTCTGCCTCTCTGTCTCTCTCTTTCTCTTTGTGTGTCTCTGTCTATGTCTCTCTATGTCTATCTGCCTCTCTCTGTCTGTCTCTCTTTGTCTCTCTTTGTCTCTCTTTGTTTCTCTCTCTTTGTGTGTCTGTCTCTCTCTGTCTCTCTCTGTCTAACTCTTTCTTTCTTTGTTTCTCTTTATCTTTGTGTGTCTCTGTCTATGTCTCTCTCTTTTTCTCTGTGTCTCTCTGTCTCTTTCTCTTTCTCTCTCTTTATCTCTCACTTTGTGTCTCTGTCTATATCTCTCTGTCTCGCTCTGTCTTTCTCTATGTCTCTCTCTGTGTCTCTCTCTCTCTTTCTCTTTCTGTCTCTGTCTTTGCCTCTCTGTGTCTCTCTCTGTCTCTCTATATCACTGTCTCTCTCTGTCTTTATCTTTGTGTCTCTCTGTCTCTATCTGTCTCTCTCTGTATCTCTTTGTCTCTTTCTGTCTCTCTCTGCCCCTCTCTCTCTTTCTCTTTTTGTATCTCTTGGCTCTGTAGGTGTCACCGTGCCTCCAGGGTTTAGGTGAGGACTGCAATTAGCTGTCCTGCCGGGCTCTGAAATAAGGCGCAGAGGTCCTTACTCCCTCGGCGTTCCGGCTACCGGGAATTTGGGGCTGGTCCCCTTCTGGTATCCTCTCCTTAGCTTCGACTTCCTTCATGCTCGCTGCAATACAATTCTGCATTCCAATATCTCTTTCTGGGAGCTGCAGCTCTGAGGGCATGCACAGCTCCGTTAACCCTTTGTCCTCCTCAGACTCTGGTCTGGAACAAACTAACAGAACTCCTGTCTGGAGCTCTGCCAGGAACTGACTCCTGTGTGGAACTGACTAACTTTCCCTACAGACTACCAGTTATATCTATATGGGGATTGACCTAATAAATAGGAGCAGGAGCTCCCCCTGGTGGCGTGGAGTGTGAAATGTGTTGCATGTTTGTGATACCTGGATGCAGTTATCCTTCTTTGCCTCCAAACGTAGCATCACTCTCCCCGAGAGGAAAGCAATACCACTGCGACGACCAGGACCCTGGGGCGCCACATCTCTATCTTCCTGTCTCTCTGTGTCTCTCAGCATCAATGGGACACGGAGCAGATATATACAGTACAGGTGCATTATTGTCCTGGACACCATCGTACTAAACATACCTGTATTCACAAGGCTAGGGTGCACTGCGCTCTCCATCACTGGTGGGATATCAGCCATAAAGGGGTTAATTTTAGAAGGTGAACCAAAAGCGTGACTTCCCATTACTGCACACCCGGAGTCTGTATATCTTCACTTTACCTCCCCCGCAATGTTTAAAAAAGACCCTTGATGGGTCGAAACTTAAATGCGACTTGTCACTCTATATTCTTCTACCCAGCACTGTGCTGAAATATTGTCCTGGAAATAAATAGATAAATGCAAACAATCATTTATAAACTTCTCCATGCGAGTGCGGCCGATCATCAATAGGTAGACAGAACGGTCAAAAAAAAGATGGCCTCTGTCTGCTGCAGATGGGCCCTCGTAGGACTCATTACGCTTTGCCGGAGCTCAAATGTGCTTGTCTAAGGATATTTCACCTGATGAGGACGTTTTGCCGCAGATTAATGGCGTCCACCGGGAAACATTTATTGCTGTAACCTAATAAGAAGCGTTTGTAGCAGAGGAGTAGAAACGGCTGATTACACAAGTTACTTCTGAAGATCTTTACCTGACACCACAAGTTATACAGGATCGATGCAAAGGGAAGAAGGAAAAATAAAAGTGCGTTCCGACAATCTTGGGGAGTGAGGACGTATAACACTGCAGGCACCGCTCTACAGGCGGTTTTCTATGTGGTTGGATCTCTTGTGAAGGCACTGTTATAAGGTTGGAAACATTATATGGACACTGCTATATAGCTGGCACTATTAAAATAACATTCTCATGTTATTGTTGGGGAGTGAGGACGTATAACACTGCAGGCACCGCTCTACAGGCGGTTTTCTATGTGGTTGGATTTCTTGTGAAGGCACTGTTATATGGTTGGAAACATTATATGGACACTGCTATATAGCTGGCACTATTAAAATAACATTCTCATGTTATTGTTGGGGAGTGAGGACGTATAACACTGCAGGCACCGCTCTACAGGCGGTTTTCTATGTGGTTGGATTTCTTGTGAAGGCACTGTTATATGGTTGGAAACATTATATGGACACTGCTATATAGCTGGCACTATTAAAATAACATTCTCATGTGTTGAGCACGAAAGTGGCAATGTTATATAGCTGGTTCTATTATCGAGGGCACTGATATGTGACTGGCACTGTCGTTGGGTCACGAGTATAAATAGGTGGCAACTTATAATGCACCGTGATCAGATGGTTCTATAATGTGGACATTTGAAGACACAATCCACAGATATACAGCTGGCACTATTATACTGTATTAGATTAGGGAGAGCAAGGAAAGAAAACAAGGGGAAGGATGTGTAATTAAAATGTAACTTTTATTCTTATATTCATTTAAAACCTTTTAATTCAGATACCATTTACAGTTACAACTGTGATCCACTAAATCCCGATTAGTGTTGATGTAGAAATTTAAATTGAGACTGGATCCCTAACTATTGTCCCTTGCAAATTATAAGTCACCATATTTAATATAAGGCAGCTCTAATTAATGCAGTGTATTTGCGGTTTGCTGCTCTGTAATGGCGCACATGTAATCTATTCCGTCATCGTGATCTGTTACACACAGACTCAATCGTGATTCTACATTAGACACACTATCGGGACATGTGTCCCTGATGCTCATTTCGGCAGGATACCGGCTTTTTCTAAGGGCTTTAGAAGAATTCGGTATCCCAAAGAAACGCGCGTCAGGGACACATGTCCCAATAATGTGTCTAATGTAGAAATTATTAAGTTGCAGAGGCAACTTCTGGATTTTAGCAACTCTGCCCCGAAATCAAATGCACGCATGTCGCTGCCTACAAAGTTCAGTGGGGTTCGTTATCATTACCGTGGATTCCTTAAATCAGTATACAGAGAATTTATGCCTCTATTGTGGGGGCACTGGACATTTTTCCATCAACTGTCCCAATAAAAGGACCATAGCCCTCACAAATGCCAAAACTGCAAGCAATTTAGACCTTTCGGAACAGACAGATCCGGTTATGGAGACCGTCTCATCCATAATGCAGGATAAAGGCAAATAGCAACAACCACCGTCTCATTTTGCCGTTCCCATACAGGTCATAATTGTGAGCCAAAAAATGCAATGTTCTGCCATGTTAGATTCTGGAGCAGGAGGGGATTTCATGGTCTTACAATTCACACTTGACAATAACACTGTGTGGCGCCCCAGTGTCCTGGTCATCACAGTAGCATTGCTTTCCTCACGGGCAGAGTGATGTTTGGAAGCAATAAAGGATAACTCTCATCAGGTAACCACAATGCACACAACATGTTCACACTCCAGGCTACAAGGGGGAGCTTTTGATCCTATTTCTAGGTGACTCCCCTATATATGCAAATATATTGTGGTTTGGAGGGAAGTCAGTCAGACTTAGGGAGATTGTCATAGAGACAGAAGAGAGCAGACCGACATAGAGTGTCAGAGGTTCTGAAGGGGCCGTGTAGTCTGGAAAGAGGCATACAGAAGGAAAGGACATTGCTCAGTGAACGTGAAGGACAGCGAAGCACAGGAGGGTGATATCAGGGGAGACCAGCTATGAGCAGGCTGCCTCCCTCTGAAGCGCAGATAACCGGTAGCCGGAACACCGAGGTTGTAAGGGACTCTACGACTTACATCAGAGACTGGCAGGACAGCTGAACTGCAAGTTACCTGTCCGCCACACACACCTGAGACGCAGTAACACATAGAAATCCTCCCAAAAAATGTGCAGTAAAAGACAACATTTTTCTAAATAATTTGATACTTTATTGGAAATAATAATAATAATAATCTAAAAAATTAATTACAGCTGATAATAGAAGCACATAGAGTAAAAGTACAAAGAAAGTCCAACAATTAATAATAGATATCAATATAATATACTGGATAATGCATAAAAAAATGCGCAAAAAATAAATATATGAAAATTTATATATAAAAAATGTGACACAAAAATCTTGTGAAATAAACAAAAATGTCATACACTGCAAATTCTATTAATATTTCAAATATCTAGTGTATAGACCTAAGTATGCACCAAATATTTCATATTAGGGATAATAAATGCTATCAAATGTGCAACAGTGCAAAAAAAGTGCAAAGAGCGCTGATGCCTCAGTTTCACAAGGGTGTAACCCAACTAACAAAGTGCGATAGTGCTGGATAGTATATAATAAATCAAGTATATCCAAATTAGGAATCACTTAATCAAAGCACTACCGTGCAAAAAATAATCTAAAGTGCCGTGGTGCCAAAATTATAATATGCATATACCCAGCCGGTAGATACTAACAAATATATAAAGGGCTCCTCATACCTAATGTGCTCCTGGTCTCTATGCGCGTTTCGGCATTTGCCTTCTTCCGGGGGGCATATTGATACTTTGATTAAGTGATTCCTAATTTGGATATACTTGATTTATTATATACTATCCAGCACATTGTTAGTTGGGTTACACCCTTGTGAAACTGTGGCATCAGCACTCTTTGCACTTTTTTTGCGCTGTTGCACATTTGATAGCATTTATTATCCCTTATATGATATATTTGGTGCATACTTAGGTCTATACACTAGATATTTGAAATATTAATAGAATTTGCAGTGTATGACATTTTTGTTTACTTCACAAGATTTTTGTGTCACATTTTTTATATATAAATTTTCATATATATTTTTTTCACTTTTTTGTATGCATTATCCAGTATATTATATTGATATCTATTATTAATTGTTGGGCTTTCTTTGTTCTTTTACTCTATGTGCTTCTGTTATCAGCTGTAATTAATTTTTTAGATTATTATTATTTCCAATAAAGTATTAAATTATTTAGAAAAATATTGTCTTTTACGGCACATTTTTTGGGAGGATTTCATTGTTAATTGGAGCATGACAAATTTGATTTTACATACAATTGGTTTACTTTCTGATTGAGCAGTAACACTTAGAGCCCGGGTCATGCTAGAGTCCCTGTAAAAAGGCTCGAGTTACCTGGCATGCAGGTATTGTTTTCTCCTATATGGGGGACAGAGAGAATAACTGTGAGGACCTTATGTGAAGCCATAGGCAGTAAGGGACTACAACACCACCGCACTAGAGGATGGCTTTCATCTCCACCTAGTAAAGGGGACTCTGGATTCACTTCCAAGCCGGCCGGACCCTGCCTGCCCTGTGATCTGGTGCCCTGGACTGTGGTTGCCTGAAGTCTTCAGTAAACCAGGTAAAGAGACTGTAAACCTGTGTCCTTGTTCTTTACTGCACCTCTCACCATTTACTATCTGTACATCGGGAGCCCTGGGGATATACTTCATCTGTGGGAAGGTATACCATCTAGCTGCCATAACATCACCCCAGAGGACCCCTCAAAGCAGCGTCGGTCACCCTGACTGAATACCACAGGTGGCGTCATGAACATAAACTTTATTCAATTTCCCTTTTACATGGGCGCCCAGGGCCACGGACCGTGTCGCCACCGTGACATCCCCCTGTGAACACCGGACCCCGTACCAGGTACCCCACGGCCCTGGTTGGGCGACTTATCTGCAAGTAGGACTAATCCATGCCCATCGATATGGAAACGGTGGATGGATCACCTTTATCGTCTGGACCTGTTACTTACGAGACAATTGAACTGGAAATCTGTATTGAACGAATTCATCATGAAGCAGTTAGTTTTCATCTTATTTCATCTCCAAAATTTCCAGTTATTCTAGGAATTCCCTGGTTTTCAATCCATAACCCATCTATCAACTGGGCATCAAGGACCATTACCTTTCCCTCTGAGTACTGTAAGAACAATTGCCATGCTAAGGTATCTGTGTACAAACAAATTCAAGTTGATAAACAACCACCTCAGTACCAGAAGTTCAGTGAGGTCTACAGTAAGAAGAAAGCCGGTCAGCTGCCTCCTCATCGTCCTTACGACTGTCCCATTGAATTGCTTCCTGGAGCATCAATTCCATTTCGGCAAATTTATAATCTTTCTGAACTGGAATTGAAAGCACTAAAGGAATACCTAGACAAAATTTTAGAGAAAGGCTTTATTCAACCTTCTTCTTCGCCAACTGGAGCACCCTTGTTTTTTTGTAGAAAAGAAGGACTCAACCCTGTATTGATTATAGAGAAATCAATAAAATTATCATTAAGAATTGCTACCCACTCCCCTTAATCCCTGAGTTGCTGGAGAGACTGCGTTCTGCCAGACGTTTTACCAAGCTTGATCTAAGAGGGGCTTACAATCTCATACGAATCCGCCCGTGAGATGAGTGGAAAACCACCTTTAGAACTAGATATGAACATTTTGAATATCTGGTTATGCTTTCAGCCTTAGCAACGCCCACCCCCCCCCCCACCCCGCCACCTTTCAGCACTTCATCAATGATGCTTTTCAAAATTTCTTGGATCAATTTGTTGCTGTTTATCTCAATAACATTCTTATATTTTCAGATACCCTGGAGGAGCATCGCAGACATGTCCAGTTAGTCCTGGAACATCTACAGGACAACCATCTCTATATCAAAGTAAAAAAAAATGTGATTTTGAACAAACCAGGACTCAATTACTGGGATATATCATTTCCCCAGAAGGTCTGAGCATGGAAGATGCCAATCATCGGGTGACTGTCCTTACTGCCTACAAAAATTTTGAATTTATCCGTACAGCTTAGAGGTGGTCTGCAAGACAAGCACGTTGGGCCTTGTTTCTCTACAGTTTAATTTTATAATTTCTTATCAGCCTGGTTCAAGTAATGTCAAAGCTGATGCTCTGTCCAGGATATTTACTGAACCTGAACCTCAGAAGGGATTTTGGATGCAGAACCACCAAATATATGTCCATGAATCTGCTCGACTTGAAGTCCTCAATCTTGACCATGATTCAAAACTAGTAGGACGCCCTGGAGTAATCAAAACGCAAGAACTACTGCTTCATTTTTTTGGGTGGCCTGTTTGTAGGAAGGATGTGAGAAAATATGTTTCTTCCTGTTTAACACGTACATGGAACAAGACTCCACGATCTTCACCTCTAGGACTTCTTCATTCTCTTCCAGTTCCATCCAGGCCTTGGGGATCTATCTCAATAGATTTTATCGTGGACCTACCTCCATCTAAAGAAATGACTGTTATCCTTGTTGTGGTAGATCGGCTCACCAAGATGGCCCATTTTATTCTGACTAAAGGAATTCCTACCGCTGAACAAACCGCATAATTAGTGGTCAAAGAAGTATTCAGACTGAATGGTATTCCTTACAATGTCATTTCTGAGAGAGGTGTTCAGTTTACATCAAGAAAACCTTCTGTACAGCGTTAGGAGTTACTGTCAATTTGTCTACTGCCTTCCACCCACAATCCAATGGACAGACTGAAAGAACTAACAAAACCCTTGAACAATACCTGCGCTGTTTTATTTCTTACCTACAGGACGACTGGGTGGATTATCTACCAACAGCAGAATTTCCGTATAACTCCAAACACAGTTCTACATCCCAAATCCCATTTTTTTGCTAACTATGGCTTGCATCCGGTATTTATTCCTAATCTTCCATTCAATACCTCAGTTCCTGCTGTTACAAACAGACTTACAGAATTTCAGAAAGCTAAAAAAAAACCTGAGATGTTACAAAAGGCCCAATAAGATAATAAAGAAACAACAGATAAACGTCGCAAAGCCCCTCGTACCCTTCAGCTTGGTGGCAAGGTTTGGCTTTCTACCAAAAATCTGAAGACAAACGTACCGTCTTCTAAATTGGGTTAAAAAATTCATAGGACCTTTCCACATTTCTGCACAAATTAACCCAGTTGCTTTCCGTTTAAAACTTCCTAGCAGCCTTAAAATTCTCCCTGTGTTCTATGTGTCCTTTCTCCTTTCTCAAGCCTTTCAGTGAGAACCCATTTCCAGGAAGAACTCAGCCACCTCCTCCACCAAAAAAAGTCCATGACGAAGAAGATTACACCGTGGATGGAATTCTGGACTCTAGAAAATATAGAAAGAGGCTACAATATTTGGTACAATGGAGGGGTTATTTGTGGGAGCTGGAGAGCAGCGTCCGTGCACCTGGGCTTACTGGAGCTTTTCATCTGAGACATCCAGAGAAGCCAGCGCCTGAGATGTCCAGAGGCCATCCTGGAAGAAGGGGAGTACTGTCAGGATTCGAACCCTCCAGACAGTAGCTCTTTCCTCTGAGGTATTCAGCTTGCTGGACAGTTCTGTGCTAACCCAAATACTTGTACCTATGTTGTTGCTGAAGTCTCCACCCTGAGTTTCCTGTTGATCAACACCCTGAGTTCCTGATTGCACACCCTATTTAAACCTGGCCTTGCTCTCCTTTCCTTGTGTGATTATTGAGCTACCAGCATCCAGTCAAGCTCCCTTCCACCTGCTATTCCTTCAAATGACATTGCTGCTTCTAATAAGAACTTTGGCTTCCTTGACTGTGATTCCTGCTTATTCCTTCAAGCTACACTGCTGCTCCTGGTAAACGACCTCTTGCTTCCTTGACTACGATTCCTGCTTATCTTATCACTAGATGGTGGCCCGATTGTAACGCATCAGGTATTCTAGAATATGTCTGTATGTATGTGCGTCGCGCTTAGCACAGCCACGTAGTATATAGCACAGGCACGTAGTATATAACACAGCCACGTAGTATATATATTACAGCCACGTAGTATATAACACAGCCATGTAGTATATAACACAGCCACGTAGTATATAACACAGCCACATAGTATAGAGCACAGTCACGTAGTATATAGCACAGCCACATAGTATATAGCACAGGCACGTAGTATATAACACAGCCACGTAGTATTTAACACAGCCACGTAGTATATAGCACAGCCACGTAATATATAGCACAGCCCACGCAGTATATAACACAGGCCACATAGTATATAACACAGGCCACGCAGTATATAACATAGCCCATTTAGTATATAACACAGCCCACATAGTAGATAGCAGTGTGGGCACCATATCCCTGTTAAAAAAAAAAAAAGTTATATACTCACCCTCCGGCTTCCACCAAAGCTGTCCCGATGCGCGCGATCTTCCAAGTGATGCATTGCGAAATTACCCAGATGACTTGGCAGTCTCGCGAGACTACTAAGTCACTGGGAACGGAAGCTGGCGGCAGCATCGCGTGCAACGGTGGACGGCGGAAGGTGAGAATAGTACAATTTTTCCGGCCGCGACCAATCAGTGATGCGGGATTTCAGCAACAGACAAACAGACAAACAGACGGAAGTACCCCTTAGACGATTTTATAGATGGATATAGCTCTATATAGGGAGCTCCCCCTAGTGGTGGCTGCAGACAGAATATTATCATGTATCTCTGTATACAGGGAGCTCTGTTATGAACAGGTGATTCAGAACCACAATGGACCTGGTGGTTACGAGCACAGAAAATGACCTGATAGTTGCTAATCACATAGGACGAGCTCTGAGACGTGGGAACTCTGCTGACCACAAGTCCTAATCCTATCATACCACACTAAAGGTAGCCGTGGAGCGTTCCTGACCAGACCTAGACGCCTCGGCACAGCCTGAGAAACTAGCTAGCCCTGAAGTTAGAAAAATAAGCCTACCTTGCCTCAGAGAAATTCCCCAAAGGAAAAGGTAGCCCCCCACATATAATGACTGTGAGTAAGATGAAAATACAAACACAGGGATGAAATAGATTTTAGCAAAGTGAGGCCCGACTTACTGAATAGACCGAGGATAGGAAAGATAGCTTTGCGGTCAGCACAAAAACCTACAAACAACCACGCAGAGGGGGCAAAAAGACCCTCCGCACCGACTAACGGTACGGAGGTGCTCCCCCTGCGTCTCAGAGCTTTCAGCAAGCAAGAAAAACTGATATAGCAAGCTGGACAGAAAAAATAGCAAACAAAAGTAACACAAGCAGAACTTAGCTTATGCAGGGCAGACAGGCCACAAGAACGATCCAGGAGAAAGCAAGACCAATACTGGAACATTGACTGGAGGCCAGGAACAAAGAACTAGGTGGAGTTAAATAGAGCAGCACCTAACGACTTAACCTCGTCACCTGAGGAAGGAAACTCAGAAGCCGCAGCCCCACTCACATCCACCAGAGGAAGCTCATAGACAGAACCAGCCGAAGTACCACTCATGACCACAGGAGGGAGCTTGACCACAGAATTCACAACAGTACCCCCCCTTGAGGAGGGGTCACCGAACCCTCACCAGAGCCCCCAGGCCGACCAGGATGAGCCAAATGAAAGGCACGAACCAGATCGGCCGCATGAACATCAGAAGCAAAGACCCAGGAATTATCTTCCTGACCATAACCCTTCCACTTAACCAGGTACTGGAGTTTCCGTCTCGAAATACGAGAATCCAAAACCTTCTCCACTATATACTCCAACTCCCCCTCAACCAAAACCGGGGCAGGAGGATCAACGGATGGAACCACAGGTGCCACGTATCTCCGCAACAATGACCTATGGAATACGTTATGGATGGAAAAAGAAGCTGGAAGGGTCAAACGAAAAGACACAGGATTAAGAACCTCAGAAATCATATACGGACCAATGAAACGAGGCTTAAACGTAGGAGAGGAAACTTTCATAGGAATATAACGAGATGACAACCAAACCAAATCCCCAACACGAAGTCGGGGACCCACACAGAGCCTGCGGTTAGCGAAACGTTGAGCCTTCTCCTGAGACAATGTCAAATTGTCCACCACATGAGTCCAAATCTGCTGCAACCTATCCACCACAGTATCCACACCAGGACAGTCAGAAGACTCAACCTGCCCTGAAGAGAAACGAGGATGGAAACCAGAATTGCAGAAAAATGGCGATACCAAAGTAGCCGAGCTGGCCCGATTATTAAGGGCGAACTCAGCCAAAGGCAAAAAGGACACCCAATCATCCTGATCGGCAGAAACAAAACATCTCAGATATGTTTCCAAGGTCTGATTGGTTCGTTCAGTCTGGCCATTTGTCTGAGGATGGAAAGCCGAGAAAAAAGACAAATCAATGCCCATCCTAGCACAAAAGGCTCGCCAAAACCTCGAAACAAACTGGGAACCTCTGTCAGAAACGATGTTCTCCGGAATGCCATGTAAACGAACCACATGCTGGAAGAACAATGGCACCAAATCAGAGGAGGAAGGCAATTTAGACAAGGGTACCAAATGGACCATCTTAGAGAAGCGATCACAAACAACCCAAATGACCGACATCTTCTGAGAGACGGGGAGATCCGAAATAAAATCCATAGAGATATGTGTCCATGGCCTCTTCGGGACTGGCAAGGGCAAAAGCAACCCACTGGCACGAGAACAGCAGGGCTTAGCCCGAGCACAAATCCCACAGGACTGCACAAACGAACGCACATCCCGTGACAGAGACGGCCACCAAAAGGATCTAGCCACCAAATCTCTGGTACCAAAGATTCCAGGATGACCAGCCAACACCGAACAGTGAACCTCAGAGATAACTCTACTCGTCCATTTATCAGGGACAAACAGTTTCTCCGCTGGGCGACGGTCAGGTCTATTAGCCTGAAATTTTTGCAGCACCCGCCGCAAATCAGGGGAAATGGCAGACAAAATTACCCCCTCTTTGAGAATACCCGCGGGCTCAGACAAACCCGGAGAGTCGGGCACAAAACTCCTAGACAGGGCATCCGCCTTCACATTTTTAGAGCCCGGAAGGTACGAAACTACAAAGTCAAAACGGGAGAAAAACAGCGACCAACGAGCCTGTCTAGGATTCAACCATTTGGCAGACTCAAGATAAGTCAAGTTCTTATGATCAGTCAAGACCACCACGCGATGCTTAGCTCCTTCAAGCCAATGACACCACTCCTCGAATGCCCACTTCATGGCCAGCAACTCTCGATTGCCAACATCATAATTACACTCAGCAGGCGAAAACTTCCTGGAAAAGAAGGCGCATGGTTTCATCACCGAGCCATCAGAACTTCTTTGCGACAAAACAGCCCCTGCTCCAATCTCAGAAGCATCAACCTCGACCTGGAACGGAAGCGAAACATCTGGTTGGCACAACACAGGGGCAGAAGAAAAACGACGCTTCAACTCTTGAAAAGCTTCCACAGCAGCAGAAGACCAATTGACCACATCAGCACCCTTCTTGGTTAAATCAGTCAACGGTTTAGCAATACTAGAAAAATTATTGATGAAGCGACGATAAAAATTAGCAAAGCCCAGGAACTTTTGCAGACTCTTCAGAGATGTCGGCTGAGTCCAATCATAAATGGCCTGAACTTTAACAGGGTCCATCTCGATAGTAGAAGGGGAAAAAATGAAACCCAAAAACGAAACCTTCTGAACACCAAAGAGACACTTTGACCCCTTCACAAACAAAGAATTCGCACGCAGGACCTGGAACACCATTCTGACCTGCTTCACGTGAGACTCCCAATCATCCGAGAAGACCAAAATATCATCCAAGTATACAATCAGGAATTTATCCAGGTACTCTCGGAAAATGTCATGCATAAAGGACTGAAACACCGATGGAGCATTAGAAAGCCCGAATGGCATAACCAGGTACTCAAAATGGCCCTCGGGCGTATTAAATGCTGTTTTCCATTCATCGCCCTGTTTAATACGCACAAGATTATACGCACCACGAAGATCTATCTTGGTGAACCAACTAGCCCCCTTAATCCGAGCAAACAAATCAGACAGCAGCGGCAAGGGGTACTGAAATTTGACCGTGATTTTATTTAGAAGGCGGTAATCAATACAAGGTCTCAGCGAACCATCCTTCTTGGCCACAAAAAAGAACCCTGCTCCCAATGGCGACGACGACCGGCGAATATGACCCTTCTCCAAAGATTCTTTTACGTAACTCCGCATAGCGGCGTGCTCAGGCACAGACAAATTAAACAGTCGACCTTTAGGAAACTTACTACCAGGAATCAAATCGATAGCACAATCACAATCCCTATGTGGAGGTAGGGCACTGGACTTGGGCTCATCAAATACATCCCAGTAATCCGACAAGAACTCTGGGACCTCAGAAGGGGTGGATGACGAAATAGACAAAAATGGAACATCACCATGTACCCCCTGACAACCCCAGCTGGACACAGACATAGATTTCCAATCCAATACTGGGTTATGGACCTGTAGCCATGGCAACCCCAACACGACCACATCATGCAGATTATGCAACACCAAAAAGCGAATATCCTCCTGATGCGCAGGAGCCATGCACATGGTCAGCTGGGTCCAGTACTGAGGCTTATTCTTGGCCAAAGGTGTAGCATCAATTCCTCTCAATGGAATAGGATACTGCAATGGCTCCAAGAAAAACCCACAGCGCCTAGCATACTCCAAGTCCATCAAATTCAGGGCAGCGCCTGAATCCACAAATGCCATGACAGAATAGGACGACAAAGAGCAGATCAAAGTAACGGACAAAAGAAATTTAGACTGTACCGTACCAATGGTGGCAGACCTAGCGAACCGCTTAGTGCGCTTAGGACAATCGGAGATAGCATGAGTGGAATCACCACAGTAAAAACACAGCCCATTCTGATGTCTGTGTTCTTGCCGTTCAGCTCTGGTCAAAGTCCTATCGCACTGCATAGGCTCAGGCTTATGCTCAGGTAATACCGCCAAATGGTGCACAGTTTTACGCTCACGCAAGCGTCGATCGATCTGAATGGCCAAAGACATAGACTCATTCAGACCAGCAGGCATAGGAAATCCCACCATGACATCCTTAAGGGCTTCAGAGAGACCCTTTCTGAAAATTGCTGCCAGAGCACATTCATTCCATTGAGTGAGCACAGACCACTTCCTAAATTTCTGACAATATATCTCCACCTCATCCTGACCCTGACACAGAGCCAACAAATTTTTCTCTGCCTGATCCACTGAATTAGGTTCATCATACAGCAATCCGAGCGCCAGAAAAAACGCATCAATATTACATAATGCAGGATCTCCTGGCGCAAGGGAAAATGCCCAGTCTTGAGGGTCGCCACGTAATAAAGAAATAATGATCTTAACTTGTTGTACTGGGTCACCAGAGGAGCGGGGTTTCAAAGCCAGAAACAGTTTGCAATTATTTTTGAAATTCAGAAACTTAGCTCTATCTCCAGAAAATAACTCAGGAATAGGAATTCTAGGTTCTAACATAGATTTCTGAACCATAATGTCTTGAATTTTTTGTACTCTTGCAGTGAGATTATCCACACAAGAAGACAGACCTTTAATGTCCATCACTACACCTGTGTCCTGAACCACCCAAATGTCTAGGGGAAGAGAAAGACAAAACACAGTGCAAAGAAAAAAAAATGGTCTCAGAACTTCTCTTTTCCCTCTATTGAGAAGCATTAGTACTTTGGGCCTCCAGTACTGTTATGAACAGGTGATTCAGAACCACAATGGACCTGGTGGTTACGAGCACAGAAAATGACCTGATAGTTGCTAATCACATAGGACGAGCTCTGAGACGTGGGAACTCTGCTGACCACAATTCCTAATCCTATCATACCACACTAAAGGTAGCCGTGGAGCGTTCCTGACCAGACCTAGACGCCTCGGCACAGCCTGAGAAGCTAGCTAGCCCTGAAGATAGAAAAATGAGCCTACCTTGCCTCAGAGAAATTCCCCAAAGGAAAAGGTAGCCCCCCACATATAATGACTGTGATGAAAATATAAACACAGGGATGAAATAGATTTTAGCAAAGTGAGGCCCGACTTACTGAATAGACCGAGGATAGGAAAGATAGCTTTGCGGTCAGCACAAAAACCTACAAACAACCACGCAGAGGGGGCAAAAAGACCCTCCGCACCGACTAACGGTACGGATGTGCTCCCCCTGCGTCTCAGAGCTTCCAGCAAGCAAGAAAAACCGATATAGCAAGCTAGACAGAAAAAAATAGCAAACAAAAGTAACACAAGCAGAACTTAGCTTATGCAGGGCAGACAGGCCACAAGAACGATCCAGGAGAAAGCAAGACCAATACTGGAACATTGACTGGAGGCCAGGAACAAAGAACTAGGTGGAGTTAAATAGAGCAGCACCTAACGACTTAACCTCGTCACCTGAGGAAGGAAACTCAGAAGCCGCAGCCCCACTCACATCCACCAGAGGAAGCTCATAGACAGAACCAGCCGAAGTATCACTCATGACCACCGGAGGGAGCTTGACCACAGAATTCACAACAGAGCTCCCCCTAGTGGTGACTGCAGACAGCATCTTATCATGTATCTCTGAATCCAGGGAGCTCCCCCTAGTGGTGGCTGCAGACAGGATCTTATCATGTATCTCTGTATACAGGGAGCTCCCCCTAGTGGTTACTGTAGACAGCATCTTATCATGTATCTCTGTATCCAGGGAGCTCCCCCTAGTGGTGGCTGCAGACAGCATCTTATCATGTATCTCTGTATACAGGGAGCTCCCCCTAGTGGTGGCTGCAGACAGTATCTTATCATGTATCTCTGTATACGGGGAGCTCCCCCTAGTGGTGGCTGCAGACAGGATCTTATCATGTATCTCTGTATACAGGGAGCTCCCCCTAGTGGTGGCTGCAGACAGGATCTTATCATGTATCTCTGTATACAGGGAGCTCCCCCTAGTGGTGGCTGCAGACAGGATCTTATCATGTATCTCTGTATACAGGGAGCTCCCCCTAGTGGTGACTGCAGACAGGATCTTATCATGTATCTCTGTATACAGGAGCTCCCCCTAGTGGTGACTGCAGACAGGATTTTATCATGTATCTCTGTATACAGGGAGCTCCCCCTAGTGGTGACTGCAGACAGGATCTTATCATGTATCTCTGTATACAGGGAGCTCCCCCTAGTGGTGACTGCAGACAGGAGCTTATCATGTATCTCTGTATACAGGGAGCTCCCCCTAATGGTGGCTGCAGACAGTATCTTATCATGTATCTCTGTATACAGGGAACTCCCCCTAGTGGTGGCTGCAGACAGTATCTTATCATGTATCTCTGTATACAGGGAGCTCCCCCTAGTGGTGACTGCAGACAGGATCTTATCATGTATCTCTGTATACAGGGAGCTCCCCCTAGTGGTGACTGCAGACAGGATCTTATCATGTATCTCTGTATACAGGGAGCTCCCCCTAGTGGTGACTGCAGACAGGATCTTATCATGTATCTCTGTATACAGGGAGCTCCCCCTAGTGGTTACTGCAGACAGCATCTTATCATGTATCTCTGTATCCAGGGAGCTCCCCCTAGTGGTGGCTGCAGACAGCATCTTATCATGTATCTCTGTATACAGGGAGCTCCCCCTAGTGGTGACTGCAGACAGCATCTTATCATGTATCTCTGTATACGGGGAGCTCCCCCTAGTGGTGGCTGCAGACAGTATCTTATCATGTATCTCTGTATACGGGGAGCTCCCCCTAGTGGTGGCTGCTGACAGGATCTTATCATGTATCTCTGTATACAGGGAGCTCCCCCTAGTGGTGGCTGCAGACAGGATCTTATCATGTATCTCTGTATACAGGGAGCTCCCCCTAGTGGTGGCTGCAGACAGGATCTTATCATGTATCTATGTATACAGGGAGCTCCCCCTAGTGGTGACTACAGACAGGATCTTATCATGTGTCTCTGTACACAGGGAGCTCCCCCTAGTGGTGACTGCAGACAGGATCTTATCATGTATCTCTGTACACAGGGAGCTCCCCCTAGTGGTGACTACAGACAGGATCTTATCATGTGTCTCTGTACACAGGGAGCTCCCCCTAGTGGTGACTGCAGACAGAATCTTATCATGTATCTCTGTATACAGGGAGCTCCCCCTAGTGGTGACTACAGACAGGATCTTATCATGTGTCTCTGTACACAGGGAGCTCCCCCTAGTGGTGACTGCAGACAGAATCTTATCATGTATCTCTGTATACAGGGAGCTCCCCCTAGTGGTGACTACAGACAGGATCTTATCATGTGTCTCTGTACACAGGGAGCTCCCCCTAGTGGTGACTACAGACAGGATATTATCATGTATCTCTGTATACAGGGAGCTCCCCCTAGTGGTGACTGCAGACAGGATCTTATCATGTATCTCTGTATACAGGATGCTCCCCCTAGTGGTGGCTGCAGACAGAATCTTATCATGTATCTCTGTATACAGGGAGCTCCCCCTAGTGGTGACTGCAGACAGAATCTCATCATAAGGTTTACTTTTTTTAGACTGTTTATGGGGGGCACTCTGTTGGCCTTGTATGTGAAAGGAGCCACTTGCCGAACACTTTGTATGGATGGCACTGTCTATGTAGTCATTGTGATCATGTTGGTAAAGGGGTCACAGACCTGGTGAGCTGAACTCTGGACTTTGCTTCTACTCCTCTGCACTACTGCTATTGCGGCAGGAATGTAGACATAGGGGGTGCAGTGTTGGCTGTTGCCCCCGGGCCCTGGAGTCTGCGGTGGTCCAGAGCTCACTCTATCACTAAGACCCCAGTATTATAAATGACAGATGATTGGGGGATTTTTCTCTGGGGCCAGAGGCTCTGGATACAGATGTAGAATTTTCTTTATCTGAGATGCTTTTATGCAGCAAGAAGCTGAATGTAAATTACGCAGCAAATTCCTCTACCCAGGACCGCTGCGATCGTCGCCCCCTCATAAAGTGCCCGCAGAATGGATGCATTAGGCTGGCACTAGGGGTTACACAGATAGAAGATTACCTGTGGAAACATCCAGCAGTAAAGCTTTATATCTTCACTAAAAGGGAAAAATTCCCTTCTGTGTTTACTGCGCCGCGGCCTCGGTATAAAGACCGTCAGCAAACAGGACTATAATAATCCCATCATCTGTGCTCATAACATCTCTATACTGCAGCCGAACAATGAAAAGCAGGTGGATGGATATGAGATATAGGTAGATAGATAGATAATAGATACAGTATATGGATAATAAATAGATGGATAATATATAATGGATAATGGATAGAGAGATGAATAATATATGATAGATGATAGATCATAGATAGATTATAGATAGCTGGATAATAGAGAGATGAATAATAGATGATAGATAGATAGATAACACAGGGGAACAATTTGAAAAAAAATTTCTGTTGAGTTAGGTTTTTGAGCTGATTTATTCTAAAATTGGCATGCTGATTCCAAAAATGTAGTCAGTTTTTTTCTAGCACGTCAAGTTTTTTCTACACAACTTACCTGCCAGAGAAGCACAATTGCACTGATATCTGTAATAAGACTTGTTATCTGATTACAATTCGACTCATATAGAGCTACGTGGCAACTTGTAAGAGTAGTCACAACTTTGTTATGCCTATTTCTTATATATTTCATTTTTTGTTCATATTTGTACTATTTAATTAAAAAAAAAACACTTTTTAGGTACAGTAGTTTACATAGTTTTGAGAAGACAAAAATCCTATAGTTCAAAAACTTGACGTGATAGAGAAAAACTGAGATCATTTCTGGATTCAGCATCCAAAAATTAATTAAGAACAGTTGTCTGACCTAACTCTTAAAAAATTGTGTTCCCCAGTGTAATAGATGATAGATAGATAGATAGATGAATAATAGATAGATAGATAGATACATGATGGCATATGTGTATTTCCTTTACATTTATGTGCTTTGTCACCATGACTTTTTCATTAATATTCAGCTATTTATCGGCACCGGGATTTTTCGTCGCTGTCATATAATATAAACATAAGAAATCTCCGCACAGATTCTGTTTTCTTACAGATTATCGTCAATCATTGAAGCGAACACAACATCCTCATCATATACGTGTCTCGTGCTCTGTGCGTACACATCCAGCTGTATGTTATGTATTTTCTCATGTGTTTATTGTATTTGCTTTTGCACTCAATGTTCAGGGTTGTTGGGCATCGTTCCTCGTGTTTCCTATAACTTTGCAATTAAGAGAATGGAAACTTTTTTTTATTTTGTTTTTATTCATTTTTATTTTTTATTTTATTTTTATTTATTTATGTTATAATGAAAACTAAATTAAGGGCCTGGATTTTGTTCAGGTATCCAGGTGGGGTGGCCCTCCAAAAATAGATAGATAGATCCCACTTCATCCCAAACCTCACCACAGTCTTCATCCCAACTCTAACCCATCTCTCCAACCTATCACTAACAACTGGTGTTTTCCCCTCAAGCTTTAAACATGCCTCCATCACACCTATCCTCAAAAAGCCCTCTCTTGACCCATCCTCTGTATCTAGCTATCGACCTATATCACTTCTCCCTTATGCCTCCAAACTACTGGAACAACACGTCTACCTTGAACTGTCCTCCCACCTCTCTTCTTGTTCCCTCTTTGACCGCTTACAATCTGGCTTCCGGTCACACCACTCCCTAACTAAGGTCACCAATGACCTCTTAACCGCCAAGAGCAAGCGACACTACTCTGTCCTCCTGCTCCTCGACCTGTCGGCTGCCTTTGACACAGTGGACCATTCCCTATTATTACAGACCCTCTCATCCCTTGGCATCACAGACTTGGCCCTATCCTGGATCTCATCATACCTAACAGACAGGACATTCAGCGTCTCCCACTCACACACCACCTCCTCACCTCGCCCCCTATCTGTCGGAGTCCTGCAAGGTTCAGTCCTTGGGCCCCTGCTCTTCTCCATTTACACCTTTGACCTGGGACAGCTCATAGAATCTCACGGCTTTCAGTATCACCTCTATGCTGATGACACACAGATCTACATCTCTGGACCAGATACCACCACCCTACTAACCAGAATCCCTCAATGTCTGTCCACTATTTCATCCTTCTTCTCCGCTAGATTTCTCAAACGTAACATGGACAAAACAGAATTCATCATCTTTCCCCATCTCACGCGACCCCCCCAATGAACCTATCCATTACAGTAAACGGCTGCCCACTCTCCCCAGTCCCACAAGCTCACTGCCTTGGGGTAATCCTTGACTCTGATCTCTCCTTCAAACCACATATCCAAGCCCTTTCCACTTCCTGCCGTTTTCAACTAAAAATTATGTCCCGGATCTGTACATTCCTAAGCCAAGAATCTGCAAAAACCCTAGTCCATGCACTCATCATCTCCCGCTTTGATTACTGCAACCTCCTGCTCTGTGGCCTCCCCTCGAACACTCTTGCATCCCTTCTAAACTCAGCCTCCCGACTAATCCACCTGTCCCCCCGCTATTCCCCAGCCTATCCCCTCTGTCAATCCCTTCACTGGCTCCCCATTACCCAGAGACTCCAGTAGAAAACCCAACCATGACATACAAAGCCATCCACAACCTGTCTCCTCCATACATCTGTGACCTCGTCTCCCGGTACTTTCCTTTACGCAACCTCCGATCCTCACAAGATCTCCTTCTCTACCCCCCTCTTCCCACAATCGCTTACAAGATTTCTATCGCGCATCTCCCACACTCTGGAAAACTTTACCACAACATATCAGACTCTCGCCTTCCGTGGAAACCTTCAAAATGAACCTGAAGACCTACCCCTTCTGACAAGCCTACAACCTGTAGTAACCACCGACCCACCAAGCCGCTGCACGACCAGCTCTACCCTCACCTACTGTATCCTCACCCATCCCTTGTAGATTGTGAGCCCTTGTGGGCAGGGTCCTCTCTCCTCCTGTACCAGTTGTGACTTGTATTGTTCAAGATTATTGTACCTGTTTTTATTATGTACACCCCTCCTTACATGTAATGCGCCATGGAATAAATGGCGCTATAATAATAAATTATAATAATAATAGATAAATTTGTATATATTCTGTATATATACTGTATATTATAGATAGATAACAAAGGATCTAAAAAAATGTGATCTAGATCATAAATTGTCTTCTCCTGGACTTCTAGAATACAGCCAATAGACAATCCTAAGAGGAAAGGAAAATAGAGAAACCCATCAAAAATTACAAGAAGTGACAGAACTCCCGATGAGAGAGAATCATGAGAGAAGAACGGCAGAAGAGAGAGAAACCACGTGTTCTGTCCTCACTAGCTGAGGCAGGCTCATACGTAGCTATACAGTCAGCTAAACCGCTATACCGGGGTCCAATAAGGAGACTGTGGTTGAGTCTGTGCTTTATTAAACGTAGTGGTATATTGATGCGGTGAGACTGTGAACAATGATATACATAGAATCAGTGCATGGTATAGAACAGATACATAATACACATGATATACATTATGCATAACATTTAGAAAGCTAGTGACTAAACTGGGAGTACAACTGGCTAGGCTAGGCTGATATGGAGCAGAAATATCTATAGGAAGCATAAAGACATACCAGCAATGCAATCGCAAGGGGGATGAAGTGAAGCGTCTTTCCTTGAAGGCAGACTGAGGAAAGTGAAAGGAAAAAATGGAGGGAAATGGAGGCTGAGCTACCATAATGCATTGCAAAGGAGGAGGAGAATCAGACATGGATAATACAAAGACAGAAGATTGAACTGTCAACATAACTCTGACCGCTAGAGGGAGCCAAAGCACTAAAAACAAATAAAGATATGAACATCTATACTGAGAAACCTGCAATTACGCAAACAGATAATCAGGGTAACAATATTAGATGGCGGAGACAGAACACTCCCCGTATGGCATCAACGGATGTCACTACTCCTTTCTTCCGAAGGCAACAATAGGACCAGTTCAGATACCGGTCTGGAAAATGTCTTAGGTTCATTCCCTTTGGTCATTCTTAGCTCAACTTTGCGGACGTTGCCGTCCTTGCTCGGGAACGTTGCGGTAACTAGACCAAGTGGCCACTGGTTCCGGTGAATCTGACAGTCTTTCACAAGAACAAAGTCACCTATGTTCAGATTAGGTTTAGTAGATTGCCACTTCGTCCGTGGCTGCAGAGTAGACAAATATTGTTTGCGCCACCTGTCCCAGAAAGTATTTGCAAGACTTTGTACCTGTCTCCATTGGCGCTTGTAGAGGTCCTTCGCGTCGAATCCTCCTGGAGGGGCACTGGACAGTCCTGTTTTCTGGGTAAGTAAAGTAGCTGGAGTCAATAACAAGGGCTCCTCAGGGTCGTTAGGAACTGGAACCAGGGGTCTTGCGTTAATTATAGCTGCAGCTTCAGCCATGAAGGTGATGAGACTTTCGTGGGTGAGCCTCGCTGCTCCTTCTTGAAGAAGAGTGGAGTCAAGAATTCTCCGTACTAGACCAATCATTCGTTCCCAAGATCCTCCCATATGTGAAGAGTGAGGTGGGTTGAATGACCATGTGCAGCCTTGGTCACTGAGGAACCTCTCGAGAGTCTTATAGTTTAGATTTGAGGGTATTCCTAATTCCTTTGCTGCACCAACGAAGTTAGTACCTCTGTCTGAACGTATGTGCTTGATAGGACCACGGATGGCCATAAAACGTCTTAAGGCATTGATGAAGCTTGACGTGTCAAGGGACTCGATGACCTCTATGTGGACGGCTCTGATTGACATGCAAGTGAACATGACTGCCCAACGTTTACTATTGGCTTGGCCGCCTCTCGTACGACGTGTAACAACTGACCAAGGCCCAAACAAATCGAGACCAACGCTAGTAAAAGGAGGGTCTGGGCTGAGTCTATCTGCTGGTAGGTCAGCCATCTTTTGGGTTTGAGTTGAACCACGAAGCTTACGGCAGGTAACACATTTGTAGATGACACTACTGATGAGTCTTTTTGCACCGATGATCCACACGCCAGCAGATCTGATGGCTCCTTCTGTAAATAGTCTTCCTTGGTGCTTGACCAGATTGTGGTAATGTTGTACGATTAGGTAGGCAACATGACATTTTCCGGGAAGTATAAGAGTTCAAGAAAAGCACATCCAGCCCATGAATGGCAGCGCTTCCCAGGACTCACATTCAAAGATGATATTTCATATTTTTTTATTTCATAACTTAAAATAGAAGAGATACAACGCGTTTCGGATACAGTATATATCCTTCTTCAGGTATCATAAAAACACAGTACAAATCCTACTAGTATAAAATTCAATCAAATGGGAAGTATAAGAGGGAATTTCTCCACAAACTCCATCTCAGCTTCTTTGAGTCGGCCTCCTACTCTCAGTAGGCCGCTGTTGTCGATGAATGGGTCGAGTTTTCTCAATACGCTGCTCGCTGGTATTGGAGCTTTGTTAATAAGACATTGGATTTCTGCAAAGTAGGTTTCTCTTTGAACAGTGAGGATTATGTGATTTCTAGAGAACCCTAAGTCAGAGGTAACGTAGGTATTTTTACAAAGATGCCAACCTTTACATTTTTCTGTGCCACAAGTTCTGGTGGTCCTGAATGAGCGAGCTATATGAGTCAGGCAGGTAATGGCTCGAGTAAGTGACTTCCAACTTGAGAATCTGTCGAACCTGCAAGATCCAAGCTGGATAACAGAGGTCACTGTATGAAGGGTAGACACCTGAGGGCGGATTTCAGCATCTGAGTCCTCTCCTACTAGTTCAAAGGTGTCTGGAAAACATTCCTCAATGTACAATAGTTTTGGTCCCGAGAGCCACGTTGTGCTTCCTAGTCGACTTGCGTCAACTGCTCTAGTTGCATGATCTGCGGGATTCTGGTCTGTGGGTATGTAATGCCACTGCTTTGGATGAACTGATCTCCTGATTCGTAGCACTCTGTTATTGACATAAACGTAGAATCGCCTGGTTTCGTTGTGGATATATCCCAGGACTACTTTGCTGTCTGAGTAGAACTTGGCCTGTGTCAGGTCGATATCCATTTCGGATGCGATGAACTCCGCTAACTCAACAGCTAAGACTGCGGCACAAAGCTCTAACCTGGGTATAGTGTGCTCTGGTTGTGGTGCGAGTTTGGCCTTTCCCATAATGAAACCAATGTGGCACTGACATTTGGAGTCTACAGTTTTGAGGTAGGCAATAGCGGCAATTGCTTTGACAGAAGCATCTGCAAATACGTACAGTCTTTGGCTCTGTATCTCAGTAGATGGCACAGGGGTGTATGGTCTTGGCACATGCAGGTTGGAGAGTGCCGCTAACGAGTTCTTCCACTCTTCCCACTGGATCCTCTTATCAGGTGGCAGAGGTGCATCCCAGTCAGATGTTTCCCTAGTTAAGTCTCTTAGTAGGGCCTTGCCTTGTATAGTAACAGGAGCTGCGAAACCCAAGGGATCGTACAGACTGTTGATGGTAGACAGGACGCCTCTAGGTGTGAAAGGCCTTTCTTCCTGGCTGACCTGAAAGGTGAAAGTGTCTGATTCTAGATTCCAGAGAAGCCCAAGGCTGCGTTGCATTGGTGCGGGGTCTGACCCCAGGTCCAGGTCTCTGAGACCATTACATAGGTCTTGAGAAGGGAACGCTTCCATAAGTTCTTGGCTGTTTGAGGCTATTTTATGAAGCCTAAGGTTTGAGCAGGCAAGCATGTCCTGAGCTCTCCTGAGAAGTCTGATGGCAGTCTCATTTGAAGGCATGGCTTTTAGACAGTCGTCGACATAAAAGTCCTTTTCTATGAATTGTCTGACATCTGCTCCGTATTCTGGTTCTCCTTCCTGAGCTGACCTTTTGAGTCCGTAAATGGCGACTGCAGGTGAAGGACTGTTGCCAAAGATGTGCACTCTCATGCGATACTGTGTGACTTCTTTAGTAGGATCATTGTCTCTGTACCAGAAGAATATTAGGAAGTTCCTGTCTCTCTCTCTCACAAGGAAACAATGGAACATTTGCTGGATGTCAGCGATGAAGGCAATGGAATCCTTACGGAAGCGCATAAGTACACCCAGTAGTTTGTTATTGAGGTCTGGTCCTGTCAGTAGAACGTCATTCAGGGAGACATCATTAAACTTAGCACTGGAATCAAACACGACTCTGATCTGGCCTGGTTTCTTAGGGTGGTATACTCCGAACATGGGTAGGAACCATCATTCTTCAGAGTCTTAGAGAGGGAGCTAGTTCTGCGTGACAGTTTTCAAAAATCTTTGACATGAAGGGGAAAAAGTGATCTTTCATCTCTGGTTTCTTTTGCAGATTACGAATGAGAGAGGAGAAACGTTGTAATGCCTGATTTCTGTTGTTCGGTAGACGTGGTCTGTGGGTTTTGAAGGGAAGAGGTGCGACCCAGCTGTTGGTCTCATCTTTAACGAGTCCCTTGTCCATTACCCCTAAGAACAACTTGTCCTCTACCGACATTGCCACTTGGTTGTCCTGCTTAGTTCTCTGGAAGACTGTGCACCCTAACTGATCCTCATAGCTTCCCGACACTATATTGCTGTCGTGAGTAAAGTCTATTAGATGGTCGGGCAGTTGGATTCTGTGTGGCAGTTCCCTGACATGGAACTCATTGTTACAAGGTTGAAACAGAGATGGACGTCCTTTCTCCAATGTATTTGTCAGCATGCTTGTCACAGAAGATGGGGCGTGCATGCGTCCCAAGCATACGTTGCCAATTATGACCCATCCTAGGTCTAGTCTTTGGGCATAGGGAGCATTGTGAAGTCCATTGATATGACGTCTCACTTTATGAACCTGCAGGATATCTCTCCCCAACAGCAGAATTATCTGGGCCTGATGGTCGAGTTCTGGTATAAGGTGTGCTATTCGTTTTAAGTGAGCGTGATGGATTGCTACATCTGGTGTAGGGATTTCAGATCTGTTGTCTGGGATCTGGTTACATTCGATGATCGTAGGTAGCGGTAGGCAGAATTGTCTTTAAGGAGTAGGGAGTGCTTGGCCCTTTGATGTTGAATAGGCCAAAGAACGTTGATCTAGCCAAGGATCGATTACTTTGATCATCCAAGATAGCATACAGTCTTACAGCTTGGTCTCTATGGCCTTTCGGGTATACTCTGACGAGGCATATTTTTGAACAGGACCTACTGTCTATTGTCCCTTTGCAGACCTCGGTACATTGTGAAGTGATCTCTGGCGTAGCTGTATCAGTGCTCCTTTCCTCCCCGCCATGCTCACTGTCAGCTGGCGTGTTTTGTGTACTCCATGGAGCTGGGCCAGGGTGTAGAGCAGTGTTGTGATCTGTGGTGCCACATTCTGTGCATTTTACACTGACCTTGCAGTCCTTGGCAAGATGAGCTGTGGACGAGCAGTACTTGTAGCAGATACCGTTTTCTTTCAGGAAGCTTCTGCGATCTGGCATAGATTTTCCTCTGAAGGCTTTGCATTTCAGGAGAGGATGAGGCTTCTGATGAAGTGGGCACTGCTTGTCAGGGTCCTGCACCTTTGTCTCTGATTGGGAGCAGCCAGCAGACCTGTAATTAGAACCTGAAGAAGAAACATAAGTCTTGTGTACTGCCACAGATGTTCTGCGTGGATTTGTAGGTGGTGATGGTGTGGCATATGGTATTGCAAAGTCAAAGCTGGGATCGTTTCTGATTCTCGCTTGTTGGTGTATGAAGTCTACAAAAACGGAGAAGGGAGGGAATGGAACGCTGTGTTTGTATTTGTACGTGGAACCATGTGTGAGCCACCTCTCCTGTAGATTGTAGGGCAACTTCTGGACTATAGGGTTAACACCTCTGGCTGTGTCGAGAAATGCAAGTCCCTGTAGGTCGTCCTCGTATTTGGCAACTTGGACTTCCTTTAGCAAGTCGCTTAGCTCTCTAAGTTTCTGGAGACCTTTGTTAGATATTTTAGGAAAGTCATCGATTCTTTTGAACAAGGCTCTTTCTATTACTTCTGCTGAGCCGTAACACTCATCCAGCCTTTTCCAGATCTCTTTGAGGCCAGTCTCAGGACGGTTTATATTAATGTCTCTGATCCTTACTGCGTGTTTGACCGACTCTTCTCCCAGGTATTTGACTAACAGGTCTATCTCTTCCCTGTGTTGTAGCCCCAAGTCTCTAATGACATTTTGGAAGGAAGCTTTCCAAGCTCTGTAACCTTCAGCTCGGTCAGTGAATTTCATGAGTCCCTTGGCAACCAGTTCACGTCGTGTGAAGAACTTGGCAAATTCTGTCGTGAACCGGTTGTCAGCAGAGTATACTGGTGATGGGTCGCCCTGATAATGATGTGAGGTGCGTTCGTACCTGTTAGTGTCCTCAGGGTGGCGCCAGCCGGTGTCGTATTGCTTCGGTCTGACGTAAGGTGTGTCAGCAGGGTGATTCATGTTGGTTACCTGGTGAGGGGCAAGGTAGTCATTAGCAGAGTTGTTTTGCCTCACATTTTCGAGTTTGTTTCTGTCCTGAGCCTCGTGACGACTCTCGCTCACTTCACTGGAGGTGTCGTATTCTGGTTTTGGTACTGGTTCAGGGTTATAGTTTGGATCAGGAAGGTCATTAACATACTGAGATGTGCGTTGTGGTGAGTCTTGCAGTGGAAACTCCAGACTCGACGTACTGCTTTGGCTATGCAGCTTGGGATTTTGGCTTCTAGCGATTCTGCTTCGGCGAGGGCTGCGGCAGCTTCCCTTTTTGCTGCTAGGCTTTCTAAGGCGGCATCCACACGTGCCTTCTCTAACTGCGTTCTTCTCTCTTGGTCGGCTCTCTCTAACTGCATTCTTCTCTCTTGGTCGGCTCTCTCTAACTGCATTCTTCTCTCTTGCTCGACTCTCTCTAAGCGTGACCTTCTCTCTTGCTCGTCTCTCTCTAAGCGCAACCTTCTCTCTTGCTCGTCTCTCTCTAAGAGTGACCTTCTCTCTTCGTCATCTAGGCGTGCTTTTTCTAATTTAAGTTGCATCTCTTGGTCAGCAAAGCTCGCTCGTATTTTGGCAGCTTCAGCATTTGCGCGGGCATTGGCGACCGCGCTGCTGATGGATGTTGTCTTTGAGGAGACGGAAGTAACAGATCTTGTCCTATGTGATTTGTGAGACATGGTGTCTTGGGAAAGTGCTTGGCTGTGCAGAGATTGCTGTAGCTGTATTTAGTCCCTGTGTAGCCGGTGACTTGAATCCCACTAGTTGGATGGCTGCCGTTTCACTGTTCTGTCTTCACTAGCTGAGGCAGGCTCATACGTAGCTATACAGTCAGCTAAACCGCTATACCGGGGTCCAATAAGGAAACTGTGGTTGAGTCTGTGCTTTATTAAACGTAGTGGTATATTGATGCGGTGAAACTGTGAACAATGATATACATAGAATCAGTGCATGGTATGGAACAGATACATAATACACATGATATACATTATGCATAACATTTAGAAAGCTAGTGACTAAACTGGGAGTACAACTGGCTAGGCTAGGCTGATATGGAGCAGAAATATCTATAGGAAGCATAAAGACATACCGGCAATGCAATCGCAAGGGGAATGAAGTGAAGCGTCTTTCCTTGAAGGCAGACTGAGGAAAGTGAAAGGAAAAAATGGAGGGAAATGGAGGCTGAGCTACCATAATGCATTGCAAAGGAGGAGGAGAATCAGACATGGATAATACAAAGACAGAAGATTGAACTGTCAACATAACTCTGACCGCTAGAGGGAGCCAAAGCACTAAAAACAAATAAAGATATGAACATCTATACTGAGAAACCTGCAATTACGCAAACAGATAATCAGGGTAACAATATTAGATGGCGGAGACAGAACACCACGGATGAGATAGAAAAGAACAAAAGGGAAATACCTCTAGAAAATAGCAGATGAGGGAGGACTTCTAGTGGAGAGCAAAAGAGAAAGAACCTCCATTAGATACCAGAAGAGCGTGAACCTGCCGGAGGGCTTCTAGAAGACTGCAGAAGAGGGAGAACCACTAGAAGCAGGCAGAATCCAGAGGATTATTAGAAGAGAACAGAATATCAAGAACCATCATCTTAGAACCTGAAGGTTAAATTGTTTTCAACCACATTTTTTAGGATCCTGGTGGTCCTCTGAGGTTTACGGTATGCCTAATTGACCAAATCTAATGTACACTTTTGAAGATAGACCATAGGAAATAATTTTCCCAGTGACGTTGTATCTTTCCATTAGATATACTGCACTTTTCGTTTTGGTTGTTTTCCTCCATCTTAAAGGTTCTTGGTGAATAATTATCCTCCTCACACAACAATCAATGATATGTGATCTGTCGGAAAGTCAACTCTTGCGGACATCTTTGACCATATGTTGTATCCAATATTGAACAGGGCTAAAGTGCGATATCAAGCACTCCCTAGAAAAAAATATCCTCAGACACAAAGTTCCCCACAAACTTAATTCATTTGTTGAAGGCGCTCCGCCATCTCTCTGTCACTTTGCTCCTTCTTCTGCATCTAATGTGAAGGATCATACTTACCGGTTTGGAATGTAATAAGAAACATTAATTAAAAAGAGAAGATGAAATAATGCGCCATTCATTACACGGCACGCGTGATTCCTCGCAGTTCACTCGGTAGCATAATTAAGGACCTGGCAGACACAATTGGAGAAGGTCTCGGTGTCGCATTTCAATGTTGTACTCTGTAGCGGAGGACACAGTAGGTTAATCCCTTTAGAAAAGTTGCTTATAACCTAAAATATGACGCTCCACTACCCGAATCTCATTTTCCTTTCGGTGTACCAGTTCCGTCGTGTCAGGAGGAAGATGTGATTTTTTTTATTGTTGAGTGCTGAGATTTGCTTAATGGTGTTTGTTTTATGATAAAACTCATTACAGCGGCTCAGTGAGAAGGGACAAGGATTTTGAGAGTAGCAGGGGGGCAGAAATGGAGGAAAAACAATGGAAATGCGTATGTCAACAAATCAGACGCTTGTTAGGAAACTCGCGTGGTCGAAACTTCAAAGTGAGGAAAAGAGATTATAGGGAATGTATCATCAGAAATTGACCCATTGTTTAAATTGGCTTTTTGGTTTTAACAGTGTGTTTTCAGCATTTTTTTTTTATATATCACAATTTGTTTTTTTGTTTTTGTTTTTTAAATAGTAACCTTGCACATTTGCTTATTTCACACTGGCCACTGGGGCAATTTTTGACTCTTGTTCTTTACAGATGACATTTCAGAAGTCTCGTTACCATCACAAGCAGAAATACCATAATTACCTCTATATAACCCAAGTATCCTGGGCTCCGCTTCCTTCCCCTGGGTCTGCTGCCCTCTGCTGTGCTCCACATCTGCTTTATAAATTGCCCTGCGTTGCTCAATGACATAGTCTCTCTAGACTTACTTAAGGTCCACTAAGACACACACCTGTGCATTGGGATTGAGACTCCAGAGCCCTCCGTTTGGTGTGCTCCACCATCTGTGCTTCATTCTGTGCATTCATCACAGTTGGACTCCACTTGATTTGTCCTACTGCTACTGAGATTGCTGTCTACCCAACTCCTCAAGGAAGCTGCACCAACGCACGGGGTCCATGTGCCCACTGCGACCTGAAACTTTGTGTCACGAACCCCAGGTGTACCTGCCGCAAGGCGGGCGGCTCACCACAGTTAAGGAGACACGAGCAGAGCGGCGAAGAACTCCCCATGCAGCGAGCAGGACCTGAACCACGTGACTGAGGGTGTGTAGCCGAGGGCAGAGACAGGCGCCGGAGTGCCAGGGAGCCGGATAGCGCTGGAGAGAAGTCAAACGTGCCAAGGTCAAAACCGGGAGGTCAAATGAGGTACTGGGTGTGAGATGGAAGAATAGTCAGGTGAAAGACGGGGATCAGGGAGCCGAACCAAGTAAAGAAGTACAGAAAAGGATGCGAGGTGACAAAGTCAGAACAGACGGGCCAGGAGGTCAGAACCAAAGAAAGCAGTCAAACAAACGCAGTATACACACGCACACCAGGGGATCAGACACACACACAGAATGAAAGTATAACTGACAGGGAATCCACGTTCAGAGTGGATATAAATACCCCTCCCAGATCCAAAAGGAGGCCAGGTACAATTAATCCCGAGAGGGCAGGGCATGAACCCTGTCCAAAACATTGAAACTTAGTAAATCCTACACAGGATCCACCAATCACAAAATAAGACGTCACAGCTGACCTCCTCCTCACTTTGCACACGCTCATTAGATGCTGAGTCAGTTTGTTGCTTCTAATGTTCATGTCGATTTTCTAAAAGAACAGGAAGTTTGAGTGTAGCATAGCCCCATTGTCCAGTGTGAAAATGTTATGATTTTTAAATTAAGTTTGAACACCAATTGTGACATGCAAAATTAAGAACAAAAATAAAAAAACCTTTAAGATAAAAACGTGATTTAAGCAGTAGGTCATTTTCTGATTACACATTGCCGTTGAGAAATACTCCCAACGTAACCTTTAACTATTCTCACCATAAGGTATGGACATTCCGGGTCAGAGCCCAAGTGGTAGAAAACCAAATCTATATGAACAAGGGTCTATCAAAAGAAATAAGACAAGGAAAAAAATCTCCTCTAAAATACCTTTTTATTTGTATTAATTTAAAAACACCAAAATAGAGACATGATTGAAAAAAATCTAGGCCGTAAGGGTCATCAAAATTATGCAATGTGGGGTTAGTATGGTCGGGAGCATTAGTCAAATTATAAGAAAAAATCTAAGGGAATATGGAGCGCCCCCAGAAACGGGGCCACAGGTTGCTTGGTACCGGTCCTCTCTGTCTCAGTTCTGGGGTTGTCACGGTGGCTGGACCCGGTCCGTGACCCTGCTAAGGGGCGTCCAATGAAAGGGGTGAGGATAGTTTGTCAAGGTTTCGTGACGCCACCTGTGGTATTCGGTCAGGGAGACCGACGCTGCTTGGGGTCCGCTGGGGTGATGGAATGGCAGCTAGATGGTATACCTTCCCACAGGTGAAGTATGTCCCCAGGGCTTCCCAGTAGTGTAGATGGTGATGGTGTGAGGTGCAGACAATAACGAGGACACAAGGTTGCAGTCTCTTTACCTTTTACTAAAGACTTCAGGATCCTCAATCCAGAGCACGGTTAACAGAGCTATCTGAGATCAGCCGGTCCGATGGGCACATCCAGAGTTCCCTTTGCAGGTGGAAATCGTTGCCTACCACTAGCGCCTGTGTGTTGTAGTGCTACCCTGCAGAGCATTCGGTATAGTCCTCACAACTTCTATTCTCGTTCTTTCTAATTCGTTCCAGTTCTTTCTAGTTCTCCGTCCCCCAGGTATGATATGGCTAGGATGCACCCGTTTGATGGGAAGGCTCGGAGTTCTTCCGGGACCCTAGAGACGCCCCTCTCCACGCGTTGCCCCCTATGTCTGCTTAGGTGATGTATGGTAGACAGCCAACCTATAATTAACTGTCCTGCGGAGTTTGAAGTAAGGCATAGAGTCAGTTACTTCCTCTGTGTTCCGGCCACGGGCTACGCGCCTCAGTAGGATGTTGCCGTTCTCCGGGCACGACTCCTACTGGCTCTCCTTTGTGCTTGATCTCGTTTCTCACTGTCCACAATATCCTTCGCTTCGTGTCTCTTTCTTAGGATACCGCCGCGGGGTGTGCAGGCGCGGTTCCGTAACGTTCTGTTCTAGTCGCTAGGTACCTGCCAGGTTCCCACGCCTGACAGGGACCCCCCTGAATCTTCTCCCTGCAACACCCCCTGCCACGGGATGTTGCCTGAATCCAACCCAGTCAGCTTCTAACTTCCTATCCAACCCCTAGTTTTACCAGTGTGAGGAGTGGCCTAATAAATAAAACCCTTTGCTCCCCCTAGTGGCCGGAGTGTGAAGTGTAATGTGTGCTGGTGATACCTGGTCAGATGAACTCCTTTAGTGCCATCAGACGTACCATCACTCCCCTTAGTGGCAGAGCGTCATACTGCAATGACCAGGTCTCTGGGGCGCTGCAAATAGAATGTGTCTTACCCTAAGTATCTCTTCCTTACAGTGGAGGTTGGCACCCTGGGGATACCACATGGCGCCCCCGCTCCACGCAGGCTATCCCCACTTGACCCTTAAAGGACCTCCCCAAATAAAGCCAACACCACCACCCAGTAAAGTGCTTAAGTTCTATAAAAACATAGGCTAAGTCTGGATAGGCCCAGAGAGTACTAGCCTAAAGGTCTGTAGTTTAGTCTTGGGCTCTTAGAGGTGCCGTATGGAGATTTCATCAGCTTTATAAATATCTCTTACCAAAAATACAGAGGATCTTCTACAACAAATGAGTGACTAGATCTAATAACAGAGAGGATCCATATGTATGTATCTGTATTATTATTGACCGTGTAGAGGGGTAGCCAGAATATCATTAATTGTACATACCCCACATTCAATATATGAGATCAGGGCTGGACTGGCTCACGGAAGAACCAGAGAATCCTCCGGTGGGCCCCTATGGAAAAATGGGCAAATAGCTTTTTATATGAGCAGTACTTGGCATATGATCATTGTATCAATAAGAAGTAGATGTAAGTCAGGCGAGTTCTAACTCCTAAAAGTCCCAAAGTCTTCAATTCCACATCTATTATCAGATTACTGAGTACGTGAAAAATTATCATCTATCCGTAAACGTATCAATGACCAGATTATCAAGCAGCCAATGAAAAAAAACTGACCCCCGAAATGTGACAGTGTCATACATTGCTCATGTCAGACTTTAACCAGATATAAACAGCATGTTCATGATAGAATTAATACAAAGTAAATACAAGTAAAGCAGACCAATAATCAACTTATCTTAGAGTACCCCATGACGACGCGTTTCACCACGTGTAAGTTCAGTAAAGGCTTCATCAGTGGTTAAATTTCCGGGTGAAAAATTGAGCCAGGATGAAGGTCCTGCCACATGGAACGCATACGTTTTGATGGAATGCTTTTGAAATGGTCCCGCCGGTCATTTACCAGAAATGGTTATGAATAAGAACCATAATGCGCGTCACCATAGTACGCCGAGAGGTGGGACGCGAATGCGCTCCACCTGAAAACACATGACTGCACGTATGTGCCCATCCTGGAATACAAATGCACTCCACCAGCATCACCAAAAGTGACGAGTGTCAAAAGATGGAGCTAAGAGGTGCTCCACCATACAGGCTATAATAGCCGGACGGAAGTATCCTTGGAACGCAAAGTGCCCCCCAAGGAAGGGTCAGAGTATCAAGGATGTAAAAAAAAATCAGATGTAAAAAAAAAATAGCCATAAGGAAAGATAAAAAAATATTGATCCTGATAATTGAGGAAAACCAATAGCGAACAGTGGCGTGCTCTACTAGAGACCGATACACCTAGGCATCATTAAGTGGGAAAATAAGTGAACCCCTCTCAAATGTAGCTAGTGAAACTGAGTTGCTCTTTTAAACCCCCTGGACTCACAGAATCAAGAAAAAAAATGATCCATCAACAATCTTTTTGTCTCAACTGCCCAATCTTTTGGATTGTGGTATAATTGTAATGGCTCTAAATTAGAGTGACTTCAACTCACCATTATATTATAAATAATATCGCTAATATTTTAGCCTATTCTTACCCTAACTTGTCTTTTCATCTAGTTCTTAGGGCAGATGCATGTACAGACATGTACAACACCTGCAGTGTTTGGGTTCGCAGAGTCCCTATTATCATAGGTCCTGACTGTAACCACGCTAAAGAAGGTTTAGACGCGTTAGTATACATGCATGTGTTGCATTTAAAGGTTCCCACCTCTCTCCGATCTAGCCAAGTACCTGTTGGTCTCAGAGTACTTTAATGGCTATGCACTACATAATCTCGAAAGGACTTGCCTCTCCAAAAAAGTGAATGATGGTGTTGGGGTGATGTGATCCGAAATATCCACATCTGCCCGTTTTTACATTTTTCATCTGTATTAGGTTTGGGGATGATAGCTTTCCCACCGTAAAAGGCTATTCGATGCCATCGGTTTTCGGAAAATAGAAGTTTTGAGGTAGCCCTCCGCACCCTTTGAGATCATAATATCCAAGAGAGTAATCCTGTCCCCACCTACCTCACATGTAAACCTGAAGCCAAGATTGTTCATGTTCACGTGTGCTACAAATTTATCAAAGGAATATGTATCCCTGATCACAGGACGAGGATGTCATCAATTGTATCCCCGTCCTGGAACACAACGGTGTTTTCCCACCAGCCCAGAAGCAAGTTGGCATACGTTGGGGCACATGGGATCCCCATCGCTGTGCCCCTGAGCTGGTGAGTAAAAAGTATCCAAGCAGTTGAATATTATCTTAGCACAAGAAAGACTCATTTAACAGCAAACAATAAGTTCTTGGTTGATTGACTAAAATTTGTACTTGATCATAACTATTTTATGTTAAATGGTAGATTCTACCACCAGCTCAGGGGCACAGTGATGAGGAGCCCATGTGCCCATCCAACCCACACAGGAAAATACATCTTCCATAGATGTGCATAGATTATGTGTAATAATGAGAAATGACACAGGGAAAATTGTTGAACTTGCTGTAATTTTAATATAATTGCATTTACTGTATTGTTTTGTCCATTTTGTATCATCTTTTGTATATTTTTATAAACACTGCCTATTTTGTAAGTGAAATATATAACATTTAATACATCTGTTCCTTTTGCTCTGTAAACTGCACCCTTGAAGCCATACATTACCTGTAACGGGTATCCAATCGGCCTATATAAACAATTGGTGGTGGCAGCTAGTTCCATTTGTTATTGTGGAGCTTGTAGTGACTGTACCGGGATATATAAAAAAACATTTCTTTCCATACATTCACTCTGCGTACCCCAATAACCAGCCTAGTAGTGAAAACAGTTGCAGCCTTGTTCATCATTCGTCAATCAATTGCGTATTTGTTCTGGAGATTGGAGGCAGTTGAGTGTTGTTCCCTGACATATTGGTACCAGCCAAGAGATCTGTGTGATTTCCCCGCCTGGTCCCGTTGACACACACTTACTGAAATGTATTTATTACTTTGTACACAAGTCTTTGTTCAGCTTCAAGACACCTCCTTTATGGAGAAACTAGTCTCAGGCATTGCTCAGGTGTGATTTTGGCCCATTCTTCCACACAAACACTTTTAACATCCTGAAGGTCCCGTGGGCTCCTTCTATGATCTGAGCTTAATGTTCTTTCTCTGAAACCAGTGGAGCATTTGCTTGGCTGTGTGTTTGAGTTCATTGTCTTGCTAAAATGTAAATTCTTGTTTCATTTTCATCATCCCAGTAGGCAACAGATTTTTATCAAGAATGTCTCGGTACATTTGTCCATTCGACCTGTGCTGCACAATCCTCCATACAGTTAATATCTTGCAACAAGGCTTCGATCAGATCTATGTTCTCCTATAAGGTAACTGGCATTGCAAGAGTTATCCACCATGCTCTGTCTGCAAAATGAGACCAGTGCTAAAATCCACCCCATAAAGGATACCCACCCAAAGATTATCTTCGTGATTAGACATACCTAGGTTTATAGCGAGGTCTAGGCCATTTGCAGAGATCCTGCGTCAGTTAAAAATGTACTGTGTCAGTTTCAGAGGTCCTGTGTGGGTTGCAGAGGTCCTGTGTCGGTTGCAGTGGTTCTGTGTTTGTTGCAGTGGTCCTGTGTCGGTTGCTGTGGCCCTGTGTCAGTTGCCGTGGTCCTGTGTCAGTTGCAGAGGGCCTGTGTAAGTTGCAGAGGGCCTGTGCCAGTTGCAGAGAGCCTGTGTCAGTTGCAGAGGGCCTGTGTCAGTTGCAGAGGGCCTGTGTCAGTTGCAGAGGGCCTGTGTCAGTTGCAGAGGGCCTGTGTCAGTTGCAGAGGGCCTGTGTCAGTTGCAGAGGGCCAGTGTCAGTTGCAGAGGGCCTGTGTAAGTTGCAGAGGGCCTGTGCCAGTTGCAGAGAGCCTGTGTCAGTTGCAGAGGGCCTGTGCCAGTTGCAGAGGGCCTGTGCCAGTTGCAGAGGGCCTGTGTCAGTTGTAGAGGGCCAGTGTCAGTTGCAGAGGGCCTGTGTAAGTTGCAGAGGGCCTGTGCCAGTTGCAGAGAGCCTGTGTCAGTTGCAGAGGGCCTGTGCCAGTTGCAGAGGGCCTGTGCCAGTTGCAGAGGGCCTGTGTCAGTTGCAGAGGGCCTGTGCCAGTTGCAGAGAGCCTGTGTCAGTTGCAGAGGGCCTGTGTCAGTTTCAGAGGGCCTCTGTCAGTTGCAGAGGGCCTGTGCCAGTTGCAGAGAGCCTGTGCCAGTTGCAGAGGGCCTGTATCAGTTGTAGAGGGCCAGTGTCAGTTGCAGAGGGCCTGTGTAAGTTGCAGAAGGCCTGTGCCAGTTGCAGAGGGCCTGTGCCAGTTGCAGAGGGCCTGTGTCAGTTGTAGAGGGCCAGTGTCAGTTGCAGAGGGCCTGTGCCAGTTGCAGAGGGCCTGTGCCAGTTGCAGAGAGCCTGTGTCAGTTGCAGAGGGCCTGTGCCAGTTGCAGAGGGCCTGTGCCAGTTGCAGAGAGCCTGTGTCAGTTGCAGAGGGCCTGTGCCAGTTGCAGAGGGCCTGTGCCAGTTGCAGAGGGCCTGTGTCAGTTGCAGAGGGCCTGTGCCAGTTGCAGAGGGCCTGTGTCAGTTGCAGAGGGCCTGTGTCAGTTGCAGAGGGCCTGTGTCAGTTGCAGAGGGCCTGTGTCAGTTGCAGAGGACTTGTGTCAGTTGCAGAGGGCCTGTGTCAGTTGCAGAGGGCCTGTGTCAGTTGCAGAGAACCTGTGTCAGTTGCAAAGGGCCTGTGTCAGTTGCAGAGGGCCAGTGTCAGTTGCAGAGGGCCTGTGTCAGTTGCAGAGGGCCTGTGTCAGTTTCAGAGGGCCTGTGTCAGTTGCAGAGGACATGTGTCAGTTGCAGAGGGCCTGTGTCAGTTGCAGAGGGCCTGTGTAAGTTGCAGAGGGCCTGTGCCAGTTGCAGAGGGCCTGTGCCAGTTGCAGAGGGCCTGTGCCAGTTGCAGAGGGCCTGTGTCAGTTGCAGAGGGCCTGTGTCAGTTGCAGAGGGCCTGTGTCAGTTTCAGAGGGCCTGTGTCAGTTGCAGAGGGCCTGTGTCAGTTGCAGAGGGCCAGTGTCAGTTGCAGAGGGCCTGTGTCAGTTGCAGAGGGCCTGTGTCAGTTTCAGAGGGCCTGTGTCAGTTGCAGAGGGCCTGTGTCAGTTGCAGAGGACATGTGTCAGTTGCAGAGGGCCTGTGTCAGTTGCAGAGGACATGTGTCAGTTGCAGAGGGCCTGTGTCAGTTGCAGAGGGCCTGTGTAAGTTGCAGAGGGCCTGTGCCAGTTGCAGAGGGCCTGTGCCAGTTGCAGAGGGCCTGTGCCAGTTGCAGAGGGCCTGTGCCAGTTGCAGAGGGCCTGTGTCAGTTGCAGAGGGCCTGTGTCAGTTGCAGAGGGTATGAGAAGTGAGCAGTGTTACTGAGTGTTGCCTAGTAGGTGAGTAGTGAATAGATCGTGTCTCCTCATTGTCTGCGCTGTTGAATCCACGCACCTGTTAACAACTGTCCTGAGCATAAGAAGAACGACCACTAGGAAGTCAGAGAAGAAAGAGGCTGCCCTGAATGAGAGTGTCCTCCTTCAAGGAGATGAAAGCCAGGAAAGGATGGAAAATGCATGCTGCCTGAAAATGCCAAGACATTTAAAGTCCGAGTGAGCAGAGCCGAGAGACAGTGTTGTGCCAGTACTGGAGAATAATGACACAGGGAAGCAGGACATGGCGGCCATCCTGAACAATTGACCAATTGTTAAGGGTTCAGTGGACGATGAGCAGAACAAGTCTAAATAATATCAAAAAATGGAGGTAGCGAGAGGAAAAAGAGCCCACAGCCCAAGATTACAAGCCCGAACTTGTCTCCAAATTCATGTGTGATTAATGACGGCTGTCTCTGATTTTTAGATAAGTAGACAGACAGTCATGGAAGAGACCAGCACCACGTGAAACAGATTATAATGGAAGAAAATCCTTTCGGACCCAGAACCAAAGGTCAGTACTTCATAAATAAAATTCAAATTTGGCAGCGCGCCAGTGATTGTGATTAACAGGAAAAAAAAAATCTGTGTCCTCGTTTATTCCATGCCGCATTTCGACTCTTTGAAAGACTCCATTGAGAGAGTCGAAATGTAGCACAGAATAAATGAGGACACTGATTTTTTTTTTTTTTTTTAGCAGAATCGCTGGAGGGATGAGTTTTTTTTAGATAGATATGTGCAAACATAGATAGATAATAGATGGATAGATAATAGACACTTTTATGTCTATATATTATTACCTATCACACTTAGCATATTGCTGAGAGAACGACACAGAACTAACATCACAGGTCATTTCCGCGCTGTACACTGATCCTAGATACTTTCGTCTTTCAGCCGGACAGATCTCTCTATTTTTCCTACAAAGATTACCTTGATTCTTCCTTAACTTCTCATAAATTCCCAGATATTTAGAAAATCCAAACATTGCAGACAGATACAATTCCATATTCTTATCGTCATAGGAGACGATTCTCATAAAAACATGCACTTCTGCAATACACCGTGTGCAGAATTATTAGGAAATTGGTATTTCTGGTGATTACTTTTATTATTGAACATCTCCAGAGCTGTCATCAGTCCAAAATGTGAATAAACCTGAATATTTAAGAAAGTCACAATGCGGTTTATCTTTTCATATTTTACATTTTAAAATTTTTTAAAAATTATACAAAGGAAAATGAGACGATGAAAATGTCTTGGGACCTTTGGAGATTTCTGTGCTCAGATAACTTTGATCGAGGTTTCAGACCTTAATTAGCCTGTTAGGGTTATGGCTTGTTCACTATCATCGTTAGGAAAGGTCAGGTGATGCAAATTTCCAACTTTAAAAAAACCCAGCCTCCTCTAACCTTGTGCTAAAAACAGCAGCCATGGGTCCTTCTAAGCACTGTGAAAATGGAGGAGGCCCACAAAGCAGGAGAAGGTTATAAGAAGATCACAAAGCGTTTTCAAGTTGCCATTTCCTCAGTTCGAGATGTAATTAAGAAATGGCAGCTACCAGGAAGAGTGGAGGTCAAGTTAAAGTCTGGAAGACCAAGCAAAACTTTAATGAGAGCTGCTCATAGGATTGCTAGATCAGAATCCCGACTTGACTGCAAAAGACCTTCAGAAAAATTTAGCAGACTCTGGAGTTGTGGTACATTGTTCTATTGTTCAATGACACCTGCACAATATATGGCCTTCATGGAAGAGTCATCAGTAGAATACCTCTCCTGCATAAAATTCAGCGAAAGAAGTCTGCAAGGGAACATCTACACAAGCCTGATGCATTTTGGAAACAAGTCCTGTGGACCGATGAGGTCAAAATAGAACTCTGTGGTCACAATTATCAAAGATACTAGATGGTGGCCCGATTCTAACGCATCGGGTATAATAGAATCTGTATGTAGTTTATTTACAAAGTTTTCAGAATAATGCAATTTACACACAGGATTCGGCCGGTCGCGAGCAATTAGTGAAGCGTGGTTCAAATTGCCACGTAGTATATTGCACAGCCACGTAGTTTATTGCACAGCCACGTAGTTTATTGCACAGCCACGTAGTATGTAGCACAGCCTACGTAGTATATTGCCCAGTCACGTAATATATTGCTCAGCCACTAGCATATTGCTCAGCCACGTAGTATATTGCCCAGCCACGTGGTATATTGCCCAGCCACGTAATATATTGCACAGCAACGCAGTATATAGCACAGCCACGTAGTATATAGCACATAGACGTAGTATGTAACACTGCTCATGCAGTATATAACACAGGCCACGTAGTATATAGCACAGCGATGTAGTATATTGCCCAGCCACGTAATATATACCACAGCCATGTAGTATATAGCACAGCCACGTAATATATTGCACAGCCACATAGTATATTGCACAGCCACGTAGTATATAGCACAGAGACGTAGTATATAACTCAACCCATGCAGTATATAACACAGGCCACGTAGTATATAGCACAGCGATGTAGTATATAGCACAGACACGTAGTATATAGCACAGACACGTAGTATATAGCACAGACACATAGTATATTGCCCAGCCACGTAATATATTACACAGCCATGTAGTATATTGCACAGCCACATAGTATATTGCCCAGCCACGTACTATATAGCACAGAGATGTAGTATATAACACTGCCCATGCAGTATATAACCCAGGCCACATAGTATAGAGCACAGCAATGTAGTATATTGCCCAGCCACGTAATATATTGCACAGCCCACATAGTATATAGCCCAGCCCACGTAGTATATAGCACAGAGATGTAGTATATAACACAGCCCATGTAGTATCTAACACAGCCCACGTAGTACATAGCAATGCGGGCACCATATCCCTGTTAAAAAAAGAATTAAAATAAAAATAGTTATATACTCACCCTCTGTCGGCCCCCGGATCCAGCCCAGGCGTTTACCGATGCTTCTCGCGACGCTCCGGTCCCAAGAGTGCATTGCGGTCTCGTGAGATGATGACGTAGCGGTCTCGCAAGACCCCTACGTCATCATCTTGCGAGACCGCAATGCATGGACCGGTCACCGGAGCGTCGCGAGGAGCGGGAAAGGCCTTGGCTGGATCCGGGGGCCAACGGAGGGTGAGTATATAATTATTTTTTTTATTATTTTTAACATTAGATCTTTTTACTATTGATGCTGCATAGGCAGCATCAATAGTAAAAAGTTGTTAACACAGGGTTAATAGCAGCGTTAACGGAGTGCGTTACCCGCGGCATAACGCGGTCCATTAACGCTGCCATTAACCCTGTGTGAGCGCTGACTGGAGGGGATTATGGAGCAGGCACTGACTGCGGGGAGTAAGGAGCGGCCATTTTGCCGCCAGACTGTGTCCATCGCTGATTGGTCGTGGCCGTTTTGCCGTGACCAATCAACAACTTGGGATTTCTGTGACAGACAGACAGACGGACAGACAGAAAGACGGAAGTGGACCTTAGACAATTATATAGTAGATGTGTGGAGAAAAAAGGGCACAGAATTTCAGGAAAAGAACATCACGCCCACAATTAAGCATGGGAGTGGATCAATCATGCTTTGGGGTTGTGTTGTAGCCAATGGCACAGGTAACATTTCTTGATGCAAACATAACACCATCTGTATAAAATCTGAAGGTTAAAAGAGGATGGCTTCTACAAATGGATAATGATCCTAAACACACCCCACAATCCACATTATACGACCTCAAAAGGCGCAAGCTGAAGGTTTCACAATGGCCCTCACAGTCCCCTGATCTGAACATCACTGAAAATCTGTGTTTCTATATCTCAAAATAGTAGTGCATGCAAGATCAACCAGGAATCTCACAGAACTGTAGGAATTCTCCAAGGACAAATGGATGAAAATCCCTCAAACGATAATCGAAAGACTATTAGGTAGCTACAAAAAGCGTTGAAAAGCTGAGATACTTTCAAAAAGGGGTGATACTGGGTACTAAGCATGCAGGGTGCCCAATCTTTTGTATTGGCCCATTTTCTTTGTTGTAATTTTTAAACTGTAAAAGATGAATGAATATATATATATATATATATATATACATATCATATATAATCAAGTATAAGCCGAGATTTTCAGCCCAAAAAAATGGGCTGAAAGTGCCCCTCTTGGCTTATACTCGAGTCATGGTCGGCGGGGGGGGTCGGCGGGTGAGGGGGAGCGACGACTGTCACATACTCACCTGCTCCTGCCGCGGTCCCTGCACGTCCCATGGTCTCCTGCGCCGGCAGCTTCTTCCCCTGTTCAGCGGTCAGGTGGTACCGCTCATTACAATAATGAATATGGACTCCACTCCCATAGGGGTGGAGCCGCATATTCAGTCCTGTAATGAGCGGTATCAGTGACCGCTGAACAGAGGAAGAAGCTGCCACGCCCAGAGACCATCTGTCCGGGAGAAGCTGCCAGAGACCGCATCGGAGCAGGTGAGTATTTCATATTCGCCTAACCTCGTTCCGCCACCGCCCCGTCTTCCGTGTCCTCTGCAGTGACTGTTCAGGTCAGAGGGTGCGATGACGTATTAGTGTGCACGCCGCCCTCTGCCTGAACAGTCACTGCGGAGAGAAGGGACGCTGAAGAGCAGCGGGCAGCAAGAGAGGTGAGTATGGCATTTTTTTTTTATTGCAGCAGCAGCATTATATGGGGCACATTGTTATATGGAGAATCTATGGGGCCATAATGAACTGTATGGAGCATTATATGGGGCACATTGTTATATGGAGAATCTATGGGGCCATAATGAACTGTATGGAGCATTATATGGGGCACAATGTTATATGAAGCATCTATGGGGCCATAATGAACTGTATGGAGCATTATATGGGGCACGTTGCTATATGAAGCATCTATGGGGCCATAATGAACTGTATGGAGCATTATATGGGGCACATTGTTATATGAAGCATCTATGGGGCCATAATGAACTGTATGGAGCATTATATGGGTCACATTGTTATATGGAGCATCTTATGGGGCCATAATGAACTGCATGGAGCATTATAAGGGGCACATTGTTATATGGAGCATCTATGGGGCCATAATTAACTGCATGGAGCATTATATGTGGCACATTTTTATATGGAGCATCGTATGGGGCCATAATCAGCATTTGTGCAGCATTATATGGGCCAAATATCCGTATGGAGCATCTTATGGGGCCATAGCATTTGTTCAGCATTATATGGGGCATATTTTAATATGGAGCATCTTATGGAGCCCATCATGAACTGTATGGAGCATTATATGGGGCTCCTGATTCAATATGGATGTTCAAAAACACTTAACCTACTGATGTCTCAATTAATTTGACTTTTATTGGTATCTATTTTTATGGAGCGCCCCCAGACGCAGGGACGCAGGTTACTCGGTACCGGTCCTCTGCTGGCTCAGTTCTGGGGATGTCACGGTGGCTGGACCCGGTCCGTGACCCTGCTAAGGGGCGCCCAATGAAAGGTGATACAAGTCTGTCAAGGGTTCGTGATGCCACCTGTGGTGTTCGGTCAGGGTGACCGACGCTGCTTGGGGTCCACTGGGGTGATGTGATGGCAGCTAGATGGTATACCTTCTCACAGATGAAGTATGTCCCCAGGGCTTCCCAGTATGATGGATGGTGATGGTGTAAGGTGCAGACAATAACGAGGACACAGGGTTGCAGTCTCTTTACCTCTTTACTGGTGACTTCAGGATCCTCAATCCAGAGCACAGTTAACAGGGCTATCTGAGACCGGCCGGTCCGATGGGCACATCAAGAGTTCCCTTTGCAGGTGGAAATCGTTGCCTACCACTAGCGCCTGTGTGTTGTAGTGCTTCCCTGCTGAGCATTCGGGATAGTCCTCACAACTGCTGTTCTAGTTCGTTCTAATTCGTTCCAGTTCTTTCTAGTTCTCCGTCCCCCAGGTATGTTATGGCTAGGACGCACCCGTTTGATGGGTTGGCTCGGAGCTCTTCCGGGACCCTAGAGATGCCTCTCTCCACGCGTTGCCCCCTATGTCTGCTTAGGTGATGTAAGGTAGACAGCCAACCTATAATTAACTGTCCTGCGGTATTTGAAGTAAGGCATAAAGTCAGTCACTTCCTCGGTGTTCCGGGCACCGGATACGCGCCTCAGTAGGATGTTGCCGTTCTCCGGGCACGACTCCTACTGGCTCTCCTTTGTGCTTGATCTCGTTTCTCACTGTTCCACAATAGCCTTCGCTTCGTGTCTCTTTCTTAGGATACTGCCGCAGGGGGTGCAGGCGCGGTTCCGTAACGTTCTGTTCTTGTCGCTAGGTACCTGCCAGGTATCCACGCCTGACAGGGACCCCCTCAATCTTCTCCCTGCAACACCCCCTGCCACGGGATGTTGCCTGAATCCAACCCAATCAGCTTCTGACTAACTTCCTATCCAACCCCTAGTTTTACCAGTGTGAGGAGTGGCCTAATAAATAAAACCTTTTGCTCCCCCTGGTGGCCGGAGTGTGAAGTGTAATGTGTGCTGGTGATACCTGGTCAGATGAACTCCTTTAGTGCCATCAGACGTACCATCACTCCCCTTATTGGCAGAGCGACATTACTGCAATGACCAGGTCTCTGGGGCGCTGCACTCCCCCCCCCCCCCCCCCCCCCCCCCGGTTAAATCCAGTACTCCTGGACTGGGAAGAAGAACAACAATACATGTTAGCAAAAGACACACAAAATTTTGGAATGCTTGGAACAAGTAAATATAGCAATGCTTCCCTTTATGGGAGGTGAGGACACTTGAACGTTACAAACAAAACAAGTTTAAATATTTTAAATAACATTCTATTCTTACAGACTATAAATAATTCATATTACCCAGCCGGGTATTCTACTAAGTGCAAATGCTTGAACAATAATTTAACTTCTCCTTTAACCCCTATCTGACCTCGGACGGGATAGTACGTCCGAGGTCAGATCCCCTGCTTTGATGCAGGGCTCCGCGGTGAGCCCGCATCAAAACCGGGACATGTCAGCTGTTTTGAACAGCTGACATGTGCCCGTAATAGGCGCGGGCAGAATCGCGATCTGCCCGCACCTATTAACTAGTTAAATGCCGCTGTCAAAAGCAGACAGCGGCATTTAACTACCGCTTCCGGCCGGGCGGCCGGAAATGACGTCATCGCCGACCCCCGTCACATGATCGGGGGTCGGCGATGCGTCAGGATGGTAACCATAGAGGTCCTAGAGACCTCTATGGTTACTGATCACCGGTGGCTGTGAGCGCCACCCTGTGGTCGGCGCTCACAGCACACCTCCATTTCTGCTACATAGCAGCGATCAGCAGATCGTTCTAATTCGTTCCAGTTCTTTCTAGTTCTCCGTCCCCCAGGTATGTTATGGCTAGGACGCACCCGTTTGACGGGTAGGCTCGGAGCTCTTCCGGGACCCTAGAGATGCCCCTCTCCACGCATTGCCCCCTATGTCTGCTTAGGTGATTATCAGGATTCCCTGACCGCTGTCACTAACTTGTCACGAACCACACCGTGACCGTCACCCCTACGTCACGGGTCGGGGGGACTTTAGGCCAACAGACGGCTATCACATGTGCAGGGGGCTTATCTTAGTTATCCCTTCGCTCCACAATGTGATGAAAAAACACACACAAGGCTATTGACCTCTTAGTTTACAGCAGGGTCTTATTCTAGGTATCCCACTGCTCTTCAATATTCCACAAACTGCAGGGATTTATGTATATCCCGCTTACAGTTCCACTTAAAACTTGCAGCTCTCTGGCGCCCCCCTCTCAGGTCAGATGAGGTACTGCACCTGGGGTAATTAGTCGCCAGAAAGGCTGCCTGCTATGTACTGGCTATTGGGCATGCTGCAGCGACGCGATAAACTACTCCCACTCAGGCAGGAACAATAATTATCAACGCCGCAGTCGCTACAACATCACCCCAAAAGCCTGCACACTATCGCTGCCACCAGCTTCGATTAAACGGGTCCGAAGCTAACTTAAAAACAACAGTAGCGTATTTCCCTTCAGGAGACATAGGGTACGGTTTAGAACAGCAGAACGAACTAGTATTAAATAATATACCCCATCAAAAGTTTCAGGCAGTGTTTTATCAAAATATTTTACAAAGATGTTACAAATGAGACAATTGCAAATATGTACAGGGTAATTATAACATAAAGGGGATTAAAGGAGAAAAGATAACACTCACATGTTCTCAGTTCATTGCATTGCAGGCAACCATACGTCCCAGTTCATTGGACGTGCTCAGGGCTCTCCAAGAGAAGACAAGAAATCAAGAAGACTGAGCTGGGGATCTTGGCAGACAGTTATAGCTTCAGCCTGACATCCCAGAAAGGGGTTGGATCACCTCGTCCCTCCTACCTCGCTACAAAACATGTCATAGTCATAACAAGCCCAGCATTCATCTCGGATTAACGTGGGCATTCTAATGAGATCAAATATGTCCTATCTGTGATACATATTTACAGAGAAATCCCTACTTCTTTACCAGATGGAGTTAGAAGCCCATGTTTAGAGGGATGGGCAGATCCACCGAGGGAGAGTAAGAATATATATTTTCGTGTTCTTAACGTAAACGGTTTGCATAATATCTTACAAAAACAGAACAAAGAACTTCCATGGATTTCTGGAAACTTCTAGACACTTCTAAACAGTTCTCTGCTAGAGGAAGATTTGAGCCCAGTCATAAATACCTTTCGGCCATAGAACTCCCCCCAGTACATTGAACCAGCAGCTCTTGGCTGAGTGAAAGGGAAAAGGGAAGGGGGGGCTTTTTGTAGCCCGCAGCCTGCTAACAAGAGAAACTACTTATATGATATTTCATACCATATCGTGACAGTGATGTAAGGTAGACAGCCAACCTATAATTAACTCTCCTGCGGTATTTGAAGTAAGGCATAAAGTCAGTCACTTCCTCGGTGCTCCGGTCACCGGCTACGCGCCTCAGTAGGATGTTGCCTCGGTCTCACGACACGACTCCTACTGGCTCTCCTTTGTGGTTGATCTCGTTTCTCGCTGTCCACAATATCCTTCGCTTCGTGTCTCTTTCTTAGGATACCGCCGCGGCTAGTGCAGGCGCGGTTCCGTAACGTTCTGTTCTTGTCGCTAGGTACCTGCCAGGTTCCCACGCCTGACAGGGACCACCCTGAATCTTCTCCCTGCAACACCCCCTGCCACGGGATGTTGCCTGAATCCAACCCAGTCAGCCTCTGACTAACTTCCTCCCCAGCCCCTAGTTTTACCAGTGTGAGGAGGGCCTAATAAATAAAACGTTTTGCTCCCCCTGGTGGCCGGAGTGTGAAGTGTAATGTGTGCTGGTGATACCTGGCCAGATGAACTCCTTTAGTGCCATCAGACGTACCATCACTCCCCTTAGTGGCAGAGCGACGTTACTGCAACGACCAGGTCTCTGGGGCGCTGCATTTACTTTTGACATTTACACGGTAGCTGCTGCATTTTCCACCCTAGGCTTATACTTGAGTCATTAAGTTTTCCCAGTTTTTTGTTGCAAAATTAGGGGGTCAGCTTATACTCGGGTTGGCTTATACTAGAGTATATACAGTATATATTTATATATATTGCCTAAAATACAAAGTAAATGTGTCATGTTTAACTTACCACCACATTGCCTGGTCTTATCACTGCTACAAATCCCCAAATGTATATTATCCCAATTCTTTACTTCCCAGTGTACATCCTGATTCTATCACTTCCACAGATCACAGTATAGTCTACGGCACCAATCCCCCCCCCCCAAAAAAAAAAAAATTCTTTACTTTCCACCATATGTCCTCATCCTATCGCTGTCACAAACCCCAGAATTCCAAAATCTGGAATCCATTGCTTAGTCTCTGCTTCCCAAATATTCTGATTAATCTGTCACTACCACAAATTCCAGATTCCCTATTCCCCCAGATACTTGATCACCCCACTGCACAGCCCCCAAATCTCTCTTATTAGGTATCCATCTAAATCCTGTTGCTGTCACATTTCCCAGATTCCTGATTACTCCCATCACTGTATAAATCCCAAAGTTTTTTACATCCCACCCTACTGTATACAAATCCCTTATATCTAGATAAGCCACAATAATCCACAGTTCTTCCCATTCTTGTTCTCTACTTCCCACCAGATATCCTGAAAAATTCTATCACATATCCCACAAGTCCGAGTCTCCCAGATATTTCCTATTACCGCCATCGTTGCACAGACGGCCCAATTACTTCCCACCGCACTCGACACAAATCTCCACTGTCCAGATAGTGAACAAATCCCAGAATTCCATGAATTTCTGCTCACTACACACAGATGATGATATCCACAGATTTTCCACCCTCTATCTACACACATATGCCATTTACCTGCACTGCACCCCCTCCTCCTGCCTCCACCCTATCCTCTTGCCTCCTGCCTGCACTGCACCCTCTCCTCCTGCCTGCACCTTTGCATCTTGCCTCCTACCTGCACCCTCTCCTTTTGCCTCCTGCCTGCAATGCACCCTCTTCTTTTGCCTGTACTGCACCTTCGCTTCCTGCCAACACTGCACCCTCGCTTTCTGCACCCTCTACTCTTACCTCCTGCCTTCACTGCACCCTCACCTCCTGCCTGCACTGTACCCTCCACTTTTGCCTCCTGCCTGCACTGCGCCTTTTACTCTTGCCTCCTGCCTACACTGCACCCTCTCGTCCTGCACTGCACCCTCTCCTCCTGCCTGCACCCTCTCCTGCTGCACTGCACCCTCTCCTCTTGCCTCCACTGCACTCTCTAGTCTTGCCTGCACTCTCTCCTCTTGCCTGCACTGCACCCTTTCCTCCTGCCTGCTGCCTACACTGTACCCTCTCCTTCTGCAGGCACCCTCTTTTCTTGCCTGCATTGCAACCTCTCCTCTTGTCTGCACTGTACACTCTCCTCCTGCACTCTCTCCTCCAGCACTGCACCCTCTCCTGAATGCACTGTACCCTCTCCTCCTGCACTGCACCCTCTCCTGCTGCACTGCACCCTCTCCTCCTGCACTGCACCCTCTCCTCCTGCACTGCACCCTCTCCTGCACTGCACCCTCTCCTGCTGCACTGCACCCTCTCCTCCTGCACCCTCTCCTGCTGCACTGCACCTTCTCTTGCTGCACTGCACCCTCTCCTCCTGCACTGCATCCTCTCCTGCGCTGCACCCTCTCCTCCTGCACTGCACCCTATCCTGCATGCTCTCCTGCACTGCACCCTCTCCTCCTGCACTGCACCCTCTCCTGCTGCACTGCACCCTCTCCTGCTGCACTGCAACCTCTCCTCCAGCACTGCACCCTCTCTTGCTGCACTGCACCCTCTCCTGCACTGCACCCTCCTGCTGCACTGCATCCTCTCCTTCTGCACCCTCTCCTCCTGCTGCACCCTCGCCTCCGGCACCCTCTCCTGCACTGCACCCTCTCCTGCCTGCACTGCACCCTCTCCTGCTGCACTGCACCCTCTCCTCCTGCCTCCACTGCACTCTCTATTCTTGCCTGCACTGCACCCCTTCCTCCTGCCTGCTGCCTACACTGTACCCTCTCCTTCTGCAGGCACCCTCTCCTCTTGTCTGCACTGTACCCTCTCCTCCTGCACTGCACCCTCTCCTCTTGTCTCCTGCCTGCAGTGCACCCTCTCCTGCTGCACTGCATCCTCTCCTCCACTGCATCCTCTCCTCCTGCATCCTCTCCTGCCTGCACTGCACCCTCTCCTCCTGCCTGTACCCTCTCCTCCTGCCTCCACTGCACTCTCTATTCTTGCCTGCACTGCACCATTTCCTCCTGCCTGCTGCCTACACTGTACCCTCTCCTTCTGCAGGCACCCTCTCCTCTTGCCTGCATTGCACCCTCTCCTCTTGTCTGCACTGTACCCTCTCCTCCTGCACTGCACCCTCTCCTCTTGTCTCCTGCCTGCAGTGCACCCTCTCTTCCTGCACTGCTCCCTCTCCTCCTGCACTGCACCCTCTCCTGCCTGCACCCTCTCCTCCTGCACCCTCTCCTGCTGCACTGCACCCTCTCCTCCTGCACTGCACCCTCTCCTCCTGCACCCTCCTCCTGCACTGCACCCTCTCCTCCTGCACTGTACCCTCTCCTGCCTGCACTGCATCCTCTCCTCCTGCACTGCACCCTCTCCTCCTGCACTGCATCCTCTCCTGTTGCACTGCACCCTCTCCTCCTGCACTGCATCCTCTCCTGCTGCACTGCACCCTCTCCTCCTGCACTGCATCCTCTCCTACTGCACCATCTCCTGCTGCACTGCACCCTCTCCTGCTGCACTGCATCCTCTCCTGATGCACTGCACCCTCTCCTCCTGCACTGCACCCTTTCCTCCTGCACTGCATCCTCTCCTGCTGCACTGCACCCTCTCCTGCCTGCACCCTCTCCTCCTGCACTGCATCCTCTCCTGCTGCACTGCACCCTCTCCTCCTGCACTGCACCCTCTCCTGCCTGCACCCTCTCCTCCTGCACTGCACCCTCTCCTCCTGCACTGCACCCTTTCCTCTTGCCTGCACTGCACCCTCTCCTCCTGCACTGCATTCTCTCCTGCTGCACTGCACCCTCTCCCCCTGCACCCTCTCCTCCTGCACTGCATCCTCCTGCACTGCACCCTCTCCTCCTGCACTGCACCCTCTCCTCCTGCACTGCACCCTCTCCTGCTGCACTGCACCCTCTCCTGCTTCACTGCACCCTCTCCTCCTGCACTGCACCCTCTCCTCCTGCACCCTCTCCTCCTGCACTGCACCCTCTCCTCCTGCACCCTCTCCTCCTGCACTGCACCCTCTCCTGCTGCACTGCATCCTCTCCTGCTGCACTGCACCCTCTCCTCCTGCACTGCACCCTCTCCTCCTGCACTGCACCCTCTCCTGCTGCACTGCACCCTCTCCTCCTGCACTGCCCCCTCTCCTCCTGCACTGCCCCCTCTCCTCCTGCACTGCACCCTCTCCTGCCTGCACCCCCTCATCCTTCACCCTCTCCTCCTGCACTGCACCCCCTCCTCCTGCACTGCACCCTCTCCTGCCTGCACCCTCTCATCCTGCACTGCACCCTCTCATCCTGCACCCTCACCTCCTGCACTGCACCCTCTCCTGCTGCACTGCATCCTCTCCTGCTGCACTGCACCCTCTCCTACTGCACCCTCTCTTCCTGCACTGCACCCTCTCCTTTTGCACTCCACCCTCTCCTGCTGCACTGCATCCTCTCCTGCTGCACTGCATCCTCTCCTGCTGCACTGCACCCTCTCCTCCTGCACTGCATCCTCTCCTGCTGCACTGCACCCTCTCCTCCTGCACCCTCTCCTGCCTGCACACTTTCCTCCTGCACTGCACCCTCTCCTCCTGCACTGCACCCTTTCCTCTTGCCTGCACTGCATCCTCAACTGCTCACTGCACCCTCTCCTCCTGCACTGCATCCTCTCCTCCTGCACTGCACCCTCTCCCCCTGCACTGCATCCTCTCCTGCTGCACTGCACCCTCTCCTCCTGCACTGCATCCTCTCCTGCTGCACTGCACTCCTCCTGCACTGCACCCTCTCCTCCTGCACTGCACCCTCTCCTCCTGCACTGCATCCTCTCCTGCTGCACTGCACTCCTCCTGCACTGCACCCTCATCTTGCACCCTCTCCTCCTGCACTGCACCCTCTCCTGCTGCACTGCACTCCTCCTGCACTGCACCCTCTCCTCCTGCACTGCACCCTCTTCTCCTGCACTGCACCCTCTCCTCCTGCACCCTCTCCTCCTGCACTGCACCCTCTCCTGCACTGCACCCTCTCCTCCTGCACCCTCTCCTCTCCTGCACTGCACCCTCTCCTCCTGCACTGCACCCTCTCCTCCTGCACTGCCCCCTCTCCTCCTGCACTGCACCCTCTCCTCCTGCACTGCACCCTCTCCTCCTGCACTGCATCCTCTCCTCCTGCACCCTCTCCTCCTGCACTGCACCCTCTCCTACTGCACTGCATCCTCTCCTGCTGCACTGCACCCTCTCCTCCTGCACCCTCTCCTCCTACACTGCATCCTCTCCTGCTGCGCTGCACCCTCTCCTCCTGCACTGCACTCCTCCTGCACCCTCTCCTCTTGCACCCTCTCCTCCTGCACTGCACCCTCTTCTCCTGCACTGCACCCTCTCCTCCTGCACCCTCTCCTCCTGCACTGCATCCTCTCCTCCTGCACTGCACCCTCTCCTCCTGCACCCTCTCCTCTCCTGCACCCTCTCCTCCTGTACTGCCCCCTCTCCTCCTGCACCCTCTCCTCCTGCACTGCATCCTCTCCTGCTGCACTGCACCCTCTCCTCCTGCACTGCATCCTCTCCTGCTGCACTGCATCCTCTCCTGCTGCACTGCACTCCTGCACTGCACCCTCTCCTCTTGCACCCTCTCCTCCTGCACTGCACCCTCTCCTCCTGCACTGCATCCTCTCCTGCTGCACTGCACTCCTCCTGCACTGCACCCTCTCCTCTTGCACCCTCTCCTCCTGCACTGCACCCTCTCCTCCTGCACCCTCTTCTCCTGCACTGCACCCTCTCCTCCTGCACCCTCTCCTCCTGCACTGCACCCTCCTCTCCTGCACCCTCTCCTCCTGCACTGCCCCCTCTCCTCCTGCACTGCCCCCTCTCCTCCTGCACTGCACCCTCTCCTCCCGCACTGCACCCTCTCCTCCTGCACTGCACCCTCTCCTCCTGCACTGTCTCCTCTCCTGCTTAACTGCATCCTCTCCTACTGCACCCTCTCCTCCTGCACTGCATCCTCTCCTGCTGCACTGCACCCTCTCCTCCTGCACTGCACCCTCTCCTCTTGCACTGCACCCTCTCCTCCTGCACTGCATCCTCTCCTGCTTCACTGCATCCTCTCCTACTGCACTGCATCCTCTCCTGCTGCACTGCACCCTCTCCTCCTGCACTGCATCCACTCCTGCTGCACTGCACCCTCTCCTCCTGCACTCTCTCCTGCTGCACTGCATCCTCTCCTGCTGCACTGCACCCTCTCCTCCTGCACTGCATCCTCTCCTGCTGCACTGCACTCCTCCTGCACTGCACCCTCTCCTCCTGCACTGCACCCTCTCCTCCTGCACTGCACCCTCTCATCTTGCACCCTCTCCTCCTGCACTGCACCCTCTCCTCCTGCACCCTCTCCTCCTGCACTGCATCCTCTCCTGCTGCACTGCACCCTCTCCTCCTGCACTGCATCCTCTCCTGCACCCTCTCCTCTTGCACCCTCTCCTCCTGCACTGCACCCTCTCCTCCTGCACTGCATCCTCTCCTGCTGCACTGCACTCCTCCTGCACCCTCTCCTGCACTGCACCCTCTTCTCCTGCACTGCACCCTCTCCTCCTGCACCCTCTCCTCCTGCACTGCACCCTCTCCTGCACTGCACCCTCTCCTCCTGCACTGCACCCTCTCCTCTCCTGCACTGCACCCTCTCCTCCTGCACTACACCCTCTCCTCCTGCACTGCACCCTCTCCTCCTGCACTGCACCCTCTCCTCCTGTACTGCCCCCTCTCCTCCTGCACTGCCCCCTCTCCTCCTGCACTGCACCCTCTCCTCCTGCACCCTCTCCTCCTGCACTGCATCCTCTCCTGCTGCACTGCACCCTCTCCTCCTGCACCCTCTCCTCCTGCACTGCATCCTCTTCTGCTGCACTGCACTCCTCCTGCACTGCACCCTCTCCTTTTGCACCCTCTCCTGCTGCACTGCACTCCTCCTGCACTGCACCCTCTCCTCTTGCACCCTCTCCTCCTGCACTGCACCCTCTCCTCCTGCACTGCACCCTCTCCTCCTGCACCCTCTCCTCTCCTGCACCCTCTCCTGCACTGCACCCTCTCCTCCTGCACTGCCTCCTCTCCTCTCCTGCACTGCACCCTCTCCTCCTGCCCTGCCCCCTCTCCTCCTGTACTGCCCCTTCTCCTCCTGCACTGCACCCTCTCCTCCTGCACTGCCCCCTCTCCTCCTGCACTGCCCCCTCTCCTCCTGCACTGCCCCCTCTCCTCCTGCACTGCATCCTCTCCTGCTGCACTGCACCCTCTCCTCTTGCACCCTCTCCTCCTGCACTGCACCCTCTCCTCCTGCACCCTCTCCTCTCCTGCACCCTCTCCTGCACTGCACCCTCTCCTCCTGCACTGCACCCTCTCCTGCACTACACCCTCTCCTCCTGCACTGCCCCCTCTCCTCCTGCACTGCCCCCTCTCCTCCTGTACTGCCCCCTCTCCTCCTGCACTGCACCCTCTCCTCCTGCACTGCACCCTCTCCTCCTGCACCCTCTCCTCCTGCACTGCACCCTCTCCTCTTGCACTGCACCCTCTCCTCCTGCACCCTCTCCTCCTGCACCCTCTCCTGCACTGCACCCTCTCCTACTGCACTGCATCCTCTCCTGCTGCACTGCACCCTCTCCTCCTGCACTGCATCCACTCCTGCTGCACTGCACCCTCTCCTCCTGCACTGCACTCTCTCCTGCTGCACTGCATCCTCTCCTGCTGCACTGCACCCTCTCCTCCTGCACTGCATCCTCTCCTGCTGCACTGCACTCCTCCTGCACTGCACCCTCTCCTCCTGCACTGCACCCTCTCATCTTGCACCCTCTCCTCCTGCACTGCACCCTCTCCTCCTGCACTGCATCCTCTCCTGCTGCACTGCACCCTCTCCTCCTGCACTGCATCCTCTCCTGCACCCTCTCCTCTTGCACCCTCTCCTCCTGCACTGCACCCTCTCCTCCTGCACTGCATCCTCTCCTGCACTGCACTCCTCCTGCACCCTCTCCTGCACTGCACCCTCTTCTCCTGCACTGCACCCTCTCCTCCCGCACTGCACCCTCTCCTCCTGCACTGCACCCTCTCCTCCTGCACCCTCTCCTGCACTGCACCCTCTCCTCCTGCACTGCACCCTCTCCTCTCCTGCACTGCACCCTCTCCTCCTGCACTACACCCTCTCCTCCAGCACTGCACCCTCTCCTCCTGCACTGCACCCTCTCCTCCTGTACTGCCCCCTCTCCTCCTGCACTGCACCCTCTCCTCCTGCACCCTCTCCTCCTGCACCCTCTCCTCCTGCACTGCATCCTCTCCTGCTGCACTGCACCCTCTCCTCCTGCACCCTCTCCTCCTGCACTGCATCCTCTTCTGCTGCACTGCACTCCTCCTGCACTGCACCCTCTCCTCCTGCACTGCATCCTCTCCTGCTGCACTGCACTCCTCCTGCACTGCACCCTCTCCTCTTGCACCCTCTCCTCCTGCACTGCACCCTCTCCTCCTGCACTGCACCCTCTCCTCCTGCACCCTCTCCTCTCCTGCACCCTCTCCTGCACTGCACCCTCTCCTCCTGCACTGCACCCTCTCCTCTCCTGCACTGCACCCTCTCCTCCTGCACTGCACCCTCTCCTCCTGCCCTGCCCCCTCTCCTCCTGTACTGCCCCCTCTCCTCCTGCACTGCACCCTCGCCTCCTGCACTGCCCCCTCTCCTCCTGCACTGCCCCCTCTCCTCCTGCACTGCCCCCTCTCCTCCTGCACTGCCCCCTCTCCTCCTGCACTGCCCCCTCTCCTCCTGCACTGCATCCTCTCCTGCTGCACTGCACCCTCTCCTCTTGCACCCTCTCCTCTTGCACCCTCTCCTCCTGCACTGCACCCTCTCCTCCTGCACCCTCTCCTCTCCTGCACCCTCTCCTGCACTGCACCCTCTCCTCCTGCACTGCACCCTCTCCTGCACTACACCCTCTCCTCCTGCACTGCCCCCTCTCCTCCTTCACTGCCCCCTCTCCTCCTGTACTGCCCCCTCTCCTCCTGCACTGCACCCTCTCCTCTCCTGCACTGCACCCTCTCCTCCTGCACCCTCTCCTCCTGCACTGCACCCTCTCCTCCTGCACTGCACCCTCTCCTCCTGCACCCTCTCCTCCTGCACCCTCTCCTGCACTGCACCCTCTCCTCCTGCACTGCACCCTCTCCTCTCCTGCACTGCACCCTCTCCTCCTGCACTGCCCCCTCTCCTCCTGCACTGCCCCCTCTCCTCCTGCACTGCACCCTCTCCTTCTGCACCCTCTCCTCCTGCACTGCATCCTCTCCTGCTGCACTGCACCCTCTCCTCCTGCACTGCATCCTCTCCTGTTGCACTGCACCCTCTCCTCTTGCACCCTCTCCTCCTGCACTGCACCCTCTCCTCCTGCACTGCATCCTCTCCTCCTGCACTGCACCCTCTCCTCCTGCACTGCACCATCTCCTCCTGCACTGCATCCTCTCCTGCTGCACTGCACCCTCTCCTCCTGCACTGCACCCTCTCCTCCTGCACTGCACCCTCTCCTCCTGCACTGCACCCTCTCCTCTTGCACCCTCTCCTCCTGCACTGCATCCTCTCCTCCTGCACTGCCCCCTCTCCTCCTGCACTGCCCCCTCTCCTCCTCTTGCCGGTCCTGGATAGGCGGATGATGCCCGGCATTGAGCAGCAGCTGGCGGGGACGCGGTTGCATTGTCTTCTGCAGGCGGCTTTGATGATGGACGCTTTTCATTCAGACTTTCAATCCTTCCGCCCGATGCCTGAAGACGAGGGGGGAATAAATCCCCGGACTTTTCGGCGGTCGCCGGTCTGTCCGTCTCCATCACTCCTGCTCCTCCCTCGGCCAATCAGCGGCCGCGGCTCCCGATCTTCCCTGAATACCTCCCCGCCATTCAGATTTAAATGCCGGTTGTGCATCGTCCCCGCCGCCTCCATCCGCAGACAACGGCGTGAGACAACCGGGGAGGAAACACGGCAGCGATCGGCGGAGCTCGGGGGGCGCAGTGATCGGGGGGCGCAGTGATCGGGGGGCGCAGACAGTGATCGGTGGAGCTCGGGGGGCGCAGTGATCGGGGGGCGCAGACAGTGATCGGTGGAGCTCGGGGGGCGCAGTGATCGGCGGGGCTCGGGGGGGCGCAGTGATCGGCGGGGGGCGCAGTGATCGGTGGAGCTCGGGGGGCGCAGTGATCGGGGGGCGCAGTGATCGGCGGGGGGCGCAGTGATCGGCGGGGGGCGCAGTGATCGGGGGGCGCAGACAGTGATCGGTGGAGCTCGGGGGGCGCAGTGATCGGCGGGGGGCGCAGTGATCGGCGGGGCTCGGGGGGGGGCGCAGTGACACCGGTCGTTCTCGCCTTTCTGCACCTCCTGTCGGCCGCATTGTGTGGACTGGGGCTTGGAAACCTGCGTCTAGAATGCTGCGTGCCCCCCGGGCTGCCATCCCTCCAGTGTAGGAGCCCCCGACCACCGACCACCTGCCGGGGCGCAGTCCGAGGGTCTCCGCACGTTCTGCCTGGCGTCTCCCATTGCACTGGACACAATGAAGCAGCCTCCTTCAGCCAGGTACGTGGTTCGCCCCTTCATACTTCCCTTCAGTTTGGGGGTCTGCTGGGTCCTGTGTGCAGATACCCCGGATGAGGCAGTGACTCGTTGGCGCCCCCTCTGCCACCAGGCTCCATCCAGCTGCGCTGCCCTTGGTGATTGTCAGCTCTTCTGCCAAGGAGACCCTCAATCTAAACCGTGGAGATAATGGGGATGAGGAAAAGGATCTGATGCCCCTTATTGGGAATTAAGATAGGAAGATAATTGTACCGTTATTTATTTTTATTTTACCTATAGTCATGTGACTTTATTTTTCATTTATATTGATAACCAGTAATATCACTTTGTAGCATTCCGTAATGTAAATTCTTCTTAAAGAGACAGCGCGCGCCCTTCCACACTTGCAGACGCCATGGTTTATGTTGCCAACTACAAAGTCAATGAACGGGTGGGTATTGTTGTCCAAAGGGAAATACTTTGAAAATTTAAAGTGCAAAATTTACTGCCTGGGGCGAACCATGAGCAAAATCCATCCGCAGGCAGTAGCGACGTTTATCATGAATATGTATAGGAATGCGTTTGCATATGGGATCATTTGCATGCAGCAGTGATATACTGTATACATGAGGTGTCAGGTTTTATTTCGTTACACCCCTTAGCCCCTATATAATATAATATCTCCCCCTAATATTTTTTTCTCCATCTCCCACCGCATGAAGATTTACAAGGGGGTCCTCGGTCTTTTTTTTTTTCTGTTCCCCTAGTTCTGCCTTATATTCTATGCTAGGGGGAACGAAGGTTGTCAGATGCTCCACTGATGATTCCAGCACTGCAGGACTGATGTCTGACAACCCTGTTCCCGCAGGTGACGACTTCTCGTCTAGGTGCATCTTCTCCCCAAGTCATAGTGTTTGTTCCAGGGCTGGAGACATTCTCCGCTCGCTCTGCTTCTTGGAGATACAAGTTTCTTTATTTCGTGAGAACCAACAAAATTAAATGTGACTTTGTGATGTGCGACAAAGTAACGACGTTACGACCCCACTGGGGTCTTCATCACAATGTCGCCGCAAGAAAAGAAGACAGAATGAGTGAATAATAGAATGATCACAGGGCAACAACCAACAATGTGTGTCCGATATCCCAGAGGATACAATTGTATAAACAATTACACAAAAAACAACAACATTCTGTAAACAAAGCCAACAATCCAAACAAAGGAAAAATGAAGAAAACTGGATAAAATGGAGCAAAATAAAGACAACAGGTGACAAAGTCAGAAACCTCACATGATAAAGTCTGTCAGCCTGAGGGTCCAACCGGAATGTGACACAGTGTGATAATGCCGCCACAGTGTGCATATATATATACAGCAAATACATAGAGCAAGATTGGACCCTCAGGCTGATCGCCTTTATCATGTGAGGTCTCTGACTTCGTCACCTGTTGTGTTTATTTTTGCGCACTTTTATCCAATTTTGTTCATTTTTCCTTTATATTCACTCATTCTGTCTTCTTTTCTTGCAGCGCCATTGTGATAAAGACCCCATTGGGGTCGCACCGTCCTTACTTTGTCGCACATCTCAGAGTCACATTTAATTTTGTTTGTTCGCACAAAATAAAGAAACTTGCATCACCAAGAAACAGAGCGTGCGGAGAATGTCTCCAGCCCTGGTCGTGGGGTCTCAGGACCCCTTCCACCTGCACGTCGACACTTTGACCGAGTGCACGCCGATCTCCCAGCAGAATATTTATTCTAAACTGATGCAAAGTGCTGAGCTCAGAAAGGAATTACCGGGTTTCATTACTATTTTTTACTCTATTTTATGCCTTTTTTGTAAGGGGGATTGGTCTTTAATTAAAGCAGCAGCTGAAATGACGTGGGATTTTATAAAGTAAACTCTGTGCATCCATTAGGGTGCATGTAGGAAGGTGCGGAGCCGTCCTGGACATTGTGCGCCCACCGATAGGGGCTTCTTCTATAACATAAGTAAAAGAACGCGGTGTAATAACTCCCACCATGGATGATCAATAACCATCGTATATAAGGTACTCCTTGTATCTAGTGAAATCCTCTACATTACACGGTGTATCCAGGACAATTCCCATATTCTGCCACTTATGTATGGAGATCGGACAGATCAATGATAGATAATAGATAGATGATAGATAGATAATAGATACCGTAGATATTAGACAGAGAGAAGATAGATAATAGATAGATAATAGATAGATGATTGATAGATAATAGATGATAGATAGATAGATATTAGATAGAGAGAAGATAGATAGATAGATAATAGATAGAAGATAGATAGATGATAGATAGATAATAGATAGATAATAGATAGATGATTGATAGATAATAGATAACAGATAGATAGATGATAGATAGATAACATATAGATAGATAGATAATAGATAGATGATAGATAGATAATAGATACCGTAGATATTAGACAGAGAGAAGATAGATAATAGATAGATGATTGATAGATAATAGATGATAGATAGATAGATATTAGATAGAGAGAAGATAGATAGATAATAGATAGAAGATAGATAGATGATAGATAGATGATAGATAGATAATAGATAGATGATTGATAGATAATAGATAGATAGATAGATAACAGATAGATAGATGATAGATAGATAACATATAGATAGATAGATAATAGATAGATGATAGATAGATAATAGATACCGTAAATAGATAGATAATAGATAGATAGTAATAGATAGATGATTGATAGATAATAGATAGATAATAGATGATAGATAGATGATTGATAGATAATAGATAGATAGATGGATAATAGATAGAAGATAGATAGATAATAGATACCGTAAATAGATAGATAAATAATAGATAGTAATAGATAGATGATTGATAGATAATAGATAGATAATAGATGATAGATAGATAGAAAATAGATAATAGATAGATGATAGATAGATAATAGATAGATGATAGATAGTAGATAGATAGATAGATAGAAAATAAATAGATAGATAATAGATAGATAATAGATAGATGATAGATAGATAATAGATAGATAATAGATAGATAGATAGAAAATAAATAGATAGATAATAGATAGATAATAGATAGATGATAGATAGATAATAGATAGATAATAGATGATAGATAATAAATAAATAATAGATAATAGATACCGTAAATAGATAGATATTAGATAGATAAATAATAGATAGTAATAGATAGATGATTGATAGATAATAGATGATAGATAGATAGATAATAGATAGATGATAGATAGATAATAGATAGATGATAGATAATAGATAGATAGATAGATGATAGATAGATAATAGATAGATGATAGATAGATAGATAGATAATAGATAGATAGATAATAGATAGATGATTGATAGATAATAGATAGATAATAGATAGATGATTGATTGATAGATAATAGATAGATAGATAATAGATAGATGATAGATAGATAATAGATAGATCATAGATAGATAATAGATAGATGATAGATAGATAGATAATAGATAGGTAATAGATTGATAGATAGAATGAGATTAGATTGTCAGCCCGTAGATGACAGGGAAAACAATTCTGTGAACAGCAGTCAAAAATAAGAGAGGGAGAGATAATTAGCAAAGTTAGAGAAAGACAGATATATATTCGGCAGGTTTGAGATAAGTAGTAGGATGAATAGATAAACAGTAGAAATAGAGATATCAGATAGATATAAATTGTAAATCGATAACACAGAGTTTGTAGATAGAAGATAGAGACTTTGTATAGAGATGGGCAGACGACAGATGGATCTGCACAGATATCTGTGAACATTTCTGATTTTTACAGTTCTTAGATATGTGTAAGCTCCCAGCGCTTCCTGGACTACATTACCATCATTAATAAATTCCTTCATACCTTCTGAGGTTATTTTTGTAGAATCTCAAGCCTATAATTCTCATCTTTATACTGTGGACAGATGTCACTTCATCCTTCATCCAAAAATGACGCTTACTGTACAATGTGGTTGTATTACAGATATGTCCTCTGCACCCCCTCTTATCCTGTTTGATTATCGTAATTTAGTAATATAGGCTGGATGTGAGATCTGTGTGTCTCTCAGTAATATAGGCTGGATGTGAGATCTGTGTGTCTCTCCCAGTAATATAGGCTGGAGGTGAGGTCTGTGTGTCTCAGTAATATAGGCTGGATGTGAGGTCTGTGTGTCTCTCCCAGTAATATAGGCTGGAGGTGAGGTCTGTGTGTCTCTCAGTAATATAGGCTGGATGTGAGGTCTGTGTGTCTCTCAGTAATATAGGCTGGATGTGAGATCTGTGTGTCTCTCCCAGTAATATAGGCTGGAGGTGAGGTCTGTGTGTCTCTCAGTAATATAGGCTGGATGTGAGGTCTGTGTGTCTCTCCCAGTAATATAGGCTGGAGGTGAGGTCTGTGTGTCTTTCCCAGTAATATAGGCTGGATGTGAGGTCTGTGTGTCTTTCCCAGTAATCTAGGCTAGATGTGTGGTCTGTGTCTCTTCCAGTAATATAGGCTGGATGTGAGGTCTGTGTGTCTCTCCCAGTTATATAGGCTGGATGTGAGGGTTGTGTGTCTCTTCCAGTAATATAGGCTGGATGTGAGGTCTGTGTGTCTCTCCCAGTAAAATAGGCTGGATGTGTGGTCTGTGTCTCTCCCAGCAATATAGGCTGGATGTGAGGTCTGTGTGTCTCTCCCAGTAAAATAGGCTGGATGTGTGGTCTGTGTCTCTCCCAGCAATATAGGCTGGATGTGAGGTCTGTGTGTCTCTCCCAGTTATATAGGCTGGATGTGAGATCTGTGTGTCTCTCCCAGTAATATAGGCTGGAGGTGAGGTCTGTGTGTCTCAGTAATATAGGCTGGATGTGAGGTCTGTGTGTCTCTCCCAGTAATATAGGCTGGAGGTGAGGTCTGTGTGTCTCTCAGTAATATAGGCTGGATGTGAGGTCTGTGTGTCTCTCAGTAATATATAAAGGCACAGATGATTGGCCTTGGGGAGACCAAAACATCCAACACTGCGGAGACACCATCACGTGTTTCTCAACGCAGTGATTCCAGAACACTGCCCCCATCCCTTATGGGAAATATGCAAATGCAGGTAAAGAAGCTGCGGAGACACCATCACGTGTTTCTCGACGCAAGCAGTGAATAGCCAGGCCTTTCCCCGGGAAGGAACAACCACGGGAAGGGCAGCATCCTATGAAGGAAAGCCACCTATGCCAAGCATGGTATCCATCCACAGACAGCTGTTTCGGGGTGTTTGCCCCTCATCAGTGTGGAGTAGGAATATGGCTATTAGGAGCAGTGCCTAGTAAAAAGGCTATAAAGGCACAGATGATTGGCCTTGGGGAGACCAAAACATCCAACACTGCGGAGACACCATCACGTGTTTCTCAACGCAGTGATTCCAGAACACTGCCCCCATCCCTTATGGGAAATATGCAAATGCAGGTAAAGAAGCTGCGGAGACACCATCACGTGTTTCTCGACGCAAGCAGTGAATAGCCAGGCCTTTCCCCGGGAAGGAACAACCACGGGAAGGGCAGCATCCTATGAAGGAAAGCCACCTATGCCAAGCATGGTATCCATCCACAGACAGCTGTTTCGGGGTGTTTGCCCCTCATCAGTGTGGAGTAGGAATCTGGCTATTAGGAGCAGTGCCTAGTAAAAAGGCTATAAAGGCACAGATGATTGGCCTTGGGGAGACCAAAACATCCAACACTGCGGAGACACCATCACGTGTTTCTCAACGCAGTGATTCCAGAACACTGCCCCCATCCCTTATGGGAAATATGCAAATGCAGGTAAAGAAGCTGCGGAGACACCATCACGTGTTTCTCGACGCAAGCAGTGAATAGCCAGGCCTTTCCCCGGGAAGGAACAACCACGGGAAGGGCAGCATCCTATGAAGGAAAGCCACCTATGCCAAGCATGGTATCCATCCACAGACAGCTGTTTCGGGGTGTTTGCCCCTCATCAGTGTGGAGTAGGAATCTGGCTATTAGGAGCAGTGCCTAGTAAAAAGGCTATAAAGGCACAGATGATTGGCCTTGGGGAGACCAAAACATCCAACACTGCGGAGACACCATCACGTGTTTCTCAACGCAGTGATTCCAGAACACTGCCCCCATCCCTTATGGGAAATATGCAAATGCAGGTAAAGAAGCTGCGGAGACACCATCACGTGTTTCTCGACGCAAGCAGTGAATAGCCAGGCCTTTCCCCGGGAAGGAACAACCACGGGAAGGGCAGCATCCTATGAAGGAAAGCCACCTATGCCAAGCATGGTATCCATCCACAGACAGCTGTTTCGGGGTGTTTGCCCCTCATCAGTGTGGAGTAGGAATCTGGCTATTAGGAGCAGTGCCTAGTAAAAAGGCTATAAAGGCACAGATGATTGGCCTTGGGGAGACCAAAACATCCAACACTGCGGAGACACCATCACGTGTTTCTCAACGCAGTGATTCCAGAACACTGCCCCCATCCCTTATGGGAAATATGCAAATGCAGGTAAAGAAGCTGCGGAGACACCATCACGTGTTTCTCGACGCAAGCAGTGAATAGCCAGGCCTTTCCCCGGGAAGGAACAACCACGGGAAGGGCAGCATCCTATGAAGGAAAGCCACCTATGCCAAGCATGGTATCCATCCACAGACAGCTCAGTAATATAGGCTGGATGTGAGATCTGTGTGTCTCTCCCAGTAATATAGGCTGGAGGTGAGGTCTGTGTGTTTCTCAGTAATATAGGCTGGATGTGAGGTCTGTGTGTCTCTCCCAGTAATATAGGCTGGAGGTGAGGTCTGTGTGTCTTTCCCAGTAATATAGGCTGGATGTGAGGTCTGTGTGTCTTTCCCAGTAATATAGGCTAGATGTGTGGTCTGTGTCTCTTCCAGTAATATAGGCTGGATGTGAGGTCTGTGTGTCTCTCCCAGTTATATAGGCTGGATGTGAGGGTTGTGTGTCTCTTCCAGTAATATAGGCTGGATGTGAGGTCTGTGTGTCTCTCCCAGTAAAATAGGCTGGATGTGTGGTCTGTGTCTCTCCCAGCAATATAGGCTGGATGTGAGGTCTGTGTGTCTCTCCCAGTAAAATAGGCTGGATGTGTGGTCTGTGTCTCTCCCAGCAATATAGGCTGGATGTGAGGTCTGTGTGTCTCTCCCAGTTATATAGGCTGGATGTGAGATCTGTGTGTCTCTCCCAGTAATATAGGCTGGAGGTGAGGTCTGTGTGTCTCAGTAATATAGGCTGGATGTGAGGTCTGTGTGTCTCTCCCAGTAATATAGGCTGGATGTGAGGTCTGTGTGTCTCTCAGTAATATAGGCTGGATGTGAGATCTGTGTGTCTCTCCCAGTAATATTTATTGTCTCTCCCAGTAATAATATATAGCTCTCCCTGGCTCCAGAATATCTCTGTATACTGCATTGATTTTCCATGGTATGCACTGACTTTACCCAGCTCTCCCTGGCTCCAGAATATCTCTGTATACTGCATTGATTTTCCATGGTATGCACTGACTTTACCCAGCTCTCCCTGGCTCCAGAATATCTCTGTATACTGCATTGATTTTCCATGGTATGCACTGACTTTACCCAGCTCTCCCTGGCTCCAGAATATCTCTGTATACTGCATTGATTTTCCATGGTATGCACTGACTTTACCCAGCTCTCCCTGGCTCCAGAATATCTCTGTATACTGCATTGATTTTCCATGGTATGCACTGACTTTACCCAGCTCTCCCTGGCTCCAGAATATCTCTGTATACTGCATTGATTTTCCATGGTATGCACTGACTTTACCCAGCTCTCCCTGGCTCCAGAATATCTCTGTATACTGCATTGATTTTCCATGGTATGCACTGACTTTACCCAGCTCTCCCTGGCTCCAGAATATCTCTGTATACTGCATTGATTTTCCATGGTATGCACTGACTTTACCCAGCTCTCCCTGGCTCCAGAATATCTCTGTATACTGCATTGATTTTCCATGGTATGCACTGACTTTACCCAGCTCTCCCTGGCTCCAGAATATCTCTGTATACTGCATTGATTTTCCATGGTATGCACTGACTTTACCCAGCTCTCCCTGGCTCCAGAATATCTCTGTATACTGCATTGATTTTCCATGGTATGCACTGACTTTACCCAGCTCTCCCTGGCTCCAGAATATCTCTGTATACTGCATTGATTTTCCATGGTATGCACTGACTTTACCCAGCTCTCCCTGGCTCCAGAATATCTCTGTATACTGCATTGATTTTCCATGGTATGCACTGACTTTACCCAGCTCTCCCTGGCTCCAGAATATCTCTGTATACTGCATTGATTTTCCATGGTATGCACTGACTTTACCCAGCTCTCCCTGGCTCCAGAATATCTCTGTATACTGCATTGATTTTCCATGGTATGCACTGACTTTACCCAGCTCTCCCTGGCTCCAGAATATCTCTGTATACTGCATTGATTTTCCATGGTATGCACTGACTTTACCCAGCTCTCCCTGGCTCCAGAATATCTCTGTATACTGCATTGATTTTCCATGGTATGCACTGACTTTACCCAGCTCTCCCTGGCTTCTGAATGTCTCTGTATATTGCACTGGCTTTTCTATGCTTCCCCTGGATCTGAGTGTCTTGGTGCAGCACATATAATCCTTTTAGTATGCTTTCTTACCTATCAGCTTGTTTTCCATGACCTGTTTTCATGTATCTCATTGTGTGATCCTGGCATCTCTTTGAGTGGTCAGTCTTACCCCTCCCTCACTTTATGACCTTTGCTTAACTCTCTACATCTGGTCTCCCATACCCAGCCACCCCCTCATTCACACCTGATTGCCCTTAACTGGGGATATATTCACATGCAGGAGTCTGCTATAGACTCAGTCTGCTGAAAATCATCTTTTAACTTCCATCTTTTTAATTATGATTCTGAATTAGACTGAATTGGACTGGAATTGACTGGAAGGTAACAGACTACTAACCACTACAATGTTTCGGTTTCTTTTCTCTTTCACCCCCATACTACTTTCCTTCTTACAATCTCCTGCAATCCCTCCTCCTAGTAAGGAACTAGTCATTTCTTCCTCCATACTCCCCAGCCATCTCACCTTCCCCTCAGAACTGTTCCTCCACATACAATCCTTTTTATCCAGACACACACGGCCGCATCATGTCCTATCCTGCTCCCACCTTCTAATGATCTGTCTGTTACTCCTCATTGCTGGTGACATATCCCCAAATCCCGGCCCTCCCCAATTCATCCCCACACTCGTTTCTAACCCCCTGCCACGATCCTCCGCACGTTTTCCCAACCACGACAACCTCATACCCATTCATCCAGCCCCCACTCCCCCGCTCCCCCTACTTGGAGCACTATGGAACGCACGCTCCATCTGCAACAAACTGCCATTTATCCATGACCTCTTCATCACCAACAAACTCTCCTTCCTCGGCCTCACTGAAACCTGGCTCACCCCCTCTGACTCGGCCTCTCCAGCTGCGCTCTCCTATGGCGGATTCCACCTCTCTCACACCCCTCGCCCCAGCAACAAACGCGGTGGAGGAGTTGGCTTGCTCCTGTCCGACACCTGCTCCTTCACTCCAATACCGCTACCACCCTCCACTACTCTTCCCTCGTTTGAGGTGCACTCTGTCCGCATCTATTCCCCCTCCAACCTCCAGCTGGCTGTCATCTACCGCCCCCCAGAACTAGCCATCTCCACCTTTCTCGACCACTTCACCACCTGGCTACTTCATTTCCTCTCTGTTGACATCCCCACTATCATCATGGGTGATTTCAATGTCCCCATTGACACTTTCACCTCAGCTACCTCTAAACTTTTATCACTGACTGCCTCCTTTGGCCTCACTCAATGGTCCTCTGAGGCCACTCACAAAGATGGCCACACGCTGGACCTCATCTTCACCCGCCTCTGCTCCCTTACTAACCTCACTAACACACCCCTCCCCCTGTCTGACCACAACCTACTGACATTCTCGTCCCTCTCCTCTCCTAGTGTGCAACCCCCACTCCACAAACTCACTCACCCTCGCAGAAATCTCAAACATCTCAACTTACAATCACTCTCTGAGTCCCTTCTCCCTCTCACAGACATAGCCTCCCTTCATGACACAGATGCTGCTGCCACTTTTTATAATACCACAATAACAACAACACTCGATTCGGCCACCCCACTCATGCATAGTAAAACTCGTACAATTAACAGGCAGCCCTGGCTGACCAGCCTGACCAAAGAATTGAGACGGGCTTCCAGGATTGCTGAGCGGAGATGGAAGCGATCCCACTCTGCCGACCACTTCACTGCATACAAGCAGTCCCTCGCCAGCTTCAAGTCTGCGCTCACTGCCGCAAAACAAACTTACTTCTCATCCCTCATATCCTCCCTGTCCCACAACCCTAAACAGCTTTTCAACACTTTCAATTCTCTACTCCGTCCCCCCGCACCTCCTCCCTCCCCCCTCATTTCTGCTGATGACTTCGCCTCTTTCTTTAAACAGAAGATCGATACGATCAGAGAAAGCTTTGGCCCACAGCGCCCACTGCCCCTCTTAGCTGCTCAACCCTGCTCCTCCAAAACCAGCTTCTCCACCATGACAGAAGATCAGCTCTCCACCCTCCTGTCAAGATCACACCTCACCACCTGCACGCTTGACCCGCTCCCATCCTACCTCATCCCTAACCTTTCCACGGTCTTCATCCCAACCCTAACACACCTCTTCAACCTCTCACTCACAACAGGTGTCTTTCCCTCATCCTTCAAGCATGCCAAGATCACACCCATCCTCAAAAAGCCCTCCCTCGACCCATCCTCTGTGTCTAGCTATCGCCCAATATCTCTTCTCCCTTATGCCTCCAAATTGCTGGAGCAACACGTCCATCTTGAACTGTCCTCCCACTTCTCCTCCTGCTCCCTCTTTGATCGGTTACAATCAGGCTTCCGTTCCCATCACTCAACTGAAACTGCCCTAACTAAAGTCACCAATGACCTACTAACTGCCAGGAGCAAGCGACACTGCTCTGTCCTCCTTCTCCTGGACTTGTCTTCTGCCTTTGACACTGTAGACCACTCCCTTTTGCTACAAATCCTCTCATCCCTTGGCATCACAGACTTGGCCCTTTCCTGGATCTCGTCATATCTGACAGACCGAACATTCAGTGTCTCCCTCCCCCACACCACCTCCTCACTTCGCCCCTTGTCAGTCGGTGTTCCTCAGGGCTCTGTTCTAGGACCCCTACTCTTCTCCATCTACACTTTCGGCCTGGGACAGCTCATAGAATCCCACGGTATGCAGTACCATCTCTACGCTGACGACACGCAGATCTACCTCTCCGGACCTGACCTCTCCTCCTTGCTTACCAAAATCCCGCACTGTCTGTCTGCCATTTCAGCCTTCTTTTCTGCTCGCTTTCTACAACTGAACATGGACAAAACAGAATTCATCATCTTTCCCCCATCTCACTCTACCCCTCCACCAGACCTATCCATCAATGTCAATGGCTGCTCACTATCCCCAGTCCCACACGCCCGGTGCCTCGGGGTGATCCTCGACTCTGCCCTCTCTTTCAAGCCACATATCCAAGCCCTTGCCTCCTCCTGTCGTCTCAAACTCAAAAATATTTCCCGGATCCGTGCTTTCCTTGACCGCAACACTGCAAAAACGCTAGTGCATGCCCTTATCATCTCCCGCCTCGACTACTGCAACCTCCTACTCTCTGGACTCCCGTCTAGCACTCTGGCACCACTCCAATCCATCCTACACTCTGCTGCCCGACTAATCCACCCGTCCCCCCGCTATTCCCCAGCCTCTCCCCTGTGTCAAGCCCTTCACTGGCTTCCTATCGCCCAGAGACTCCAGTTCAAAACCCTCACACTGACATACAAAGCCATCCACAACCTGTCTCCTCCATACATCTGTGACATGGTCTCCCGGTACCTACCTACACGCGACCTCCGATCCTCCCAAGACCTCCTTCTCTACTCCCCTCTCATCTCTTCTTCCCATAACCGCATCCAAGACTTCTCCCGTGCTTCCCCCATACTCTGGAACTCTCTACCCCAACACATCAGACTCTCGCCTAACATAGAAACCTTCAAAAAGAACCTGAAGACCCACCTCTTCCGACAAGCCTACAGCCTGCAGTGAACCTCAACCTACTGAACAGCCGCGCAACCTGCCCTACCCTCTCCTAGTGTATCCTCACCCACCCCCTGCAGACTGTGAGCCCTCGCGGGCAGGGTCCTCCCTCCTTATGTACTCGTGTGCCTTGTTATCTGCTCATGTTTAATGTATTTGTCTATATTTGCCCCGTATTCACATGTAAAGCGCCATGGAATAAATGGCGCTATAAAAATGTATAATAATAATAATAATAATAATATAGGCTGGAGGTGAGGTCTGTGTGTCTCTCAGTAATATAGGCTGGATGTGAGGTCTGTGTGTCTCTCCCAGTAATATAGGCTGGAGGTGAGGTCTGTGTGTCTTTCCCAGTAATATAGGCTGGATGTGAGGTCTGCGTGTCTTTCCCAGTAATATAGGCTAGATGTGTGGTCTGTGTCTCTTCCAGTAATATAGGCTGGATGTGAGGTCTGTGTGTCTTTCCCAGTAATATAGGCTAGGTGTGTGGTCTGTGTCTCTTCCAGTAATATAGGCTGGATGTGAGGTCTGTGTGTCTCTCCCAGTTATATAGGCTGGATGTGAGGGTTGTGTGTCTCTTCCAGTAATCTAGGCTGGATGTGAGGTCTGTGTGTCTCTCCCAGTAAAATAGGCTGGATGTGTGGTCTGTGTCTCTCCCAGCAATATAGGCTGGATGTGAGGTGTGTGTGTCTCTCCCAGTTATATAGGCTGGATGTGAGGGTTAATAATAATAATAATAATAACAATCTTTATTTTTATATAGCGCTAACATATTCCGCAGCGCTTTACAGTTTTGCACACATTATCATCGCTGTCCCCGATGGGGCTCACAATCTAGAATTCCTAACAGTATGTCTTTGGAATGTGGGAGGAAACCGGAGTGCCCGGAGGAAACCCACGCAAACACGGAGAGAACATACAAACTCTTTGCAGATGTTGTCCTGGGTGGGATTAGAACCCAGGACCCCAGCGCTGCAAGGCTGCAGTGCTAACCACTGCGCCACCGTGCTGCCCTAAGGGTTGTGTGTCTCTTCCAGTAATATAGGCTGGATGTGTGGTCTGTGTCTCTCCCAGTAATATAGGCTGGATATGAGGGTTGTGTGTCTCTTCCAGTAATATAGGCAGGATGTGAGGTCTGTGTCTCTCCCAGTAATATAGGCAGGATGTGAGGTCTGTGTGTCTCTCCCAGTAATATAGGCTGGATGTGAGGTCTGTGTGTCTCTCCATGTAATATAGGCTGGATGTGAGCTCTGTATCTCCCCCAGTAATGTAGGCAGGATGTGAGGTCTGTGTGTCTCTCCTAGTAATATAGGCTGGATGTGAGGTCTGTGTGTCTCTCCATGTAATATAGGCTGGATGTGAGCTCTGTGTGTCTCTCCCAGTAATATAGGTTGGATGTGAGCTCTGTGTGTCTCTCCCAGTAATATAGGCTGGATGTGAGGTCTGTGTGTCTCTCCCAGTAATATAGACTGGATGTGAGGTTGGTGTGTCTCTCCCAGTAATATAGGCTGGATGTGAGGTCTGTGTGTCTCTCCCAGTAATATTGGCTGGATGTGAGCTCTATGTGTCTCTCCCAGTAATATAGGCTGGATGTGAGGCCTGTGTGTCTCTCCCAGTAATATAGGCTGGATTTAAGGTCTGTGTGTATCTCCCAGTAATATAGGCTGGATGTGAGGTTTGTGTGTCTCTCCCAGTAATATAGGCTGGATGTGAGGTCTGTGTGTCTCTCCCAGTAATATAGTCTGGATGTGAGGTCTGTGTGTCTCTCCCAGTAATATAGACTGGATGTGAGCTCTGTGTGTCTCCCAGTAATATAGACTGGATGTGAGATCTGTGTGTCTCTCCCAGTAATATAGGCTGGATGTGAGGTCTGTGTGTCTCTCCCAGTAATATAGGCTGGATGTGAGGTCTGTGTGTCTCTCCCAGTAATATAGGCTGGATGTGAGGTCTGTGTGTCTCTCCCAGTAATATAGGCTGGATGTGAGGCCTGTGTGTCTCTCCCATTAATATAGGCTGGATGTGAGGTCTGTGTGTCTCTCCCAGTAATATAGGCTGGATGTGAGGTCTGTATGTCCCCTGTTATGAACTGGTGATTCAGAACCACAATGGACCTAGTGGTTAAGAGCACACAAAGTGACCTGATATTTATTAATAACATAGGACGAGCTCTGAGACGTGGGAACTCTGCTGACCGCAATCCCTAATCCTATCATACCACACTAGAGGTAGCCGTGGAGCGCTCCTGACCAGACCTAGGCGCCTCGGGCACAGCCTGAGAAACTAGCTAGCCCTGAAGATAGAAAAATAAGCCTACCTTGCCTCAGAGAAATTCCCCAAAGGAAAAGGCAGCCCCCCACATATAATGACTGTGAGTAAAGATGAAAATACAAACACAGAGATGAAATAGATTTTAGCAAAGTGAGGCCCGACTTACTGAATAGACCGAGGATAGGAAAGATAGCTTTGCAGTCAGCACAAAAACCTACAAACAACCACGCAGAGGGCGCAAAAAGACCCTCCGCACCGACTAACGGTACGGAGGTGCTCCCTCTGCGTCTCAGAGCTTCCAGCAAGCAAGAAAAACCAATATAGCAACCTGGACAGAAAAAATAGCAAACAAAAGTAACACAAGCAAAACTTAGCTTATGCAGGGCAGACAGGCCACAAGAACGATCCAGGAGAGAGCAAGACCAATACTGGAACATTGACTGGAGGCAAGGAACAAAGAACTAGGTGGAGTTAAATAGAGCAGCACCTAACGACTTAACCTCGTCACCTGAGGAAGGAAACTCAGAAGCCGCAGCCTCACTCACATCCACCAGAGGAAGCTCATAGACAGAACCAGCCGAAGTACCACTCATGACCACAGGAGGGAGCTTGACCACAGAATTCACAACAGTCCCCTCCCAGTAATATAGGCTGGATGTGAGCTCTGTGTCTCTCCCAGTAATATAGGCTGGATGTGAGGTCTGTGTGTCTCTCCCAGTAATATAGGCTGGATGTGAGGTCTGTGTGTCTCTCCCAGTAATATAAGCTGGATGTGAGGCCTGTGTGTCTCTCCCATTAATATAGGCTGGATGTGAGGTCTGTGTGTCTCTCCCAGTAATATAGGCTGGATGTGAGGTCTGTATGTCCCCTGTTATGAACTGGTGATTCAGAACCACAATGGACCTAGTGGTTAAGAGCACACAAAGTGACCTGATATTTATTAATAACATAGGACGAGCTCTGAGACGTGGGAACTCTGCTGACCGCAATCCCTAATCCTATCATACCACACTAGAGGTAGCCGTGGAGCGCTCCTGACCAGACCTAGGCGCCTCGGGCACAGCCTGAGAAACTAGCTAGCCCTGAAGATAGAAAAATAAGCCTACCTTGCCTCAGAGAAATTCCCCAAAGGAAAAGGCAGCCCCCCACATATAATGACTGTGAGTAAAGATGAAAATACAAACACAGAGATGAAATAGATTTTAGCAAAGTGAGGCCCGACTTACTGAATAGACCGAGGATAGGAAAGATAGCTTTGCAGTCAGCACAAAAACCTACAAACAACCACGCAGAGGGCGCAAAAAGACCCTCCGCACCGACTAACGGTACGGAGGTGCTCCCTCTGCGTCTCAGAGCTTCCAGCAAGCAAGAAAAACCAATATAGCAACCTGGACAGAAAAAATAGCAAACAAAAGTAACACAAGCAAAACTTAGCTTATGCAGGGCAGACAGGCCACAAGAACAATCCAGGAGAGAGCAAGACCAATACTGGAACATTGACTGGAGGCAAGGAACAAAGAACTAGGTGGAGTTAAATAGAGCAGCACCTAACGACTTAACCTCGTCACCTGAGGAAGGAAACTCAGAAGCCGCAGCCTCACTCACATCCACCAGAGGAAGCTCATAGACAGAACCAGCCGAAGTACCACTCATGACCACAGGAGGGAGCTTGACCACAGAATTCACAACAGTCCCCTCCCAGTAATATAGGCTGGATGTGAGCTCTGTGTCTCTCCCAGTAATATAGGCTGGATGTGAGGTCTGTGTGTCTCTCCCAGTAATATAGGCTGGATGTGAGCTCTGTGTGTCTCTCCCAGTAATATAGGCTGGATGTGAGGTCTGTGTGTATCTCCCAGTAATATAGGCTGGATGTGAGGTCTGTGTGTCTCTCCCAGTAATATAGGCTGGATGTGAGCTCTGTGTGTCTCTCCCAGTAATATAGGCTGGATGTGAGCTCTGTGTGTCTCTCCCAGTAATATAGGCTGGATGTGAGCTCTGTGTGTCTCTCCCAGTAATATAGGCTGTATATGAGACCTATGTCTAGAAATGATACGACCATTCCTCCAAAGTGTCCCATGAGCAGTTTTTAAACAAGACCGTGCCTTATGTTGCTTGTGATCCTGTGAGCAGACTGTGTGGTCTAAATGTGCTCCTATGGCTGCAGCCTCTCTGGACTTGTCTCCCTTCGAGCACATCAGAGACGTCATTGGTCGGTGATTACACAGAAGCTGCCAGCTGTGGATCTTGATGATTTACCAAAGTGCATTCAGCGGCAGAACCTTCCTCAGACGACCATTAATAACCTCAGTGATAGCAGCTGAGTAAGTGCTGGGATTTCTGCACATGAATTATACCTCTCATAGTCGTAAATCCAGAAGTTTTGATAATTTAGTTTCCATTCATTCCCATTTGCAGATTATTATTGTCTTTCCATCCTATGATTGACATCATTCTGTGTCTTTTCCTTCTTGATGTTGTAATCTCAATGTTGAGGAGTGTATAGAGATAGACAGGAAGGACCATCATAGCCATACATGTGTGTCCTTGCTCAGCATTTCTCATTTCGTTTACATTAGTATTCAGCTTTATGGCCACTAAGGACTGTTCATCTGTCATATACTATAAAGACAAGAAATATCCGCACAGATTGTGTCTCCTCGCGATTTATCCTCAAGGTCTACTCATATATAGTACTGTCCAAAACTGCAGTAAGAAGCTTTGTAAAGTGCTACGGAATATGTTGGCGCTATAGATACTGATGATGGAGGCGACGGGCGGTCACCAGATACTGATGATGGAGGCGACGGGCGGTCACCAGATACTGATGAGGGGGGAGATGGGCGGTCACCAGATACTGATGATGGAGGTGATGGACGGTCACCAGATACTGATGATGGAGGGGACGGGCGGTCACCAGATACTGATGATGGAGGCGACGGGCGGTCACCAGATACTGATGATGGAGGTGACGGGCGGTCACCAGATACTGATGATGGAGGCGACGGGCGGTCACCAGATACTGATGAGGGGGGAGATGGGCGGTCACCAGATACTGATGATGGAGGTGATGGACGGTCACCAGATACTGATGATGGAGGCGACGGGCGGTCACCAGATACTGATGATGGAGGTGATGGACGGTCACCAGATACTGATGAGGGGGGAGATGGGCGGTCACCAGATACTGATGATGGAGGTGATGGACGGTCACCAGATACTGATGATGGAGGGGACGGGCGGTCACCAGATACTGATGATGGAGGCGACGGGCGGTCACCAGATACTGATGATGGAGGTGACGGGCGGTCACCAGATACTGATGATGGAGGCGACGGGCGGTCACCAGATACTGATGATGGAGGTGACGGGCGGTCACCAGATACTGAGGATGGAGGGGACGGGCGGTCACCAGATACTGATGATGGAGGCGACGGGCGGTCACCAGATACTGATGATGGAGGCGACGGGCGGTCACCAGATACTGATGATGGAGGGGACGGGCGGTCACCAGATACTAATGATGGAGGTGATGGGTGCTCACCAGATACTGATGATGGAGGGGACGGGCGGTCACCAGATACTGATGATGGAGGGGACGGGCGGTCACCAGATACTGATGATGGAGGCGACGGGCGGTCACCAGATACTGATGATGGAGGTGATGGGTGCTCACCAGATACTGATGATGGAGGGGACGGGCGGTCACCAGATACTGATGATGGAGGCGACGGGCGGTCACCAGATACTGATGATGGAGGGGACGGGCGGTCACCAGATACTGATGATGGAGGTGACGGGCGGTCACCAGATACTGATGATGGAGGTGACGGGCGGTCACCAGATACTGAGGATGGAGGGGACGGGCGGTCACCAGATACTGATGATGGAGGCGACGGGCGGTCACCAGATATTGATGATGGAGGCGACGGGCGGTCACCAGATACTGATGATGGAGGGGACGGGCGGTCACCAGATACTAATGATGGAGGTGATGGGTGCTCACCAGATACTGATGATGGAGGGGACGGGCGGTCACCAGATACTGATGATGGAGGGGACGGGCGGTCACCAGATACTGATGATGGAGGCGACGGGCGGTCACCAGATACTGATGATGGAGGTGATGGGTGCTCACCAGATACTGATGATGGAGGGGACGGGCGGTCACCAGATACTGATGATGGAGGCGACGGGCGGTCACCAGATACTGATGATGGAGGGGACGGGCGGTCACCAGATACTGATGATGGAGGCGACGGGCGGTCACCAGATACTGATGATGGAGGTGATGGGTGCTCACCAGATACTGATGATGGAGGGGACGGGCGGTCACCAGATACTGATGATGGAGGCGACGGGCGGTCACCAGATACTGATGATGGAGGCGACGGGCGGTCACCAGATTCTGATGGGATTTACATTTCTCTTTTGTTAATCAATTTGCATTTTTTTTACCTGATAAAAATAAACTATTAATATTTCTTTTATAGAAGCCCTCTTACTCTAAAGCATCTATATACAGTTAGGTCCATATATATTTGGACAGAGACAACATTTTTCTAATTTTGGTTATAGACATTACCACAATAAATTTTAAACAAAACAATTCAGATGCAGTTGAAGTTCAGACTTTCAGCTTTCATTTGGGGGCATCCACATTAAAATTGGATGAAGGGTTTAGGAGTTTCAGCTCCTTAACATGTGCCACCCTGTTTTTAAAGGGACCAAAAGTAATTGGACAGATTCAATAATTTTAAATAAAACGTTCATTTCTAGTACTTGGTTGAAAACCCTTTGTTGGCAATGACTGCCTGAAGTCTTGAACTCATGGACATCACCAGACGCTGTGTTTCCTCCTTTTTGATGCTCTGCCAGGCCTTCACTGCGGTGGTTTTCAGTTGCTGTTTGTTTGTGGCCTTTCTGTCTGAAGTTTAGTCTTTAACAAGTGAAATGCTGCTCAATTGGCTTGAGATCAGGTGACTGACTTGGCCATTCCAGAATATTCCACTTCTTTGCTTTAATAAACTCCTGGGTTGCTTTGGCTTTATGTTTTGGGTCATTATCCATCTGTAGTATGAAACGACGACCAATCAGTTTGGCTGCATTTGGCTGGATCTGAGCACACAGTATGGCGGCTCTGAATACCTCAGAATTCATTCGGCTGCTTCTGTCCTGTGTCACATCATCAATAAACACTAGTGACCCAGTGCCACTGGCAGCCATGCATGCCCGCGCCATCACACTGCCTCCGCCATGTTTTACAGATGATGTGGTATGCTTTGGATCATGAGCTGGACCGCGCCTTCACCATACTTTTCTCTTTCCATCATTCTGGTAGAGGTTGATCTTGGTTCCATCTGTCCATAGAATGTTCTTCCAGAACTGTGCGGCTTTTTTAGATGTTTTTTAGCCTTTTTATTCTTGATGCTTATGAGTGGCTGCACCGTGCAGTGAACCCTCTGTAGTTACTTTCATGCAGTCTTCTCTTTATGGTAGATTTGGATATTGATACGCCGACCTCCTGGAGAGTGTTGGTCACTTGGTCGGCTGTTGTGAAGGGGTTTCTCTTCACCATGGAGATTATTCTGCCATCATCCACCACTGTTGTCTTCCGTGGGCGCCCAGGTCTTTTTGCATTGATGAGTTCACCAGAGCTTTCTTTCTTTCTCAGGATGGACCAAACTGTAGATTTTGCCGCTCCTAATATTGTAGCAATTTCTCGGATGGGTTTTTTCTGTTTTCGCAGCTTAAGGATGACTTGTTTCACCTGCATGGAGAGCTCCTTTACCGCATGTTTACTTCACAGCAAAACCTTCCAAATGCAGCACCGCACCTCAAATCAACTCCAGGCCTTTTATCTGCTTAATTGAGAATGACATAACGAAGGGATTGCCCACACCTGTCCATGAAATAGCATTGGAGTCAATTGTCCAATTACTTTTGCTCTCTTTAAAAACAGGGCGGCACATGTTAAGGAGCTGAAACTCCCAAACCCTTCATCCAGTTTTAATGTGGATACCCTCAAATGAAAGCTGAAAGTCTGAACTCCAACTGCATCTGAATTGTTTTGTTTAAAATTCATTGTGGTAATGTCTATAACCAAAATTAGAAAAATGTCGTCTATGTCCAAATATATATGGACCTAACTGTATATAATTGTCTAAGGGTTTTTCCGTCTGTCTGTCTGTCTGTCCTGGAAATCCCGCGTCCGTGATTGGTCGAGGCCTGGCGGCCTCGACCAATCAGCGACGGGCACAGCATGGCGACGATGATGTCATAAAGGTTGCCTCGACCAATCAGCGACGGGTACAGTCTGCTGCGAATTGGCCTCGACCAATCAGCGACGGGCACAGTATTGACGTAGATGTCATAATGGTTGCCATGGCGACGATGATGTCATAAAGGTTGCCTCGACCAATCAGCGACAGGCACAGTCTGCCGCGAATTCTGGAATCATCATTGTCCATATACTACGGGGACATGCATATTCTAGAATACCCGATGCGTCAGAATCGGGCCACAATCTAGTTTTTTCTATAAATGCCTAAAACTTTTGCATAGTGCTGTACATGTCCTGCGCTCTGTCCATGTGTCCTGCACTCTGTCCATGTGTCCTGCGCTCTGTAGATGTGTCCTGCGCTCTGTAGATGTGTCCTGCGCTCTGTCGATGTGTCCTGCGCTCTGTCCATGTGTCCTGCGCTCTGTCCATGTGTCCTGCGCTCTGTCCATGTGTCCTGCGCTCTGTTCATGTGTCCTGCGCTCTGTCCATGTGTCCTGCGCTCTGTAGATGTGTCCTGCGCTCTGTCCATGTGTCCTGCGCTCTGTCCATGTGTCCTGCGCTCTGTCCATGTGTCCTGCGCTCTGTAGATGTGTCCTGCGCTCTGTCCATGTGTCCTGCGCTCTGTAGATGTGTCCTGCGCTCTGTCCATGTGTCCTGCGCTCTGTCCATGTGTCCTGCGCTCTGTAGATGTGTCCTGCGCTCTGTCGATGTGTCCTGCGCTCTGTCCATGTGTCCTGCGCTCTGTCCATGTGTCCTGCGCTCTGTCCATGTGTCCTGCGCTCTGTTCATGTGTCCTGCGCTCTGTCCATGTGTCCTGCGCTCTGTAGATGTGTCCTGCGCTCTGTCCATGTGTCCTGCGCTCTGTCCATGTGTCCTGCGCTCTGTCCATGTGTCCTGCGCTCTGTAGATGTGTCCTGCGCTCTGTAGATGTGTCCTGCGCTCTGTCCATGTGTCCTGCGCTCTGTCCATGTGTCCTGCGCTCTTTAGATGTGTCCTGCGCTCTGTCCATGTGTCCTGCACTCTGTCCATGTGTCCTGCGCTCTGTAGATGTGTCCTGCGCTCTGTAGATGTGTCCTGCGCTCTGTCCATGTGTCCTGCGCTCTGTCCATGTGCCTTGCGCTCTGTCCATGTGTCCTGCGCTCTGTCCATGTGTCCTGCGCTCTGTCCATGTGTCCTGCGCTCTGTCCATGTGTCCTGCGCTCTGTTCATGTGTCCTGCGCTCTGTCCATGTGTCCTGCGCTCTGTAGATGTGTCCTGCGCTCTGTCCATGTGTCCTGCGCTCTGTAGATGTGTCCTGCGCTCTGTCCATGTGTCCTGCGCTCTGTCCATGTGTCCTGCGCTCTTTAGATGTGTCCTGCGCTCTGTCCATGTGTCCTGCGCTCTGTAGATGTGTCGTGCGCTCTGTCCATGTGTCCTGCGCTCTGTCCATGTGTCCTGCTCTCTGTCCATGTGTCCTGCGCTCTGTCCATGTGTCCTGCGCTCTGTCCATGTGTCTTGCGCTCTGTCCATGTGTCCTGCTCTCTGTCCATGTGTCCTGTCCTGCGCTCTGTCCATGTGTCCTGCTCTCTGTCCATGTGTCCTGCGCTCTGTCCATGTGTCTTGCGCTCTGTCCATGTGTCCTGCGCTCTGTCCATGTGTTTTGCGCTCTGTTCATGTGTCCTGCGCTCTGTCCATGTGTCCTGCTCTCTGTCCATGTGTCCTGCGCTCTGTCCATGTGTCCTGCGCTCTGTCCATGAGTCCTGCGCTCTGTAGGTGTCTTGCGCTCTGTCCATGTGTCCTGCTCTCTGTCCATGTGTCCTGCGCTCTGTCCATGTGTCCTGCGCTCTGTCCATGTGTCCTGCGCTCTGTCCATGTGTCCTGCGCTCTGTCCATGTGTCCTGCGCTCTGTCCATGTGTCTTGCGCTCTGTCCATGTGTCCTGCTCTCTGTCCATGTGTCCTGCGCTCTGTCCATGTGTCCTGCGCTCTGTCCATGTGTCCTGCGCTCTGTCCATGTGTCCTGCGATCTGTAGATGTGTCCTGCTCTCTGTACCTGTCCTGCGCTCTGTAGATGTGTCCTATGCTCTGTAGATGTGTCCTGCGCTCTGTCCATGTGTCCTGCGCTCTGTCCATGTGTCCTGCGCTCTGTCCATGTGTCCTGCGATCTGTAGATGTGTCCTGCTCTCTGTACCTGTCCTGCGCTCTGTAGATGTGTCCTATGCTCTGTAGATGTGTCCTGCGCTCTGTACCTGTCCTGCGCTGTGTACCTGTCCTGCGCTGCGACTCAGGGGTTAATGGCATTTGCTTTTTTATATTCATTACAGTCAAGGGTTGGTGGGCGCCATTTTTATTTGGGGTTCTTCCTATACCTCATCCATAAGGAGAATGGGAATACTTGTTCCTGCTCGTGTCTTCAGGACCCTGTAAAAGGATTTTCATTACTAATAAGTCTTCCCCTAAAAAATGCATGTGGTGGAGGCTGCCTCCATCCTGGTCGTGCATTTCTCCCACCTATCCAAGACTTGTTATGATAGACGGATAGATGGAGTGAGGCTGGGGTCCTGGACTCAAATCCCACCAGATACAACATGTGTGAGGTGTTTGTTTGTCCCCCCTGTGTTTGTGTGGACTGATAGCTAATGTAGATTGTGAGCCCCAATAGGGACAGTAAGCATATGGTCAGTGTGAAGACACAGCATTGTATCTTAGTTAGCCAGGCGACTATTTTTTTGCAAGCCAAGAAGAATAGACTTATCTGTATGTTGATTTCTGGTTGGTCAAGAAAACAGACTTTTGTTTGTGTAAACCTGGAATATTGACTTGTAAGCTGACATTTGATATAACATAGTGTGCTCATATCTTTGATGACTAGTGATGTTTACTTATATGTTAATTATGCATTGTGTAGGCCAGATATTTTGGTGACTTCGAAAACAGAGGAGGAAAAACTATGCAAATATTTTAAATAATCAAGTAATGCTACTTGATCTCATCTCTATTCTTACCCTTTATTTCAATACTAAATGAAGGACACTTGCTAAGTATAAAAAGAGGTTGCATGCCTCTATAGAGAGACAGCCAGAGATTCTGCCAAGACATCCAAGCATCCAGGGGACCCTACAGGACTGCTGCCAAGACATCATGGCTCCATCATGAGGGACATGGATCTTTCATTCTACAGGAAACAAACTAGGGGACCTGAGCCCCGGTTGGAAGAATACAAATCCGCTCTATTGACCATCGCTGAACTATGGATACGTTTGGAGAAAGCCAAGATTGGGACCCACCTATCGCCTGGCTCCATGAAAATGTTTGGAGTAGCCAAGTTGTGGCCCTCCGGTCAACTGGTCCTTGAATCTGTGTAAGCAGGTTGCGGGATGCAGTAACGGACCGGAGGCAGAGCAAGGATTAACAAGTTTAATAACAGGGGAATACTCCATGCAGGGAGGTAGTGGGTTAAACAGGGGAATAAACGGTTCAGTTTGCAAAGGATATGCAGAGTTCAAAAAGAAAGGATCAGTAAACGGCAGTTCCTGTGAAGCAATTGTGTAAGGAGTTCCTCAAACTGTCACTCCTGCTGTGAACTCAATAGCGCCGGCAACGGCTGGAGCGGCGTCTTTTCCAGGAAGGTCCTGTGAGTAACAATGCCCTGTCTTCTGGTGGCAGTGGTTACTCTCCGGTACCTTCCACTGAGCCTAGTCCATATACTGCAGTGGCTGACAAGAGTACGGGCCACAGTCCTTTACGAGCCCAACATGGCTCTGCAAATCTACACTGCCGAAGTCAAGGTTGGTGACACAAGTCTATCCAGCACTCAGTCCTCTCTTTACGGGAGCAGCATTATGCCCTCATTAAAGGAGAGCGGGCGTTCAGCGGGACGATCCCTGGTCCATGTGGTTCCGGCTAGCGGACCTGGGCGCCCGCCGACCCCCGTGTCTCCACAGTCTGTAAAAAGCAGCAGAATAAGGCTCTGTACACATGTCCAGGTGTCATATTGTTGTAATGGATCCAGTATTTCTAAAACATGGATCTGTTGGAAACGGAGCAAAAACAAATGCTAATGTTAAAATAAAGTTTCCGTTTCAGAATGGACCCCTCTTTAAAAAAAAAATACATACAAAGAAAAAAGGATCTACCGTATTTAAAAATAAATATTTTCTGTTTTACAACAATTTTTCTTCTGTTTGTTTCTGATGCAGTTTTATCTTCAGATGTCTCTGATCACCTCTATTGTTCTGAAAATGAGTAGAGCAAAAAAAAAAAGATTAACAGACGACATAATGGATGACCACAAAGATGACCATTCAGATGACAACTGATGACCATTCAGGTGACCATACAGGTGACCATACAGGTGACCATACAGGTGACCATACAGGTGACCATACAGGTGACCATACAGATGATCCAACAGATGACACAATGGACGATCATATAGATGACCATTCACATGGCACAACAGATGACCCAACAGATAACCATACAAGAACAACAGATGACCATACACGTGACCCAATGGATGAACATACAGATGACCTGAAGGATGACCATACAGATCTTGTACTGGAAAATTTTATTTTTGCTTTAGTCATCTCAAAACCGATCGTAAAATGGAAATAAATTAGGTACATAAACACAAAACCTGTGGTAATGCTATATATGCAAACATAATAAAATTAGATAGATAATAGATGATAGATAGATAGATAATAATAATCTTTATTTATATAGCGCCAACATATTCCACAGCGCTTTACAATTTAACAGTTTCAAACACAAACAGTAACAACGTTAACAATACAATAATAAAGCACAATAAGCCGCCCCTGCTCGTGAGAGCTTACAATCTACAATGAGGTGGGGGAGATGCAAAGTACAGGTGTGTATTTACAATGATGTATTTACAATGATGGTCCGGCCATCTTCAGGGGGTGGGGGGATAGATGGAGATAGTGAATGGGCTACACACACACACAAACATGACATAACTTTGATTAGTGAACGTGATAGGCCGCTCTGAACAAATGTGTTTTGAGCGAGCGCCTAAAACTATGCAAATTGTGGATGGTCCTAATTTCTTGGGGTAGAGCATTCCAGAGGATTGGGGCAGCACGGGAGAAGTCTTGGAGTCGGGAGTGGGAGGTACGGATTAGTGCAGAGGTAAATCGAAAGTCATTTGCAGAGCGCAGTGGTCTGTTAGGCTGATAGACAGAAATGAGGGAGGAGATGTAAGGGGGTGCCGCACTGTGGAGAGCTTTGTGTGTGAGAACAAGTACTTTGAATTGTATCCTGTAATAAATGGGCAGCCAGTGTAACGACTGGCGAAGAGCGGACACGTCCGAGTAACGATTAGCCAGATGGACGACCCTGGCTGCTGCATTAAGGATGGACTGGAGAGGGGAAAGTCGAGTGAGGGGGAGGCCAATTAATAGAGCGTTACAGTAGTCCAGGCGGGAGTGGATCAGGGCGACAGTGAGTTTTTGTTGTCTCCATGGTGAGAAAAGGGCGGATTCTAGAGATGTTCTTTAGGTGTAAGCGGCACGAGCGGGCAAGAGATTGTATATGGGAGGTGAAGGAGAGATCGGAGTCAAACATGACACCCAGACAGCGCGCCTGCTGCCGGGGTGTTATTATGGTGCCACCCACGGAGAGGGAAATGTCAGATTTAGGGAGGTTAGTAGATGGTGGGAGCAGAAGAAGTTCAGTTTTGGAGAGGTTGAGTTTCAGATAGAGAGCGGACATGATGTTGGAGACTGCGGACAGTCACTGGTGTTCTGTAGTACAGCGGGGGTAAGGTCAGGGGATGATGTGTATAGTTGTGTGTCATCGGCATAAAGATGGTACTGAAAGCCAGTTAGATAGATAGAAAATAGACAGGAGATACTGGTCAGGTTTTTCTGTCTATCTATATCTATCTATCTATCTATCTATCTATCTATCTATCTATTATCTATCTATTTATCTATCATCTCTCTATTATTTATCATCTATCTATTATCTATCTATCTATTATCTATCTATTATCTAACTATCTATCATCTATCTATTATCTGTTATCTATCTCGTATCTATCTATTGTGGTAGATCCGCTCACTCGGCTGCACACGGAGGTATTCACGAGAACACTGCATCTTTGTTTACTGGTGCACTTGGTTTATTTGATACAGCATAAACCAAGTTTTAAGCACAAAATTAGCACGTCCCTCTGGGCAAAACAAAATGGTAGCACTTTGTGCAGTCCTTGCATTAGTGGTGGTCAGCCCGCTCAGGGTTAGCAATGTCCTTTAATAGGCACCACATGCACAATGACTTTCCTGCAGTCTTCATCTCCAGGCACTCAACAACTCCCGACTGCCCCTGGAGTTTAGCTAGTTAAGCCCAGATCATGTGACTCCTCACCCATGTGACTGATCACATGACAAGGACATCACCCAGGTCATAGTAACATAGTTAGTAAGGCCGAAAAAAGCCATCTGTCCATCCAGCTCAGCCTATATTCCCGTCAGAACAAATCCCCAGATCTACGTCCTTCTAAAGAACCTAATAACTGTAAGATACAATATTGTTCTGCTCCAGGAAGACATCCAGGCCTCTCTTGAACCCCTCGACTGAGTTCACCATCACCACCTCCTCAGGCAAGCAATTCCAGATTCTCACTGCCCTAACAGTAAAGAATCCTCTTCTATGTTGGTGGAGAAACCTTCTCTCCTCCAGACTCAGAGAATGCACTCTTGTGACCATCACCTTCCTTGGTATAAATGGATCCTCGGAGAGATATTTGTATTGTCCCCTTATATACTTATACATGGTTATTAGATCGCCCCTCAGTCGTCTTTCTTCTAGACTAAATAATCCTAATTTTGCTAATCTCTCTGGGTATTGTAGTTCCCCCTTCCCCTTTATTAATTTTGTTGCCCTCCTTTCTACTTGCTCTAGTTCCATTATATCCTTCTTGAGCACCAGTGCCCAAAACTGGACACAGTACTCCATGTGCGGTCTAACCAGAGATTTGAACAGAGGCAGTATAATGCTCTCATCATGTGTATCCAGGCCTCTTTTCATGCACCCCATGATCCTATTTGCCTTGGCAGCCGCTGCTTGGCACTGGCTGCTCCAGATGAGTTTATCATTATTTAGGATCCCCAAGTCCTTCTCCCTGTCAGATTTACCCAGTGGTTTCCCGTTCAGTGTGTAATGGTGATATTGATTCCCTCTTCCCATGTGTATAACCTTACATTTATCATTGTTAAACCTCATCTGCCACCTTTCAGCCCAAGTTTCCAACTTATCCAGATCCATCTGTAGCAGAATACTATCTTCTCTTGTATTGACTGCTTTACATAGTTTTGTATCATCTGGTCGCATCCGCACACGGTGGTAACGGCTCTGCAGGTGGAGATAAAGTTGACATCCTCCCACCCGCGTTATGGTTGTCCACATAAAAACCAGCCCATTATCCAACTTATCTTAAGCCTCACAACACTTAATGTGCTGGAGGAAAAAACAAGTTGCTTGAGAAAGGTCGCCACTCCACGTGGGCTGATTAAAGTCCTTCTGTTTGGTAACTATTGGAACGCTGCCTGCCTTTTTTGACTATTACATATGAGAAAATCTGGATATTTTGTTTGGTGGGCAGATAGATAAAAGATGATAGATAGTAAATAGATAATACATAGGTTAGATATGTTAATAAAAAGCTGTTAGAATGATTTATCCTAAGCACCAATCATTCTATCTACCTGATCGGTAATTCTCTTCTCGCATTACATGATCTCATTGATTTCTGCTCCGCGGACGGTTCACATCTCGCTGTCAGACACATGGAAGATTCCGCAGTCAGCAATCAATATTCTCAAGTGTTCAGGGTGTTAAGAATGGAAGAAGTGTGTATTACTGCCTGACCCCACTGCCTGACCCCACTAACTGATCCCACCGCCTGACCCCACCGCCTGATCCCACTGCCTGATTCCACAGCCTGACCCCACTGCCTGACCCCACTGCCTGACCCCATTACCTGACCCCACTAACTGACCCCACTGCCTGACCCCATTACCTGACCCCACTAACTGATCCCACTGCCTGACCCCATTACCTGACCCCACTAACTGATCCCACCGCCTGACCCCACCGCCTGATCCCACTGCCTGACCCCATTACTTGACCCCACTGATCCCACCGCCTGACCCCACTGACTGACCCCATTACCTGACCCCACTGCATGATCCCACTACCTGACTCCACTGCCTGTCCCCATTACTTGACCCCACTAACTGACCCCATTACCTGACCCCACTGCATGATCCCACTACCTGACCCCATTACCTGATCCCACTGCCTGACCCCATTACCTAATCCCACTGCCTGACTCCAATATCTGATCCCACTCCCTGACCCCATTACCTGATCCCACTGCCTGACCCCACTGCCTGACTCCCAATATCTATCCCCACTGCCTGACTCCAATATCTGACTCCACTACCTGATCCCACTGCCTGACCCCATTACCTGACCCCACTACCTGATCCCACTGCCTGACCCCATTACCTGACCCCACTGCCTGACCCCCATTACCTGACCCCACTGCCTGACTCCCAATATCTATCCCCACTGCCTGACTCCAATATCTGACTCCACTACCTGATCCCACTGCCTGACCCCATTACCTGACCCCAGTGCCTGACTCCGATATCTGACCCCACTACCTTACTCCAATATCTATCCCCACTGCCTGACTCCAATATCTGACTCCACTACCTGATCCCACTGCCTGACCCCATTACCTGACCCCACTACCTGATCCCACTGCCTGACCCCATTACCTGACCCCACTGCCTGGCCCCATTACCTGACCCCATTGCCTGACTCCGATATCTGACCCCACTACCTTACTCCAATATCTATCCCCACTGCCTGACTCCAATATCTGACTCCACTACCTGATCCCACTGCCTGACCCCATTACCTGACCCCACTGCCTGACCCCATTACCTGACCCCACTGCCTGACTCCGATATATGACCCCACTGCCTGGCTGCAGTTGAGATTTGTACTCTGTGAGCCCTCCAGTCATAAAGCTGTCTGAGAAGCTCTGGGCTCTGGGGTGCTGTATGTTGGGTCCGATGCAGTTTGCTACAATGTATCTGTGCAGTTATCAGTAGTGATGAGCGAATGTGGTGGTTACTTGAGTTTTCCGAGCATGCTCGGGTGGTCTCTGAGTATCTTGGGCGTGCTCGTAGATGATGTTTGTGTCCCCGCAGCTGCATGATTTGCGGCTGTTAGGGAATCCTCACATGTATTCAGGATGTCTAACAAACAGGCAACCCCTGCATGTGTTCAGGTTATCTAACAGCCTTCAGTTTGGGGTTCAGATTTGCTGTTTCATTGTAATGCCTGCACTGATACAGTGCAACAAACCCCCAGCTGTGAGACATTAGGTCTGATGAAGGGTGTTTAGTTAGATTGTGTCACTTCATTATTCTGCAGCTGTATGGGGGGACTGAGCTTTTGGGGTGAGTTAATAATCTGGTCGGGTACACAAGCAATTATCCCGCTGCCCTCCACGGTTAATATTTAATGTCCCTGGAAGTGTTAGCAGATATTCCGCTGCTCGGTGCCAGGAAAGCTGCCAGCTTCTGGCCGTGTATTTCCCCTGGCACATGGAGGGTCTTCTGGTATATAATGGGCCACCTGTCACAAGCTGCTGCCCACAGACGCTGGGCCGGCGTCCCTTCCCACATCAAGCCGTTCACTTAAAGGGACAGGCAGCTTTATAAAAAAATAAAATGAAATCGACAATTCAAAAATTAGCACATTTTATAACAATAAAATGTAAATTAAATAAAGCAGCTGATTTTGTTGGAGAAGTCACTTTAAGAAATTCCTCAATGTGAAAAGTGCCCGCATACCTCCACCAACACATGAAAACCGAGAGCCTCCAGACACAGGGGCCGAGTGTCCCACAAAGCCTCATTCATAGCTGCCAAACTGGGAAAGTGAATTCTAGGCAGAGACCTTTCCATGGGCATCTAGACGAAGGTCACGTACAGCGCCCTCTGGTGGAACACCCCAAAAACAATGTGGTCGCCGCATCAGTCCATGGATTGTATAATTACTAGTGGTGAGCGAGTGTGCTCGTTACTTGAGATTTCCGAGCATGCTCGGGTCGTCTCCGAGTATTTGGGGCGTTCTCGGAAATTATGTTTGAGTCGCCGCAGCTGCATGCTGTTAGACAACCTGAACACATGCAGGGATTGAGGACGGTTATTCTATCAGGTATTAGGTATTCTGCTACAGATGGATCTGGATAAGTTGGAAGCTTGGGCCGAGAGGTGGCACAATGATAAATGTAAGGTTATACACATGGGAAGAAGGAATCAATATCACCATTACACACTGAACGGGAAACCACTGGGTAAATCTGACAGTGAGAAGGACTTGGGGATCCTAGTTAATGATAAACTTACCTGGAGCAGCCAGTGCCAGGCAGCGGCTGCCAAGGCAAACAGGATCATGGGGTGCATTAAAAGAGGCCTGGATACACATGATGAGAGCATTATACTGCCTCTGTACAAATCCCTAGTTAGACCGCACATGGAGTACTGTGTCCAGTTTTGGGCACCAGTGCTCAGGAAGGATATAATGGTACTAGAGTGAGCACAAAGGAGGCCAACAAATTTAATAAAGGGGATGGGAGAACTAGCAAATTTAGGATTATTTAGTCTAGATAAAAGACGACTGAGGGGAGATCTAATAACCATGTATAAGTATATAAGGGGACAATACAAATATCTCGCTGAGGATCTGTTTATACCAAGGAAGGTGACGGACACAAGGGGGCATTCTCTGCTTCTGGAGGAGAGAAGGTTTTTCCACCAACATAGAATAGGATTCTTTACTGTTAGGGCAGTGAGAATCTGGAATTCATCGCCTGAGGAGGTGGTGATGGCGAACTCGGTCGAGGGGTTCAGGAGAGGCCTGGATGTCTTCCAGGAGCGTAACAATATTGTGTCTTACAGTTATTAGGTTCTGTAGAAGGACGTAGATCTGGGTATTTATTCTGACGGGAATATAGGCTGAACTGGATGGACAGATGGCTGTTTTCGGCCTTACTAACTATGTTACTATGTTACTATGTTACTATGTGGTCGGATGAGACCAAAAAATTGACGACTTTGGCATTAACTCAACTCTCCGTGTTTGGAGGAATAGAAATGCTGCATATGACCCAAAGAACACCATCCCCACTGTCAAGCATGGAGGTGGAAACATTATGCATTCGGGGTGTTGCTCTGCTAAGAGCACATGACTACGGAGAATAGATGGAGCCATGTACCGTAAAATCCTGAGTGACAACCTCCTTCGCCAGGACATTAAAAATGGGTCATGGCTGGGTCTTCCAGAAACATACAGCCAAGGCAACAAATGAGTGGCTCAAAAAGAAGCACATTAAGGTCTTGGAGTGGCCTAGCCAGTCTCCAGACCTTAATCCCATAGAAAACTTATGGAGAGAGATGAAGCTCCGAGTTTCCAAGTGACAGCATCAAAATCTTAATGATTTAGAGATGATCTGCGAAGAGGAGTGGAGCAAAATTCCTCCTGACATGTGCGCAAATCTCATCATCAACTACAGAAAACGTCTGACTGCTGGGCCTGCCAACAAGGGTTTTACCACCAAGTATTAAGTCTTGTTTGCCAGAGGGATCAAATACTTATTTGTCACTGCAAAACACAAATACATTTATAGAACTGATACAATGTGATTTTCTGGATTTTATTTTTGATAATCTATCTCTCAGTGTTAAAATTAACCGACCCTTAAAATTATAGACTGTTCATGTCTTTGTCAGTGGGCAAACTTACAAAATCAGCAAGGGATCCAATACTTATTTCCCCCAGTGTGTATATATGTATCACATGTAAGGAGACCGCTGTATCTCGTGTTGGAGTCTGTGCAGTTGTCTTTTATACCCTATGTCCGATGTGTCACTTGTATCGCTGTCGCTTTATATTCACCCGCTGTTATCTACCAGATGTATATGGAGGGTTTTCAGGCAGGCTTTATTAATACCTGGGGGCGTGTGATTGCACCGGGGGTCTCGCCTCTTTTTGCTTTACACAATGTCTGGACTTTACCTCCCACATGATCTCAATGAACCTCGAGCAGGTAACACATGAGGCAGCGTGAGTCATGAGCGTCGTCAGCCTCATTACGACCCGCAGGGAACATGCTGATGACTCATGAGGGACAATCATTAAATTTCACCTCTGCAAAAATATTCCAGTACTAAAAACTTGGACCAAGTCAACAGATCCTATAATTGGGGCTCTGTGGCCCTTACCTGGGGGCCACATCTAATGGGGCCAAGCTACCCCCCCCCCCCCCCCAGCACGATCATATGGTTATCAAAGTTAGATTCTGATCTGTGCTGCTTTCCTGTTCGCTCTCAGGCTGCAAAATGCATCTCCCATCACTGGAAGTCACAGAATGCAGCTCTGGATGTGACTAGAGTATTGATTTTGCTGCTGTCCTGTTAGCTCTCAGGTGGCAGACTCCAGATCTCAGTGCTTCCTGCCGGGCTAAACTCTAGAACAGCAGAAGTCTAGAGTATTACAGGAGGGGTTTTTTTTCCCCCAGCCGTTTCGTATTAATTTATGCCTTGGAGCAGATTGCAGCTTTAGATGTGACTAGAGCGTGACTCTGTGTAACCTGCAATAATGGTTTTGCTGATACAGCTCCAAACCTTCTGCATGGCGGTAAAATGATGAAATCGTATATTCCTGCAGCCACCACTAGAGGGCGCTCACATACTGAGGTCAATGTGTGAACAGTAAGTCTGCGGCTGAGGGTTTGTTACAATGTAACAGCAATAGCAGCAAAGCTCAGCTTCCGGTCGGACCGGTTTCCAGACTCTGATACCATCAGATTTTTCTCAGCTAATTTGCAGGAGTTGAGAGAAAATCGATGGGATACGAGCAGCGATGTCGGAGATAATAGCGGGGATCGGTACGCGCCGGAGTCCGCCGCTTCTCGAAATGAAATCCTCGGCTCGCAGCGGTCACCAAATGACAGGTTTGTAGGTGACAATTACCCTCGTGCTGCCAGCAAAAAAACGGAGGCGAATTTTACTGGATCCTTAAAAATGGTACGAAGGTTGATTTAATACACTGTAACAAATCCTCAGCTCTGTAAGTAGCTGGTTAATAAATAAATAATAATTATAATAATATTAAATATTCCATTCACTGACAGCAAGCAGAGATCTTGGAAATAATGAAAATGTTAAAAAATAACGTATATGGTAAAGTTACAGAACTTTTCACCATTTTCTGATTGTAGGATTTAGCTGAAGGTTTGTTACATTGTGTCGGTGTAGGTGACAAATATCAGGCAGGGCAATCATCCAGGTTGACCCTAACCTGGACCTCACGGGTCCGGTGGTGACCGGGGCCCATTATTCCTCCTGTCCTTTGATGAACCCAGTCTGAGTTACTTTCTATTGCTTATGCTGACACACTGTAACAAAGCCTCAGCAGTGAGAAATGTTAGCTTTTTAGCCTATGGGCAGAACAAGAACATAAGCATTCACCTCGTCATTAGCGATCTTGAAAATGGTGAGAAATTGAAAAAAAAAACACAAAGTTTATAGGAAACTTTCAGAACTTTTAAGTAAAAAGAAATTAAAGGGACTGTCTAGTATTAGAATAAAATATGGAAGGTGCTTCTTCCAAAATCAGCGACCCCCTGTCTGCAGGTTGGGCCTGGTAATGAGGCTCAGCTCCATTGAAGTGAATGTTTCAGAGCTGCAATACCAAACACAGCCTGAGGGACAGGGATGGCGCTGTTTTCTGAAGAAGGCGGATGTTTTACTCATCCTGGACAGCCCCTTTAAGCTGTAATTCCCTTTAAGCAGTACACACGGAGTGTGGGTGTATCTTCTGCATCGCTGGCGGTCACAGTGATTGACAAATACGGCTCGGTCCTAATCGCGCTGTATTAAGTGATCACACAGCGACTTATGCCGCCATAATAAATTATAAAGAGGAAATTAGCTGATTAGGGAAAATGTGATCACGAAGTGATGCCCCCGTTTATATCTGGCAGCCGAGAGTCGGATTGGAATTCTTCCCCTCGCTGATAATTAATTATCCGTTATCTGAGAGCGATTGATAATTGTTCTAAGGGAAGATAATTCTTTACAGAATGAGGAATATTCAGTAGTGGCCACATAATAATGGCTGGGTGTATGGACGGCATATAGTACCTGCCATAGGGGCAGAAAGGGGGACCCTCCACAGAATTGTTCCCCTTGCGTAGTATTTACATGTAGCCACCACTAGAAGGAGCTCACTACATACAGATTTATACAGCCACCACTAGGGGGAGCTTACTACATAAAGATTTATACTGCTACCACTAGGGGGAGCTCACTAAATACAGATTTATACAGCCACCACTAGGGGGAGCTTACTACATAAAGATTTATACTGCTACCACTAGGGGGAGCTCACTAAATACAGATTTATACAGCCACCACTAGGGAGAGCTTACTACATACAGATTTATACAGCCACCACTAGGGGGAGCTCACTACATTCACACTTATACAGCCTCTACTAGAGGGAGCTCACTAAATACAGATTTATACAGCCACCACTAGAAGGAGATCACTACATACAGATTTATACAGTCACCACTAGGGGGAGCTCACTAAATACAGATTTATACAGCCACCACTAGGGGGAGCTCACTAAATACAGATTTATACAGCCACCACTAGGGGGAGCTCACTAAATACAGATTTATAGAGCCACCACTAGGGGGAGCTTACTACATAAAGATTTATACTGCTACCACTAGGGGGAGCTCACTAAATACAGATTTATACAGCCACCACTAGAAGGAGCTCACTAAATACAGATTTATACAGCCACCACTAGAAGGAGCTCACTAAATACAGATTTATACAGCCACCACTAGGGAGAGCTCACTAAATACAGATTTATACAGCCACCACTAGGGGGAGCTCACTAAATACAGATTTATACAGCCACCACTAGGGGGAGCTTACTACATAAAGATTTATACTGCTACCACTAGGGGGAGCTCACTAAATACAGATTTATACAGCCACCACTAGAAGGAGCTCACTAAATACAGATTTATACAGCCACCACTAGAAGGAGCTCACTAAATACAGATTTATACAGCCACCACTAGGGGGAGCTTACTACATAAAGATTTATACTGCTACCACTAGGGGGAGCTCACTAAATACAGATTTATACAGCCACCACTAGAAGGAGCTCACTAAATACAGATTTATACAGCCACCACTAGAAGGAGCTCACTAAATACAGATTTATACAGTCACCACTAGGGGGAGCTCACTAAATACAGATTTATACAGCCACCACTAGGGGGAGCTCACTAAATACAGATTTATACAGCCACCACTAGGGGGAGCTCACTACATAAAGATTTATACTGCTACCACTAGGGGGAGCTCACTAAATACAGATTCATACAGCCACCACTAGAAGGAGCTCACTAAATACAGATTTATACAGTCACCACTAGGGGGAGCTCACTAAATACAGATTTATACAGCCACCACTAGGGGGAGCTCACTAAATACAGATTTATACAGCCACCACTAGGGGGAGCTTACTACATAAAGATTTATACTGCTACCACTAGGGGGAGCTCACTAAATACAGATTTATACAGCCACCACTAGAAGGAGCTCACTAAATACAGATTTATACAGCCACCACTAGGGGGAGCTCACTAAATACAGATTTATACAGCCACCACTAGGGGGAGCTTACTACATAAAGATTTATACTGCTACCACTAGGGGGAGCTCACTAAATACAGATTTATACAGCCACCACTAGAAGGAGCTCACTAAATACAGATTTATACAGCCACCACTAGAAGGAGCTCACTAAATACAGATTTATACAGTCACCACTAGGGGGAGCTCACTAAATACAGATTTATACAGCCACCACTAGGGGGAGCTCACTAAATACAGATTTATACAGCCACCACTAGGGGGAGCTCACTACATAAAGATTTATACTGCTACCACTAGGGGGAGCTCACTAAATACAGATTCATACAGCCACCACTAGAAGGAGCTCACTAAATACAGATTTATACAGTCACCACTAGGGGGAGCTCACTAAATACAGATTTATACAGCCACCACTAGGGGGAGCTCACTAAATACAGATTTATACAGCCACCACTAGGGGGAGCTTACTACATAAAGATTTATACTGCTACCACTAGGGGGAGCTCACTAAATACAGATTTATACAGCCACCACTAGAAGGAGCTCACTAAATACAGATTTATACAGCCACCACTAGGGGGAGCTCACTAAATACAGATTTATACAGCCACCACTAGAAAGAGCTCACTAAATACAGATTTATACAGCCACCACTAGGGAGAGCTCACTAAATACAGATTTATACAGCCACCACTAGAAGGAGCTCACTAAATACAGATTTATACAGCCACCACTAGGGGGAGCTCACTAAATACAGATTTATACAGCCACCACTAGGGGGAGCTTACTACATACAGATTTATACAGCCACCACTAGGGGGAGCTCACTACATTCACACTTATACAGCCTCTACTAGAGGGAGCTCACTAAATACAGATTTATACAGCCACCACTAGAAGGAGATCACTACATACAGATTTATACACTCACCACTAGGGGGAGCTCACTAAATACACATTTATACAGTCACCACTAGGGAGAGCTCACTTCATACAGATTTATACAGCCACCACTAGGGGGAGCTCACTAAATACAGATTTATACAGCCACCACTAGCGGGAGCACACTACATACAGATTTATACAGCAACCACTAGAGCAGGGGTGTCAAACTGCATTCCTCAAGGGCTGCAAACAGGTCATGTTTTCAGGATTTCCTTGTACTGCACAGGTGATAATTTAATCACCTACACAGATAATGAGTTGGTGATTAAATTATCACCTGTGCAGTACAAGGAAATCCTGAAAACATGACCTGTTTGCAGCCCTCGAGGAATGCAGTTTGACACCCCTGCACTAGAGGGCGCTCACTACATACAGATTTATACAGCCTCCGCTAGGGGGAGCTCACTACATAACGATTTATACTGCTACCACTAGAGGGAGCTCACTACATACAGATTATACAGTCCCCACTAGGGGGAGCTGAATGCATAGATTTATACAGCAACCAGTAAAGAGAGATCACTATATATAGATCTATACAGTCCCCACTAGGGGGAGCTGAATGCATAGATTTATACAGCTGCAACTAGAGGGAGCTCAATACATACAGATTTATACATTCACCATTAGGAGGAGCTCACTAAATACAGATGTATACAGTCAAAACTAGCGGGAGCTCGCTACATACAGATTTATACAACCAACACTAGAGGGAGGGTCACTACATATAGATCTATACAGTCACCACTAAGGGGAGCTCACTACATACAGAATATACAGCTCCAACTGAATTTAAAGAGAACCTGTAATCCCAATTTTGTGGCGTAACGTAAAGATTTATACAGCCACCACTAGGGGGAGCTCACTGGCTGTAATTGCGCTATAATATGAATTACATTGATCCTTAGATGTTCTTTTTTAACAGCTTAAAGTTTAGATTTCTGTGCACAGGGGCCGGACGGTGCACTGGGTCTCCTCCTCCCTGTCTATGATTCCTTGGTCTCTCCTTCTGCCTCTAGTATTGAATGACCGGTCACAGCTTTTTCACTGACTCTCCTTCTCTGTTTGGAATGTGGTGCCAGCGCCTCCATTGCAGATTGAGTTCCCAGCTGCCCTCCAGTAAAATGATGCTGTCATTGCCGTGGGTGGCTCATGGGCAAATTAGGATTTTGGCTGAATGACAAAACCAGGGATTCAAGCTTGAGGAGGCTAATTTGCATATTCCAGGTGCCTTCTGGGAAAAGCGAAGAGTCTCCCTAAGCTAGAAGATCGTTGGGTACAGCCGGGACCAGCTGCTTGGAAAGAATCACCAAACCAGGGATTCAAGCTTGAGGAGGCTAATTTGCATATTCCAGGTGCCTTCTGGGAAAAACGAAGAGTCTCCCTAAGCTGGAAGATCGTTGGGTACAGCCGGGACCAGCTGCTTGGAAAGAATCACGAAACCAGGGATTCAAGCTTGAGGAGGCTAATTTGCATATTCCAGGTGCCTTCTGGGAAAAGCGAAGAGTCTCCCTAAGCTAGAAGATCGTTGGGTACAGCCGGGACCAGCTGCTTGGAAAGAATCATCAAACCTTTTTGCCTGTAGGACATTAATGCAAGAGAGCTTGGCTGAGTAGATTACACAAGAAGGAAAACACACAGCAAGTCAGCAGGATCTAGGAGCAACATGGCAGATGTGACAACCTACATGGTGAGCTGCAGCATGTGCTACATGTTCACAGATCGACCAGAAGAAGAATTAAATTTCACCTGTCAGAAGTGTAGACTAGTGGCCCTTTTAGAAGAAAAGGTGCGGGGTCTGGAAGAAAGAATAGCAACTTTGAAACTCATCAAAGAGAATGAAGACTTTCTAGACAGAACAGAAGCATCTCTACTGGTCACAGAAGGTGAAAAAAGTGTCAGAGAACCTCCAAAAGCAGATGAGTGGAAGCATGTGACCAAAAGAAGCAAGAAGACCATGGAGAAATCACCAACCACACAACTGAAGAACCGATATCAAATCTTTGTAGAGGATGAAGATGGCACACCTAAGGATGAAACAATACCAGCAAGCAAAAAAGAAAAGGGCACACAGCAACAAGTGACAGCAAAAAGTACAGCCAAGAAGCAACGAAGAGTGGTGGTGGTGGGAGACTCACTACTGAGAGGCACAGAAGCAGCCATCTGCAGACCGGACATAACTGCAAGAGAAGTATGCTGCCTTCCAGGTGCGATGATCAAGGATGTGACCGATAGGATACCAAAGCTCTTCAACTCCAAGGACGTCCACCCATTTCTTCTGATACATGTTGGCACCAATGACACGGCAAGGAAGGACCTACCGACAATCTGCAAAGACTTTGAAGACCTCAAAATATAGATACAAAAAGCATGAATAAACAGTCCCAGCCAGAAGCATCGCTATACTAGCTTCTCCAATACTATACTTATTTCAAGAAAAGTGTACAAGCCAATATTACTACCAAAATATGAGTGCATCAAAGCACTCACAGACCACTATAACACACAAAAAATGTAATAAAATCAATACAGTTTATTGAAAAGCCATTAAAAACAATACAAAAAAATACAAAGTGAGGATGTCAAAAAGACTCAGAAAAATTCCTGCAGCAAACAATATATACATATGTCTTATGGAAAGCATATTAATGTTATATCAATATATATTTCTCTCCCGTCCAACAAAGGAAGCTCATCCAAAGTATCCTTTAAGGTCCTAATCTAATGTGTGAAAACCCGGACAAAAAACGAGCTAAATTTGCCTAAACCTATGTGGCACAGTGACAAGTACATACAATGTAATGCTTACCCATAATAGATGCCGCTGCAGGGATGCCCCGACGCGCGTTTCGCCAATCACGTGCTTTCTCAAGACTTTGAAGAGTTGGGGAAGAAAGTAAAGGAACTGGATGCACAGGTAGTTTTTTCTTCTATCCTTCCAGTAGACGGGCATGGCACCAGGAGATGGAACAGGATCCTTGATGCAAACAACTGGCTAAGACGATGGTGCAGACAACAAGGATTCGGATTCCTGGACCACGGTGTGAATTACTTGTACGATGGACTCCTCGCCAGAGACGGACTACACCTCAACAAACCTGGGAAACACACATTCGCCAGAAGACTCGCTACACTCATCAGGAGGGCGTTAAACTAGAAGAAGAGGGGACGGGAAGAAAAACATTAGACTTGAACAAAGAAGATCCAGGAAAACATACTCAGATGGGAGGTAAGAACATTTCTAAAACAATCCATAGCGAGGAGATTGGAACAAAACAAAATCCTCTAAACTGCATGCTCGCAAACGCCAGAAGCCTGACAAACAAGATGGAAGAACTAGAAGCAGAAATATCTACAGGTAACTTTGACATAGTGGGAATAACCGAGACATGGTTAGATGAAAGCTATGACTGGGCAGTTAACTTACAGGGTTACAGTCTGTTTAGAAAGGATCGTAAAAATCGGAGATGAGGAGGGGTTTGTCTCTATGTAAAGTCTTGTCTAAAGTCCACTTTAAGGGAGGATATTAGCGAAGGAAATGAGGATGTCGAGTCCATATGGGTCGAAATTCATGGAGGGAAAAATGGTAACAAAATTCTCATTGGGGTCTGTTACAAACCCCCAAATATAACAGAAACCATGGAAAGTCTACTTCTAAAGCAGATAGATGAAGCTGCAACCCATAATGAGGTCCTGGTTATGGGGGACTTTAACTACCCGGATATTAACTGGGAAACAGAAACCTGTGAAACCCATAAAGGCAACAGGTTTCTGCTAATAACCAAGAAAAATTATCTTTCACAATTGGTGCAGAATCCAACCAGAGGAGCAGCACTTTTAGACCTAATACTATCTAATAGACCTGACAGAATAACAAATCTGCAGGTGGTCGGGCATCTAGGAAATAGCGACCACAATATTGTGCAGTTTCACCTGTCTTTCACTAGGGGGACTTGTCAGGGAGTCACAAAAACACTGAACTTTAGGAAGGCAAAGTTTGACCAGCTTAGAGATGCCCTTAATCTGGTAGACTGGGACAATATCCTCAGAAATAAGAATACAGATAATAAATGGGAAATGTTTAAGAACATCCTAAATAGGCAGTGTAAGCGGTTTATACCTTGTGGGAATAAAAGGACTAGAAATAGGAAAAACCCAATGTGGCTAAACAAAGAAGTAAGACAGGCAATTAACAGTAAAAAGAAAGCATTTGCACTACTAAAGCAGGATGGCACCATTGAAGCTCTAAAAAACTATAGGGAGAAAAATACTTTATCTAAAAAACTAATTAAAGCTGCCAAAAAGGAAACAGAGAAGCACATTGCTAAGGAGAGTAAAACTAATCCCAAACTGTTCTTCAACTATATCAATAGTAAAAGAATAAAAACTGAAAATGTAGGCCCCTTAAAAAATAGTGAGGAAAGAATGGTTGTAGATGACGAGGAAAAAGCTAACATATTAAACACCTTCTTCTCCACGGTATTCACGGTGGAAAATGAAATGCTAGGTGAAATCCCAAGAAACAATGAAAACCCTATATTAAGGGTCACCAATCTAACCCAAGAAGAGGTGCGAAACCGGCTAAATAAGATTAAAATAGATAAATCTCCGGGTCCGGATGGCATACACCCACGAGTACTAAGAGAACTAAGTAATGTAATAGATAAACCATTATTTCTTATTTTTAGGGACTCTATAGCGACAGGGTCTGTTCCGCAGGATTGGCGCATAGCAAATGTGGTGCCAATATTCAAAAAGGGCTCTAAAAGTGAACCTGGAAATTATAGGCCAGTAAGTCTAACCTCTATTGTTGGTAAAATATTTGAAGGGTTTCTGAGGGATGTTATTCTGGATTATCTCAATGAGAATAACTGTTTAACTCCATATCAGCATGGGTTTATGAGAAATCGCTCCTGTCAAACCAATCTAATCAGTTTTTATGAAGAGGTAAGCTATAGGCTGGACAACGGTGAGTCATTGGACGTGGTATATCTCGATTTTTCCAAAGCGTTTGATACCGTGCCGCACAAGAGGTTGGTACACAAAATGAGAATGCTTGGTCTGGGGGAAAATGTGTGTAAATGGGTTAGTAACTGGCTTAGTGATAGAAAGCAGAGGGTGGTTATAAATGGTATAGTCTCTAACTGGGTCGCTGTGACCAGTGGGGACCGCAGGGGTCAGTATTGGGACCTGTTCTCTTCAACATATTCATTAATGATCTGGTAGAAGGTTAACACAGTAAAATATCGATATTTGCAGATGATACAAAAATATGTAAAGCAGTTAATACAAGAGAAGATAGTATTCTGCTACAGATGGATCTGGATAAGTTGGAAACTTGGGCTGAAAGGTGGCAGATGAGGTTTAACAATGATAAATGTAAGGTTATACACATGGGAAGAAGGAATCAATGTCACCATTACACACTGAATGGGAAACCACTGGGTAAATCTGACAGGGAGAAGGACTTGGGGATCCTAGTTAATGATAAACTTACCTGGAGCAGCCAGTGCCAGGCAGCAGCTGCCAAGGCAAACAGGATCATGGGGTGCATTAAAAGAGGTCTGGATACACATGATGAGAGCATTATACTGCCTCTGTACAAATCCCTAGTTAGACCGCACATGGAGTACTGTGTCCAGTTTTGGGCACCGGTGCTCAGGAAGGATATAATGGAACTAGAGAGAGTACAAAGGAGGGCAACAAAATTAATAAAGGGGATGGGAGAACTACAATACCCAGATAGATTAGCGAAATTAGGATTATTTAGTCTAGAAAAAAGACGACTGAGGGGCGATCTAATAACCATATATAAGTATATAAGGGGACAATACAAATATCTCGCTGAGGATCTGTTTATACCAAGGAAGGTGACGAGCACAAGGGGGCATTCTTTGCGTCTGGAGGAGAGAAGGTTTTTCCACCAACATAGAAGAGGATTCTTTACTGTTAGGGCAGTGAGAATCTGGAATTGCTTGCCTGAGGAGGTGGTGATGGCGAACTCAGTCGAGGGGTTCAAGAGAGGCCTGGATGTCTTCCTGGAGCAGAACAATATTGTATCATACAATTATTAGGTTCTGTAGAAGGACGTAGATCTGGGGATTTATTATGATGGAATATAGGCTGAACTGGATGGACAAAGTGTTTTTTTTTCTATTTTCCCCTTCATAACGAGAAAATAAGCCCATTCAATATCGCTGCTTTCACAAAAGTCCAAAGTATCAAAATAAAAATTAATCAAACACTGTAAGAAAGAAAATAAATCTAAACACCAGAATTAAGGTTTTACATACCTCTGTAAAAAAAATCTGTAAAAAGCAATCAAAATGTCATACCCTAAAAATGATACCAATAATCAAATCAGCTCACCTTGCAAAAAACCATACGTTTCCATTAACAGAAAAAAAAAGTTCCAAATCTCAGATTTTTATTTTTTTTACAAATTTCCCATTTTTTTGATCACTTAAAAAACATCCAAGTTTGTCATCACCGTAATTGTACTGACCTGTAGAATGAAGATATTGGGTCATTAAACATAATCTCCCCAAAAAATAATTTTTCAGTATTTTCTATTGTAAAATAAAGTTATGAGCCTTGTAAGCAGAAGAGTAAAAAAAAAAAAAAAAAGTAGCAAAAATTAGAATTAGCCGCAGAAAAAAAAGTTAAGAAATATTACAAAGTTCTGCCGATCGTTCAGTAGAGCATTTACTGAGGGATTGTCCCTAATAATTTTCTGCATCCCTAAATTTATTATTTATCTCCCACGGGGATAAAAAGACCCTCTTTAGTATACATTAAAAAAAGAAAAAGTACATAATAAAGAGAAGAACTAAAGCCTGAGAGTTAGCAGCAAGAGAGCAGAATTATGAACGCAGCTCTAGATGTAATAAAAGTGGAATACATTTTGACCGGAAAAAAACAGAATATTTACAAATATTTAACCATTTTTTGTGAATTGTCTACAGTGTATGTTCCTTTAGAACATAAAATAAGTAACATCAGTCCCTCTAATATTGACCTACCCCTCCCCATCCTATTAACATTCCGCTCCTGCACCACATCCGTCCATCGCACCTTGCCCGGATGTCTACTGGGGACACTGGTAACGGCGCTGGGACTGGCGCCAAGGTCACACAATATTTCTTCATTTTACACTTTGGAGAATTTGACCCCTGGGCTAAGTTTACCTTCTCTAACCTAAAAATAAAAGCATTAAATATTAGCTGGTGCAGCAGGTATTATAAATAGTGCCCTCGGGATTAACCCTTCTGGAAGCGAGAGGAACGGCCAGCATGCGGTCCTCCCCTCCGACACTCGTCGTCCAGCCATGTGCATTCATACATGTAAACAGGACATTAATTATTCATTCAAATTAAAACCAGCTCCTTACAGCTGATACATTATTCATATGTATTGATTGGGAAACAGTAGTTAGAATCTCACCGTCGTTATGATGAGAAGATGAAAGGCTCTGATTCACCGCACTAAGTACCGGAACTTTCTAGGATAAAGACCAACCTTCCCAGATTCCAGGAAGGACACAAGACAGTAAACGAAGTCAAGTGTACGAGCTGGTTATCAAAGAAAAGTCTCAAGATACAAAAAACAAAAAGGTTATGTTATATTGCCACCTATATAGACAGGGAAAATGCTCAAATACTAGGTACAAAAATACTGCCCCCTGTCTACAACAAAATAACTACTATAATACTGCCCCCTATGCACACATCTATAACTGTTATTATGCTGCCTCTATGTACAAGAATATAACTACTATAATACTGCCCCTATGTACAAGAATATAACTACTATAATACTGCTCCTATGTACAAGACTATAACTACTATAATACTGCTCCCTATTTACAAGAATATAACTACTATAATACTGCTCCTATGTACAGGAATATAACTACTATAATACTGCCCCTATGTACAAGAATATAAATACTGTAATACTTCCCCTATGCACAAGAATATAACTACTATAACACTGCTCCTATGTACAAGAATATAACTACTATAATACTGCCCCTATGTACAAGAATATAACTACTGTAATACTGCCCCTATGTACAAGAATATAACTACTATAATACTGCCCCTATGCACAAGAATATAACTACTATAATACTGCCCCCATGTACAAAAATATAATTACTATAATACTGCCCCTATGTACAAGAATATAACTACTATAATACTGCTCCTATGTACATGAATATAACTACTATAATACTGTCCCCTATGTACAAGAATATAACTACTATAATAGTGCCCCTATGTACAAGAATATAACTACTATAATACTGCTCCTATGTACAAGAATATAACTACTGTAATACTGCCCCTATGTGCAAGTATATAACTACTATAATACTGCCCCTATATACAAGAATCTAACTACTATAATACTGCCCCCTATGTACAAGAATATAACTACTATAATACTGTTCATATGTACAAGAATATAACTATTATAATACTGCCCCTATGTACAAGAATATAACTACTATAATACTACCCCATGTACAAGAATATAACTACCGTAATACTGCCCCATGTACAAGAATATAACTACTGTAATACTGCCCTCATGTACAAAAATATAACTACTATAATACTGCCCCTATGTACAAGAATATAACTACTATAATACTGTCCCCTATGTACCATAATATAACTACTATAATACTGCCCCTATGTACAAGAATATAACTACTATAATACTTCTCCTATGTACAAGAATATAACTACTATAATACTGCTCCTATGTACAAGAATATAACTACTATAATACTGCTCCTATATACAAGAATATAACTACTATAATACTGCTCCTATGTACAAGAATATAACTACTATAATACTGCTCCTATGTACAAGAATATAACTACTATAATACTGCTCCTATGTACAAGAATATAACTACTATAATACTGCTCCTATGTACAAGAATATAACTAATATAATACTGCTCCTATGTACAAGAATATAACTACTATAATACTGCTCCTATATACAAGAATATAACTACTATAATACTGCCCCTATGTTCAAGAATATAACTACTATAATACTGCCCCTATGTACAAGAATATAACTACTATAATACTGCCCCTATGTACAAGAATATAACTACTATAATACTGCTCCTATATACAAGAATATAACTACTATAATACTGCTCCTATATACAAGAATATGACTACTATAATACTGCTCCTATGTACAAGAATATAACTACTATAATACTGCTCCTATGTACAAGAATATAACTACTATAATACTGCTCCTATGTACAAGAATATAACTACTATAATACTGCCCCTATGTACAAGAATATAACTACTATAATACTGCTCCTATGTACAAGAATATAACTACTGTAATACTGCCCCTATGTGCAAGTATATAACTACTATAATACTGCCCCTATATACAAGAATATAACTACTATAATACTGCTCCTATGTACAAGAATATAACTAATATAATACTGCTCCTATGTACAAGAATATAACTACTATAATACTGCTCCTATATACAAGAATATAACTACTGTAATACTGCCCCATGTACAAGAATATAACTACTATAATACTTCTCCTATGTACAAGAATATAACTACTATAATACTGCTCCTATGTACAAGAATCTAACTACTATAATACTGCCCCCTATGTACAAGAATATAACTACTATAATACTGTTCATATGTACAAGAATATAACTATTATAATACTGCCCCTATGTACAAGAATATAACTACTATAATACTACCCCATGTACAAGAATATAACTACTGTAATACTGCCCCATGTACAAGAATATAACTACTGTAATACTGCCCTCATGTACAAAAATATAACTACTATAATACTGCCCCTATGTACAAGAATATAACTACTATAATACTGTCCCCTATGTACCATAATATAACTACTATAATACTGCCCCTATGTACAAGAATATAACTACTATAATACTTCTCCTATGTACAAGAATATAACTACTATAATACTGCTCCTATGTACAAGAATATAACTACTATAATACTGCTCCTATATACAAGAATATAACTACTATAATACTGCTCCTATGTGCAAGAATATAACTACTATAATACTGCTCCTATGTACAAGAATATAACTACTATAATACTGCTCCTATGTACAAGAATATAACTACTATAATACTGCCCCTATGTACAAGAATATAACTACTATAATACTGCCCCTATGTACAAGAACATAACTACTATAATACTGCTCCTATATACAAGAATATAACTACTATAATACTGCTCCTATATACAAGAATATAACTACTATAATACTGCTCCTATGTACAAGAATATAACTACTATAATACTGCTCCTATATACAAGAATATAACTACTATAATACTGCTCCTATGTACAAGAATATAACTAATATAATACTGCTCCTATGTACAAGAATATAACTACTATAATACTGCTCCTATATACAAGAATATAACTAATATAATAATGCCCCTATGTACAAGAATATAACTACTATAATACTGCCCCTATGTACAAGAATATAACTACTATAATACTGCCCCTATGTACAAGAATATAACTACTATAATACTGCTCCTATATACAAGAATATAACTACTATAATACTGCTCCTATATACAAGAATATGACTACTATAATACTGCTCCTATGTACAAGAATATAACTACTATAATACTGCTCCTATGTACAAGAATATAACTACTATAATACTGCCCCCTATGTACAAGAATATAACTACTATAATACTGCCCGTATGTACAAGAATATAACTACTATAATACTGCCCCCTATGTACAAGAATATAACTACTATAATACTGCCCTGTTATGACCTGGTGGTAAGGACAATAATGGACCTGGTGGTTAAGAGCACACGGAATTACCTGATAGTTACTAATAATATAGGACGAGCTCTGAGACGTGGGAACTCTGCTGACCGCAATCCCTAATCCTATCACACACTAGAAATAGCCGTGGATTGCTCCTAACGCTCCCTATGCAACTCGACACAGCCTAAGAAACTAGCTAGCCCTAGAGATAGAAAAATAAAGCCTACCTTGCCTCAGAGAAATTCCCCAAAGGAAAAGGCAGCCCCCCACATATAATGACTGTGAGTAAAGATGAAAATTACAAACACAGAGATGAAATAGATTTAGCAAAGTGAGGCCCGACTTACTGAACAGACAGAGGATAGGAAAGGTAACTTTGCGGTCAACACAAAAAACTACAAAAAGACCACGCAGAGGGCGCAAAAAGACCATCCGCACCGACTCACGGTGCGGAGGCGCTCCCTCTGCGTCCAAGAGCTTCCAGCAAGCAAGACAAAATCAAAATAGCAAGCTGGACAGAAAAATAGCAAACCAGAGAAAAGCAAGCAGGAACTTAGCTTCAGCTGGGAAGACAGGTCACAAGAACGATCCAGGAGAGAACAAGACCAATACTGGAACATTGACAGGTGGCATGGAGCAATGATCTAAGTGGAGTTAAATAGAGCAGCCAGCTAACGAATTAACCTCGTCACCTGTGGAAGGAAACTCAGAAGCAGCAGCTCCACTCACAACCACCAGAGGAAGCCCATGGACAGAACCAGCCGAAGTATCATTCATGACCACAGGAGGGAGCTTGACAACAGAATTCACAACACTGCCCCCTATGTACAAGAATATGTATTTGTGCCGTAGCAGACACTGACAGTAGTCCTGTATGTTTTATTATACATTACATTATTATTTTTGCGTTTTGACTTCTATGCTTCGTTCATTATCTTCTCCAATCAGATGATCATGTCTTTGGATTCTTTATCTCAGTGAAGCAACATTGATGTTTTCCAAGGACTTATCTGCAGTTTGTGTAGTCAGAGTTCCATCATTGATCAGCGGCGCTGACTGCGGGGTTTCGTCAAGATGTAGATGTATTTATTAACATGGTGCAATGTATGGAGTAATAATCTGAGATGCGATTTGTTAGTTTTGCTGTGATGTATGGATTTAATCCAAAGTAATTACAACTTGTGTTGTGCCCCATACAAACAACAGGGAGGATTCTGGGAGTGGGAGACGAGTGCTCGGTATTATGGTGCACAATTAGGCAGAGTGTGATACATATGCAGATGTCACCTCCTCATTAAGTCTGTTATTTCTCCGTCTCTTTGGCGCACACTGTGAGCGTGTATATTATTATTGGGAGCACATATGATATAGAATACATTAGTGTTATTTGCTATTGGCCTCTCCAGTTACAAGAGAGAAAGCAATCAAGTCTGCGGTGCCACAGAGAGGAGGTGTCCGCGCAGCCTGATTGTAGGAGGACACCCGGGGGGACGCTCACACAACACGCACTTCACCTAATTTGGCTGAACCTGCAGAGAAAAGTCCATACTTCTATTAAGAATCAGAAAATGGCAAAATGATACAAAGGAAATTCTAACATCAAAAGAAGTAAAGAGCAATTGTCAGCGCCTGTCACGATAATGCTAAAAATGTCATATTGTAAGTTTAGTTTCAGGAGCTTACATGGCTTTCTACACACACACACACTGCAGCTTTGACCCCCCCCCCCCTTTACCTCCCCTGCATTAACTCATATCACAAACAAAGCCCTATGGCAGAGACACTGTGCAACTTCATACTAATGTGTGAGCAGGGTGTGGCTTGTAAACTGCAGACGACCAATCCCGTAAAGCCACTCGTTTTCCCCTCCCCTTGACCAAGGAATGCCTTTGTCTGGGGGCTTCCAAAAAATGTAAATAACTGGGAAAACTTAGTGATGTCACGACAGAGGGCATATCTTCACCCCTGCTGAGTTGGGTGTTAGTTTTCAGTCTTGGCCCAGGAAGCGAGCTAACAACAGCTCGACACAGCTGTTCTAATGCACCTGGATGCATCTCCTGAGCACACGTTGATATGAACTGATCTGAACGACCTGTAAGTGTTCTCTATTCCATTTTAATCCCATTTTATTTGTAACTTGTAATGTACACATGATTTTGTCTTCTTTGTAATATCTTTTATACTTTGTAAACACTGCCTAACTTTTTATGGAGTAAAATATATAATTTACTAGCTGTCTCTTCCTGCTTTATGAACGAACTGTCACATCCTCTGAAGTGAATTACGCTACTGATTTGAGTTGGCTCCGGACCCCTTAACCTTTGGTGGAATTGGAGCTAGTGGCAGCATACTTTGTACGATTGGGAATTTTTTTAGCGATGGCGGCGTTGATAATATTGTTCCCGCCTGTGTGGGAGTAGTTATAGTGCCCTCGCTGCAGCATGCCCAATAGCCAGTACATAGCAGGCAGCCTTTCAGGCGACTAACTACCCTAGGTGCAGAACGTAATCTGACCTAAGGGTAAAGGGGCGCCAGAAAGCTGGAAGTGGGATATAGATAAATCCCTTTCAGAATGAACCAGGGGCTATAAAACAACCCCAGTTTGTGACAAATTAGTGTGAGTAGTGGGGACGAAAAAGATATCCTCCCCGGGATCCCTGACATATTGTTGAGATCCGTGAGATAGTGTTGGCAGCACGGTGTGAACCGTCACATTGTGACAACCCTCTGTTCTTCTTGGAAATGTATCAACAAATGGACAACTGGGTATTTCCATGTGTCTCAAAATAGCATAGAGTCTAAGACAAGACAGGAGGCGAAATAAATCCTCAATAAATCACACAACACAGGGCACATCCTCTATATGCTACACCCACGGGATACATCTATATACTACACCACATGGGACACATCCGCTACATACTACACAACACGGGACACATTCTCTATATACTACACAATACGGGACACATCCTCTATATACTACACCACACGGGACACATCCTCTATATACTACACCACACAGGACACATCCTCTATATACTACACCACACGGGACACGTCCTCTATATACTACACCACCCAGGACACATCCTCTATATACTACACAACAGGGGACACATCCTCTATATACTACACCACAGGGGACACATCCTCTATATACTACACCACACGGGACACATCCTCTATATACTACACCACACGGGACACATCCTCTATATACTACACCAGACGGGACACATCCTCTATATACTACACCACAGGGGACACATCCTCTATATACTACACCACACGGGACACATCCTCTATATACTACACTGCACAGGACACATCCTCTATGTGATGGTGTGATATGTTACGTGGGTATCATTTTGTGTATATTTATATTTTACTGATTTTCATAGTGTTCTCTTGTTGCCCTGTATCATTCCATGTATTCCCCATATTGTCTAGAGTCTCAATTACCTTCCAAAAGGCTGATAATTGAATTAGCTCACTTACTGTCTGCAGCCTGACTGTATCTATGCCTCTTGATGACCCCCTGTAGTGCCTTAATCCCAGAGGCACCTTTGTCAGGTCTGGGAGGCCTGAAAGCCACCCCAACCTGTCTGCTGACTACCCCTGGACATAAGGAGGGGACTGTGGAGGACAGAAGTTGGGAAGTCAGTTCCTGTGTGGTGAGGATGGTGTGAACACAGCACATCAGAGAGAAAGGGAAGCCTATGGATTTTTTATCCTCTGTCTGCTGGATTATTGGACTCTCATCTTCTTGGACATTTTATCCTGTTACTAAACTGCATTTGTGTTCTGGACTATAGTATCCTCAGTGTGGTGGATTCTTTATGGACCTTTTAGTTTTGCCTATAATAAAGGTCTTGGGATTGTTCACACTTCCCTTGCTCTGTTGATTGTGTGGTATCGCAGAAGGACCCCTTGACAACTGGTGGCAGCAGTGGGATCAATGAGTCGCCCTGCCAGGGCCGTGGGAGATGTCACGGTGGTGACCCAGTCCATGGCCCTGGGCACCCATGTAAAAGGGAAAGGTCTTTAAAGGGAATAAAGTTTATGTTCGTCACGCCACCTGTGGTATTCGGTCAGTAGGGACCGACGCTGCTTCAAGGGGTCCTCTGGGGTGATGTTAAGGCAGCTAGATGTTATAACTTCCCACAGGTGAAGTATATCCCCAGGGCTCCCGATGTGTAGATGGAAGATGGTGGAAGGTGCAGTAAAGAACGAGGACACAGGTTTGCAGTCTCTTTACCTTGTTTACTGAAGACTTCAGGCAGCTGCAGTCCAGGGCACCAGATCACAGGGCAGGCAGGGTCCGGCCGGCTTGGAGGCAAGTTAGGAGTCCCCTTATTCAGGTGGAAATCAAAGCCTTCCTCTAGCGTGGTGGTGTTGTAGTCCCTTACTGCCTATGGCTTCATATAAGGTCCTCACAGATGTTCTCTCTCTGTCCCCCGTGTAGGATAGGACATAACCCGTATGACTGGTAACTTGAGCCTGTTTATAGGGACTCTAGCACGCCCCGGGCTCTATGGGTGTCACCGTGCCTCCTGGGTATTAAGGTGGACAGGTAACTTGGAGTTCAGCTGTCCTGCCGGTCTCTGATGTAAGTTGTAGAGGCCCTTACAACCTCGGTGTTTCGGCTACCAGTCTCTGCACCTCAGAAGGAGGCAGCCTGCTCATGGCTGGTCTCCCACTGGTGTTCCTCTCCTGTGCTTCACTCTCTTACACGCTCACTGCAATATATTCGGCTTTCGTATAATCTCTTTCCATCAACTGCAGCACTGTGGCTACACAGCTCCGTACACCCTCTTCTGCCTCAGACTGCTCCAGTTTCCTGGCAAGAACTGACTAACTTTCCCTATAAACCACCATATATATGGGGAGTCACCTAGTAAATAGGATCAAAAGCTCCCCCTGGTGGCTTGGAGTGTGAATGTGTTGCATGCTTGTGTTTATCTGGTGACAGTTATCCCTTCTTGCCTCCAAACATAGCATCACTCTTCCCGTGAGGAAAGCAATGCTATTGTGACGACCAGGACCCAGGGGTTCCACATCAACAGAGTGCAACCCAATGGAGAATCACCCACAGAGTGAGTACAGAAATTGGACTGTATGCAGTTTACAGGAGAGTGCCAGAGACCTGGGCCTGAACTACTAGGGACTGACTAAAGAAGCCTTAATTGACATACTGGTGGGTGCTAGCCGGGCCACCTCCTCCCAGATGTCTGATGGACAAGCACTGGAGACAGGGATCCCCACCCCAAAAAGCCAGTGGTTGGTGTGGTACGAAGAAGATATGGCGGTTCTGGGCCCAGGCGTCTCTCAGGGGTATAAGGAGGAGGCTGCCTTCTGGGCACAGCGGAGGCAAGAAGCAATGGAGCTTAAAAGAGTGAGTAATGCAATGTGAAGTGTAAACCCAATGATCCGAGCGCCTGTACGGATCACCCGGACAGAGTTTAAGCCATTTGATGAGGCTTCCGGAGATGTGGAGGGGTTCTTCAAGGACTTTGAGCAGCAGTGTGCTGTGATGGAGGTGCCCCACTCTGGCTGGATGCGTTTGTTAGTGGGACTCCTAAACGGTAGCCTGGCGGAGGCTTACCCAACCATTGACTCACAGTAGAATCGGGATTGTAACATTGTAAAGCGGACTATCCTGGATTACCATGCTATCACCCCAGACTCATATAGGGCCAAGTTCCGAGACCTCCCATACACCACAGGGGGATCGTTTACGATGTATGCACATAAGATGTCCCAGGCATGTCGGAGATGACTGAAAGCAAAAAACGCCTTTACTGTTGAAGATGTTATACAGGTGTTCCTTATAGAACAATTTATTGCCAAGTGCCCAGCAGAGGTACGGGAATGGGTCCAGGAGAGCACGCCGTGTACCGTGGATAGAGCTGCAGCCCTGGCCTATGAAGCCCTTACTATCCGACCACAATGGAGGAGGCTTCCGGACAATGAACCACAGCCTGCTCCCGTGCCCCATTCCGATCCGATTATATATACCCTTCTACCTAGTCGCAAGCCGATGACAATCACGCCTCACAATCCTGGGCCCCAACAGTTCCAACCACGACCTGCAGGTATCACATAGAGATGTTATAGGTGTAGGCGACCCGGACATTTCCAGTCTGGCTATCCGTCAAGGATTCGGAGAGAGCCCCACCTCATCCAGTGCATCTTGTGCACTCCATTCTGCCTGAGGAAGAGCTACCACCACCCCCACCAGAGTGGACCACCAACCACGGCACCATAGATACCCCTACTGGAGTGTACGGACTCCGGCCTTTGTCCTTTAGCTACCCAGAGCAATGGCAACGCCACCTTCAGGATGTCTTAATTGATGAATACAAAGTGTCAGGATTTAGAGACACTGGGGCATTCCTGACTATCGCTGACCCCCGTGTGGTTCGACCCGAGGCAGTTCACCAGGGTCCGGGAATTCCCATTGTCCTGGCGACACATTCTCTATATACTACATCAAAGTGCTCAGAACGTAGGTAACGCGCTGCTTTCTTGACCCTCATCTTCCATTGGGATAACAGGACCAGTTACTGACCCAGAGCAGGTCCCAGAGGGTTCCTGCAGAGTTGGTGCCTTAATGTCACTTTGGGCTGTCTCCAGCCAGGAGTTTCAGACTTGTCTGAAGGCGCTGAGTGACCTCACAAAGAAGCCCATCTCTGAGTCCCAGAAGGAGAAGGTATTGTGGGATCCACGAAGGGTGCGCCGTAAGGTGGGATGGGAGACAAACTGTAAATCACTCCTCAGAAAGGGGCAGCTGTCATAGACATATTAAACTCCATAAGACTTCTTCAGAAGGGAGAAACAGCTGACACTTCAAACTCTTTTGATGTAGGACTTCACATCGAACATGGGGAAGAGAGGAAACTAGTTACAGCTAAGGAGAGAAAATCTAATTAATACAACCTTTGAAAATATTAAAATTTGAGAGTCCTCAGTGGTTGATATATTTTAATGGCTAACTGAAAAGATGGTAACAAATTACAAGCTTTCAACACTACTCAGGTCTCTTCATCAGGCATCTACTGGCTATATATTTTTCCGGTACAACCTTTGAAGCAGTGACTTCCCTATGCAGCTGACCCCCTTTTGAAACTGGCAATTAAGGAAAATCCTAATGGCTAACAGATGTGAGCTTGAATGCACAAGAAGGCAGAGAAGGGCAGATTTAAGACTGGTATAGATAAGAGCCCTAGCAAAAAAGTAAACATCAAATCCTTTGGCTTAATGGGCCAAACATACTTGGGGGACCCGCCTGGAGTAATGAGCCAAATATACTAGGCAGAGTGGGACAAATATAATCGAGGAACCCCCCTCGAGTAAGGAGCAAAATTTGGTCGGGGGACCCGCCTGGAGTAATGAGCCAAAAATATTTGGGGGACCTGTCCGGCGTAGTGGGCTAAATATACTCAGGACCCGCCTGGCGTAGTTGGCTAAATATGCTCAGGGGACCTGCCCGGCGTAGTGAGCTAAATATACTCGAAGGACCCGCCCGGCATCGCGGGTCAAATATACTCACCCTGCAGCCCAGATTTGACCCACGGTCTAGAGTTTGACACATGTGCTGTATTTACTACACCACCCAGGACAGATCCTCCATATACTACGTCCCTACATATGACATCTAGTCTCCTTCCGTATTCACACTCGTGTGCGTTTATCTGGGCAGATGACATGATATCTGCAAGAAAAGAAAATGTCCTGCGCTTCAATCTCGTGTTTTACCAGCTTCATCTATAAAGAAATCCTTGCAAGACCATGTAAAAAGAAACTTAGCAGATGTTTGCTCCCCAAGGGATTCTTGTAACGATGCAATTAACTTATATGGCCATAGAGTTTACTCACTCCAAGTGTCCGTATCTCTAATTAATCCGATTGCGGTGACAGCCACTAAGCTGGCTTTAGAGGAACGCTCCAATAACCATTGATTTTAGTGCTACCTGATGGGAGGAACCTGCAATGTGATGACTAGAGGGATCTGTGCTGACCTTGGGGGTCAGAGCATTGACCATGATGGGGCCAGCCTCTAGGCAATTACTGAGCAGTTGTGACCTGTCATCGATTACAGACCCCTGCGCACAAGCCTCATTTACACAACCTGCAATTACTGAACGAACTGTTATGCTGTGACGATCCTGGCAGTCTGCTTCCACCTTTTCCATCTGCGACGGTCCAATGTCCTGCTGGACCATACCATATTTTTACAAGTCCGGGAAATTGAGATTTGGAGGCTGCTGTTTACTGTTTTCTTTTTACTTCGAGCCTCTTTATTTTAGTACCTTTTATATCTCAGTAATAGTTATAAAAATGTGCATAAATAATACCGCCATATAGTCCTAACACAATTTCACTAAATACTACTCACCGCTGGAAAAAATGGCCAAGTAAAAGGTCAATGAAATTCCTAATAATACCGCTCTACAACGCATAAATCCGGATTCCCAAGAATTATTGCCATGTAGCGACATACCCTCCTAAATATTAATACTGGAAAATCAGCAAAAAAATAAGACTGACATAATGTAACAAGAAATAATAATACAAAGCAGTGGACGCCGTGTCTCAGCGACAATAACGCCACTTGTGAGGAGCAGGAGATGTTGTCAGCTGTAACTGATGCTCAAGGCCACAAGACAAGTTATTGGGACTTTGACATTTTTGTAGCCGCCGGTGTTGGCTTGTGTTTCCATAAATTATTTGAGATGAGGAAATCACTATTGCTGCTTCCACTTAAGGCCGACTGTCAGGATGAAATACCACTGGAGCAGGAACTTTTTACGTTTTCCATAGATTTAATCTGAAAGCCAAATATCTCCAATATTTTACGAGTAGTGTATAGACAGAATTTGTGCCATTTATACCACTGTTCAATGGTTCTACCATATAATAGTAATAACACCGAATAAAGGTCACGAGTCAAGAAATGCAAACACACTTTACTGATATAAGATAATAGATACATTGATACTAGGTAGATAATAAATAGATAATAGATTATATATAATAGATAAGTAATAGATGATAGAGAGATAGATAATAGAGAGATAGATAATAGAGAGATAATAGATTATATATAATAGATAAGTAATAGATGATAGATAGATAGATGATAGATAGATAGATACATTGATACTAGGTAGATAATAGATAGAGAGATAATATATTATAATAGATAATAGATAAGTAATAGATGATAGATAATAGATTATATATACCGTAATAGATAATAGATAAGTAATAGATAGATAATAGATAATTAATAGATAATAGATATATAAATAGAGATAGATAAAAGATTATGTATAATAGATAAATAATACATACGTAATAGATGACAGATAGATAATAGATGATTGATAATCATAAGGATACCAAAGCTCTTCATAGGATAAGGATACCAAAGCTCTTCAGCTCCAAGGACGTCCACCCATTTCTTCTGATACATGTTGGCACCAATGACACGGCAAGGAAGGACCTACCGACAATCTGCAAGGACTTTGAAGAGTTGGGGAAGAAAGTAAAGGAACTGGATGCACAGGTAGTTTTTTCTTCTATCCTTCCAGTAGACGGGCATGGCACCAGGAGATGGAACAGGATCCTTGATGCAAACAACTGGCTAAGACGATGGTGCAGACAACAAGGATTTGGATTCCTGGACCACGGTGTGAATTACTGGTATGATGGACTCCTCGCCAGAGACGGACTACACCTCAACAAACCTGGGAAACACACATTCGCCAGAAGACTCGCTACACTCATCAGGAGGGCGTTAAACTAGAAGAAGAGGGGACGGGAAGAAAAACATTAGACTCGAACAAAGACGACCCAGGAAAACATACTCAGAAGGGAGGTAAGAACATTTCTAAAACAATCCACAGTGAGGAGATTGGAACAAAACAAAATCCTCTAAACTGCATGCTCGCAAACGCCAGAAGCCTGACAAACAAGATGGAAGAACTAGAAGCAGAAATATCTACAGGTAACTTTGACATAGTGGGAATAACCGAGACATGGTTAGATGAAAGCTATGACTGGGCAGTTAACTTACAGGGTTACAGTCTGTTTAGAAAGGATCGTAAAAATCGGAGAGGAGGAGGGGTTTGTCTCTATGTAAAGTCTTGTCTAAAATCCACTTTAAGGGAGGATATTAGCGAAGGGAATGAGGATGTCGAGTCCATATGGGTTGAAATTCATGGAGGGAAAAATGGTAACAAAATTCTCATTGGGGTCTGTTACAAACCCCCAAATATAACAGAAAGCATGGAAAGTCTACTTCTAAAGCAGATAGATGAAGCTGCAACCCATAATGAGGTCCTGGTTATGGGGGACTTTAACTACCCGGATATTAACTGGGAAACAGAAACCTGTGAAACCCATAAAGGCAACAGGTTTCTGCTAATAACCAAGAAAAATTATCTTTCACAATTGGTGCAGAATCCAACCAGAGGAGCAGCACTTTTAGACCTAATACTATCTAATAGACCTGACAGAATAACAAATCTGCAGGTGGTTGGGCATCTAGGAAATAGCGACCACAATATTGTGCAGTTTCACCTGTCTTTCACTAGGGGGACTTGTCAGGGAGTCACAAAAACATTGAACTTTAGGAAGGCAAAGTTTGAACAGCTTAGAGATGCCCTTAATCTGGTAGACTGGGACAATATCCTCAGAAATGAGAATACAGATAATAAATGGGAAATGTTTAAGAACATCCTAAATAGGCAGTGTAAGCGGTTTATACCTTGTGGGAATAAAAGGACTAGAAATAGGAAAAACCCAATGTGGCTAAACAAAGAAGTAAGACAGGCAATTAACAGTAAAAAGAAAGCATTTGCACTACTAAAGCAGGATGGCACCATTGAAGCTCTAAAAAACTATAGGGAGAAAAATACTTTATCTAAAAAACTAATTAAAGCTGCCAAAAAGGAAACAGAGAAGCACATTGCTAAGGAGAGTAAAACTAATCCCAAACTGTTCTTCAACTATATCAATAGTAAAAGAATAAAAACTGAAAATGTAGGCCCCTTAAAAAATAGTGAGGAAAGAATGGTTGTAGATGACGAGGAAAAAGCTAACATATTAAACACCTTCTTCTCCACGGTATTCACGGTGGAAAATGAAATGCTAGGTGAAATCCCAAGAAACAATGAAAACCCTATATTAAGGGTCACCAATCTAACCCAAGAAGAGGTGCGAAACCGGCTAAATAAGATTAAAATAGATAAATCTCCGGGTCCGGATGGCATACACCCACGAGTACTAAGAGAACTAAGTAATGTAATAGATAAACCATTATTTCTTATTTTTAGTGACTCTATAGCGACAGGGTCTGTTCCGCAGGACTGGCGCATAGCAAATGTGGTGCCAATATTCAAAAAGGGCTCTAAAAGTGAACCTGGAAATTATAGGCCAGTAAGTCTAACCTCTATTGTTGGTAAAATATTTGAAGGGTTTCTGAGGGATGTTATTCTGGATTATCTCAATGAGAATAACTGTTTAACTCCATATCAGCATGGGTTTATGAGAAATCGCTCCTGTCAAACCAATCTAATCAGTTTTTATGAAGAGGTAAGCTATAGACTGGACCAAGGTGAGTCATTGGACGTGGTATATCTCGATTTTTCCAAAGCGTTTGATACCGTGCCGCACAAGAGGTTGGTACACAAAATGAGAATGCTTGGTCTGGGGGAAAATGTGTGTAAATGGGTTAGTAACTGGCTTAGTGATAGAAAGCAGAGGGTGGTTATAAATGGTATAGTCTCTAACTGGGTCGCTGTGACCAGTGGGGTACCGCAGGGGTCAGTATTGGGACCTGTTCTCTTCAACATATTCATTAATGATCTGGTAGAAGGTTTACACAGTAAAATATCGATATTTGCAGATGATACAAAACTATGTAAAGCAGTTAATACAAGAGAAGATAGTATTCTGCTACAGATGGATCTGGATATGTTGGAAACTTGGGCTGAAAGGTGGCAGATGAGGTTTAACAATGATAAATGTAAGGTTATACACATGGGAAGAGGGAATCAATATCACCATTACACACTGAATGGGAAACCACTGGGTAAATCTGACAGGGAGAAGGACTTGGGGATCCTAGTTAATAATAAACTTACCTGGAGCAGCCAGTGCCAGGCAGCAGCTGCCAAGGCAAACAGGATCATGGGGTGCATTAAAAGAGGTCTGGATACACATGATGAGAGCATTATACTGCCTCTGTACAAATCCCTAGTTAGACCGCACATGGAGTACTGTGTCCAGTTTTGGGCACCGGTGCTCAGGAAGGATATAATGGAACTAGAGAGAGTACAAAGGAGGGCAACAAAATTAATAAAGGGGATGGGAGAACTACAATACCCAGATAGATTAGCGAAATTAGGATTATTTAGTCTAGAAAAAAGACGACTGAGGGGCGATCTAATAACCATGTATAAGTATATAAGGGGACAATACAAATATCTCGCTGAGGATCTGTTTATACCAAGGAAGGTGACGGGCACAAGGGGGCATTCTTTGCGTCTGGAGGAGAGAAGGTTTTTCCACCAACATAGAAGAGGATTCTTTACTGTTAGGGCAGTGAGAATCTGGAATTGCTTGCCTGAGGAGGTGGTGATGGCGAACTCAGTCGAGGGGTTCAAGAGAGGCCTGGATGTCTTCCTGGAGCAGAACAATATTGTATCATACAATTATTAGGTTCTGTAGAAGGACGTAGATCTGGGTATTTATTATGATGGAATATAGGCTGAACTGGATGGACAAATGTCTTTTTTCGGCCTTACTAACTATGTTACTATGTTACTATGATAATAGATAGATAATATATAGATAAATAGATAATAGATATATACAGTAAATAATAGATGATAGATAATAGATAGATAAATAGATAATAGATATATACAGTAGATAATAGATAAATGATAGATAAAGAGATAAATATACAGGTAGATAGTGACACATTGTTCTCTATTCAATGAAATCAGTAAACACAGCGGGAACTTAGACTATTCCTTGTCTGTGAATCTTTCACACATTAGTGATTCCTTCCTCTAATTAATGAATCTGATTGCTGCTGTAATAATCACAGAATATCTGATTCCTGCTCTACACCTATACATTATACTGTATGCACCCGCAGTGCACCGCTCCTCCCCGCTCTCCAGCAGTCACAGTCAATGGTCTAAATGATTGAAAAAGACACTTGAATTAAGGAAAGTATCAGAGCTGCAGGATTGTATCAGCATTGTATATTTTATCGGGATGCAGCTGTTGATATGATTTCTGCCCTATAGTGTTCATTATTCATTTCTATGAATTTCCTTCACATCACAGTGCCACCATTATCCATGTGGCTGTGTTTGATATTGCAGCTCAGCCCAACTCACCTATCAGACAGGTCTTAGGAATAAAGGTGAGTTTACATTAACCGGTTTGGATCAGTAATGTAATGTATGTACACAGTGACTGCATGTGCAGAATAGTGAGTGCAGCTCTGGAGTATAATACAGGATGTAACTCAGGATCAGTAATGTAACGTATGTACACAGTGACTGCACCAGCAGAATAGTGAGTGCAGCTCTGGAGTATAATACAGGATGTAACTCAGGATCAGTAATGTAATGTATGTACACAGTGACTGCACCAGCAGAATAGTGAGTGCAGCTCTGGAGTATAATACAGGATGTAACTCAGGATCAGTAATGTAACGTATGTACACAGTGACTGCACCAGCAGAATAGTGAGTGCAGCTCTGGAGTATAATACAGGATGTAACTCAGGATCAGTAATGTAATGTATGTACACAGTGACTGCACCAGCAGAATAGTGAGTGCAGCTCTGGAGTATAATACAGGATGTAACTCAGGATCAGTAATGTAACGTATGTACACAGTGACTGCACCAGCAGAATAGTGAGTGCAGCTCTGGAGTATAATACAGGATGTAACTCAGGATCAGTAATGTAATGTATGTACACAGTGACTGCACCAGCAGAATAGTGAGTGCAGCTCTGGGGTATAATACAGGAGGTAACTCAGGATCAGTAATGTAACGTATGTACACAGTGACTGCACCAGCAGAATAGTGAGTGCAGCTCTGGAGTATAATACAGGATGTAACTCAGGATCAGTAATGTAACGTATGTACACAGTGACTGCACCAGCAGAATAGTGAGTGCAGCTCTGGAGTATAATACAGGATGTAACTCAGGATCAGTAATGTAATGTATGTACACAGTGACTGCACCAGCAGAATAGTGAGTGCAGCTCTGGGGTATAATACAGGAGGTAACTCAGGATCAGTAATGTAACGTATGTACACAGTGACTGCACCAGCAGAATAGTGAGTGCAGCTCTGGAGTATAATACAGGATGTAACTCAGGATCAGTAATGTAATGTATGTACACAGTCACTGCACCAGCAGAATAGTGAGTGCAGCTCTAGGGTATAATACAGGATGTAACTCAGGATCAGTAATGTAATGTATGTACACAGTGACTGCATCAGCAGAATAGTGAGTGCAGCTCTGGAGTATAATACAGGAGGTAACTCAGAATCAGTAATGTAATGTATGTACACAGTGACTGCACCAGCAGAATAGTGAGTGCAGCTCTGGGGTATAATACAGGAGGTAACTCAGGATTAGTAATGTAATGTATGTACACAGTGACTGCACCAGCAGAATAGTGAGTACAGCTCTGGGGTATAATACAGGATGTAACTCAGGATCAGTAATGTAATGTATGTACACAGTGACTGCATCAGCAGAATAGTGAGTGCAGCTCTGGGGTATAATACAGGATGTAACTCAGGATCAGTAATGTAATGTATGTACACAGTGACTGCACCAGCAGAATAGTGAGTGCAGCTCTGGGGTATAATACAGGATGTAACGCAGGATCAGTAATGTAATGTATGTACACAGTGACTGCACCAGCAGAATAGTGAGTGCAGCTCTGGAGTATAATACAGGATGTAACTCAGGATCAGTAATGTAATGTATGTACACAGTGACTGCACCAGCAGAATAGTGAGTGCAGCTCTGGAGTATAATACAGGATGTAACTCAGGATCAGTAATGTAACGTATGTACACAGTGACTGCACCAGCAGAATAGTGAGTGCAGCTCTGGGGTATAATACAGGATGTAACTCAGGATCAGTAATGTAATGTATGTACACAGTGACTGCACCAGCAGAATACTGAGTGCAGCTCTGGAGTATAATACAGGATGTAACTCAGGATCAGTAATGTAATGTATGTACACAGTGACTGCACCAGCAGAATTGTGAGTGCAGCTCTGGAGTATAATACAGGATGTAACTCAGGATCAGTAATGTAATGTATGTACACAGTGACTGCACCAGCAGAATAGTGAGTGCAGCTCTGGGGTAGAATACAGGATGTAACTCAGGATCAGTAATGTAATGTATGTACACAGTGACTGCACCAGCAGAATAGTGACTGCAGCTCTGGGGTATAATACAGGATGTAACTCAGGATCAGTAATGTAATGTGTGTACACAGTGACTGCACCAGCAGAATACTGAGTGCAGCTCTGGAGTATAATACAGGATGTAACTCAGGATCAGTAATGTAATGTATGTACACAGTGACTGCACCAGCAGAACAGTGAGTGCAGCTCTGGGGTATAATACAGGATGTAACTCAGGATCAGTGCGGACATCCCCACTATCATCATGGGCGACTTCAACATCCCCATTGACACTTCCCTCTCAGCTGCCACTAAACTTCTATCTCTCACTTCCTCTTTCGGCCTCACTCAATGGTCTTCTGCAGCCACTCACAAAGATGGTCACACACTGGACCTCATCTTCACCTGCCTCTGCTCCCTATCTAACCTCTCTAACTCACCTCTTCCACTCTCTGACCACAACCTTCTCACATTCTCATCTCTCTCCACTCCATGTCTACAATCCCCACCCCTAAACTTTCACACCCTCGCAGAAATCTTAAACATCCTGACCTACATTCATTCTCTGAATCCCTCCTCCCTCTCACAGACATAAGTTCCCTACACAATGACTCTGCCGCTCTATATAACACCACAGTAGATGTAGCTTTGGAATCTGCTGCCCCACTTACACATACCAAAGCTCGCAAAATCAACAGACAGCCCTGGCACACCAGCCTGACCAAAGAACTGAGGCGAGCTTCCAGGGCTGCTGAGCACAGATGGAAAAGATCCCACTCCAACGAGCACTTCATCGCATTCAAACAGTCCCTCACTACTTTCAAGACCACACTCACCACAGCTAAACAAACCTACTTCTCTCATATCCTCTCTGTCTCACAACCCTAAACAGTTATTCAACAACTTCAATTCTCTCCTCCGTCCCCCAGCACCTCCTCCCTCCCCACTTATCTCCGCTGAAGACTTTGCCTCATTTTTCAAGCAGAAGATTGATAGCATCAGAGACAGTTTTGGTCAACAACCTCCAGAGCCCTTTCTCCCGACTTCCCAGCCCTCCACCTCCAAAACCAACTTCTCCACCATTACAGAAGATCAACTCTCCACTCTACTCTCAAGATCGCATCTCACCACCTGTGCACTTGACCCGCTCCCATCCCACCTCATCCCAAACCTCACCACAGTCTTCATCCCAACTCTAACCCATTTCTTCAACCTATCACTAACAACTGGTGTTTTCCCCTCAAGCTTTAAACATGCCTCCATCACACCTATCCTCAAAAAGCCCTCTCTTGACCCATCCTCTGTATCTAGCTATCGACCTATATCACTTCTCCCTTATGCCTCCAAACTACTGGAACAACACGTCTACCTTGAACTGTCCTCCCATCTCTCTTCTTGCTCCCTCTTTGACCATTTACAATCAAGCTTTCGGTCACGCCATTCCACTGAAACTGTCCTAACTAAGGTCACCAATGACCTCTTAACCGCCAAGAGCAAGCGACACTACTCTGTCCTCCTGCTCCTCGACCTGTCGGCTGCCTTTGACACAGTGGACCATTCCCTATTATTACAGACCCTCTCATCCCTTGGCATCACAGACTTGGCCCAATCCTGGATCTCATCATACCTAACAGACCAGACATTCAGCGTCTCCCATTCACACACCACCTCCTCACCTCGCCCCCTATCTGTCGGAGTCCCACAAGGTTCAGTCCTCGGGCCCCTGCTCTTCTCCATTTACACCTTTGGCCTGAGACAGCTCATAGAATCTCATGGCTTTCAGTATCATCTCTATGCTGATGACACACAGATCTACATCTCTGGACCAGATATCACCTCCCTACTAACCAGAATCCCTCAATGTCTGTCCACTATTTCATCCTTCTTCTCCACTAGATTTCTGAAACTTAACATGGACAAAACAGAATTCATCATCTTTCCCCCATCTCACGTGACTTCCCCCAATGAACCTATCCATTACAGTAAATGGCTGCCCACTCTCCCCAGTCCCACAAGCCCGCTGCCTCAGGGAAATCTTTGACGCTGATCTCTCCTTCAAACCACATATCCAAGCCCTTTCCACTTCCTGCCGACTTCAACTCAAAAATATTTCACGAATCCGTTCATTCCTCAACCAAGAATCTGCAAAAACCCTAGTCCATGCCCTCATCATCTCTCGCCTTGACTACTGCAACCTCCTGCTCTGTGGCCTCCCCTCTAACACTCTCGCACCCCTCCAATCTATTCTAAACTCTGCTGCCCGACTAATCCACCTGTCCCCACGCTATTCCCCGGCCTCTCCCCTCTGTCAATCCCTTCACTGGCTCCCCATTGCCCAGAGACTCCACTACAAAACCCTAACCATGACATACAAAGCCATCCACAACCTGTCTCCTCCATACATCTGCGACCTCGTCTCCTGGTACTTACCTACACGCAACCTCCGATCCTCACAAGATCTCCTTCTCTACTCCCCTCTTATCTCCTCTTCCCACAATCGTATACAAGATTTCTCTCGCGTATCCCCCATACTCTGGAACCCTCTACCACAACACATCAGACTCTCACCTACCATCGAAACCTTCAAAAAGATCCTGAAGACCCACCTCTTCCGACAAGCCTACAACCTGCAGTAACCACCGATCGACCAAACCGCTGCATGACCAGCTCTACCCTCGCCTACTGTATTCTCACCCATCCCTTGTAGATTGTGAGCCTTCGCGGGCAGGGTCCTCTCTCCTCCTGTACCAGTTATGACTTGTATTGTTTAAGATTATTGTACTTGTTTTTATTATGTATACCCCTCCTCACATGTAAAGCGCCATGGAGTAAATGGTGCTATAACAATAAATAATAATAATAATCAATAATGTAATGTATGTACACAGTGACTGCACCAGCAGAATAGTGAGTGCTGCTCTGGAGTATAATACAGGATGTAACTCAGGTCAGTAATGTAATGTATGTACACAGTGACTGCACCAGCAGAATAGTGAGTGCAGCTCTGGAGTATAATACAGGAGGTAACTCAGGATCAGTAATGTAATGTATGTACACAGTGACTGCACCAGCAGAATAGTGAGTGCAGCTCTGGAGTATAATACAGAGTAAGTAATATAATGTATGTACACGGTGATGCAACTTCTTATCCATGTATTGTTGATGGCTTACATTCCCTTTTGACTCTAAGATGAGAACTCTTGGGTAGTCACAATATAATATGCAGTACTTACCATTACACCAGGTGACGTGCTGTTTTCTGATTTCACCATTAGACTGTGAGCTCTTGGGGTTTGCTGAGTCTCTGATCATGCAGGAGAAACACAAAGATAATAAGTCATTCGGTTTGATATCTGTGGAGACATGCTCTGTAGGGGGAAGCTGCCAAGAACTGGAAAATTGCTAATAAAACACTAATTATCTTGAGTAATTAATTGCATGACTCTTGTCGCCTCTGATGTCTGTGCACAGTCAGATAAAGATGATGTCTTTTTCAATATATTTCACATTAAGAGGGAAATAAGGAAACGCGAAGATATCAGAACGTAACAGAGATGATGAGCGGGAAGACTAGATCCTAAAATGGGAAGAAGACAAAATGCTGACCCTGGGTGCATAGAAAATAAGAGGTTAGCCTCCCCTAAAATTAACCGTGTCAGGGGTATCCGAATCTATTTCACATAGGTTAGGATTAGATACATGGATCAGCAGACCGTATCACACATGATACGATTAGATACATGCATAGACATGGGTTGCAAGCAATTAAACACAAGTATTAATTGGTGATATCATGTTATCATGTATGTTTTGCAGACCAAGTCGAGGATTAATTGGTGTCTAACTGCAGTTATTTGCACAAGAGTAAATTAGATAAAAGTCTGAAAGTACTTACACACTGACGGTGATAAGGTGAACACCCTCCCGCCCCAACGCATGTTTCTCCTCTCTTCATCAGGGGGTCTCCTTACCAGCTTCCCTGTGTAAGTACTTTCATACATGTATCTAATTTACCTGCAAAACATACATGATAACATTATATCGCTAACCAATACTTGTGTTTAATTACTTCCAATCTATGTTTATGCATAGTAGCATCATGAGTTTGGTAATATTATATAGAAAATGTAAACCTTTTGTAGGAACGAACTTGGTGTCTGGTACTACATGGTTTTGCATACGCCATTATATCTCTGATTTGCTATTGTTTTTAAGTGAAGTATATAATAAAGGTTATTATATAATGTATTATGTATAAGTATAATATACTCTGCCTTTTTCTGGGCTTTACTACACCTGGTAAATATGTATCTATGCCAACATATACAGTTTGTGTGTGTTTCAATGCCACAGAAATGATTTTTCAGACCAGAACTGTCTGTAATTTAGCCATAATTCCCCCTTGATGAAGACACACGTCTCAGTAAGGGGTCTTGAAATGAATCAATAGGTATCCGACGGAATAAGACGTCTCTATTGAGGATCTAAGTGCCTCTGACATGAATCTGATTAAGGCTGCAGACTTGGGTACAGTACACTATGTGCAATTAACTGAAGTCTTCAAGAAAGCTCCAATCCCACACATTAGCCTAAAAATCCCTTTCTTTGTGCTGGTGAGGGGGCGTTCTGCAGAAGACGAAAATGTAATTTCTCCGGGAGTTTGCTTCTCGAGCAAAGAGAAGAATTCACTTCTTTGGTGGTCATTATTCTTAATATCTCCATTTTAGGAAATGATTGGATCCTTTGCCTTCCATCTGAATTAATTATCATATCTTTAAAGGTAAGAGAGTAGGAGAAGTATGCCGATAAGAGCTGAGATGCGGAAGAGGAGCCATCTTCTACTCCTCAACAACTGATAAGAGTGCAGACCCTAAAGGTTCGCTTGTTGATGTCCGATTGTGGCCAGTCTCTGCTAGCGGTCCCTCTCCAACATCTATGTCTAATGCCTGCATACAGGGTGTCAATGTTAAGCGACCCAGCTAAAATAGGAACAAAGTCCGCCAAGCCTCAAGCAACTCACTTGTGGGATGTGGGAGAGAAGCTATGGGGTCTATCTATGCCCCGTATTTACTAACCAAAGAGTATATCGCCAAAGCTTCTCCTGGTGCTGCTACTTTGTGGCTAATCTCTTTTGAAGGTTTTTTCTAAACTCTACTGTATGTCCACGTGGTGCCAATATTTAGAAACCAATCTAAAATTAGACTACGATCTGAAAATCTAAATTACAAAAAGCTCACTAGTGGAATATGGGAGAGAAATCATGGGCTCTGGGGTTGTCTTTTCATGCCCAATATCTTTTCTTACAGCCATATCTAATGCTTCTACATATTGTGCAAAGATTTAACAACCCATTTAGCACAGAACCATCCCATCAGTGGGATGTGGGAGAGAAGCTATGGGGTCTACCTCTACCCCTCATCTACTAGCCAAAGAATATATTCCCCAAATATTTGCCTGGTGCTGCTTCTTGTGGCCAATCTCCTATGGAGTTCCTTTTCTGAGGATGCACACTCAGCTGAAAATAGCCCCAGCAGCCCAGCTTGTTTGAAAGAGGCATCGGGGGAGCAGGGCAGGTAGTCCGGTAAGCAATATCAGTGAGTTTCTAACACTCTTACCTGGTCTGCCTTTTTTTCTACTTTTCAAATTTTGACCCTCTTAAGGGAGATAGGAAGTACCGCCCTAGGCAATCACCTTTCTCTGCCTATCCATTGTCCCAGCACTAGAACCAAGACCTGCCAATCTATAGCATGCTCACCAGTCAGATGTGGAAGGGAAGCTATTGGGTCTACGTCTACCCCTTAACCAGTCCCTAATAATTATGCATAACACAGATGCTCCTAACGTGCCTCATCTTGTCTACCACATCAGGAGGTCCCTCTCTAACATTTGTGGCACATGTCTGGATCTAGTGTGCAGTTTTTAGATTTTTTTTTAGATACCCACCAAAGATGGGACTCAGATCTGCTAACCTAAACCACAACACACTCAACAGTAAGATGTGTGAGAGAAGCTATGGGGGTCTATCTCAACCCACTAACCACTCGCTTGTGTAGCTATCCTTCTATGATCAAATTATCTTGGAGGGTCTTGTGGCACACTAATGTATAAAGGATGAGACAAAGATATGCCAACGAAAACCACAACCAGCCAACTAGTAAGCTGTGGAAGAGAAGCTATGGGGTCTACCACTACCCCAAAACTTACCCACAGAGCGGTTCCTGAAGCAGTCTTCTTCTTTCTATAGAAAAACTACTCTTTTTAGGAAGTAATAGATTATAGAATATTTTTTAATTAAAAACTGACCTGTCACTAGATGAAAGACTGGTTGATACGGACTTTGAGCTTGACAATCCTGTGAGTGTTTGACAGTATATACTTAGCAACCAGTCTGACTCGAATAATCAAATGGCAAGGATCAGAGGGTCTCACTAGCACAATGTTACTTTGTGTCCAGTTTTTGGATATTTGCTCAGTTTGTCTCCGTTCCTAAATTCCTTCCTGGTGATATCTCTATGAATCTATATCTCTGTGACCTGAGTAAATTGAGATGTATCGGTAGCTAAGGACTATGCTCAAAAAACCACTGTGGTTTTAAGTGGTGTGTCTCTAGCAACCAGTTTGCCTGGAATGACAGCAAAAATGGATTGTAGAGCAAGTAAAGCCCTATGGTGAGAGTCAGACAAGCTTCAGTTTTAGACCAGTCCTGTTTTGGCGCAGACTGTTTGCAGAAAGATATCTCTACCCGTGTCATCCTTAAAGGGAACCTGTCACCCCGTTTTTTGAGATTGAGATATAAATACTGTTAAATAGGGCCTGCGCTGTGTGTTACTATAGTGTATGTAGTGTACCCCGATTCCCCACCTATGCTGAGAAATAACTTACCAAAGTCGCCGTTTTCGCCTGTCAATCAGGCTGGTCAGGTCGGGAGGGCGTGTTCACAGCGCTGGTTCTTCCTCAGCTTTACGTTGGTGGCGTAGTGGTGTCCGCATGTTGAGGTGACTAATCCACTGTGGGCACGTGAACAAGCAGCGCGCGATCTGCGCTGTCATCCCTTTCGTCCCGAGTGCTCTGCTGCACGGGGCTTCAGGAAAATGGCCGCGGGATGCCGCGCGTGCGCACAAGAGATCGCGGCGGCCATTTTCCCAAAGCCGAGTTTGCCGAGTTTCCTGAAGCCCCGTGCAGCAGAGCACTCGATCTGCGCACGCGCGGCCCCAGGAAGATGGCCTCCCCCACCGACGAAAGGGATGACAGCGCAGATCGCGCGCTGCTTGTTCACGTGCCCACAGTGGATTAGTCACCTCAACATGCGGACACCACTACGCCACCAACGTAAAGCTGAGGAAGAACCAGCGCTGTGAACACGCCCTCCCGACCTGACCAGCCTGATTGACAGGCGAAAACGGCGACTTTGGTAAGTTATTTCTCAGCATAGGTGGGGAATCGGGGTACACTACATACACTATAGTAACACACAGCGCAGGCCCTATTTAACAGTATTTATATCTCAATCTCAAAAAACGGGGTGACAGGTTCCCTTTAATGACTCTCGCAGGGTTCTAGCAAGTGGCGAGAGCAGAGACTTTAATCTGCGCTGAGATTACAGAGTAGGAGCCGCGGCATCTTATACTGGCATATGATTGGTATTTTCTTCCCGCCTGCACAGCCCGGCCGCCCAACCGCCGCTCACTTATAGCATAAAATATTCCCTTTGATGCTGAGAGATCCTGATCAATAAAAGTGGCAGAGATATTCACATCCTGTCACAGCAGGAGCCCGGCCGAGGAGACGGAAGAAAACTTGTAAAAAGAATGAGTGAGGAGATAAATTATCAAGGGATTGTTTAAAACCTAAGACGTCTCCTAATCCCGCGACACACGGCTCAGATACTATTATAGATACAATGGCGATGTCTATCACTGTTATAATCTCATTACCAGCCCTGTGTAGCGGGAAGTGCCCCACGATAATAACTAATAGACCTATATAAAGTGTAAGTCTAACTGATGTGGAAAAGTACAGTCATAGTCAGTATTATACTCCAGAGCTGCACTGACAATTTTGCAAACTTCAGCGCTTAAATTACGTATTTGTTGGTTGTCTGCAGAGACCTATGGAGATTTAACTTAGGATCAGTAATGTATTTACACAGTCAGCTGAATAGTGAGTGCAGCTCTGGAGTATAATACAGGATGTAACTCAGGATCAGTAATGTAATGTATGTACCCAGTGACTGCACCAGCAGAATAGTGAGTGCAGCTCTGGAGTATAATACAAGATGTAACTCATAATCAGTAATGTAATGTATGTACACAGTGACTGCACCAGCAGAATAGTGAGTGCAGCTCTCTAGTATAATACAGGAGGTAACTCAGGATCAGTAATGTAATGTATGTACACAGTGACTGCACCAGCAGAATAGTGAGTGCAGCTCTGGAGTATAATACAGGAGATAACTCAGGATCAGTAATGTAATGTATGTACACAGTGACTGCACCAGCAGAATAGTGAGTGCAGCTCTGGGGTATAATACAGGATGTAACTCAGGATCAGTAATGTAATGTATATACACAGTGACTGCACCAGCAGAATAGTGAGTGCAGCTCTAGAGGATAATACAGGAGGTAACTCAGGATCAGTAATGTATGTACACAGAGACTGCACCAGCAGAATAGTGAGTGCAGCTCTGGGGTATAATACAGGAAGTAACTCAGGATCAGTAATGTAATGTATGTACACAGTGACTGCACCAGCAGAATAGTGAGTGCAGCTCTGGGGTATAATACAGGATGTAACTCAGGATCAGTGATGTAATGTATGTACACAGTGACTGCACCAGCAGAATAGTGAGTGCAGCTCTGGGGTATAATACAGGATGTAACTCAAGATCAGTAATGTAATGTATGTACACAGTGACTGCACCAGCAGAATAGTGAGCGCAGCTCTGGTGTATAATACAGGATGTAACTCAGGATCAGTAATGTAATGTATGTACACAGTGGCTGCACCAGCAGAATAGTGAGTGCAGCTCTGGGGTATAATACAGGATGTAACTCAGGATCAGTAATGTAATGTATGTACACAGTGACTGCACCAGCAGAATAGTGAGCGCAGCTCTGGTGTATAATACAGGATGTAACTCAGGATCAGTAATGTAATGTATGTACACAGTGACTGCACCAGCAGAATAGTGAGTGCAGCTCTAGAGTATAATACAGGAGGTAACTCAGGATCAGTAATGTAATGTATGTACACAGTGACTGCACCAGCAGAATAGTGAGTGCAGCTCTGGGGTATAACACAGGACATAACTCAGGATCAGTAATGTAATGTATGTACACAGTGACTGCACCAGCAGAATAGTGAGTGCAGCTCTGGGGTATAATACAGGATGTAACTCAGGATCAGTAATGTAATGTATATACACAGTGACTGCACCAGCAGAATAGTGAGTGCAGCTCTGGGGTATAATACATGATGTAACTCAGGATCAGTAATGTAATTATGTACACAGTGACTGCACCAGCAGAATAGTGAGTGCAGCTCTGGGGTATAATACAGGATGTAACTCAGGATCAGTAATGTAATGTATGTACACAGTGACTGCACCAGCAGAATACTGAGTGCAGCTCTGGAGTATAATACAGGATGTAACTCAGGATCAGTAATGTAATGTATGTACACAGTGAAGGCACCAGCAGAATAGTGAGTGCAGCTCTAGAGGATAATACAGGAGGTAACTCAGGATCAGTAATGTATGTACACAGAGACTGCTCCAGCAGAATAGTGAGTGCAGCTCTGGGGTATAATACAGGAAGTAACTCAGGATCAGTAATGTAATGTATGTACACAGTGACTGCACCAGCAGAATAGTGAGTGCAGCTCTGGTGTATAATACAGGATGTAACTCAGGATCAGTAATGTAATGTATGTACACAGTGACTGCACCAGCAGAATAGTGAGTGCAGCTCTGGTGTATAATACAGGATGTAACTCAGGATCAGTAACGTAATGTATGTACACAGTGAAGGCACCAGCAGAATAGTGAGTGCAGCTCTAGAGGATAATACAGGAGGTAACTCAGGATCAGTAATGTAATGTATGTACACAGTGACTGCACCAGCAGAATAGTGAGTGCAGCTCTGGGGTATAATACAGGGTGTAACTCAGGATCAGTAATGTAATGTATGTACACAGTGACTGCACCAGCAGAATAGTGAGCGCAGCTCTGGAGTATAATACAGAATGTAACTCAGGATCAGTAATGTACTGTATGTACACAGTGACTGCACCAGCAGAATAGTGAGTGCAGCTCTGGGGTATAATACAGGATGTAACTCAGGATCAGTAATGTAATGTATGTACACAGTGACTGCACCAGCAGAATACTGAGTGCAGCTCTGGGGTATAATACAGGATGTAACTCAGGATCAGTAATGTAATGTATGTACACAGTGACTGCACCAGCAGAATAGTGAGTGCAGCTCTGGGGTATAATACAGGAAGTAACTCAGGATCAGTAATGTAATGTATGTACACAGTGACTGCACCAGCAGAATAGTGAGTGCAGCTCTGGTGTATAATACAGGATGTAACTCAGGATCAGTAATGTAATGTACAGTGGTGCAAAAAAGTATTTAGTCAGTCAGCAATAGTGCAAGTTCCACCACTTAAAAAGATGAGAGGCGTCTGTAATTTACATCATAGGTAGACCTCAACTATGGGAGACAAACTGAGAAAAAAAAATCCAGAAAATCACATTGTCTTTTTTTTTTACATTTTATTTGCATATTATGGTGGAAAATAAATATTTGGTCAGAAACAAAATTTCATCTCAATACTTTGTAATATATCTTTTGTTGGCAATGACAGAGGTCAAACGTTTTCTGTAAGTCTTCACAAGGTTGCCACACACTGTTGTTGGTATGTTGGCCCATTCCTCCATGCAGATCTCCTCTAGAGCAGTGATGTTTTTGGCTTTTCGCTTGGCAACACGGACTTTCAACTCCCTCCAAAGGTTTTCTATAGGGTTGAGATCTGGAGACTGGCTAGGCCACTCCAGGACCTTGAAATGCTTCTTACGAAGCCACTCCTTCGTTGCCCTGGCGGTGTGCTTTGGATCATTGTCATGTTGAAAGACCCAGCCACTTTTCATCTTCAATGCCCTTGCTGATGGAAGGAGGTTTGCACTCAAAATCTCACGATACATGGCCCCATTCATTCTTTCATGTACCCGGATCAGTCGTCCTGGCCCCTTTGCAGAGAAACAGCCCCAAAGCATGATGTTTCCACCACCATGCTTTACAGTAGGTATGGTGTTTGATGGATGCAACTCAGTATTCTTTTTCCTCCAAACACGACAAGTTGTGTTTCTACCAAACAGTTCCAGTTTGGTTTCATCAGACCATAGGACATTCTCCCAAAACTCCTCTGGATCATCCAAATGCTCTCTAGCAAACTTCAGACGGGCCCGGACATGTACTGGCTTAAGCAGTGGGACACGTCTGGCACTGCAGGATCTGAGTCCATGGTGGCGTAGTGTGTTACTTATGGTAGGCCTTGTTACATTGGTCCCAGCTCTCTGCAGTTCATTCACTAGGTCCCCCCGTGTGGTTCTGGGATTTTTGCTCACTGTTCTTGTGATCATTCTGACCCCACGGGGTGGGATTTTGCGTGGAGCCCCAGATCGAGGGAGATTATCAGTGGTCTTGTATGTCTTCCATTTTCTAATTATTGCTCCCACTGTTGATTTCTTCACTCCAAGCTGGTTGGCTATTGCAGATTCAGTCTTCCCAGCCTGGTGCAGGGCTACAATTTTGTTTCTGGTGTCCTTTGACAGCTCTTTGGTCTTCACCATAGTGGAGTTTGGAGTCAGACTGTTTGAGGGTGTGCACAGGTGTCTTTTTATACTGATAACAAGTTTAAACAGGTGCCATTACTACAGGTAATGAGTGGAGGAAAGAGGAGACTCTTAAAGAAGAAGTTACAGGTCCGTGAGAGCCAGAAATCTTGATTGTTTGTTTCTGACCAAATACTTATTTTCCACCATAATATGCAAAAAAAATGATAAAAAAACAGACAATGTGATTTTCTGGATTTTTTTTTCTCAGTTTGTCTCCCATAGTTGAGGTCTACCTATGATGTAAATTACAGACGCCTCTCATCTTTTTAAGTGGTGGAACTTGCACTATTGCTGACTGACTAAATACTTTTTTGCCCCACTGTATGTACACAGTGACTGCACCAGCAGAATAGTGAGTGCAGCTCTGGGGTATAATACAGGATGTAACTCAAGATCAGTAATGTAATGTATGTACACAGTGACTGCACCAGCAGAATAGTGAGCGCAGCTCTGGTGTATAATACAGGATGTAACTCAGGATCAGTAATGTAATGTATGTACACAGTGGCTGCACAAGCAGAATAGTGAGTGCAGCTCTGGTGTATAATACAGGATGTAACTCAGGATCAGTAATGTAATGTATGTACACAGTGACTGCACCAGCAGAATACTGAGTGCAGCTCTGGGGTATAATACAGGATGTAACTCAGGATCAGTAATGTAATGTATGTACACAGTGACTGCACCAGCAGAATAGTGAGTGCAGCTCTGGGGTATAATACAGGATGTAACTCAGGATCAGTAATGTAATGTATGTACACAGTGACTGCACCAGCAGAATAGTGAGTGCAGCTCTGGTGTATAATACAGGATGTAACTCAGGATCAGTAATGTAATGTATGTACACAGTGACTGCACCAGCAGAATACTGAGTGCAGCTCTGGGGTATAATACAGGATGTAACTCAGGATCAGTAATGTAATGTATGTACACAGTGACTGCACCAGCAGAATACTGAGTGCAGCTCTGGGGTATAATACAGGATGTAACTCAGGATCAGTAATGTAATGTATGTACACAGTGACTGCACCAAAAGAATAGTGAGCGCAGCTCTGGTGTATAATACAGGATGTAACTCAGGATCAGTAATGTAATGTATGTACACAGTGACTGCACCAGCAGAATAGTGAGTGCAGCTCTAGAGTATAATACAGGAGGTAACTCAGGATCAGTAATGTAATGTATGTACACAGTGACTGCACCAGCAGAATAGTGAGTGCAGCTCTAGAGTATAATACAGGAGGTAACTCAGGATCAGTAATGTAATGTATGTACACAGTGACTGCACCAGCAGAATAGTGAGTGCAGCTCTGGGGTATAACACAGGACATAACTCAGGATCAGTAATGTAATGTATGTACACAGTGACTGCACCAGCAGAATAGTGAGTGCAGCTCTGGGGTATAATACAGGAGGTAACTCAGGATCAGAAATGTAATGTATGTACACAGTGACTGCACCAGCAGAATAGTGAGTACAGCTCTGGAGTATAATACAGGATGTAACTCAGGATCAGTAATGTAATGTATGTACACAGTGACTGCACCAGCAGAATAGTGAGTGCAGCTCTGGAGTATAATACAGGATGTAACTCAGGATCAGTAATGTAATGTATGTACACAGTGACTGCACCAGCAGAATAGTGAGTGCAGCTCTGGGGTATAACACAGGACATAACTCAGGATCAGTAATGTAATGTATGTACACAGTGACTGCACCAGCAGAATAGTGAGTGCAGCTCTGGAGTATAATACAGGATGTAACTCAGGATCAGTAATGTAATGTATGTACACAGTGACTGCACCAGCAGAATAGTGAGTGCAGCTCTGGGGTATAATACAGGAGGTAACTCAGGATCAGAAATGTAATGTATGTACACAGTGACTGCACCAGCAGAATAGTGAGTGCAGCTCTGGAGTATAATACAGGATGTAACTCAGGATCAGTAATGTAATGTATGTACACAGTGACTGCACCAGCAGAATAGTGAGTGCAGCTATGGAGTATAATACAGGATATAATTCAAGATCAGTGCAGGTAAGTGATGCATTGGATTTACAAAATTAATGTAATCTAGATTTTACTCTGATTGGTGCTGAATGTGGAGTTTATTCCCGTTCATATATGATCTGACTTTAGCCATTACTACAGTTTCCACTCGGCCTTTGCAGTGTTCCAGTGTTGCGTCCCAGACTGCGGCTGCTCTTGGCATAATTTATAATCTTGGTTATACCAATTATCATCAGTGATTACATCCACCAGCGGTTCATGAGGTTGTGCAAATGTCATGTAATTAAGTCCTATTACAATAAACACCTGAGTGGAGGCCGGGAGGTGGCGGCCACATTACTTAGCCATAATCAGGGCACATCCAGCCCCATGGCAGCCCTAATAAAGCCGTGGTCATAAAGCTGCCGAGGATTATTATTTACTCCATAAAGCAGCACAGAAAGCCTTGTTTATGAGCAGCCGTAAATCTGGCTCCTCTGTTACCTCTGAGATCCACATAAATCATCTTGTCCTGCCCGGCTCCTCTGTCATAGTCATTCTGCAGCCTCTAATTTAGAGGGCGGAAGACGTGGATGTGCTGCAAGCAGCAGATCTGTGTATATCAGACCGCTGACCCCTTTAATAGCCACCTTTATGTAAGAGACAGCATTTACCGTTACAATGTCTGGGGCTCATGTGGCCCCTTTAATTACAATCAGCTGTGGAGTCAGTAAATGTAAATTCCAGAATCTTTGTAATAATAAAAAATTATCTATTTTTTTGGTTGCAAATTTCATTGTTTTTTTTGTTTTGTTTACTTATTCGTAAAAAAAAAAAACCCACATACGATATGTTGCTAAATGGAGACTGTCAGCAAGCAGATTTTTAGTTTTTAAATTGGTAGGTTAAATTTTTGAACATTTTTTATTTTAGCAGCCACGTGCACTGTGTAAAAAGTCTGATAGAGGAACCTATAGGGAAAATGACAGAAAAAAAGCCACAAAAACTGTAGTCCTAAAGGTGTCTCGAGCTTTTTTTTCCCTAAAAAGCCATGTTTTTTTTTGTGGTGGTTTTGTCAGTTTTCTCATTTTGAAGTCTATCCTGCAGTGTGAAAATATTTGTATAGAATGTGGTATGGTTTGCTTAATTTAGAATACTAGAATTTAAAAACTGTAATTGAAAAAAAAAATGTAGACCAATATTATGTTTCTCCTTAGTAGTAAGTTCACTGCTCCAAAAATTAAGGGGAACATTGAAAAACACAATGTAACTCCAAGTCAATCACACTTCTGTGAAATCAACCTGTCCAGTTATGAAACAACACTGATTGTGAATCAATTTCATATGATGTTATGCAAATGGAACTGACAACAGGTAGAAATAATCGGCAATTAGCAAGACAACCCCTATATAGGAGTGGTTCTGCAGGGGGTGACCACAGACCATTTCTCTGTTCTCATCCTTTTTGGCTGTTTTTGTCACTTTTGCATTTTGTCATTGCTCTCACCCCTAGAGGTAGAGTAGCATGAGGCAGTGTCTACAACCCACAAAAGTTACTCAGGTAGTGCAGCTCATCCAGGATGGCACATCAATGCGAGCTGTGGTAAGAAGGTTAGCTGTGTCTGTCAGCACACTGTCCAGAGCAGGGAGCAGATACCAGGAGGCAGGCCATTACACAAGGAGACATGGAGGGGGCCAAAGGAGGGCAACAACAACCCAAGAGATGTATCGCTACCCCCTCCTTTGCGCAAGGAGGAGCAATGTCAGAGTCCTGCAAAATGGCCTCCAGCAGGCCAGTAACATCCATGTGTCTGCTCAGACTGTCAGAAACAGACTCCATGAGGGTGGTATGGGGGTCCGATGTCCACAAGTGGTTGTTGTGCCTACAGCCCAACACTGCAGGGAGATTGGCATTTGCCAGAGAACACCAAGATTGGCAGATTCGACATTGGCGCCCTGTGCTCTTCACGGATGAGAGCAGATTCACACTGGAGACGCAGTTGAGAACGTTCTAGGACCTCTACTCTTCTCAGTCTATACCCTTGGCCTGGGACAACTCATAAAGTCCTATGGCTTCCAGTACCACCTTTATGCTGATGACACTCAGATCTACCTCTCTGGCTCAGATGTCACCTCTCTGCTGTCCAGAATCCCGGAGTGTCTATCAGCCATATCCGCCTCCTCTCGCTTCCTCAATCTCAATGTGGACAAATCTGAACTCATCATCTTTCCTCCATCTCATAGATTTTCCTTACCTGTCTTATCTATCGCAATTAATGACATCACGCTCTCCCCCGTACCGGAAGTCCGCTGCCTCGGAGTAACCCTTGACTCTGCCCTGTCCTTCAAACCGCACATCCAAGCTCTTTTCATCTCTTGTCGCCTCCAGCTCAAAAATATCTCCAGAATCCGTCCTTTCCTCAACCGTCAATCTACTAAAATGATTGTACATGCCCTCATCATCTCCCGCCTTGACTACTGCAACATCCTTTTCTGTGGCCTCCCCGCTAACACCCTTGCACCTCTCCAGTACATCATTATCTCTGCTGCCCGACTAATTCATCTCTCTCCTCACTACTCCTCCGCTTCCCCCCTTTGCAAATCTCTTCACTGGCTCCCATTCCCTCAGCGTATCCAGTTCAAATTACTAATACTGACCTACAAAGCCATCCATAACCTGTCTCCTCCATATATCTCTGAACTTATCTCCCGATATCTTCCCAAGACCTCCTTCTCTCCTCCACACTTATTCGCTCCTCATCCAACCGCCTCCAAGACTTCTCCCGACTATCCCCCATCCTCTGGAATTCTCTGCCCCAACACATCCGACTACCACATTCGGATCCTTTAGAAGGAAACTGAAAACCCACCTCTTCAGGAAAGCCTAAGCCTGCACTGACCCTTCACCACTACCGGAGCTACCACCTCACCAACACAACAGCTCCTGAAACCCCCCAACCTATTGTTTCCTTCCCCACCATCCTGTAGAATGTAAGCCTCCAAGGGCAGGGTCCTCGCCCCTCTGTATCAGTCTGTCATTGTTAGTTTGTTTACTGTAAGCGATATCTGTAATTTGTATGTAACCTCTTCTCATGTACAGAACCATGGAATCAATGGTGCCATATAAATAAATAATAATAATAATCTGAGTTGGTGCAGAAGAATCAGTCCAGTCACAGAAAAATGGCAAATAAAAATAGCTAATCAATGTTGGTGCTCAAAAGAGTCAACTTATCATAAAGAATTTGTCATTTCAGTAATTAGAGATACAATAAGTAAAGGAATCTTCTCCAAGGATAGCAGGTCTGAAAACTAGTAAAAAAGTGTCAAGTGCTTACAAATTTCTAATACAAGTACATTGATGGATGCAGCAAAGGAAGGTTATCATAATGGAGAGAAGCAAAAGCTCACATATAAAGTGACAAGTGCCTAATTATTGAAAGCTGCCCAAAAACATAGACTGGAATGCAAATGGATTGCCGGAGCTGTGCCAAAAGAAGTGAGGTGAGTGTGCGTTCCAGGGTGGAGCGCAAGGTGGAGAAGGAAGGGAGATGAGATGGAAAAAAGGATTCATGTAGGTAGGTCATGAATGTATAGTGTGGGAACAGAGTCCGGTGTGTAAAAGGAAAAAGAATATGCGTAAGGTGATAAGTGAAATGTAATGTATGGACAAGGTAAGGGAATAAATGGCAACAAAATATAAATAAATATCAAAACTAATCCATTAATGCAATAAAATGTGTATAAGATAACTACCAGTAATTGATACATGACCGAAAGAGCAAGACAATGCAACGTAGTAAGAATAAACATGAAAACCAAGAAAATAATAAAGAATAAGAAGTAAATAATAAAAATAAAAGAATTATAATTGAAGGGAGTAGGAGACATGTCCAATAAAGTGGCTGGTCCAAGGGTCTTCAAACTCTGGATGGAACAAGCATCAATCAAGATCCCGATGGCGAAAGAACTAAAACACAATTAAAAGTAAGTATTAGAAAAAAGAATAAAATACAACATATGTTTAAGACAAAGAAGTACATTGCAACGTAGTAAGAATAAACATGAAAACCAAGAAAATAATAAAGAATAAGAAGTAAATAATAAAAATAAAAGAATTATAATTGAAGGGAGTAGGAGACATGTCCAATAAAGTGGCTGGTCCAAGGGTCTTCAAACTCTGGATGGAACAAGCATCAATCAAGATCCCGATGGCGAAAGAACTAAAACACAATTAAAAGTAAGTATTAGAAAAAAGAATAAAATACAACATATGTTTAAGACAAAGAAGTACATTGTGACTATAAAAATGGGTAAAAGATAATTGTCTCATTGAGACCAAGAGGAGTCATGGAATTAAGGGTAGTCATCCATTTGACCTCCTTGTCTGCAAGGATCTTCTTCCAATTCCCACCTCTAATATCAATTTGGATCTTGTCTATACCCGTGACTAAGTAGGGAAGGATCACATTTATGAAATAGTTTGAAGTGACGGGGAGAGTTCAATTCAGCGTGATCTGTGATCTCAAGTGCACCTTTGATGTCTAAGACATGTTCACGACATGTTCACGAGTTCTCCTTCCAAGTTCTCTAGTGGTGACGCGTATATACATTACTTGAGCTATATGTTAAGATTAATCTAGCGGTTTCATTTTGTGCAGATTTTTCCGGGGGGATAAAGTTGATCAGATCTTTTGCTAAACTTTGTGCCTCTTTGATTACTTTCAGTATTGTATCCCCTCTGAGTGAATCTTTCACGTAGATCGTTACATTGTCTTTCAAAATCAGATTCCCTAGAGCACATTCTGCGCATCTTCAAGAACTGTTCCGTTGAGATGCTGTTAATTAGATTTTTGGGGTGTGAAGATGTTGGATGAAGGAGGCTGTTGGCTGCTGAGGGTTTACGGAAAACATCTGTACGGATATCTCCAGTTTCATAAATGTTCAAAAGAGTATCGAGAAATTCTATTTTCTTTGCTCCTGATTTATGGGTAAGTTTGAGGTTACGTGAATTCTTACTCAAATCCTGTATCAAAACCGCTAGATCAACTTTTGTTCCCTGCCACAAGAAAAAGAGATCATCAATAAAACGGCACCAAAGTGGTATTTATAAATTTGGGACACTTTGTCTCCTCTCCCTCTCCCACAGCCCCAGGAACAATAAAATAATAAATAATTCCTTTAATTATTGTATCTTTAATTACTGAAATAAATTATTTATGATAAGTTGACTCTTTTGAGCAACAACATTGATTAGCTATTTTTATTTGCCATTTTTATGTGACTGGACTGATTCTTCTGCACCACCTCAGGTTTAATTATTTATTTTTACTTACCTGATGTTGGGTGTTGGGTGGGTTTTGAGTCCTGTGTGCTCTTTTCCCAGACTGATCATGTTAAGGGTTAACTTTGCTCTGCCTCATTCTGGGTTCAGGTTTGCTATTTAGCTCTGTTGTATCTGGCAGGCGGTGTCAGTGATATTTTCTGCCGTCATGTGTATGTGACTCTGGTAGTACCCTGATTGGTCCTGCTGCGCTTTCTGACCTTGCCCGTGTCTATTCCCCCTTCCCTGCCCATCCTTTCTTAGTGTTTCCTGATTGCTTTTGGAGTTCCCCGGTGTTTGACTCGGCTTTGACTCTGACTTGACCTTGTCTCTGGTTCCTGGTACTCTGACTTTTGTCTGTTATTGACCCTTTGGCTCTCCCCTGACTCTGTGCTTGTTTTTTCCCTTTGTACTGCGTGACGGTCTAGGTTTTGACTCGGCTTGTTTGACTACTCTGCTGCCACTTGGTGGTAGCTTCGCTGCAGCACTGCAGGTTTGCTCTCGCAGACTTGTTACTATCCTTATACTCTATTGCCATCTAGTGGAAGTTGCAGCTACCAGCATAGCTCCAGCGTGACAGATCTCCTGTGCATTTTTATCCATTTTTTGTAGGTTTTTCTGTTGATTTTTTTTCTTCCCTTTTTTATCTATCGTGTTGTAATGTGTTATTTTATTTACTAATAAAATTTGATTCGTTTACATACGTTGTGTGTCATATTATAGGTTTTCACATTAAGTATCTAGTTCCACTGAGATCAGGACTCGCTATGTACAGAATAAATGGAAACAAGAATATTCTCTTTCCTTGACAGCAAGCACAGATATTGAAACATAGTATGGAAAGTTGTGGAACTTTTCATTTATACATAAACCATGATGGTCCTTGCTTCCTATGTTGCCATCATCCTTGACTGTGGTGGACAGATTCTGCCCCATATAATCAGCTCATCCCGTAATAACCCAGTAATTATATTGCTGTATTTCTGGGTCTTGACGTGCCAGCCGCCAGCAGATCTCGACTCCATGTATTTGAATTTCCAGCCTTCTGTACAATGCTTGTGTTATTTCTGAGAGAAGAGCTCCATTCACAGCACAGGAAGCGAGGATCTGCCAGCGCAAGGTACCGCGCATGTATAATATTGTACTGTCGATCATTCCCCCATAATAAGCGCCGCACCGCGATCTTGTGACTATAAGAGGGCTTTTTTGGTGTTTTTTTTTGTCTTTTTGTGGGACGAATTGTAGTTTTGAATTACATTTACTTTACCATATTATAGAATGACAAATGGGAAAAAAAAGATTCTTTGTAGGCTGGAATTGGAAAAAAAAAGAGCAAAAGTTATTCTGTCATTGTTTTTTGGGTGTTAGTTTCTACTACGTTCACTTTGCGGTAATAATGACCTGGAACTTTGCTGTGCGGGTCAGAATGGTTATTTAGATAATACATTATTTATATTTATTTATATTTATTTTTTATATTTTATTATTTTAAAAAAATTTGAAAAAATAAAGTTTTATTAAAGTTTGTCTAACTTTGTAACTCTCGTAACTTTTTTTTTCTTTTGGCCAGTAACTCTACCAGGGCTTGTTTTTTTCTGTTATGTATGTACAGTGCATATGACTTTACCATCTCTTTTTTTTTAATTTTTGGAAGACATTCGATCGTTTGTGTTTTTTTGGGTGTTCAACTTATGTGCTAAATATATATTTTTAATTTAAGTTGCTGCAATTCCAAATATGTTTTTTTTTTATTTAATTGAATTTTCACTTTCAACTTTTATATTTTGAGGGTTGGTTTACACTTTTTAAAAACATATTTTAGTTACTTTTTAATTTTTTGTTAGTTTAGGATTTGACCTGTGATCACTGGTAGTACTGCAGTCTGATGTAAAATTACCGATCTCTTACGGAGATGCCACTGTTGCCAACTGTTAGAGGGGTTTTTCAGTTTTATGGAAATAGATTTTGCGTTTCAATTGGTCGGTGACTTTTCTGTCCTCTGATCCTCAGCACTCGGCCCCCTCTCTGTAACATTATCGAATCTCCACTTTGTGGATGATTTGCTGCGGTTCCGTCCACTTTCACTGAAAAGAGATGGGGGAAGATTCAGGAGGAAGAAATGTTCTTTCACAAATGATGGGGGAAGATCCAGGAGGAAGAAATGTCATGAATGAACTTGTTACCCCGGTGGCTCCTATTACAGGACCACGCTCTGCATCGGTCGTTCTGTCTCATGTTAGTAAAGGCAGATGGCATGGTGAGGGGTGGGTGGATGTTATACACCGGGGGCGATGGGCCGAAAGTTAAACACTGGGGATGATGGGGTCAGATGTTTTACATCGGGGGTGATGGGGCTAGATGTTATACACCAGAGGGGGGCGAGGGACCCAGTGTTATAAACCAGGAAAAAGAGATGGTGGGGGAACACTTAGCTAACAAATGAATTTAAATCTCCTGGTCCAGATGAATTACACCCTAGGGTACTGAAAGAGTTAGCAGAGGAAATTGCAGAACCTATAGCCAGAATCTTTGAAAAATCCTGCAGAACAGAAGTCCCAAAAGATTGGAGAAGGGCAAATGTTGTCCCTATCTTCAAAAAAGGAAATAAGATAGAGCCTGTAAATTACAGGCCAGTGTGCCTTACTTCTATACCAGGAAAGCTATTTGAACAAATGATTAAACAGCATGTAAGTAAGTACTGGGATAAGAATACAGTAATTAACCAGAGCGAGCATGGGTTTGTAGCAAACAAGTAATGCCAGACTAATCTAATTTCCTTCTATGATGGAATCACTGACTGGGTTGATCAGGGAAATGTGGTAGATATAGTATATCTTTACTTCAGCAAAGCATTTGATTAAGTATCTCATACTGTCCTTATTGAAAAAATAACCAAGTATGGAATTGACAAGGCTACGATTAGGTGGCTCCATAACTGGCTCAATAATCATACTCAGAGTGGTAATAAATGGTTGCACATCCAGTTGGAAGAGCATTTTAAGTGGGGTACCACGAGTTTCTGTCCTAGCCCCAGTGTTGTTCATCATTTTTATAAATGATCTAAAGAAGGGAACTGAAAGTAAACTAATCAAATTTGCAGACGATGCAAAGCTAGAAGGGATAGCTAACACTAGAGAAGACAGAAAGGATGCAGAAGGATCTGGATAAGCTTGTACAATAGGCAGCGACTAAGAGAATGGTATGTAACAGGGGGAAATGCAAGATTCTACATTTGGGCAGGAAAAACAAAAATTACATCTACAGAATGGGAGGAATGGAACTAACCAACAGCACGTGTGAAAAAGACTTGGGTATACTAATAGATCACGGACTACACATGAGTCAACAGTGTGATGCAGCAGCAAAAAAGGCAAACACAGTTCTAGCATGTATTAAGAGAAGCATAGAGTCTAGATCACGTGAATTATCCTCCCTCCTTGGTCAGACCTCATCTGGAATACTGTGTCCAGTTCTGGTCATCACATTTTAAAAAGACATTGAAAAACTGGGGCAAGTTCAAATAAGAGCGACCAGTATGGTGAGTGCACTGCAAAGTATGTCCTATGAGGAACGGTTAAAGGATCTGGGAATATTTAGCTGCAAAAAAGAAGACGGAGAGGAGACTTAATAGCTGTCTACAAATATCTGAAGAGATGTCAGTGTAGAGCGATGATCATTATTCTTAATTGCACATGGAAACACAAGAAGCAATGGAATGAAACAGAAAAGAAGATACAGATTAGATATTATTTTAAAAAAATGTACCGTGAGGGTGTTCGATGAGGGAAACAGGTGGCCACGAGAGGTGGTGAGTTCTCCTTCAATGGAAGTCTTTAGACCGAGGCTGGACAGACATCTGTCTGAGATGGTTTAGTGAGTCCTGCATTGAGCAAGGGGTTGGACACGATGACCCCGGAGGTCCCTTCCAACTCTAACATTCTATAATTCTATGAAAATGAGACTGAATGAGAAACCAGAATCCAATGATTATACTGTGTCGCCCAATACTTTCCTTCCTGTAGAGCTTCTCCCTCCGCAGCGGAATCACTTCTTGTCCTTCAGGCTTGTCACGTTCTCCATTATTATGATAAGGACATTCATTTACAAGGCAGATATTTCCATTACATGAGACTTGCCCACCGGTGAGTGAATTACAGCTAATGCTCCTTTTGTTCCTCCGTGGAGATGTTGCCATGCTGACAATCCACGAGCATACAAAAAGAGTTCATGGCAGGAGTAGGCACAATGCCACCGTAGACTGGCGCTTATCTGAACTTAAAGTTCCATAGCAACTGAAGAGCGGCGGGTTATCTCGCTATGAATCCAGAAAAATATTGCAAAAATGTGCTGCTGAGAACCACAAAAAAGAGAACTAGAAAGCACATGAGAGGGAATGAATAAGTCATGTATGACAACTACTACCTAGGGGGCAGTGTGTTTTTTTTCCACAATCAAAAAACATTACTGCTACATTACATATGTTCGTACCGACCTGTGGAATGAGTTCCTTTTGGTCATGGTGTGGTGTCCAAAATACAGCGCTTAAATATTACCTAAGTATTACCTGCAAATATATCCTAACAACTGTAATATAGTGCACCCAAATAATATCCTGATAGTGTCTAAAAAAGTATTATACAGCGCCCAAAAATACGTCTGAGCAGGGTCCAAATATCAGGACTTTATAATGGCTAAAGAATAGGATCACAACATATACAATTAATAGTGCCATACTGTGCCCATGTAATACCGATACCCAATAAGACTCATTACAGTACTCAAAAACCAGTGGTATAGCTTGTCCAAATAATACCACTATACAGTGTCCAAATATCGGTGCTTTATAATGGTTAAGAATATAACAGCAACATATACAATTAATGGTGTCATACTGTACCCATATAATACCCTGGTACCCCAAAAACATTACTGTATCTAAAAATCAGTGCTATAGAGTGTACAAAATAGTCATACAGTGTCCATGTAGCGGTACTTTATAATGGTTAAGAATATAACCGCAACATATATAATTAATATATACAATTAATAGTGCCATACTGTACCCATATAATACTCTGATACCCCAAAAACATTACTGTATCTAAAAATCAGTGCTATAAATTGTACAAATAATACCACCATACAGTGTCCAAATATCAGGACTTTATAATAGTTAAAGAATATGATCACAACATATACAATTTATACTGCCATACTGTACCCATATAATATCCTGATACCCCAAAAAACATTACTGTATCTAAAACTCAGTGCAATAGATTGTCCAAATAATACCGCCATACATACCACTATAGGGGCGACGTATATCTTCTGCTTGAAAAAACCATTGTGTGAACATACCCTTACGTAGGTTTTTTTTCCTGTTGATCTTTCCGCCAGAATAATCCACATATTGTTCTGCTCCAGTTGATTCATTAGGCAAATCTGTAGCATTTTATCAGTTTTCTTTTATTTTTTTTACACTTTTTTGTATATGAGGCATTTTTCTGCTCCAGGTGATTCGGTAGACAAATTTGCCTCAAGAATTGACACGTTGCTTCTTTTTTAATCACAAGTAAAAAAAAAAAAAAACTTGTTGGAAAAACCCCCATCACCGTGTGCACTATAGGGCGTGTTTTCACACTGAAATGAATAGGAAGCTTATTAAAGGAGTATTGGAAGTAAATTCGCCCAAAACCACATTGGCGTGAACACATCCCTTTAAGAGTGCATGATATTTCACCTTAAGATATTGAATAAAAAAAAAAAATCTCTTTGTTTTTCTGAAACGTATTCGCAGCTCAAAGTGGATAAGTAATTGGGAAATAAAGAAGCGAGTGGGGGCGACGGATGGAGCCGTCCCTTTATCTGGATGCAAATTGGAGCAGAGTTGTGTCTGGCGGGTGGATATCAGCACAGAACAAACAACCATGAATAAAACATGGGCCGTGGAAGCGGAGGTCATCCTTATAAATAATGGAGGCATCGTCTCCGCTCCTTATTGTCGGACTCGAGGAATCAGCATGACTTAAATAATTTTGCTTCCCGATGATTGCAGCCGTAACACGGAGCCCGCCGGTGCGCCTAACACAAAATTAAGACGAGATGCGTCTTACAAGTGCTGCGCCGGCCCTTTAAATATTCAACAAACAGCCGAATCTTGTGTTTTTTCCATTACCTGAGGCCAAGACTAGCGCAGAAGTGATTGCGGAGGAGCCGTGGCGGCGGGGGGATGAGATATTTTACTAATAGAGCTCGTCAAGGTCAGGGCTGCTGCTAAGGGACATGATTTTTTTCTTACTTTCTCAGCTATAGAGAGGCGGCCATTTTTTGTTTTAGCAAAACAAAGAGTCAGGCCTCGTTGCCTATAGCAACCAGTGAGGAGAACAGAGGCTCAGCTGTGGCTGGTTGCTAAGGGCCGCAGGGGTGAAGGATGAGGCCTGTGAAGGCCCGTGTCCTGTATACAGCTGTTCTCCGTCACTCCGGACTCTTCTGGTGTCATACGATTTATTGTAGTGGAGACAAAATTCACCATAAAATCTTTTTATATCAACTTTCCATCAGACAATCTGGGAAAAGGGCGCTTCTGGGCAGTTATACCCTCATTGCCAAAAAGAACGGATATTACCGCTGCAATGTCCAGCAATAAGTATTACAGATATAGATAGATAGATAATAGATAGATAGATCATAGATAGATGATAGATAGACAATAGATAGATAGATAATAGATAGATAGATAATAGATAAATAATAGATAGTTAGATAACAGATAGATAATAGATAGAAGATAAATAGATTGATAGATAATAGAAGATGGATAGATAAATAGATAGATAATAGATAGATAGAAGATAGATAATAGATAGATGGATAATAGATAGATAGATAGATAATAGATAGAAGATAGATAGATAGATAATAGATAGATAGATAATAGATAATAGATAGATAGATAGATAATAGATAGATAGATGGATAATAGATAGATAATAGATAGATGGATAATAGATAGATAGATAGATAGATAATAGATAGAAGATAGATAGATAGATAGATAGATAGATAGATAGATAGATAGATAGATAGATAGATAGATAGATAGATAGAGAAAAAAAGGGGAACAGCACAATATTATACTTATCTTCGGGTGCAAAGCCGCCAAACAATCCATCCAATGATCGTCCACACTTTATAGATATTAAAAAAAGAGGCAGCACTCCATCATTTCAGTGATTATTTGATTTAATCAACCCACATGTCTGGGCGACGTTTTGGCTCTGAATGAGCCTTTCTCAAGCAGTGGGTGTATCAACATGATGTATTTTCATAGGTATCTTAACAATCCTTAATTAGAACCAATTATAATATACATTACAAAAGTGCATTTATTATAATTTCTAGAGTGAATCATTAAACATCATTTAGGTATGACAGTATAAAGTGCTACAGTGCAAGCATGCTAAGTGTTTACATAAAAAAAAAACATACTTATTGCTTTCTTAGAATATACTTTGTATTCTCCAGCTAATCGCTATATTCGTTATTATATTTTGCTTGCACTCACCCTGGAAGGTACATGTCAGTCACGGAGGACGCCATTCCCATTACCCAGCGTTTTATCTAATCTATTGCGCATGTCCAGGCACGTCATCAGAATGGAATGGATTACCAACTAGCGATGAGCGAATATACTCGTTACTCGAGATTTCCCGAGCACGCTCGGGCGTCCTCCGAGTATTTTTTAGTGCTCGGAGCAGGGCTGCCACTTGGAATTTAGGGGCCCCATACTGGCAACATTTTCGGGCCCCCCCGTGAGACTCCACTCCAGCCCCGCCTCCACCCCTCGTACCATCCACAGTCCCACTGCCCTCTCTTGAAAAAACTCCACTTCTGCACCACATCCTCACCAATCTCAGAATTAGGCTATGTGCACACGTTGCGGAATTGCCGCAGAAATTTCTGCTGCAATTCCGTAACTGCCTGATGCGGGTAAACCACACGCGGAATTGGCATGCATATTCCCGCTAAACACTAGCGTTTTGCAAGCGTAATTAGCTTGCAGAATGCTAGCGTTTTCCAGGCGATCTATAGCATTGCTTGGAAAACTGACTGACAGGTTGGTCACACTTGTCAAACATAGTGTTTGACAAGGGTGACCAACTTTTTACTATTGATGCTGCCTATGCAGCATCAATAGTAAAACAGAGAATGTTAAAAATAATTTAAAAAATGGTTATTCTCACCTTCCGACGGCCCCTGATCTCCTCAGCGGCGCTCCCGGAGGCTTCCGTTCCCAGGGATGCTTTGCGCGAAGAACCATCGTGACGTCACGGTCACGTGACCGCAACGTTATCCCAGGTCCTTCACGCAATGCATCCCTGGGAACGGAAGCCGCCGCGTGCACCGCTGAGAGGCGGGACGACTCCGGGGGCCATCGGAAGGTAAGTATATCACTATTTTTTATTTTAATTCTTTTTTTTTTTTTACACAGGATATGGTGCCCAGTCCCTGGAGGAGAGTCTCCTCTCCTCCAGATATTGGGTAGCATCCACACATGATCCGCTTACTTTGCGCATGATGGGCATAGCCCCATGCAGAAAGTAAGCGGATCAATGCATTCCTATGTGTGCGGAATCGCCGCGATTCCACACAAAGAATGAGCATGCTGCGTATTTTTCCACGATGCGATTCTGCCGCGGAAAAATACGCAGCATTAGCACAGCATTGCGGAATCCCATTGAATTCATGGGGTTGTTTTGTGTGTGCGTTTTCGCGGTGAAAAAATGCTGCAAAAATGCAAATAATCCGCAACTTGTGAACATAGCCTTACAGTTCCCATCACCACATACATAGCCAGCAGCTTTTGTTTTCGCCAAAAGATTTTTTAATCCACCATCAATACAAGGTAGACTCTTCTGGCCGGACTCTACTCTACTGTAACTTATTAAACATTTGTTAAAATATCCAATACAATTTAGATATATTTTTATTTATTTTTCAATTTTTAAAATGACCAATAATATCATAAACAAGGAAAAATACCGCCACACCATGGTCAGACACCATATTACTACCACATAGTGACCTATAATACCACATACAAGGAACAAATACTGCCACACCATGTCCAGATCACATATTACCACCACAATGACCGAATAATAGCACATACAGTACAGACCAAAAGTTTGGACACACCTTCTCATTTAAAGAGTTTTCTGTATTTTCATGACTATGAAAATTGTAAATTCACACTGAAGGCATCAAAACTATGAATTAACACATGTGGAATTATATACTTAACAAAAAAGTGTGAAACATCTGAAATTATGTCTTATATTCTAGGTTCTTCAAAGTAGCCACCTTTTGCTTTGATGACTGCTTTGCACACTCTTGGCATTCTCTTGATGAGCTTCAAGAGGTAGTCACTGGGAATGGTCTTCCAACAATCTTGAAGGAGTTCTCAGAGATGCTTAGCACTTGTTGGCCCTTGTGCCTTCACTCTGCGGTCCAGCTCACCCCAAACCTTCCCGATTGGGTTCAGGTCTGGTGACTGTGGAGGCCAGGTCATCTGGCGTAGCCCCCCATCACTCTCCTCCTTGGTCAAATAGCCCTTACACAGCCTGGAGGAGTGTTTGGGGTCATTGTCCTGTTGAAAAATAAATGATGGTCCAACTAATCGCAAACTGGATGGAATAGCATGCCGCTGCAAGATGCTGTGGTAGCCATGCTGGTTCAGTATGACTTCAATTTTGAATAAATCCCCAACAGTGTCACCAGCAAAGCCCCCCACACCATCACACCTCCTCCTCCATGCTTCACGGTGGGAACCAGGCATGTAGAGTCCATCCGTTCACCTTTTCTGCGTCGCACAAAGACACGGTGGTTGGAACCAAAGATTCCTGCCCCCCGTGTTTTCATTCCTGCCCCCTGTGTTTGTTCCTACCCCGAGTTTCCATTCCTGCCCCTCGAGTTTTCATTCTTGCCCCCATGTTTTCATTCCTGCCCCCGTGTTTTCATTCCTGCCCTGTGTTTTCATTCCTGCCCCCGTGTTTCCATTCCTGCCCCCCCGTGTTTCCATTCCTGCCTCCCGTGTTTTCATTCCTGCCCCCCATGTTTTAATTCTTGCCCTGTGTTTCCATTCCTGCCCCCGTGTTTCCATTCCTGCCCCCCGTGTTTCCATTCCTGCCTCCCGTGTTTTCATTCCTGCCCCCCATGTTTTAATTCCTGCCCTGTGTTTCCATTCCTGCCCCCGTGTTTCCATTCCTGCCCCCCGTGTTTCCATTCCTGCCTCCCGTGTTTTCATTCCTGCCCCGTTTCCATTCCTGCTCCCCTGTGTTTTCATTCCTGCCCCCGTGTTTTCATATTTGCCCCCTGTGTTTTCATTCCTGCCCCCCGTGTTTCCATTTCCATTCCTGCCCCGTGTTTCCATTCCTGCCCCCTGTGTTTTCATTACTGCCCTGTGTTTCCATTCCTGCCCCCGTGTTTCCATTCCTGCCCCCCGTGTTTCCATTCCTGCCTCCCGTGTTTTCATTCCTGCCCCGTTTCCATTCCTGCTCCCCTGTGTTTTCATTCCTGCCCCCGTGTTTTCATATTTGCCCCCTGTGTTTTCATTCCTGCCCCCCGTGTTTCCATTTCCATTCTTGCCCCGTGTTTTCATTCCTGCCCCACCGGTCCCATAGGCCAGTCAGGCCTGGCGGCCCTGGCTTGGAGATTTAGTTTTCCTCACTGCAGCTGAATGATTTAGATCTGTTAGCCAGCATAAGTACATGTGGGGGTTGCCTGGTTGCTAGGGAACCCCCACATGTACTTATGCTGCCTGACAGATGTAAATCATTCAGCTGCGGTGAGGAAAACTAAGGCCATGTTCACACAGTGCGTTTTTTACCGCGGAACCGCGGCGGTTTTGCCGCTGCGGTTCCGCAGCTGTTTTCCATGCAGGGTACAGTACACTGTACCCTATGGAAAACAGGACACACTGTGCACATGGTCCGGAAATTGTTAAAAAAAAGACGCGCTGAATAGCTCCCGGAAAAAAGAAGGAGCATGTCAATTCTTTTTCCGGAGCCGCAGCGGTTCTGCACCCATAGACCTCCATTGTGAGGTCCAAACCGCAGTAAAACCCGCAGATCAAAAATATATCTGCGGGTTTTACTGCGATTTGATGTGCAGAACCGCTGCAGCAGGAAGTGCGGGGAGCGGGCGGAAGTGCGTGGGCGGAGTGTGGCTGCCCCCCCCGTGTTCCGATCCCGCCCCCCCGTGCTCCGATGCCCCCCCCAGTGCTCCGATGCCCCCCCCCCCAGTGCTCCGATGCCCCCCCCGTGCCCTAATCTCCCCCCCTTATACTCACCCGGCGTCCCGGTGTCCGTCCGGCCGTCTTCTCCCTGGGCGCCGCCATCTTGCAAAATGGCGGGCGCATGCGCAGTGCGCCCGCCGAATCTGCCGGCCGGCAGATTCGTTCCAAAGTGCATTTTGATCACTGAGATATAACCTATCTCAGTGATCAAAATAAAAAAATAGTAAATGACACCCCCCCCCCTTTGTCACCCCCATAGGTAGGGACAATAAAAAAAATAAAGAATTTTTTTTTTTTTTTTTTCACTAAGGTTAGAATAGGGGTAGGGGTAGGGTTAGGGGTAGGGTTAGGGTTAGGGGTAGGGTTAGGGGTAGGGTTAGGGTTAGGGTTAGGGGTAGGGTTAGGGTTAGGGGTAGGGTTAGGGGTAGGGTTAGGGGTAGGGTTAGGGGTAGGGGTAGGGTTAGGGGTAGGGTTAGGGTTAGGGGTAGGGTTAGGGTTAGGGTTAGGGTTAGGGGTAGGGTTAGGGTTAGGGGTAGGGTTAGGGGTAGGGTTAGGGGTAGGGTTAGGGTTAGGGGTAGGGTTAGGGGTAGGGTTAGGGTTAGGGGTAGGGTTAGGGGTAGGGGTAGGGTTAGGGTATTTTCAGCCATTTTAACCCTAAAAAAATTCCTAGAAAACACACAGACTCTGGCTAGAAAACTGCATCAAAAAAACGCATCAAAAAACGCATCAAAAAACGCATCAAAAACGGACCAAAAAAGGACCAAAAAAAGGACCTGCGTTTTCTGCCAAGAGCTGCAGTTTTTTAAAAAACAGTCAGGAAAAAAAAAGGATGGAAATCCTGAACGTGTGAACATACCCTTAATCTCCGAGCACTAAAAAATACTCGGAGGACCCCCGAGCGTGCTCAGGAAATCTCGAGTAACGAGTATATTCGCTCATCACTAGTTACCAACCAATAAGCTCTTCTGTGTGGCATTTTCAGATCTCGCATGTGCGCATTAAATCGCCATATTTGTTGTGGCACTTCAATTATAACAGGTTCTCTACCATTATCAGCCATTTAAGGTGTCAATATGCAGGCGATATGCACACACATTTTAATCCATTATAGCTTGTGCATACCTTTTTTTTGTGCAACATGTTCATTACCATACGGACTGTAAAGGCGCATAATCCCACCCTGGCGCCCCGGACGGCACCTTATTCAGGTTGTCTCCGGGAATCACATAGTGTCCAAATGTCGCAATTAACCCCTCCGGATCAATATGCTACAAATGGGACTACTGAAAGGTAGTTACACCACAGTCCTGGCTACTAGCTTGCACTTAATTATTCGTTTGCTTTTCAATAAGGTTACAACACATTTGAAAACTTATTTTTTCGATTTTTTTTATATTGCTTTTAATTTGATCAGTAATCCATTCACAGATTGAAGAAAATTTCATCAAAAAAGGTATATATTTTTCTGGAGAGAAAATCCACATATAGAAAAAATAAAAAAGTTTTTTTTTTTTTAAAGAAAGTTTTTTTTTTTTTCAAAAAAATCTTTTTCGTCCTCCATGTAAACATGCTTCTCCAAGGTTAGTGTCGTCTAGTGTTAGACAGCAGTACATCTAAAAAGCAAACAATAAATAAAATTATGGACACATAACATTATATCCCTACTTAAAAATAACAACAAAAAAATTATTACTCACAAGTCCTCCTCATATTTTCCTGTCTGACTAAGGATGTATACCTGTTAGGCTACTTTCACACTAGCGTTGGACTCGGCTCATCGCAGTGCGTCGGCCCGAGGTTCCGACGCTAGCAGTGAAACGGCACAACGGTTGCAGCGGATGCATTTTTCCTGCGCATCCGCTGCTCCATTGTAAGGTGTGGGGAGGTGGGGGCGGCGTTCCGGCCGCGCATGCGCAATCGGAAAAAGCGGTCCGTCGGCAGCAAAAAACGTTACATGTAACGTTTTTTGCTCCCGGCGGTCCGCCACAACACGGCGCAACCGTCGCACGACGGTTGCAACGTGTGCAATGCGTCGCAATGCGTCGGTAATGTTACTCTATGGGGCAAAAAGGCATCCTGCAAACAACTTTGCAGGATGCATTTGTTTCCCCTAAACGACGCATTGCGACGTATTGCAAAAAACGCCAGTGTGAAAGTAGCCTTATCAACATTTGGACCCTTGGGTTTAAGGGTATTAAGCTCGTAGGTCCACATAAGTTCTTTCTTTTTTAATATCGGTTCCTTATCACCTCCTCTTCTTTGAATTGGGACAACATCAATTTACACTTAAGGTCTTTTTCAGAGTGATTATTTTCTATAAAGTGTTTGTGGATTGGAAGATCGATTCTCTTTTTCCTTATGGTATATCGGTGATGGTTCATCCTTGTTTCACCGATATACCATAAGTTGCACGGACACATAAGAAGGTATATAACATAAGTGAGTGAGGTGAGTGTAAACGAAATATAATAACGAAGATAGCGATTAGCTGGAGAATACAAAGTATATTCTAAAAAAGCAATAAGAAGTATATTATTTTTTTATGTAAACACTTAGCACGCTTGCACTGTAGCACTTGATACTGTCATACCTAAATGATAATATTTAGGCTATGTGCACACGTTGCGGATTTCCTGCGGATCCGCAGCGTCTTTGCGGTGCAGAAACATTGCAGATCCGCAATTGATTTACAGTACAATGTAAATCAATGAGAAAAAAAACGCTGTGCTGATGGTGCGGAAAATTCCGTGTGGAAACGCTGCGGATATGGGCTCATTTCCACTTGCGAGGAAAACGGACGAGTGCAATCCGATAAAAAAAATCGGATTGCACTCGGACCAATGTTCTTCAATAGGTATCATCTCATTTGCAATTTTTTTTTCTCAGCCGAAATCGGACTCAGAAAAAAATCGCAGCTTGCTGCGTATTGCTGCGATTCTCGGACGAGACTCACCAATGTAAGTCAATGGGTGCGAGAAAAAAAATCGCACAGCACTTGCACCATGCGAGTTCTGACCAATTTTTACGCACCGGTGTCCTTTGAAGAGTCGGTAATTCAGTGCGGTGTACAGTAAAATCACACTGACAGGTTAGAATAGAATAGATATATATACATAGAATAGGTATATATACATATATACTGTATATATGTCAGCGAGACACACATATATATATATATATATATTTAATGCAGCGCTAGATAGCAGAAAAGCCGGTAATTCAATTACCGGCTTTTGCTATCTCCTTCACAAATCCGACAGGATATGAGACATGAATACATACAGTAAACCATTTAATATCCCTTATTTTATTGCATATTCCTCACTACTAATGTAAGAAGTGTCTTTGTGTAAAATTTGGTGGCTCTAGCTGTTAAAATAAAGAGTTAAATCACAGAAAAAATTGGCGTGGGCTCCCGCGCAATTTTCTCCGACAGAGTGGTAAAGCCAGTGACTGAGGGCAGATATTAATAGCCTGGAGAGGGTTCATGGTTATTGGCCCCCCTGGCTAAAAACATCTGCCCCCAGCCACCCCAGAAAAGGCACATCTGGAAGATGCGCCTATTCTGGCACTTGGCCACTCTCTTCCCACTCCCCTGTAGTGGTGGGATATGGGGTAATGAAGGGTTAATGTCACCTTGCTATTGTAAGGTGACATTAAGCCTGGTTAATAATGGAGAGGCGTCAAGAAGACACCTATCCATTATTAATCCAATACTAGTAAATGGTTAATAAAACACACACATTAGGAAAAAAGTATTTTATTGAAATAAAAGACACAGGGTGTTGTAATAGTTTATTATACGCTCAATCCAATTGAAGACCCTTGTCACCTGAAACAATGTTAAAATAAAAAATCAACAATATCCCATACCTCTCCGGTGTTACAGTCACGTCCCACGCTGTAAATCCATCTGAAGGGGTTAAAGATTTTTACAGCCAGGAGCTCTGCTAATGTAGCTGTGCTCCTGCCTGTAAAAGCTGGGGAATGAATGGAATGCAGGGGAACATAGCTACCTAGACTTGCGGTGCTGCGCCCCCTGCTGGCATAACCTCATATGAACTCTAGCGTGGGAATTTTTCGGAATATTTTCTCTGTTATTTTAACAGAGAAATGACAGAAAAACGACTGGCACATCCAAACTAGTGTGAATAGGTGCATACCAGGAGCAGCTACCTCCATATACAATATACAAAAAAGGTTGCACTCTATGGTGCCAAAGCATTGTCTAATATGAAATACATGAAATATGAATATCAAAATGGCTTTTGAACATTAGGAAATATTTGAGAGATGCTTTGCAGAGAAATTGATCAAATAAAGTGAGCCCATCAACCATCGTCAAGGTGGTCTCATTAAAAAACTGATGGGTACCTGACCTCCCTGTCCAAATGTGAACACTTACCGAAGGCTAATGTCTGCATGCTTGGGTGAATATGGACACCTCTTTCAGCAAAGCCTACATATGGGTTGGCCAGAACCAAGTGTGATTAGATGTAATTAAAAACCACATGGTGAAGGGAGGAGTGCTCAGTCAGTAAGCTAACATAGAAATGACAGAAACATTTTATTTTAACAGCTAGAGCCACCAAATTTTACACACAGACACTTCTTACATTAGTAGTCAGGAATATGTAATAAAATAAGGGATAAAGGGATATGAAATGGTTTACTGTATGCAAACCATGTCTCATATCATGTCGGGTTTGAGAAGGAGATAGGAAAAGCCGGCAATTGAATTACCAGCTTTTCTGCTATCTAGCGCTGCATTAAAAAAAAAAAAATAAATAAATAAATATATATGTGTCTCAGTGACGTGTACATATATATATACAGTGGGGCAAAAAAGTATTTAGTCAGTCAGCAATAGTGCAAGTTCCACCACTTAAAAAGATGAGAGGCGTCTGTAATTTACATCATAGGTAGACGTCAACTATGGGAGACAAACTGAGAAAAAAAAAATCCAGAAAATCACATTGTCTGTTTTTTTAACATTTTATTTGCATATTATGGTGGAAAATAAGTATTTGGTCAGAAACAAACAATCAAGATTTCTGGCTCTCACAGACCTGTAACTTCTTCTTTAAGAGTCTCCTGTTTCCTCCACTCATTACCTGTAGTAATGGCACCTGTTTAAACTTGTTATCAGTATAAAAAGACACCTGTGCACACCCTCAAACAGTCTGACTCCAAACTTCACTATGGTGAAGACCAAAGAGCTGTCAAAGGACACCAGAAACAAAATTGTAGCCCTGCACCAGGCTGGGAAGACTGAATCTGCAATAGCCAACCAGCTTGGAGTGAAGAAATCAACAGTGGGAGCAATAGTTAGAAAATGGAAGACATACAAGACCACTGATAATCTCCCTCGGTCTGGGGCTCCACGCAAAATCCCACCCCGTGGGGTCAGAATGATCACAAGAACGGTGAGCAAAAATCCCAGAACCACGCGGGGGGACCTAGTGAATGAACTGCAGAGAGCTGGGACCAATGTAACAAGGCCTACCATAAGTAACACACTACGCCACCATGGACTCAGATCCTGCAGTGCCAGACGTGTCCCACTGCTTAAGCCAGTACATGTCCGGGCCCATCTGAAGTTTGCTAGAGAGCATTTGGATGATCCAGAGGAGTTTTGGGAGAATGTCCTATGGTCTGATGACCAAACTGGAACTGTTTGGTAGAAACACAACTTGTCGTGTTTGGAGGAAAAAGAATACTGAGTTGCATCCATCAAACACCATACCTACTGTAAAGCATGGTGGTGGAAACATCATGCTTTGGTGCTGTTTCTCTGCAAAGGGGCCAGGACGACTGATCAGGGTACATGAAAGAATGAATGGGGCCATGTATCGTGAGATTTTGAGTGCAAACCTCCTTCCATCAGCAAGGGCATTGAAGATGAAACGTGGCTGGGTCTTTCAACATGACAATGATCCAAAGCACACCGCCAGGGCAACGAAGGAGTGGCTTCGTAAGAAGCATTTCAAGGTCCTGGAGTGGCCTAGCCAGTCTCCAGAGCTTAACCCTATAGAAAACCTTTGGAGGGAGTTGAAAGTCCGTGTTGCCAAGCGAAAAGCCAAAAACATCACTGCTCTAGAGGAGATCTGCATGGAGGAATGGGCCAACATACCAACAACAGTGTGTGGCAACCTTGTGAAGACTTACAGAAAACGTTTGACCTCTGTCATTGCCAACAAAGGATATATTACAAAGTATTGAGATGAAATGTTGTTTCTGACCAAATACTTATTTTCCACCATAATATGCAAATAAAATGTTAAAAAAACAGACAATGTGATTTTCTGGATTTTTTTTCTCAGTTTGTCTCCCATAGTTGAGGTCTACCTATGCTGTAAATTACAGACGCCTCTCATCTTTTTAAGTGGCGGAACTTGCACTATTGCTGACTGACTAAATACTTTTTTGCCCCACTGTATATATATATATATATATATATATATACAGTGGGGCAAAAAAGTATTTAGTCAGTCAGCAATAGTGCAAGTTCCACCACTTAAAAAGATGAGAGGCGTCTATAATTTACATCATAGGTAGACCTCAACTATGGGAGACAAACTGAGAAAAAAAAATACAGAAAATAACATTGTCTGTTTTTTTAACATTTTATTTGCATATTATGGTGGAAAATAAGTATTTGGTCAGAAACAAAATTTCATCTCAATACTTTGTAATATATCGTTTGTTGGCAATGACAGAGGTCAAACGTTTTCTGTAAGTCTTCACAAGGTTGCCACACACTGTTGTTGGTATGTTGGCCCATTCCTCCATGCAGATCTCCTCTAGAGCAGTGATGTTTTTGGCTTTTCGCTTGGCAACACGGACTTTCAACTCCCTCCAAAGGTTTTCTATAGGGTTGAGATCTGGAGACTGGCTAGGCCACTCCAGGACCTTGAAATGCTTCTTATGAAGCCTCTCCTTCGTTGCCCTGGCAGTGTGCTTTGGATCATTGTCATGTTGAAAGACCCAGCCACGTTTCATCTTCAATGCCCTTGCTGATGGAAGGAGGTTTGCACTCAAAATCTCACGATACATGGCCCCATTCATTCTTTCATGTACCCGGATCAGTTGTCCTGGCCCCTTTGCAGAGAAACAGCCCCAAAGCATGATGTTTCCACCACCATGCTTTACAGTAGGTATGGTGTTTGATGGATGCAACTCAGTATTCTTTTTCCTCCAAACACGACAAGTTGTGTTTCTACCAAACAGTTCCAGTTTGGTTTCATCAGACCATAGGACATTCTCCCAAAACTCCTCTGGATCATCCAAATGCTCTCTAGCAAACTTCAGACGGGCCCGGACATGTACTGGCTTAAGCAGTGGGACACGTCTGGCACTGCAGGATCTGAGTCCATGGTGGCGCAGTGTGTTACTTATGGTAGGCCTTGTTACATTGGTCCCAGCTCTCTGCAGTTCATTCACTAGGTCCCCCCGCGTGGTTCTGGGATTTTTGCTCACCGTTCTTGTGATCATTCTGACCCCACGGGGTGGGATTTTGCGCGGAGCCCCAGATCGAGGGAGATTATCAGTGGTCTTGTATGTCTTCCATTTTCTAATTATTGCTCCCACTGTTGATTTTTTCACTCCAAGCTGGTTGGCTATTGCAGATTCAGTCTTCCCAGCCTGGTGCAGGGCTACAATTTTGTTTCTGGTGTCCTTTGACAGCTCTTTGGTCTTCACCATAGTGGAGTTTGGAGTCAGACTGTTTGAGGGTGTGCACAGTTGTCTTTTTATACTGATAACAAGTTTAAACAGGTGCCATTACTACAGGTAATGAGTGGAGGAAAGAGGAGACTCTTAAAGAAGAAGTTACAGGTCTGTGAGAGCTTGAAATCTTGATTGTTTGTTTCTGACCAAATACTTATTTTCCACCATAATATGCAAATAAAATGTTAAAAAAACAGACAATGTGATTTTCTGGATTTTTTTTCTCAGTTTGTCTCCCATAGTTGAGGTCTACCTATGATGTAAATTACAGACGCCTCTCATCTTTTTAAGTGGTGGAACTTGCACTATTGCTGACTGACTAAATACTTTTTTGCCCCACTGTATATACCTACCTATTCTATGTGTATATATCTATTCTATCTTTTCTATTCTAATCTGTCAGTGTGATTTCACTGTACACAGCACTGATTTACCGGCTTTTCAACGGACACCGATGCGTAAAAATCGGACAGCAATATGGATGTCATACGGATGTTGGGATAAAAAAATCACATGACAATCGCATGATTTACCTCCGTTTTTTCGGTCCGTAAATCGGACCTTTTTGTTCTCTCAAGTGGAAATGAGCCCTTAAAAGAAGTAACATGTCACTTCTTTTTTTGCGGATCTGCAGTGTTTTTGTACCCATTCCATTATAAAAATCCGCAGAGGTAAAAAAACGCAAGAAATCCGCAGCAAATCCGCACCAAAAACGCACCTGCGTTTTCTGCCAAGAGATGAAGAATCCGCACCAGAAATTCCTAAGCCTAAACCGCAACGTGTGCACATAGCCTTAATGATTCACTCTAAAAATTATAATAAATGCTCTTTTGGAATGTATATTATAATTGGTTATAATTAAGGATTGTTAAGATACCTATGAATATACATCATGTTGATACACCCACTGCTTGAGAAAGGCTCATTCAGAGCCAAAACGTCGCCCAGACATGTGGGTTGATTAAATCCTGCACTTTTTTCACTGAAATAATGGAGTTCTGCCTCTTTTTTGAATTTCTAGATAGATAGATAATAGATAGAGAGATAGATAGATAATAGATAGATAGATAGATATAGGATAGATGATAAATAGATAGATAGATAGATAGATAGATAGATAGATAACAGATGATAGATAGATAATAGATACAAGATAGCTAGATAATAGATAGATATGGGATAGATAATAGATAGATAATAGACATTATTATTTTTATTATTTATTTATATAGCACTATTGATTCCATGGTGTTGTACATGAGAAAGGGGTTACATCAAAATACAGATATCACATACAGGTTGCAGGAGCTCCGGTAGTGATGAGGAGGCAGCAGGGTTAGTGCAGGCTGTAGGCTTTCCTGAAGAGATGGGTTTTTAGGTTTCGTCTGAAGGATCCAAATGTGGTTGATAGTCGGACGTGTTGGGGCAAAGAATTCCAGAGGATGGGGGATATTCAGGAGAAGTCTTGGAGGCGGTTGGATGAGGAGCGAATAACTGTGGAGGAGAGAAGGAGGTCTTGGGAGGACCAGAGATCACGTGAGGGAAGATATCGGGAGATTAGTTCCAAGATATATGGAGGAGACAGGTTATGGATGGCTTTGTAGGTCAGTGTTAGTAATTTGATCTGGATATGCTGAGGGAATGGGAGCCAGTGAAGAGATTTGCAGAGGGGGGAAGCAGAGGAGTAGCGAGGAGAGAGATGAATTAGTCGGGCAGCAGAGTTAAGGACAAACTGGAGAGGTGCAATGGTGTTAGCAGGGAGGCCACAGAAAAGGATGTTGCAGTAATCAAGGCGGGAGATGATGAGGGCGTGCACAAGTATTTTAGTAGATTGACGGTTGAGGAAAGGACGGATTCTGGAGATATTTTTGAGCTGGAGGCGACAGGAGGTGGACAGAGCTTGGATGTGCGGTTTGAAGGACAGGGCAGAGTCAAGGGTTACTCCGAGGCAGCGGACTTCCGATACGAAGGAAAGCGTGATGTCGTTAATTGTGATAGATAGGTCAGGTATGGAAGATCTATGAGATGGAGGAAAGATGATGAGTTCAGATTTGTCCACATTGAGTTTGAGGAAGCGAGAGGAGAAGAAGGAGGATATGGCTGATAGGCACTCTGGGATTCTGGACAGCAGAGCGGTGACGTCTGGGCCAGAAAGGTAGATCTGAGTGTCATCAGCATAAAGGTAGTACTGGAATCTATGAGACTTTATGAGTTGTCCCAGGCCAAGTGTATAGATTGAGAAGAGTAGGGGTCCTAGAAAAGAGACTTGGGGGACTCCAACAGAGAGAGGGTGGGATGAGGAGGTAGTATGGGAGTGAGAGACGCTGAATGTGCGGGTGGAAAGGTACGAGGAGATCAAGGATAGGGCGAGGTCTTTGATGCCAAAGGAGGAGAGGATCTGTAGTAGGAGGCAGTGGTCAACTGGGTGGAAAACAGGACAGGTCTAGGAGGAGTACAGAGTATTGTCCATTAGCTTTGGCTGTAAGTAGGTCGTTAGTAATTTTGGTCAGGGCTGTCTCAGTTGAGTGATGGGGGGCGGAAACCAGATTGTAGATTGTCAAAGAGCAAGTTAGATGAGAGGTGGGAGGAAAGTTCAGCGTGGACGTGCTGCTCCAGGAGTTTGGAAGGGAATGGGAGCAGTGATATTGGGCGATAGCTGGACATAGCAGTTGGATCGAGGGTTGGCTTTTTAAGGATAGGTTTGATTGTGGCATGTTTGAAAGCAGAAGGGAAGATGCCAGAAGTTAGTGATAGGTTGAAGAGGTGGGTTAGGGATGGGAAAAGTGTGGTGGTGAGGTTGGGGAGGAGGTGGGATGGGATGGGTCAAGCGCACAGGTGGTGAGGTGCGATTTGGAGAGGAGACAATTAAGCCCCCCTTCAGTGATCTTGGAGAGGGAGGTTATGGGGTTTGGGCATTGGTCTGGTATACAAAGGGGTTGTGGTGGATGAACAATGAAGAATTGCCTTGTTTGGTCGATCTTATTTTTAAAGCGTGTGGCAAAGTCCTCAGCAGAGATGAGGGAGGTTGGGGGGGGGCAGATAATAGATAGATAGATGATAGATAGATAAATAGATAGATAGATGATAGATACACTACTGTTCAAAAGTTTAGGGTCACTTAGAAATTTCCTTATTTTTGAAAGAAAGGCACAGTTTTTTCCAATGAAGCTAACATTAAATGATTCAGAAATACACTCTATACACTGTTAATGTGGTAAATGACTATTCTAGCTGCAGACGTCTGGTTTGTAATGCAATATCTTCATAGGTGTTTAGAGGCTCATTTCCAGCAACCATCACTCCAGTGTTCTTATGGTACTTTGTGTTTGCTAACTGTGTTTGAAGGCTAATAGATGGTGTAAGATTGTAGTAGCATCGTACGCTGTGAAGAGGCAGTGACCCACAAAGTTCAAACACAAAAGTCTCTTTAATTTGTTTCTTCACAGCATTAAAGTCCAATTCACACAAATGCATATAACTTCAGTGTATATTATCAGTGATCAGTTTATACCAGTTCATGGGATGGGCAATTAAATTGTTAAGTACATCCTATATTACTTATGTGACCACTACCAATTTATGGATTCATGGTTTTCCTGCAATATCGTTTTTTTTTTGGTATATAAGTAGGGTGCATTCATGGCATAAGATGGCAATTATGCGTTAGTCCAGCCTATAACATTGCTCACTGTTGCACCTTGGTTAAAAGACTGAGGAATATATTTACTGTTTCTGAGCTGGAGCATCCTTGTGTCTTTTGGGTTCCATGTATGCTTATGATTGATAAAGTTTTTTCTTAATAATCATGGCAATGTCTGAATTAGAACTAATCCAACAGAATATGACATCATATATGAGCACTTGGTAATATAGAGGAATATTTTTCCATCTCTTACAGCCGCACCCTATTCAGAAACTATCAGGATTAATACAACTAAATTTCCTGAAACAATTTGGGATATTAAACCAATGAGAATATACCTATGCAGGTTTTTATTGACTCAAGCACTTTAAGCACATTGGCACTTTAGATTTACTGGTGTTGGTGAAGGTGTTTCTTTGTTAGTCCCCCTTAGGGTCTTTAGGGAGAGCCGTCGATGAGTGGGGGCGCCATGTCGAATTTAGGGTGCCAACCTCCGCGGTAAGGTGGGGTGAGGAAGGGAAAGGTTACCACCTCACCAGTTTACCTCTATCCTTTTTATTGTTAAGATTATATTGTTAAGATTAACGAATTGTCTCCTGACCCTTACATGAGGGTAATTTTACATAGCTTATTAAAGGTTATATTTTAGGGGTATGTTTTGCTCTTTTGATGGCTGATTAGAGAACCTATAAACCTGACCTTCCTTTGAGCTAGTTGAGAATCTGGAGCTTTACATTTGTTGGTTCCATTAAACTCTCAAAATGGCCAGAAAAAAAGAACCTTCATGTGAAACTCGACAGTCTATTCTTGTTCTTAGAAATGAAGGCTATTCCATGCGAGAAATTACCAAGAAACTGAAGATTTCCTACAACGGTGTGTCCTACTCCCTTCAGAGCAGAGCACAAACAGGCTCTAACCAGAGTAGAAAGAGAAGTGGAGGCCGCGCTGCACAACTGAGCAACAACACAAGTACATTAGAGTCTGTAGTGTGAGAAATCGACGCCTCACAGGTCCTCAACTGGCAGCTTTATTGAATAGTACACACAAAACGCCAGTGTCAATGTCTACAGTAAAGAGGCGACTCCAGGATGCTGGCCTTCAGGGCAGAGTGGCAAAGAAAAAGCCGTATCTGAGACTGGCTAATAAAAGGAAAAGATTAATATAGGCAAAGAACACAGACATTGGACAGAGGAAGATTGGTAAAAAGTGTTATTGACAGATGAATCCAAGTTTGAGGTGTTTGGATCACACAGAAGAACATTTGTGAGACGCAGAACAATTGAAAAGATGCTGGAAGAGTGTGACGCCATCTGTCAAGCATGGTGGAGGTAATGTGATGGTCTGGGGTTGCTTTGGTGCTGGTAAAGTGGGAGATTTGTACAAGGTAAAAGGGATTTTGAATAAGGAAGGCTATCACTCCATTTTGCAGCGCCATGCCATACCCTGTGGACAGCGCTTGATTGGAGCCAATTTCATCCTACAACAGGACAGTGACCCAAAGCCACCTCCAAATTATGCAAGAACTATTTAGGGAAGAAGCCGGCAGCTGGTATCTATCTGTAATGGAGCGGCCAGCACAGTCTCCAGATCTCAGCCCCATTGAGCTGTTGTGGGAGCAGCTTGACCGTATGGTGCAGAAAGTGCCCATCAGCCAAACCGACTTGTGGAGGGGCTTCTGGAAGCATGGGGGGAAATGTCTCCAGATTACCGCAGCAAAGTAACTGCTAGAATGCCAAAGGTCTGCAATGCTGGAATTGCTGCAAAGGGAGCAAAGTCTGAAGGAGAAAATTATTATTTCACATAAAAATATTTTTTTTCGAACCTTGTCAATGTCTGGACTAGATGTTACATTCATTTGGCAAATCATTGGATTAATAAAAATATGAGTTATCATGGAAAACACAAAATTGTCTGGGTGATCCTAAACTTTTCAACGGTACTGTAGATAACATAGATAGATAGATAGATAGAAGATCTGAAAATGATGTAGACCTGTTTACAATGATTAGATGAAATAAATGGAGATAATATGATAAATACATTAGGAATACACTAGATGAGCTGCTGGAGACTCCATGTGGCCTCCCAGGTTCTGGCATCAGTAAAGGATGAGATACAATTGTCAGTAAGGATGAAGAGTTGACTGTAATTTCAGCTTGAACTTCTAGAATGAAAACAGGAAAGAATGTTCTAAACAGAACAAAGGAAAGTCTTCAGGAAAAGAAGAATCTGAAGGTGACTTTATAAAGACAGGAAATCAGATGATCATGGAGCATGGAACAATGGAGACAGAAGCAGAGGACTCTGTATAAGGAGCCACAAAGAAATAGGCAGAAGGGAGGGAGTGAAGTCAATGGAGAGATAATAGGGCAGGTGACAGGGAGATAAAGAGAAATAAAATACAGTAGATGGATGAAAGAAACACAGAGGTAGGAAGTTATAGATAATAGATAGATAGATAATGGATGATAGATAATAGATAGATAATAGATTATAGATAGATTATAGATAGATAGATAATAGATAAATAATATATAGATAGACAATAGATATATAATAGATAGATAGATAATATATAGATAGATAATAGATGATGGATCATAGATGATAGATAGATTATAGATAGATAGATAATAGATAGATGATAGATAATAGATAGATAGATATTAGATAATAGATAGATTATAGATAGATAGATAATAGATAGATGATAGATAATAGATAGATAGATAATAGATAGATTATAGATAGATAGATAGATGATAAATAATAGGGCAGGTCACAAGGAGATAGATAGTGGAGAAATAAACAGAAATAAAGTGGATGGATGAAAGATACACAGAGGTAGAAAGGTAGAGATAGATACATAGATCGATCTATAGATAGATAAAGAAGAGAGAAAGAAGAAAGTTGTTAGACACATAGATTTATAGATACAGTCATGGCAGAAAGTGTTGACACCCTTGAAACTGTTCCAGAAAATGCTGTATTTCTCCCAGAAATGTATTGCAATTACAGATTTTTGCTATACACATGTTTATTTTCTTTGTGCGTATTGAAACAACACAAAATAAATGAAAAAAAAAGGAAAATCTAACATAATTTCACACAAAACCCTTAAAATGAGCAGGACAAAATTGTGGATAAACACCTTTGTTTTGAGCATATAATGCTCGTTCAGAGTGTGGCAAGTAACAGATGTGAAAATCACATCTGAGACCAGATAAAAAGGGGAGAAGTCGACTCAATCTTTGGCTGGTGTGTCTGTCTGTGCCGCACTAAGCATGGAGAACAGAAAGAGGAGACGAGAACCGTATGAGGATAGTTTTTTTTTTCTATAGCTATCACTATTATGTAGGCAATATATGGCACTGTTATCTGGTATAGCACCGCAGCATTGTATGACAGTATAGTGCGGTGGTATTGGGGTAGGATTATAAGATTATTACTCTCCTTTTCCCTACTGCCAGTGAATAGTGCAGTCATATGTTTTTTTCCTAAGAATCTGTAACTAGATTTGTAAATTTGACGCATGTCCTGCCATAAGGTGTATCAGAAAAAAACATTGCCTGCAGGGTAAAAAGCATCCCCAGCCATAAATGGGTTAAAGATCCATAAATTATAAACATGTCCCCCCCGGGGTATCACATAATCCTGGCATTATATCCGCAGCCCCAGAGACTGAAGGACATTTATTAGTGTGTAACGAGTCCGCAGTGGGCGACTCCGTCTCTTCCCCGCGCTTGTACTGTGCTGTTAGGTCTAATTATAACGGCCTGGACTGTAATAATCAGATTACGCTCTCGCAGCAGCTGTAAATGTGGAGACAATAAGTGATGAGATCTGCAGTGATGAGATTAGAAAAGGAGCCAAAGAGGGATGAACGCAAGGGACGGTACCTTAACCAATTGGTGATGTTTGAAGCCTGTTTGTCCGAAAACTAGGACCCCCAATTATCACGTGATCGGGGGTCCCAAATATCACTGTCTGAATGAAGCAGTAGTGAGCGTCATCAGTATTCATTGTCTTTGATAGTTGTGGTCATGCATACGCTATACTTCTCCCATAGAAGTCAATGGAGCTATAATCACACATGTGCACTACTGCTCCCATAGAAATGAATGGAGATCTAATCACACATGTGCACTACTGCTCTCATAGAAGGGAATGGATATCTAATCACACATGTGCACTACTGCTCCCATAGAAGGGAATGGATATCTAATCACACATGTGCACTACTGCTCCCATAGAAGGGAATGGAGATATAATCACACATACACACTACTGCTCTCATGGAAGTGAATGGAGATGTAATTACACATGCGCACTACTGCTCCCATAGAAGGGAATGCAGATATAATCACACATGGGCACAACTGCTTCCATAGAAGTAAATGGAGCTGTAATCACACATGCACAATACTGCTTTCATAGAAGTGAATGGAGCTGTAATCACACATGCCCAACGCTGTCCCATATAAGTGAATGGAGCAGTAATCAAATGCACACTACTGCTCCCATAGAAGTAAATGGAGCTGTAATCACACATGCGCACTATTGCTCCCATAGAAGTAAATGGAGCTGTAATCACACATGCGCACTACTGTTCCCATATAAGTAAATGGAGCTGTAATCACACATCACACTACTGCTCCCATAGAAGTAAATGGAGCTGTAATCACACATGCGCACTACTGCTCCCATAGAAGTAAATGGAGCTATAATCACACATGCGCACTACTGCTCCTATAGAAGTAAATGGAGCTGTAATCACACATGCACACTACTGCTCCTATAGAAGTAAATGGAGCTGTAATCACACATGCGCACTACTGCTCCTATAGAAGTAAATGGAGCTGTAATCACACATGCGCACTACTGCTCCCATATAAGTAAATGGAGCTGTAATCACATCACACTACTGCTCCCATAGAAGTAAATGGAGCTGTAATCACACATGCGCACTACTGTTCCCATATAAGTAAATGGAGCTGTAATCACATCACACTACTGCTCCCATAGAAGTAAATGGAGCTGTAATCACACATGCGCACTACTGCTCCCATAGAAGTAAATGGAGCTGTAATCACACATGCACACTACTACTCCTATAGAAGTAAATGGAGCTGCAATCACACATGCGCACTACTGCTCCCATAGAAGTGAATGGAGCTATAATCACACTTTTACACTACGGTTCCAATCACATAAGGGACTTTTAGAACTCGCTTCTCGTGAACGGTGGGGTCTCAATGGTTAAACTGAGATTCCAGGATACTGCATTCAAGTGACACAGGTCAACCCCTAAGCTCAGCCTTGGGTGTCACCTCGAATCCCTAAGGCCTCTTTCCCACTTCCGTCTTTTCAGATCCGTTGCAATGCGTTGTTTTGGGAAAAAAACGGATCCTGCAAATGTGCCCACAGGATCCGTTTTTTTTCCCATAGACTTGTATTAGCGACGTTTTTTGTCCGCGTCGGGAAAATGTGTCGCGACGGATGCTGCAGCATACGTCGTTGACTAGAATGGAAGCCTATGGACGCAGGCTCCGTCGTGACACGTCGTATGACGGAATCCAGCGCTGGAATCCGTTTTTTTACACTGAGCATGCTCAGAATCAGGAATTTGTAGCCAATTGGCCAGACAGGCCCCAAATCTATATACACCTAGCCTGGGGCGTCACCCCCAAATGTGCCAGCAAGACTCCTGCCAGCCTGAAGACAGCCAGCCAGTCAATATATTGGTTTTCCCTATTTTCCAGTAGCCAATCACATTTGGGAGACTCCCATTTTTAGGCATGGAAACGGATCCATCAAAAAAACGGATGAAACGGATGGTAAAAACGGACAAAACAGATGTAACAGATCCAGTTTTTCGACGGAACCGTCTAGCGGATCCGTCGAAATACTGGATGCGTTACATCCGTTTTTCACTATTTTTGATGCATCCATCGATACGTCGCGCTGACGCATTGTGACGGATTAAAAAAAAAAGAAGTGTGAAAGTAGCCTTAAGTATCACTCCGTGCCCACATACTAGCATCATCTATTTGATGTCTCATCAGTCTGTTTTCACTATTCTTTACACTGCGGTTCTGCTTGATCAATAAGATTTCCATTAGAGAAAGGTTGAAGTGAGTGAGCCTGTAAGTGGTGCACATCATGTACAGAGTGAAATATGCGTTAATATGGCGCAAAATAGAATGGAACTTATATTTTCTCCCTTTAAAAAATGTCCTACTTTATTTTTCTCTTTCCGATGTATCAATAATGGCAGGAAATTGCTGCTTAAAGGAGCAGCTCATAGGTTTCAAAAAAAAATACATGAGTCTCTCAAAGAGTTGACAGACCCCGAGTTCCTGCCACTGAATTTCATCTGCGGTCGGAGAAACCGAATGTGGCGGATAATCCCCCTTCCTTCATCTGTTTATTAAAAAAAATAACATTAAAGGAAAATTTGGCTTTTCAACAACGTTTTGGATCTCGACAGCCATTAAATCTACATAAAAAATTAAGCCGCTTTGTAAATACATTGCTTTACTTATGTTTTACTGATTTCAAGCTCTATCGTATTTTTGCCATCTATACCGACAGTGACAGACCTAAAGCGACATCTAAAGTGACAGATCTAAAGCGACAGATCTAAAGCGACAGATCTAAAGCGACAGTGACAGACCTAAAGCGACAGATCTAAAGCGACAGTGACAGATCTAAAGTGACAGTGACAGATCTAAAGCGACAGATCTAAAGTGACAGTAACAGCTCAAAAGCGACAGTGACAGATATAAAGTGACAGTTCTAAAGCGACAGTGACAGATATAAAGCAACACATCTAAAACGACAGTGACAATTCTAAAAAGACAGTGACAGATCTAAAGCGACAGATCTAAAACGACAGATACAGATCTAAAGCGACAGATCTAAAGCGACAGCGACAGATCTAAAGCAACAGTGACAGACCTACAGCGACAGTGACTGTCGCTGTAGATGTCACTGACGCTTCAGATCAGTCACTGTCGCTGTAGATCTGTCACTGTTGCTTTAGATCTGTCGCTTTAGATCTGTTGCTGTCGCTTTAGATCTGTCACTGCCACTGTAGATCTGTCACTGTCGCTTTAGAACTGTCACTGTCGATCTGTCATTGATGCTTCAGATCAGTGACAGTTCTAAAGTGACAGTGACAGATCTGAAGTGACAGTGACTGTTATAAAGTGACAATGACAGATCTAAAGTGACAATATCGGAGAACACTGCACTCTATAGAAATAAGTGTTGGTGGTGCTCAAGTAGGGTGTCCATCCCGTAGAATAAAGATGAATAAACTTGGCACTCAATGTGAATCAAAAAGCTTCTTATTTATTGGTGCATCCAGACAAAAAAAAACAACTGCTAAACGTTTTCGGTCCAACACTGGACCTTCGTCAGAGCATTTCTTTAACATGAACTGGATGTAGAAGCAGGTAAAATGCATAAATAAGCGTCAGAAGGAAGAGGAAATGCTGCGGCAGGTATAAGCTGAAGGATTGGAGGACACTGCGTATAGGGAAAGCGCCACAATAAGGAGCAAGGCCTTGCAAGGAGTACCGCGCTGGAGGTCCGGGTCCTGAGGAGCAATGCACCGTGCAGCAGAGAGGACCCGGACCTCCAGCGCGGTACTCCTTGCAAGGCCTTGCTCCTTATCGTGGCGCTTTCTCTATATGCAGTGTCCTCCAATCCTTCAGCTTATACCTGCCGCAGCATTTCCTCTTCCTTCTGACGCTTATTTATGCGTTTTACCTGCTTCTACAACCAGTTCATGTTAAAGAAACGCTCTGACGAAGGTCCGGTGTTGGACCGAAAACGTTTAGCAGTTTTTTTTGTCTGGATGCACCAATAAATAAGAAACTTTTTGATTCACATTGAGTGCCAAGTTTATTCATCTTTAGATCTAAAGTGACAGTTCCAAAGCGACAGTGATAGATCTGAAGCGACAGTGACAGTTCTAGAGTGACAGTGACAGATCTAGAGCAACAGTGACAGTTATAAAGCGACAGTGACAGATCTAAAGCGACAGTGACAGATCTAAAGCGACACTAACAGTTCTAGAGTGACAGTGACAGATCTAAAGCGACAGTAACAGTTCTAAAGCGACAGTGATAGATCTAAAGCGACAGTAACAGTTCTATAGAGTGACAGTGACAGATCTAGAGTGATAGTGACAGTTCTAAAGCGACAGTGACAGATCTAAAGCGACAGATCTAAAACGACAGTGACAGATCTAAAGCGACAGATCTAAAGAAACAAATCTAAAGCGACAGTGACAGATCTACAGCGACAGTGACAGATCGAAAGCCAAACCAACAGATCTAAAGCGACAGATCTACAGTAAAACAACAGTTAGAGATCTAAAGCAACAGTGACAGATCTACAGCGACAGTGACAGATCTGAAGCGACAGTGACAGATGTACAGCGACAGTTCTAAAGCGACAGTGACAGATCTGAAGCGACAGTGACAGATCTAAAGTGACAGTGACAGTTATAGAGCGACAGTGACAGTTCTAGAGTGACAATGACAGTTATAAAGAGACAGTGACAGATCTAAAGCAACAGTGACAGTTCGAAAGGGAAAGTGACAGATCTATAGCGACAGTGACAGATCTGAAGCGACCTTGACAGATCTAAAGTGACAGTGACAGATCTAGAGCGACAGTGACAGTAATAAAGCGACAGTGACAGATCTAAAGCGACAGTGACAATTCCAAAGTGACAGTGAGAGATCGAGAGTGAAAGTAACAGACCTAACGTGACAGTTATGAAGCAACAGTGACAGTTCTAAAGTGACAGTAACAGATGTACTGGTTGTTACTCTGAGAATTCATTGGAATCTACTAGATGAACCCTGACTATGACTGCCACCTGCACTCCCATCACGCGTCACTAGCTTTATACCTTGTAATTCCAAATTGATGGAAATAAAAGGATATTTCCGTATTTCATTATCCAATCTTACTCCTCACTTACCAACAGGGGTCCAGGGAGGGACCCTTCGGTCAACAACGCGCTGCAGACAATCAAAGACCCCGGATTTCAATGTAACAAATAAAGCCACAGAAAATGCTGATTTCTAAAGTTCCAACCTGAAAAATAGAGGCACACAATTACCACAGTGCTGATTTATTCATTTGTATCCAATTATTTCTGGTGCGTTGTTATATCACAATCAGATCCCAAAAATTGGGCGTTCGCTTAACTGACTCTGAATGTAATTAATTCTAAATAGAGCGTAAAAGCAAAATCTCAGTAACCCACAGACTGCCGGACACTAAGCTGACCTAAGACTAATACTGGTTATTTTCTCCTACATAAGAGCAGTATTATAGTAGTTATAGTCTTGTACATAGTGGGCAGTATTATAGTAGTTATATTCTTGTACATAGGAGCAGTATTATAGTAGTTATATTCTTGTACATAGGAGCAGTATTATAGTAGTTATATTCTTGTATATAGGGGGCAGTATTATAGTAGTTATATTCATGTACATAGGAGCAGTATTATAGTAGTTATATTCTTGTATATAGGGGGCAGTATTATAGTAGTTATATTCATGTACATAGGAGCAGTATTATAGTAGTTATATTCTTGTATATAGGGGGCAGTATTATAGTAGTTATATTCATGTACATAGGAGCAGTATTATAGTAGTTATATTCTTGTACATAGGGGCAGTATTATAGTAGTTATATTCTTGTACATAGGAGCAGTATTATAGTAGTTATATTCTTGTATATAGGGGGCAGTATTATAGTAGTTATATTCTTGTACATAGGAGCAGTATTATAGTAGTTATATTCTTGTACATAGGGGCAGTATTATAGTAGTTATATTCTTGTATATAGGGGGCAGTATTATAGTAGTTATATTCTTGTACATAGGAGCAGTATTATAGTAGTTATATTCTTGTACATAGGGGCAGTATTATAGTAGTTATATTCTTGTACATAGGAGCAGTATTATAGTAGTTATATTCTTGTACATAGGGGCAGTATTATAGTAGTTATATTCTTGTACATAGGAGCAGTATTATAGTAGTTATATTCTTGTACATAGGAGCAGTATTATCTATATATATAATTGTCTAAGGGTTTTTCCGTCTGTCTGTCTGTCTGTCTGTCCTGGAAATCCCGCGTCTCTGATTGGTCGAGGCAGCCAGGCCTCGACCAATCAGAGACGGGCACAGTATCGACGTAGAAATCCCGCGTCTCTGATTGGTTGAGGCCGCCAGGTCTCGACCAATCAGCAACGGGCACAGCGGCGATGATGTCATAAAGGACGTAGAAATCCCACGTTTCTGATTCAGTGACGGGCACAGTATCGACGTAGATGTCATAATGGTTGCCATGGCGACGATGATGTCATAAAGGTTGCCTCGACCAATCAGCGACGGGCACAGTCTGCCGCGAATTCTGGAATCATCATTGTCCATATACTACGGGGACATGCATATTCTAGAGTACCCGATGCGTTAGAATCGGGCCACAATCTAGTAGTAGTTATATTCTTGTACATAGGAGCAGTATTATAGTAGTTATATTCCTGTACATAGGAGCAGTATTATAGTAGTTATATTCTTGTACATAGGGGCAGTATTATAGTAGTTATATTCTTGTACATAGGAGCAGTATTATAGTAGTTATATTCCTGTACATAGGAGCAGTATTATAGTAGTTATATTCCTGTACATAGGAGCAGTATTATAGTAGTTATATTCTTGTACATAGGGGCAGTATTATAGTAGTTATATTCTTGTACATAGGAGTAGTATTATAGTAGTTATATTCTTGTACATAGGAGCAGTATTATAGTAGTTATATTCTTGTACATAGTGGGCAGTATTATAGTAGTTATATTCTTGTACATAGGAGCAGTATTATAGTAGTTATATTCTTGTACATAGCAGCAGTATTATAGTAGTTATATTCTTGTACATAAGAGCAGTATTATAGTAGTTATATTCTTGTACATAGGGGCAGTATTATAGTAGTTATATTCTTGTACATAGGAGGCAGTATTATAGTAGTTATATTCTTGTACATAGGAGCAGTATTATAGTAGTTATATTCTTGTACATAAGAGCAGTATTATAGTAGTTATATTCTTGTACATAGGGGCAGTATTATAGTAGTTATATTCTTGTACATAGGAGTAGTATTATAGTAGTTATATTCTTGTACATAGGGGCAGTATTATAGTAGTTATATTCTTGTACATAGGGGCAGTATTATAGTAGCTATATTCCTGTATATAGGAGCTGTACTATAGTAGTTATATTCTTGTACATAGGGGACAGTATTATAGTAGTTATATTCTTGTACATAGGAGCAGTATTATAGTAGGTATATTCTTGCACATAGCGGCAGAATTATAATAGTTATATTCTTGTATATAGGAGCAGTATTATAGTAGTTATATTCTTGTACATAGAAGCAGTATTATAGTAGGTATATTCTTGCACATAGCAGCAGAATTATAATAGTTATATTCTTGTACATAGGGGCAGTATTATAGTAGTTATATTCTTGTACATAGGAGCAGTATTATAGTAGTTATATTCTTGTACATAGGGGCAGCATTATAGTAGTTATATTCTTGTACATAGGGGCAGTATTATAGTAGTTATATGCTTGTACATAGGAGCAGTATTATAGTAGTTATATTCTTGTACATAGGAGCAGTATTATAGTAGTTATATTCTTGTATATAGGAGCAGTATTATAGTAGTTATATTCTTGTATATAGGAGCAGTATTATAGTAGTTATATTCTTGTATATAGGAGCAGTATTATAGTAGTTATATTCTTGTACATAGGGACAGTATTATAGTAGTTATATTCTTGTACATAAGAGCAGTATTATATTAGTTATATTCTTGTACATAGGGGCAGTATTATAGTAGTTATATTCTTGTACATAGGAGTAGTATTATAGTAGTTATATTCTTGTACATAGGGGCAGTATTATAGTAGTTATATTCTTGTACATAGGGGCAGTATTATAGTAGCTATATTCCTGTATATAGGAGCTGTACTATAGTAGTTATATTCTTGTACATAGGGGACAGTATTATAGTAGTTATATTCTTGTACATAGGAGCAGTATTATAGTAGGTATATTCTTGCACATAGCGGCAGAATTATAATAGTTATATTCTTGTATATAGGAGCAGTATTATAGTAGTTATATTCTTGTACATAGAAGCAGTATTATAGTAGGTATATTCTTGCACATAGCAGCAGAATTATAATAGTTATATTCTTGTACATAGGGGCAGTATTACAGTAGTTATATTCTTGTACATAGGAGCAGTATTATAGTAGTTATATTCTTGTACATAGGGGCAGCATTATAGTAGTTATATTCTTGTACATAGGGGCAGTATTATAGTAGTTATATGCTTGTACATAGGAGCAGTATTATAGTAGTTATATTCTTGTACATAGGAGCAGTATTATAGTAGTTATATTCTTGTACATAGGAGCAGTATTATAGTAGTTATATTCTTGTATATAGGAGCAGTATTATAGTAGTTATATTCTTGTACATAGGGACAGTATTATAGTAGTTATATTCTTGTACATAGGAGCAGTATTATAGTAGTTATATTCTTGTACATAGGGGCAGTATTATAGTAGTTATAGTCTTGTAAATAGGGGCAGTATTATAGTAGTTATATGCTTGTACATAGGAGCAGTATTATAGTAGTTATATTCTTGTACATAGGGACAGTATTATAGTAGTTATATTCTTGTACATAGGGGCAGTATTATAGTAGTTATATTCTTGTACATAGGAGCAGTATTATAGTAGTTATATTCCTGTACATAGGAGCAGTATTATATTAGTTACCGTATATTCTTGTACATAGGAGCAGTATTATAGTAGTTACCGTATATTCTTGTACATAGGAGCAGTATTATAGTAGTTACCGTATATTCTTGTACATAGGAGCAGTATTATAGTAGTTATAGTCTTGTATATACTGTATGTGTAGCATCATATCAGGTATTTTCCATTATACAGAAGGCAGTATTATAATGTTGGGTGTGACTGGATTTGCTATTGATGTGTAATAAATAATAATCACTCAGTCATCACCATTCTTTTTGCTTTTCCTGTAGGTAAAGAAATGACCGATCACGGACAGGCAGAACAGCATGCTGAGGAGACGCAACCTTCTCACCACTCTGCTCATTATTCTACCATGGGCTCTTCTTTTAACACTGTGGCATCAAAACCCCACCAGCCGCTACCTCACCCTTTTACGAAGTAAGTAAATACGTTGAGGACGAGGTCTGTTCATTTAGTCCATCTACATACATAACAAATGCTGCAGCAATCACTCATGGCCACCACTGAAAAACCTATGGAAATGGTCAGTAAGATTTCCACGCATCTTGGACAGTATCAGTGCATGTCCTTCTTCCGCCTTCTGTATTTATGTGTCAGTCTTTACTGCAGTTTCTGCATGTTCTGGGGTCCAAAACTAATTTTAGAGGTCTGGTCTGAGGTCTGAATTCATTTTTGGGGGCATTGTCTTCGATCATGATAATTGTAGGGATATGGTGTGGGTTCTTGATGAATTTAAGGTGATGGGGTCTTAAAGGGGATGTCCACTGCTAGAAAATAATGTCTATTATAGTATGTCTAATAGTAGAACTATTTTATGAAAGCGGTTCCCTTCCTCGACATCCCCCTCTTAAAGAGGAAGGCAAAGAAAAAAGCCAAATATGTGATCAAGAGAATACGGGACAAAAAAAGTATATAAAGATAAAATACCATTATTGACACAATGGTAAGAGGTAACGCCACATACAAAAGATGCACGCGCCATCAATAAAAAGAAAACGTAATCATGTGCAGTAAAAGATTATTATAAAAACGAAAACCCAAAGGTAATGAATACATACTGTATATCAATTCAAATATATCTCACGATATATTGTGTGCTGCAATGTGCACAATAATTATATCCAAGTACATTCAGGAAATAGCGTGCCCCACGATCAATAGGAGCTCAGGACTGGGAAGAACAAAACAGAGGGAGATAAATAAATATGTGACGGTCAAGGTATGAGTACTGCTATAATACAATAACTGGTAATTATGTGGAAAGATCCACCATTTTAAGTCCAAAATGTGGGCATTAAAGTTAGAGGACTAACTAAACAGGATAGTTGACCCTGACGAAGGACACCATCCGAAACGCGCGTCGGGGTGTGCACCTGAACCACCTTCCGCCCAGGTAATCTATCTTTTCTCATTATATCCTAGGCTTTATAGGAATCGTGCCCTACCCCTATTACTTCTCAGGTCTCACAGGAACCATGCTTCACTTCTCTCATTTCCCTGGTCCTATAATATAGGATCCTGTCGATCCTGTTAAAAAATAGGTAACCCCTTTGAGCCACAAAAAATCTGGTTAGATACAAAATAAACATAATCTTACCACATTGCATCATTGGCAGGGTCTGTTTTATTCTATATTGGATCCCTTGGTGTCAGCGACTTCCTTCCTTCCTCCATAGTGACATAATGTGATATATTTGGGGATAAAAGAAATCCTTCTAGAACAAACAGAAATGATTCAATATATTTATAGATTTCTTTGATTACGCTATTCCTCGCCAGCGGTCGGATTGGCATTAATCACGACTAACCAATTAATGATATCAGCCACAGGCATCGGTACATTCTGCTGATTAAATATAAATGTTCTCAACCTTTGTATAGTCAGGATTCAAAGACTTTCTTACATATAAATCTCATCCCTTCCCCCGAGAAGGTGATAACCTTCGCAAAAAAAAAAATTCGTTCTCCATGTATTTAATAATTGCTTTAGTCACCAAAATTCTTCTTCCTTTCATGAACTTTTTCTTCAATAATTTAGTCGATAAATTTTCTTTTACGAAACTCGGGAGAAAAATCGTTCTCTTTGTAAAGAGTTCGGTACCAAACATAACATTTAACAGTCAACTAAATGTACAGGAAGACATTTTGGGACTGAGCCCACGTTGAAACACTAGCACACCCACAAAACTGTTAAATCACTGGCTATGGCAGGTGCAAAGGTAAGAGTCGCACTAAGTCCTAGTGCTTAAAGTGGGTCTGTCACCTTGCAAAAAGTCTACAGTTTTTGATGTTATTTGATTCCCGCCACTCCCCTGAGTATTCCAGTTTTTGTTTTTTTTAAATCCGACATTCGGTTCCAGAGATAAGGGCCTTTTTATTTACTGCTAACATTTATGGTCGTTGCTCACAGGATGTTCATGGGCGTGTCTTGTGACTGCCCTGTATAATTATGTAAGACACGCCCCTTTAGTAGAGACAGTAAAAATAATCACTAAATAAACTGCCCTATATCTTTGGAACCGTATGTCGGATTTAAAAAAAAACAAAAAACAGACTATTCTGCAAATGAGCATAAACAAAACAAGAGCAAAAACTTGACACTTTTCACCTGGTGACAGGGCCCCTTTAAGGAGCCTAAAAAACACTGTGCCACATAAATAGCACCAGTATTGTACCTGGTAGGTACAGATTTTAAATTAGTGTTCAGAAGCTTTAAGCGATACCTCCGAAGTTGAGTATTAGCACAGGTAAATTCCTATACATCCTACGGGAGGTATATAGACTGTGAACCCCATTTATGAATCAGTTTTCATGAGTTTTTTGGCATAAATCGGCTACAAAAAGTTGCAACTTAAGCAAAAGGTTACATATATATAGTTACATAGGTTGAAAAAAGATCTCGGTCCATCAAGTTCAACCTTTCTCCACCAAATATACATTTTACAAGTCATTTTTTCTGGGTGTTCCTCTTTGGAGGGGGGATAATCAACAACTTTTAGCTGAAAGTAGATATATGCCCCGATTAATCAATTGCGGGTTTTTTTTCAATTCCCTTTATTTTTTTGTATAATGGTATTACTTACCGTTCTGAGAACTAATTTCACCAAAATTGATTAATTTTAATGTAAAGTCAAAAATAGACTTTCTTCCCATCTTGAACTGTTTTTTGCGACTCCTGGCTCCCCAAAATTTGACATGGTCAAAAAAAAAAAAAAAAAAAAAGGCGAGTGTATATAAAATAGAGTTTAAAAAAAAAGAGCAAATTGAATAATGAATTAGATGCAAATAAATAAAAGTGCAAAACGCACAAAACTACATAAAAAAAAACAGATGAAAAGGCAATGATAAGTTGGGCCATAGATTCTGATTTTAAGACAGTCCAAAATGCTCAAAATTTGTTAAGAGCCTGTAAAACCAAAATGGTGGAAACATTTTAATGAAACCAATTTGCAAAAATGATTTCTAGCCCCAAATCTATGTTTTTAGTGAAGAGAAAAGGGACCTCATAGGTGGACAACCGCTTGAAAAAAAAAGCAAGGAGAAATGGGAAGATCTTCAACAAAAACGTTCTGGAAGCCCAGGGAATGCGTGTCTTCCAGTACATTTAGTTAATGGATCATAGGACATATCTGAAAATACTGGTATGGAAAAAAACAGTGCAGGGCATGGGGCTGTTTGGTCCACTTGTTCTGATATTCACGGTAACATCTATGGTCCATTTTGAAGGTCGTTATTTGTCCGTCTGATGTGCCAAACACTGTAATGTCAAGGCTGTGGCTCGTTGGGTCGTTTAGAACCTTGAGATGCTTCTTAAAAATATTTTGGTTCCATGATCTTCCATTGTTTTCCGTTGTGTTTCAGGCTAGATTTACAGCCCTGGAAGCCTGTAGGTGCAGGTTTTTGGGGGGTTAGAAGATCTTTAGTTTCCAAAGAACAAACCTCTTTCCGCAAGATGGATCATCTCTTCCAGTATTTGACCCCTTAGCTCACTTAAACCCAACATGCCCCTTTAGGCACAGGCCTAAACTTAGTTTTAGTAGTTACCGTACTTTTAAATATTTTTAGTTAAAAACTTTTGACTTCATTTTGGTGTTGCTCCAAAGGCTATTATTCCTCCCTTAGTATTTTTTTCATCTCAGGCGGAATAGTGGGATAATGATACCTCGGATTTGACAGCTGATGATATTTTCCAGACTATCTTGTTGCCAAGTGACTGTAAAATCCATTTTAGAAAAACCAGAGGAAAGCGATTTAATCTCACAATGAATAGCAATCATATCATATATTACTTTTAAGAGATAAGTAAAAAAAAATATATCTGCCAAAAAAAAACAACCCATAATATATGAATGAGCTGATATAAATCATCCCTAAATTTTCATAGAATTTACCCAGCATGGCCATAATCATTCATGACCTTAAAAAAATTTTCTAATACACCCTACTTGGAAATTCTGAGCTAAAGGAGTTGGGTGCTAGTTTTTTTATTGATGGCCTGTCCTTAGGATAGGTAATCAATATCTGATCGGTGAAGATTCGGCACTGGAAGCTCTTGGATGGTGCCAAAACAGGAACAGCTCCATCAAAACTATAGTGGTCCCCGTGGCTGGGTACTGCAGATCCACGCCATATGCAGTTGAATAAGGGGTGGATCTGAAGTACCAGACCACGGATACTGTGGAAATGACAGAGATGCTGTGTTCTGACAGCATCCAAGAACTTCCGGCCGCTGGCAAATGGTCGGCATAGATGCCAGATGTCGCATCCTTACCGAATAGATGTTGATGACCTTCCCTATAGATAGACCATCATTTAAAAAGTAGTGGCCAACCTCTTGAATGGAGGGGTGTCCACTCTTCAGAATCCTCATGTGGATGACCAAAAAAGTCCTGTTTGGTATTACACACTCAAACGATTGATTTGAATGAGCGCTGTGTAATACTTCTTTTTGCCTATAGTGGCGCTGCAGAAAAATTATACACTTGCCACAAAGATAACCCATAGATCACTGATCGCCTGAGCTGCTATGGTCAAGAGACTCCTCCATCAAGTCTGGATCCTCCAAATGTACATTTTCCAAACGTTAGATATTGTAAAACTTTTAGGTTAAAAAAAAAAAAATATATATCCAGCAATCTTTTTGTTTCTTTTGAAAGTTACGTGAACTTTCTGAGCCTAATCAAAGTCATTTTTCCTTTCTTACAGAGGAGATAGGTGACAATTCAACGGTCAAACCTCTCTTCAGCAACGTGACACAGAGCAAAGATGATTCTCTCCAATGTGTCAACCAATATCCCACCCGGGAGACTCCTGTGGTGGTTAGGACATACGTCTATTCAAGACCTCCACCTTGGAATGAAGAACTTCCAGTTATCTATGTGATTACTCCCACCTACACCAGGCCTGTCCAAAAGGCCGAGCTTGTTCGATTGGCAAACACTTTTCTCCACGTAGTTAATTTGCACTGGATCGTGGTGGAAGATTGCCCGAGAAAAACAAAACTGGTTGCTAATCTGCTGGAGAAGGCCGGGCTGAACTTCACTCATTTGAACATAGAGAGTCCACACAACCAAAAAGTGGGCATATCAAGGACGCCAGAGGTCACCCCTCGAGGAACCGTTCAGAGGAATCTCGGCCTTCGGTGGCTTAGAGACAACCTTAACGCTTCGAATCCACCAGAAGGAGTCGTCTATTTTGCAGATGATGACAACACATACAGTCTTGAGGTCTTTGAGGAGGTAAGCAGTCTCTCTCTCTCTCGAGCCATAGTCGGCCTTCAAATGTTATAGATATCTTAATTCTCCCTTGTAATTGGCTTTCCCAAACACGCTTAATCACCTCTAATGTTGAGATTTTAGTTTTATGTCTATTGAAAAATCAATATGTTTTTACTCCTTAATTAAATTATGACTTAATCATGGATCTTAGCGGGCAAAAGGCCTCACTCCGTAAAGGAATAGTCATTACGCCTTAGAAGATCATCACATTTTTCAAAAAGTTGACCTTTGGACAAACCTCCAAGTTTTTAGAGATTGCAAAGTGAAAAATGATTTACTTCTATGGAACGAACTGCTCTTAAGAGAATGATTTTTTTTTTTTTTTTTTAAATTTGGCGTATAATTAAAAAAAACGGGGGAAGGGAAGAATATTAATAGAACAGTAAATCCGCCAAGAGAGTACTTCAATAATACAATGTGATCTTAACCCAAATAATTTAGAAACCGTGTACACTTTGATTCATAAGCAGCTGGATTCTTTGGGTTCATTACAGCGGGAAGGAAGGACCTGGTGGAATATTGGATGTACACAGAGCAACGTAATGATTAATATCTCTCATTAACATATCGTGTAGGACGTGCGCTAACTCTCCGTAATCTACTACATAACGACGGCTTATAGCTAAAGCAATTCATCATAAATGTCCACCGATGAGAAGGAGCCAGCCCTTTCCTCCCGATAGATAAATATGTTTGAAGAAAAAGACAAAAACACCCAAAACAGAACAGCCTTTCAGCCCATCTACCCGACATTGAGAAACAATATGATAAATATTAAGGTAAAGTCCAGAGAAACGATCTCGTAGATTACAAAATTCACCATGGTTTGTGTTAATAAGTAACTACTAGAAAATACTCCCAAAAACATGTCAAAAACACCTTCGTCTTCTGCCAATCCACCAGTCCTACAAGATCTTCCACACCACGAGTTAGATCACTGGTGGACAACAAGTGGCTTTGACCCTACAAACAACCATACACTTTTGGCCCCTGGTTCCTCTATACTTTCCAACTTTTAGAGATGACTTTCCACGAGGGTGTTGAATTTGTCCAAAAAGTAACCATGACACTTTTTACCGTTCAGACTCTCCCACCCCCGAATATGTAATTGGACGTCTCGGCTCTGTCTGTTGACATCATGCTCAAGAAATCTTCCAGAAATGTTGCTTTCCGTGAAATTTCAGCAGCTCCCTGGAAATTTGTCCACTTTCCATTTTGGGAAATGAGCTCCCCTCTTCCATTTTCATACTATGATCAGACCCTCAGGAATGTTTTTTAGTATATCCATTTTCCTTTTGTTTCCATTATCGAGTTTTCTCACATTTGATTTGTTCAAAGTCACCATGGGTTTTGAGAACAGGGGTCTCGTATTCATCATTTGCTAATGTGCTGTCTTTCAGTGAAGAGGGCTCGGCACATGTGAGACCACCTCTACTACTACCATGATAAGGTGTTAGATGGGGCTCAGATCCTAAGGTTTGATTGAGGTCCCATCACATATATTGCTTTTTACCAACCTTAATTTGTCCTCAAAGATAAGTATTATTCTATGGCAATGAACTGTTACCAGTAATGTCTGCCTATCTCATCCACAGATGCGATACACCCGGACGGTGTCTGTCTGGCCGGTGGCTTTCGTTGGTGGTTTAAGATATGAGTCTCCAAGACTTGGTTCAACGGGACGAGTGATCGGCTGGAAAACGGTGTTCGACCCTAAGAGGCCTTTTGCCATTGACATGGCTGGTTTTGCCATTAACTTACGCTTAATTCTTGAAAGACCATATGCCAACTTCAAGTTGGAAGGAGTAAAGGGAGGTTATCAGGAAACCAGTTTACTGAAAGACCTGGTCACCATGGATGGACTGGAAGCCAAAGCCGCCAACTGCACTAAGGTTAGAGCAGATGCAATTGCCGGTCACTCAATAGAGGTACATGGCTGACGTTTCCAGCATTCACATCCTCTGTATATACTGACCGCTGATCTTCCCTCCATACAGGTTTTGGTCTGGCACACGAGGACTGAGAGACCTACACTAGTGAATGAGGGGAAACGGGGCTTCACAGACATGAACATTGAGGTGTAGATCCGAGGGCATCACGATGTGAGTGCAGGCTCCTGCTCCGGAGCCATTTTGTCAATGTTCACAATTTACAGGGGTTTTCCGCCTTAAAGGGTATGTCCACCTTTGAAACAAGTTTTTATTGCTTTACCATTCCTTCACTTAAAAAAAGACAAATTAACTTTGCAAATAGTTTTAATTACTAATCTATTGTCGTTTTGTGCCTACATCTCCTATAGTTGTATCACAGTCACAATGCCAAGGATGTGACCCCTACAGTAATATTTAGAGCAGATTATGTAATAATACGATGCTCACATGTCCTGATTCAAGAAAACCCTGTGATCAACTGTGATCTGTCAGTCAATCCAGTAGCAAGTGTGCAGTTTCCCTGCAGCACCGCCACAGGTGAAATGACGCATTACAACGTCTTCATTAAAATCAATGATCTGGTTGTGTAAAACGCGTCTATGAGCCGGGACCTCCAGAGTGAGACACGTTCTTTGTAGTTGCTTATAGATGCGGGTCCTAAACGGACGATACCTCAACATTTATTCACTCAGAACTCTGTAATAGGAACTTTTTATATAGAGAGTTTATAAATCAGACACCCTTTAAATGGAGACTTCTGTGGGAGTATGGGGCTGATATTGTCAATAGCATGATACATACTTATTTATGGAATCTGTCACATACATGTATAGATGGGGAAAGGTAGATCAATAGATAGATAGATAGATAGATAATAGATAGATAATAGATAGATGATAGATAGAGAGAGAGATAATAAATAGATAGATGATAGATAATAGATAGATAATAGATAGATAATAGATAATAGATAGATAGATAATAGATAGATAGATGATAGATAATAGATAGATAGATAGATAATAGATAGATAGATAGATAATAAATAGATAGATAGATAGATAATAGATAGATGATAGATAGATAGATAGATAATAGATAGATGATAGATAGATAGATAGATAATAGATAGATAATAGATAGATAATAGATAATAGATAGATAATAGATAATAGATGATAGATAGATGATAGATAATAGATAGATGATAGATAATAGATAGATAGATAATAAATAGATAGATAGATAGATAGATAATAGATAGATGATAGATAGATAGATAATAGATAGATGATAGATAGATAGATAGATAATAGATAGATAATAGATAGATAATAAATAGATAGATGATAGATAGATAATAGATATATAGATGATAGATAAGATAGATAATAGATAGATAATATATGATAGATAATAGATAGATGATAGATAAAATAGATAATAGATAGATGATATATGATAGATACATAGATAGATAGATAATAGATAGATAGATAATAGATAGATAATAAATAGGTAAATAATAAATAGATATTTTTGAGATACCAACATACATTTTTAATAGACAAAGGAAGGAGAAGAGAAAAAGAGGGAGAGAAAAATAGAGCAAGAGACATTGGGAGAAAGAAAGAGAAAGGAGAGGCAAAGAGAAAACGAAAGAAGGAGAGATAAAGAAAGAGGTGGAGAGATAGGGAGACAGTAAAAAGGAAGGAGATAGAAAGAGGAAGAGAGAAAGAAGGAGAGTGCGAGAAAGAAAAAGGGAAAATGAGGGCGAGGGAGAATCAGAGAAAGTGAGAGGAGGAAGAGGGGAGAAAAAGGAAAAAGAATGAGGGAGTGAGAAGGACTGACAAAGGAGAGAGAAAAAGGTAAAAAAGAGAATGAGGCAGACAGAAAGAGTGAGAAAGAAAGGAGAGAGAAAAAAGAAAAGGAAGGAGAGAAAGGTTGAAAGAAAAAAGGGATCAAGAGACAGCGAGATAAATGGGAAATAGAGAGAAAGCGTGAGAGAGGTAGAAGAGAGAGAGAAAGATGGAGAGATGGGGCGAGGGTGAGTAAGAGAGGGAGAAAGAAGAAGAAAGAAAAAGAGGGAAAGAGAATGAGGGAGAGAGAAAGACATTTGAGAAAAGAATGCTAAAATAAATGATTGTATTCCTTGTACTCCTGATCCTTCTATTATCTCCATAGTTACCACATCAGTAGCATTTTATTAGTAAAGGTAAAGTCGCCCGTCACCGATGAATTTTATGATTGATCTTTATGTTTCTCTGTATTTTTCACAGATTACTAAAACAGACAAAAAAAACAAAGAGAAAATATAAAAGTTAAATAAAAACAAAGACACTGTGTTACATTTAATCTATAAAAGCGGCATTAATAGAAAACTGTGGAACCTTCTTGTGGCTGCCTAAACTTCTACTGAACATGAAGAGAAAAAAAAAAAAAACTGTGAATAAACAGAAACTTTTTGTGGAATTTTCCTCGTGCTGCTGGGATCAGACCAGACTGAAACCTCCGGAATATCAGAGATCGCTATTTCTTCTGTTCTGATGAAACATATGCTGGTTCTTCCTCAGACATATGGGTCTGTGTACCAAAGCTAATTAAAATGTTCTCACCGCTTGACGCGCCGTCAAATCTAAGACACTTACTAATCAAGTTTTCCGGACGACTGAAAAAAAAAAATTTCAATTTTATTTTTTTTTTTATTATTTTATTTTAGAAATCCCGACTTATGCCACATCTGACATAACAGATTTTGCTGATGATAATTAAAAACACAAAATGGCACATGGATAATAAAGGTTCTCCTGCTGGTACTTCTATGGGTACGGAATCATCATTTCATGGTGTTGTATGTGAAAATTAAAGCTTAAAGGGGATGTTCAGTCAAAAATTCTGTACTAAATAATTATATAATATATCAGAACTGTTTTTCTAATACAGAACTCCAACTCCCCGGCATAAAGATAAATCGTGAAATTTCCAATCCTGCCTGCCACCACTAGAGGGAGTTTAAGAGCCTACTGTATACTATTAGGATGCATGTAGAGTGAGCTCCCCCTAGTGGTGACCACACCTAACTAAAATATTATTATAGCCACCGCTAGAAGGAGCTCACTATATCAGGATTTCACATATACTTGATGTTAGCGGGTTAATGATATTTATTTATTTATTAGCCATTAAAATACCGGCCAATTTTTTTTTATTTATTTTTTTTGTGACAATTTTTTTTTTACATTTTTTTCACTTGTTTTATACAGGACAAGCTATAGCACTTTTGAGCATTCTATTATTTTGGAAGAAATATAAATGACTATGGACTCTATGTAAAAAAATAATAATTTACGAAGCAAATATAAGCAAATATAGGAAAAGCAATTTTTGCTTTAGTTTTTTTTTTTTTTTTTTATATCTACATTTTACAGCGAATAAACCATTGATTTAATTTTCCAGGTTATTACGGGTAATAAATATATGTACTTTCTTTATAAATCTATAGATACATTTATGTAAAATTCATATGAAAAAAAAAAAATCAGGTATTTAGATTTTTTTTTCACAGTGGGGACTTTATTGTTTTAACTTTCCATTTATTTCATGTTTTTATTTATTATATTATTTATATGTAATATTTATTTTTAATTAAGTTTTTTTTTAATTATTTAGTTTTTTTACATAATTTGTATTGAAAGAGATCATAAAAGATATGTCAGGAACACTTTTGTTTTTCCTTTATTGTTCAATTTTTCCAATGTAACTAAGCACATCCATAGGAGTCCCAGTTACAGGGGAAATCAGCCCCTTATAGCAGCTGGCAGATCTGGGACTGCTGGGACGCAGCAGCTCTGCTTGCTGGCAGAGACCTGGCGATCATGTTATCTGCAGGTTCTACAAAAAGAATTGATAATACCGATGTGTCTTTTCACTACTTAGCGCTCGCTGAGGAGCTGGTGAAATAGAAGACAGAGGCAGTAAAAAAAACGCTCCTGTCTTCCCCTCCATAGTTGCTGGTTGAGTCTGACAGCCAGGGACCGGACATGCTCCTGTTACATTGAAAGAGCAGGAGTTTTAACCCCGCGCTATAAAGCCTAGGACCAAGTGTGCTAAATTTAGGGGGCTTGGACATTATCAGATTAAAATCTTCTGCTTCTACATCCGTTGTGGGTTTTCCTTGCAAGTTTACATGGAATGTTTGCAGCATTTCGGACTTACATTTACATATTACCTACATATCCTACAAATAACTGAAAACTTCAGTTTGCTTAAGTATTAACCCCCTAAAGTCAGCACTTTGTGGAGCCTCCTTTTGCAGCAACTACAGCTGCAAGTCGCTTTCCTTAAGTCTCTATGAGCTTTCCACATCTTGCCACTGGGATTTTTGTCCATTCCTCATGGCAAAACTGCTCCAAAACCTTCAAATTAAATGGTTTCCTCTGGTGAACAGCGATCTTCAAGACTTACCAAGGAATCTCCATTGGATTAAGGTCTGGGCTGTGATTCGGCCACTCCAGAACATTTTCTTATTTCCCCTTACACCACTCGAGTGTGGTGTTAGCAGTATGCTTTGGGTCATTGTCTTGTTGGAAGGTGAACCCCCGTCTGTTTCAAATCACTGACAGACTGAAACCAGTTTCGCTCAATAATATCCCTGTTGTCCGCACCATCCATCTTCCCCTTGACTCAAACCATTTTCCCTGTCCCTGCTGCCAAAAAACATCCCCACAGCATTATGCTACCACCACGTTTCACTGTGGGTATGGTGTTCTTGAGATGATGAGCTGTGATGGTTTGGTGCCGGACATAGCGTTTACCTTGTTGACCAAAAAGTTAAATTTTGGTCTCATCTGACTACAGCATATTCCTCCACACATTTGAGGAGCCTTTCATGTCTTTTGGCAAACTCAAAATGAGTCATTCAGTTTTTTGTGTAAAAGGCTTTTTTCTGCCCACTCTTCCATAAAGGCCACCTCTATGGAGTGTACGACTATTGTGGCAGTATGGACAGATACTCCAGCCTCTGCTTGGGAACTCTGCAGCTCCTTCAGGGTTACCTTTGCTCTCTGTGCTGCCTCTCTGATTAATGACCTCATCTGAGATTGGGATATTTCTTTTTATAACCAACCTTGACTTGTACTTCTCAACAAATTTGTCCCTGACTTGTTTGGAGATCTCCTTGATCTTCACAGTGTTGTGTGGAGATCTTTTTGGTCTTCATGGTGTTGTGTGGAGATCACCTTGGTCTTCATGGTGTTGTGTGGAGATCTGTTTGGTCTTCATGGTGTTCTGTGGAGATCTCTTTGGTCTTCATGGTGTTCTGTGGAGATCTCTTTGGTCTTCATGGTGTTGTGTGGAGATCTCCTTGGTCTTCATGGTGGTATCTGGAGATCTCCTTGGTTTTCATGGTGTTGTGTGGAGATCTCCTTGGGCTTCATGTTCATGTTTGGAGATAACCTTAGTCTTCATGGTGGTGTTTGGAGATCTCCTTGGTACTCATGGTGTTGTGTAGAGATCTCCTTGGTTTTCATGGTGCTGTGTGGAGATCTCCTTGGGCTTCATGTTGGTGTTTGGAGATCTCCTTGGTACTCATGATGTTGTGTAGAGATCTCCTTGGTCTTCACGTTGTTGTGTGGAGATCTTCTTGGTCTTCATGTTGGTGTTTGGAGATCTCCTTGGTGCTCATGGTGTTGTTCAGTTAGTGGTGCCTCTCGTTATCAGTGTTGTTTCGAGATCTCCTTGGTCTTTGTGTTGTTTGGTTAGTGGTGCCTCTTATGGTGTTGCAGCCTCTGTGGCCTTTGAGAAAACATAAAGTGTATATCCTGGAAAACATGTGACACTTAGATTGCACACAGTGGGACGTCCTGTCACTAAGCATGGGACTTAAGAAGGGAATTGCTTGTGTGGTGCCCCAGGGCCCTGGTCATCATAGTGACATTGCTTTCCTCACGGGGAGAATGATGTTACGTTTGCAAGCGATGAAAGATACCTTTTATCAGGTAATCACTAGTGATGAGCGAATATACTCATTATTCGAGATTTCCCGAGCACGCTCGGGTGTCCTCCGAGTATTTTTTAGTGGTCGGAGTTTAAGTTCTTAGCACCGCAGCTGAATGATTTACATCTGTTAGCCAGCTTAATTGCATGTGGGGATTCCCTAACAACCAGACAACCCCCACATGTACTTATGCTGGCTAACAGAAGTAAATCATTCAGCTGCGATGCTAAAAACTAAAACTCTGAGCACTAAAAAATACTCGGAGGACACCCGAGCGTGCTCGGGAAATCTCGAGTAACGAGTATATTCGCTCATCACTAGTAATCACCATACACACAACATGTTCACACTCCAGGCCAAAAGGGGGAGCTTTTGATCCTATTTCTAGGTGACTCCTCTGCATATGTATATATATTGTGGTTTGGAGGGAAAGTCAGTCAGAAAGTGCCAGGAAGCAGACTGGAGCAGTCTGAGGCAGGAAGAACGTATGAGGAGTCGTGCAGCCACGAGAAAGTGCTGCAGCTCCTGGACAGAGACATTCAGAAGGAAAGGACATTGTTCAGTGAGCGTGAAGGAGAGCGAAGCACAGGAGAGTGATATCAGGGGAGACCAGCTGCAAACAAGCTGCCTCCCTCTAAAGCGCAGACAACCGGTAGCCGGAATACCGAGGTTGTAAGGGATTCTACTACTTACATCAGAGACCGGCAAGACAGCTGAACTGCAAGTTACCTGTCCGACACACATACATAAGACACAGTAACACATAGAGCCCGGGGCGTGATACAGGCCCTGTAAAAATACTTGAGTTACCTGTCATACAGGTACTGTCCTATCCTATATGGGGGACAGAGAGAAGAAATGTGAGGACCTTATCTGAAGCCATAGGCAGTAAGGGACTACAACACCACCGCAGTAGAGGAAGGCTTTCATCTCCACTTAGTAAAGGGGAACTCTGGATTCGCTTCCAAGCCGGCCGGACCCTGCTTGTACCTGTGATCTAGTGCCCTGGACTGTGGATGCCTGAAGTCTTCAGTAAACCAGGTAAAGAGACTGCAAACCTGTGTCCTCGTTCTTTACTGCACCATTCACCATCTTCCACCTACACAGCGGGAGCCCTGGGGACATTCTTCACCTGTGGAAAGGTATACCATCTAGCTGCCATAACATCACCCCAGAGGACCCCTTAAAGCAGCGTCGGTCACCAGACCGAACACCACAGGTGGCGTCACGAACATAAACTTTATTCAATTCCCCTTTTACATGGGCGCCCAGGGCCACGGACCGGGTCACCATCGTGACATCCCCCTGTGAACACCGGACCCGGTACCAAGTACCCCACGGCCCTGGCGGGCGACTCACTTGCACCATAAATTTTTATGGGCTTCATAGCAAAAGGGGTGAATACATATGCACATGACAATTTTTAGTCATTTTATCCCATAAATTTAATTTATGCCTATATTTTTCTCACTTCACCAACTTAAACTATTAAGTGCTGATGCGTCACACACAAATCGGATTACAAAAATATTTTAACACAGGGGAAACACCAAGGGGGTGAATACTTTTGCAAACCACTGTGCAATCTAATTTCCTTGCCAGGCACACAAGCCTACAGTACGGCCAATTTACAATGGAGGCTAATTAATATAACAGGAGGCTTAAAGACTACAGAAGGAATCCCACACACATACAAATTGCAGGCAGATGGTGCTCTGGCCGGTGTGAAACTCGTGGTCCCGATGCTGCGAAAGTGGCGCCAGGGCTGCGCATATATGCCTGGCACCATGCCCACTTGTGTCATTGCTTAGATGAGCTGATAATGCTTCGCTCACTAACACTCTGCAGGCAGCAGAGACATTAGGTCCTGGTAATAACACAGAGGATGTGAGTTACCGCAGCGTTCCGGAGTGACATCTAATTATCTTTTTATCACTCCTGATACATTGTGCCCGGGATCTCAGGCAAACGATGACGCCAGATTTTTCTTGGCAAGGCATTTGTTGAGTAATAAAAATGAGAAAAACAGTGAATCATCCTCCAGAAGATACATCCCGGATCGGAGGACAGATGATTATGGACTGGGATTCGTTATATTACTGAAGAACCAACATAGTTGCTCCAGAGAGTTACGATGGCATTAAAGTGGACCTCTACCCAAGGGCGAAGAAGTCGGACGCTGACACCTGCCGCTGTTCTCCAGGGGATGTTTGGGCTGAAGCAAAGCTTATAAATAAGCTGTCATTGTATTCATTGTGCCCTGTGCCCTGCAGTAGGGGATGTAGAACTACTAACCACTATAAAACTAAAGAGAGCGCAACAGTGTAACCAACCTGGATCTATACCCAAATAACGAATTAAAGGGTCCTGGGATATTCCACAATGTGTTCATTATATTGGCAAGCATCCTCGGTTACATCCTGTACTATGCTACAGAGCTGCACTCACTATTCTGCTGGTGCAGTCACTATGTACATACATTACATTACTGATCCTGAGTTACATCCTGTATTATACTCCAGAGCTGCACTCTCTATTCTGCTGGTGCAGTCACTGTGTACATACATTACATTACTGATCCTGAGTTACATCCTGTATTATACTCCAGAGCTGCACTCACTATTCTGCTGGTGCAGTCACTGTGTACATACATTACATTACTGATCCTGAGTTACACCCTGTATTATACCCCAGAGCTGCACTCACTATTCTGCTGGTGCAGTCACTGTGTATATACATTACATTACTGATCCTGAGTTACATCCTGTATTATACTCCAGAGCTGCACTCACTATTCTGCTGGCGCAGTCACTGTGTACATACATTACATTACTGATCCTGAGTTACACCCTGTATTATACCCCAGAGTTGCACTCACTATTCTGCTGGTGCAGTCACTGTGTATATACATTACATTACTGATCCTGAGTTACATCCTGTATTATACTCCAGAGCTGCACTCACTATTCTGCTGGTGCAGTCACTGTGTACATACATTACTGATCCTGAGTTACATCCTGTATTATACTCCAGAGCTGCACTCACTATTCTGCTGGTGCAGTCACTGTGTATATACATTACATTACTGATCCTGAGTTACACCCTGTATTATACCCCAGAGCTGCACTCACTATTCTGCTGGTGCAGTCACTGTGTACATACATTACATTACTGATCCTGAGTTACATCCTGTATTATACCCCAGAGCTGCACTCACTATTCTGCTGGTGCAGTCACTGTGTATATACATTACATTACTGATCCTGAGTTACATCCTGTATTATCCTCCAGAGCTGCACTCACTATTCTGCTGGTGCAGTCACTGTGTACATACATTACTGATCCTGAGTTACATCCTGTATTATACCGCAGAGCTGCACTCACTATTCTACTGGTGCAGTCACTGTGTACATACATTACATTACTGATCCTGAGTTACATCCTGTATTATACTCCAGAGCTGCACTCACTATTCTGCTGGTGCAGTCACTGTGTACATACATTACATTACTGATCCTGAGTTACATCCTGTGTTATACCCCAGAGCTGCACTCACTATTCTGCTGGTGCAGTCACTGTGTACATACATTACATTACTGATCCTGAGTTACATCCTGTATTATACTCCAGAGCTGCACTCACTACTATGAAAGGGCATATTCGGCCATCTTCTTCACCGTTGGGAGCGGGGTTCTTTTTTGTTGCCAAGAAGGATGGCTCCTTGAGACCCTGTATTGATTATCGCCTCTTGAATAAGATCACGGTCAAATTTCAATACCCCTTGCCTTTGCTTACTGATTTGTTTGCTCGGATTAAGGGGGCTAGCTGGTTTACTAAGATTGACCTTCGAGGGGCATATAATCTTATTCGTATTAAGCAGGGTGACGAATGGAAAACTGCATTTAATATGCCCAAAGGCCATTTTGAATACCTTGTGATGCCATTCGGACTCTCTAATGCCCCATCTGTGTTCCAATCCTTCATGCATGATATCTTTCGGAGTTATCTTGATAAATTCATGGTTGTATATTTGGATGATATTTTGATTTTTTCCAATGATTGGGAGTCTCATGTGAAACAGGTCAGGATGGTATTTCAGATCCTCCGTAATAATGCTTTATTTGTGAAGGGGTCAAAGTGCCTCTTTGGAGTGCAGAAGGTTTCTTTTTTGGGTTTCATTTTTTCTCCCTCATCTATAGAAATGGATCCGGTTAAGGTTCAGGCCATTCATGATTGGATTCAGCCCACATCTGTGAAGAGCCTTCAGAAATTCTTGGGCTTTGCTAATTTTTATCGTCGTTTCATTGCCAACTTCTCCAGTGTGGTTAAACCTCTGACCGATTTGACCAAGAAAGGCGCTGATGTGGCGAATTGGTCCTCTGCGGCTGTTTCTGCCTTTCAGGAGCTTAAACGCCGATTTACTTCTGCCCCTGTGTTGCGTCAGCCGGATGTTTCTCTTCCATTTCAGGTTGAGGTTGACGCGTCTGAGATTGGGGCAGGGGCTGTTTTGTCTCAGAGGAATTCTGATATACACATATACATATAACAGCCAAGAGAGTAATGATTGAGGTCACAGGCGCAACAGGGCCCATGTGGGTGAGGGGCACAACGACACCAGCACAAACTTCAACTGGATGTTCGTCCTTGTATGCACATTCCACTAAAGTGTATTGCCGCACAGAGACCCGCTGGGTCTGCACTCCAATACACACTGCTGGCTAATCAGAGACCAGCAGCTGATGTCAACGCGCACATAACTGGGGGTGCATGTCATAGATTAAAATTCTGCAGGACACGCAAGGTAACCCCGGTTCACGCCAGCACATGTCCAGGCCAGTTTGAAGTTCGCCAAAGACCATCTGGTTGATCCAGGGGACGCATGAGAGAAAGTCATGTGGTCATATGAGACCAAAATGCAAAAACTCTTACTGTGGCTCTTAATCGTCTGGACTATTGTAACTCTCTACTAATCGGCCTCCCTCTTACCAAACTCTCCCCGCTCCAATCTGTCCTGAATGCTGCAGCCAGGATCATATTCCTCACCAACCGTTACACCGATGCCTCTACCTTGTGCCAGTCATTACACTGGCTACCCATCCACTCCAGAATCCAGTACAAAACTACTACCCTCATCCACAAAGCACTCCATGGCTCAGCACCACCCTACATCTCCTCTGTGCTCTCAGTCTACCACCCTACCCGTGCCCTCCGCTCCGCTAATGACCTCAGGTTAGCATCCTCAATAATCAGAACCTCCCACTCCCGTCTACAAGATTTCTCACGTGCTGCGGCAATTCTCTGGACTGCACTACCCAGGATAATTTGATTCATCTCCAATACCTACAGTTTTAAGCGTGCCCTAAAAACGCATTTCTTCAGACTGGCCTACTGCCTCATTACTTCTATCTAACTATCCCTGTGTTTCCCATTCAAAATTTTCACAATAACCAGGTTCGTTGTATCATGTTCTCATACACTTTATGCAGTTAATAGCCCTCTGTGTCTGTACTGTTACAAACTTAGGCTGATAACCGGTTCATTCTTACACTATGGCTGGTCCCAACAATGAAAGCAATTGTTACCATCCACCTTTCGTATCTCCCCTATTTCCTCATAGATTGTAAGCTTGCGAGCAGGGTCCTCATTCCTCTTGGTATCTCTTGATTTATGTGATTATTGTTATGCTGTAATGTCTTTTATGGTCTGTACAAGTCCCCTCTAAAATGTAAAGTGCTGCGGAATATGTTGGCGCTATAAAAAATAAAATTATTATATTATTAAAATAGAACTTTTTGGTATCAACTGCACTCGCCATGTTTGGAGGAAGAAGAAGGATAATAACAACCCAAAGAACACCATCCCAATCGTGAAGCATGGTGGGGGAAACATCATACTTTGGAGGGTGCTTTTCTGCAAAAGGGACAGGACGACTGAACAGTATTGAACGGAGGATGGATGGGGTCATCTATTGCGAGATTTTGGCCAATAACCTCTTCCCTCAGTAAGAGCATTGAAGATGGGTCATGGCTGGTTCTTCCAACATGAAAATGACCCCGAAAAACACAGCCAGGGAAACTAAGTAGTGGCTCCGTAAGAAGCATTTCAAGGCCCTGGAGTGACCTAGCCAGTCTCCAGACCTGAACCCAAAAGACAATCTATGGACGGAGCTGAAACTCAACGTTGCCCAGTGACAGCCCCGAAACCTGAAAGATCTGGAGAAGATCTGTATGTAGGAGGGGGCCAATATCCCTGCTGCAGTGTGTGCAAACCTGGTCAAGAACTACAGGAAACGTCCGACCTCTGTAACTGCAAACAAAGGTTTCTGCACCATTGTATTCTATTGTATCAAATACTTATTTCATGCAATAAAATGCAAATTAATTATGTAAAAATCCTACAATGTGATTTTCTGGTTTTCATTTTTAGATTCTGTCTCTCGCAGGTGAAGTGTATCTGCGATAAAAATTACAGATGTCTCCATTCTTTGTAGGTGGGAAAACCTGCAAAATCGTCAGTGTATCGAATACTTATATTCCCCACTGTATATACCAGGATGGGGGATATATATATACCAGGAAGGAGCCCAGGATGAGGGACATTACTACATAATGGGGGAGCGGGTGCAACTTGTATATCTTTATGGGATTTAGAACACTACAAGGCCCAAACATCTGACCGACATGCGGAGGGGGCAGGTCCAAATCTTGACCCAGGGCCCATCAGACGGTAGTTACGCCACTGATAACAGCTTCATATAATCATACGCACTATTGATTAATGCAATAAATGGCAGCAATGAGAAAGATTTCACAATTGTGTGATAATAGGCCTATATAGCTAAGATTCAGTCTAGTGCGATAACAGAACCCATTTAATGATGTGACTTATCAATCTAAAAGATTAGAAATGGCAATATAAAGTGTAGAAGAGAAAGAAATACTATTTTTCTGGATTAGAGTTTTACTTTTTTTTTTTCCCCTAAAAACTTAGAAATCTACTATCACAGCTGCAAGTTTCCTACTCTTATAGTGTGATGGCTATCTGGCGCCATCTGGTGGTAAAGAAGCGCACATATAACTGCAGAAGGGTGCAGTATACCCCTCCTGAGAGACACCATCAGCCAGCGCTCATCATTTCAGCTCTGTGTGACTTCTGAAACGCCATATTACCAATAGCACCTGTAAATAATGGACATATAATAGCACCGGACCATATATTAGCACTGTGCTGATAATGAACAAAACCACTGTGCCAATATTACCGCCATATGGTGACTGTAGAATGGCAGATACCAGTTTTATATATGAGTATACAGTGCAGATAGCCCCAGTAACTGTTGATGTCTCTCTGATCATAGTCGCTCATTTTCTTTTTTCTTCTCCATCCGAGCCAGACCATAATGATCATCTCTTGCTTCCACATCTTGTTTATGGAGAAAGTAAGACGCTGACATCTTTAGCTCATCGTTTTTACAGGACCCTCCCCATTGTTTCCAACCATAAGCTACACAATGCTATAATCATCCAAACTGCTCAAGGATGTCGCGAAGCCCAACCCTGGTGCTGTACACAATAAGTGAGCACCTTTCATGCAGTGACAGTGCACCCCATAGTGCCTCTACAAGCTAATAGGGTGCTATGTGTGCCCCTCGCACAGTAATAGAGCCCCCACTGTGCCTCTACAAAGTAATAGTGCCTCTATATAGGTGACAGGGTGCTCCGTGTACCCCACACACAGTAATGGTGTCCCCTCTGTGCCTCTACAAAGTAATAGTGCCTCTATATAGGTAATAGGGTGCTCTGTGTACCCCACACACAGTAATGGTGTCCCTCCAGTATCCCTACAATGTAATAGTGCCTCTATATAGGTAATAGGGTGCTCCGTGTACCCCACACACAGTAATGGTGTCCCTCCAGTATCTCTACAAAGTAATAGTGCCTCTATAAGGTAATAGGGTGCTCTGTGTACCCCACACACAGTAATGGTGTCCCTCCAGTATCTCTACAATGTAATAGTGCCTCTATAAGGTAATAGGGTGCTCCATGTACCCTACACACAGTAATGGTGTCCCCTCTGTGCCTCTACAATGTAATAGTGCCTCTATAAGGTAATAGGGTGCTCTGTGTACCCCACACACAGTAATGGTGTCCCTCCAGTGTCTCTACAATGTAATAGTGCCTCTATATAGGTAATAGGGTGCTCCGTGTACCCCACACACAGTAATGGTGTCCCTCCAGTATCCCTACAATGTAATAGTGCCTCTATATAGGTAATAGGGTGCTCCGTGTACCCCACACACAGTAATGGTGTCCCTCCAGTATTTCTACAATGTAATAGTGCCTCTATAAGGTAACAGGGTGCTCTGTGTACCCCACACACAGTAATGGTGTCCCTCCAGTGTCTCTACAATGTAATAGTGCCTCTATATAGGTAATAGGGTGCTCCGTGTACCCCACACACAGTAATGGTGTCCCTCCAGTATCTCTACAATGTAATAGTGCCTCTATAAGGTAATAGGGTGCTCCGTGTACCCCACACACAGTAATGGTGTCCCTCCAGTATTTCTACAATGTAATAGTGCCTCTATAAGGTAACAGGGTGCTCCGTGTACCCCACACACAGTAATGGTGTCCCTCCAGTGCCTCTACAATGTAATAGTGCCTCTATAAGGTAATAGGGTGCTCTGTGTACCCCACACACAGTAATGGTGTCCCTCCAGTATCTCTACAATGTAATAGTGCCTCTATAAGGTAATAGGGTGCTCTGTGTACCCCACACACAGTAATGGTGTCCCCTCCAGTATCTCTACAAAGTAATAGTGCCTCTATAAGGTAATAGGGTGCTGTGTACCCCACACACAGTAATGGTGTCCCTCCAGTATCTCTACAATGTAATAGTGCCTCTATAAGGTAATAGGGTGCTCCGTGTACCCCACACACAGTAATGGTGTCCCTCCAGTATCTCTACAATGTAATAGTGCCTCTATATAGGTAATAGGGTGCTCTGTGTACCCCACACACAGTAATGGTGTCCCTCCAGTGTCTCTACAATGTAATAGTGCCTCTATATAGGTAATAGGGTGCTCCGTGTACCCCACACACAGTAATGGTGTCCCTCCAGTGTCTCTACAATGTAATAGTGCCTCTATATAGGTAATAGGGTGCTCCGTGTACCCCACACACAGTAATGGTGTCCCTCCAGTATCTCTACAATGTAATAGTGCCTCTATAAGGTAATAGGGTGCTCCGTGTACCCCACACACAGTAATGGTGTCCCTCCAGTATTTCTACAATGTAATAGTGCCTCTATAAGGTAACAGGGTGCTCCGTGTACCGCACACACAGTAATGGTGTCCCTCCAGTGCCTCTACAATGTAATAGTGCCTCTATATAGGTAATAGGGTGCTCCGTGTACCCCACACACAGTAATGGTGTCCCCTCCAGTATCTCTACAATGTAATAGTGCCTCTATATAGGTAATAGGGTGCTCCGTGTACCCCACACACAGTAATGGTGTCCCTCCAGTATCTCTACAATGTAATAGTGCCTCTATATAGGTAATAGGGTGCTCCGTGTACCCCACACACAGTAATGGTGTCCCTCCAGTGCCTCTACAATGTAATAGTGCCTCTATAAGGTAATAGGGTGCTCTGTGTACCCCACACACAGTAATGGTGTCCCTCCAGTGCCTCTACAATGTAATAGTGCCTCTATAAGGTAATAGGGTGCTGTGTACCCCACACACAGTAATGGTGTCCCTCCAGTATCTCTACAATGTAATAGTGCCTCTATATAGGTAATAGGGTGCTCCGTGTACCCCACACACAGTAATGGTGTCCCTCCAGTATCTCTACAATGTAATAGTGCCTCTATATAGGTAATAGGGTGCTCTGTGTACCCCACACACAGTAATGGTGTCCCTCCAGTGCCTCTACAATGTAATAGTGCCTCTATATAGGTAATAGGGTGCTCTGTGTACCCCACACACAGTAATGGTGCCCCTCCAGTGTCTCTACAATGTAATAGTGCCTCTATAAGGTAATAGGGTGCTCCGTGTACCCTACACACAGTAATGGTGTCCCTCCAGTGTCTCTACAATGTAATAGTGCCTCTATAAGGTAATAGGGTGCTCCGTGTACCCCACACACAGTAATAGTGTCCCTCCAGTGCCTCTACAATGTAATAGTGCCTCTATATAGGTAATAGGGTGCTCCGTGTACCCCACACACAGTAATGGTGTCCCTCCAGTATCTCTACAATGTAATAGTGCCTCTATAAGGTAATAGGGTGCTCTGTGTACCCAACACACAGTAATGGTGTCCCCTCCAGTATCTCTACAAAGTAATAGTGCCTCTATAAGGTAATAGGGTGCTGTGTACCCCACACACAGTAATGGTGTCCCTCCAGTATCTCTACAATGTAATAGTGCCTCTATAAGGTAATAGGGTGCTCCGTGTACCCCACACACAGTAATGGTGTCCCTCCAGTATCTCTACAATGTAATAGTGCCTCTATATAGGTAATAGGGTGCTCCGTGTACCCCACACACAGTAATGGTGTCCCCTCCAGTATCTCTACAATGTAATAGTGCCTCTATATAGGTAATAGGGTGCTCCGTGTACCCCACACACAGTAATGGTGTCCCTCCAGTGCCTCTACAATGTAATAGTGCCTCTATATAGGTAATAGGGTGCTCTGTGTACCCCACACACAGTAATGGTGTCCCTCCAGTATCTCTACAATGTAATAGTGCCTCTATAAGGTAATAGGGTGCTCCGTGTACCCTACACACAGTAATGGTGTCCCTCCAGTGTCTCTACAATGTAATAGTGCCTCTATAAGGTAATAGGGTGCTCCGTGTACCCCACACACAGTAATAGTGTCCCTCCAGTGCCTCTACAATGTAATAGTGCCTCTATATAGGTAATAGGGTGCTCCGTGTACCCCACACACAGTAATGGTGTCCCTCCAGTATCTCTACAATGTAATAGTGCCTCTATATAGGTAATAGGGTGCTCTGTGTACCCCACACACAGTAATGGTGTCCCTCCAGTATCTCTACAATGTAATAGTGCCTCTATAAGGTAATAGGGTGCTCTGTGTACCCCACACACAGTAATGGTGTCCCCTCCAGTATCTCTACAATGTAATAGTGCCTCTATATAGGTAATAGGGTGCTCCGTATACCCTACACACAGTAATGGTGTCCCTCCAGTATCTCTACAATGTAATAGTGCCTCTATATAGGTAATAGGGTGCTCCGTGTACCCCACACACAGTAATGGTGTCCCCTCTGTGCCTCTACAAAGTAATAGTGCCTCTATAAGGTAATAGGGTGCTCCGTATACCCTACACACAGTAATGGTGTCCCCTCCAGTATCTCTACAATGTAATAGTGCCTCTATATAGGTAATAGGGTGCTCCGTGTACCCCACACACAGTAATGGTGCCCCCTCCAGTGTCTCTACAATGTAATAGTGCCTCTATAAGGTAATAGGGTGCTCTGTGTACCCCACACACAGTAATGGTGTCCCTCAAGTGTCTCTACAAAGTAATAGTGCCTCTATATAGGTAATAGGGTGCTCCGTGTACCCCACACACAGTAATGGTGTCCCTCCAGTATCTCTACAATGTAATAGTGCCTCTATATAGGTAATAGGGTGCTCCGTGTACCCCACACACAGTAATGGTGTCCCTCCAGTATCTCTACAATGTAATAGTGCCTCTATATAGGTAATAGAGTGCTCCGTGTACCCCACACACTGTAATAGTGTCCCTCCAGTATCTCTACAATGTAATAGTGCCTCTATAAGGTAATAGGGTGCTCCGTGTACCCCACACACAGTAATGGTGTCCCCTCCAGTATCTCTACAATGTAATAGTGCCTCTATATAGGTAATAGGGTGCTCCGTGTACCCCACACACAGTAATGGTGTCCCTCCAGTATCCCTACAATGTAATAGTGCCTCTATAAGGTAATAGGGTGCTCCGTGTACCCCACACACAGTAATGGTGTCCCTCCAGTATCTCTACAATGTAATAGTGCCTCTATATAGGTAATAGGGTGCTCCGTTTACCCCACACACAGTAATGGTGTCCCCTCCAGTGCCTCTACAATGTAATAGTGCCTCTATATAGGTAATAGGGTGCTCCGTGTACCCCACACACAGTAATGGTGTCCCCTCCAGTATCCCTACAATGTAATAGTGCCTCTATATAGGTAATAGGGTGCTCCGTGTACCCCATACACAGTAATGGTGTCCCTCCAGTATCTCTACAATGTAATAGTGCCTCTATATAGGTAATAGGGTGCTCTGTGTACCCCACACACAGTAATGGTGCCCCTCCAGTATCTCTACAATGTAATAGTGCCTCTATATAGGTAATAGGGTGCTCCGTTTACCCCACACACAGTAATGGTGTCCCCTCCAGTGCCTCTACAATGTAATAGTGCCTCTATATAGGTAATAGGGTGCTCCGTGTACCCCACACACAGTAATGGTGTCCCTCCAGTATCTCTACAATGTAATAGTGCCTCTATATAGGTAAAAGGGTGCTCCGTGTACCCCACACACAGTAATGGTGTCCCCTCCAGTATCTCTACAATGTAATAGTGCCTCTATATAGGTAATAGGGTGCTCCGTGTACCCCACACACAGTAATGGTGTCCCTCCAGTATCCCTACAATGTAATAGTGCCTCTATAAGGTAATAGGGTGCTCCGTGTACCCCACACACAGTAATGGTGTCCCTCCAGTATCTCTACAATGTAATAGTGCCTCTATATAGGTAATAGGGTGCTCCGTTTACCCCACACACAGTAATGGTGTCCCCTCCAGTGCCTCTACAATGTAATAGTGCCTCTATATAGGTAATAGGGTGCTCCGTGTACCCCACACACAGTAATGGTGTCCCCTCCAGTATCCCTACAATGTAATAGTGCCTCTATATAGGTAATAGGGTGCTCCGTGTACCCCATACACAGTAATGGTGTCCCTCCAGTATCTCTACAATGTAATAGTGCCTCTATATAGGTAATAGGGTGCTCTGTGTACCCCACACACAGTAAAGGTGCCCCTCCAGTATCTCTACAATGTAATAGTGCCTCTATATAGGTAATAGGGTGCACCGTTTACCCCACACACAGTAATGGTGTCCCCTCCAGTGCCTCTACAATGTAATAGTGCCTCTATATAGGTAATAGGGTGCTCCGTGTACCCCACACACAGTAATGGTGTCCCTCCAGTATCTCTACAATGTAATAGTGCCTCTATATAGGTAAAAGGGTGCTCCGTGTACCCCACACACAGTAATGGTGTCCCCTCCAGTGCCTCTACAATGTAATAGTGCCTCTATATAGGTAATAGGGTGCTCTGTGTACCCCACACACAGTAATGGTGTCCCTCCAGTGCCTCTACAATGTAATAGTGCCTCTATATAGGTAATAGGGTGCTCCGTGTACCCCACACACAGTAATGGTGTCCCCTCCAGTATCCCTATAATGTAATAGTGCCTCTATATAGGTAATAGGGTGCTCCGTGTACCCCACACACAGTAATGGTGTCCCCTCCAGTATCTCTACAATGTAATAGTGCCTCTATATAGGTAAAAGGGTGCTCTGTGTACCCCACACACAGTAATGGTGTCCCCTCCAGTATCTCTACAATGTAATAGTGCCTCGATATAGGTAATAGGGTGCTCCGTGTACCCCACACACAGTAATGGTGTCCCCTCCAGTATCCCTACAATGTAATAGTGCCTCTATATAGGTAATAGGGTGCTCCGTGTAGCCCACACACAGTAATGGTGTCCCCTCCAGTATCCCTACAATGTAATAGTGCCTCTATATAGGTAAAAGGGTGCTCCGTGTACCCCACACACAGTAATGGTGTCCCCTCCAGTGCCTCTACAATGTAATAGTGCCTCTATATAGGTAATAGGGTGCTCTGTGTACCCCACACACAGTAATGGTGTCCCTCCAGTGCCTCTACAATGTAATAGTGCCTCTATATAGGTAATAGGGTGCTCCGTGTACCCCACACACAGTAATGGTGTCCCCTCCAGTATCCCTATAATGTAATAGTGCCTCTATATAGGTAATAGGGTGCTCCGTGTACCCCACACACAGTAATGGTGTCCCCTCCAGTATCTCTACAATGTAATAGTGCCTCTATATAGGTAAAAGGGTGCTCTGTGTACCCCACACACAGTAATGGTGTCCCCTCCAGTATCTCTACAATGTAATAGTGCCTCGATATAGGTAATAGGGTGCTCCGTGTACCCCACACACAGTAATGGTGTCCCCTCCAGTATCCCTACAATGTAATAGTGCCTCTATATAGGTAATAGGGTGCTCCGTGTACCCCACACACAGTAATGGTGTCCCCTCCAGTATCCCTACAATGTAATAGTGCCTCTATATAGGTAATAGGGTGCTCCGTGTAGCCCACACACAGTAATGGTGTCCCTCCAGTGTCTCTACAATTTAATAGTGCCTCTATAAGGTAATAGGGTGCTCCGTGTACCCCACACACAGTAATGGTGTCCCTCCAGTATCTCTACAATGTAATAGTGCCTCTATATAGGTAATAGGGTGCTCCGTGTACCCCACACACAGTAATGGTGTCCCCTCCAGTATCCCTACAATGTAATAGTGCCTCTATATAGGTAATAGGGTGCTCCGTGTACCCCACACACAGTAATGGTGCCCCTCCAGTATCTACAATGTAATAGTGCCTCTATAAGGTAATAGGGTGCTCCGTGTACCCCACACACAGTAATGGTGCCCCTCCAGTGCCTCTACAATGTAATAGTGCCTCTATAAGGTAATAGGGTGCTCTGTGTACCCCACACACAGTAATGGTGTCCCTCCAGTATCTCTACAATGTAATAGTGCCTCTATATAGGTAATAGGGTGCTCTGTGTACCCCACACACAGTAATGGTGTCCCCTCCAGTATCCCTACAATGTAATAGTGCCTCTATATAGGTAATAGGGTGCTCCGTGTACCCCACACACAGTAATGGTGTCCCCTCCAGTGCCTCTACAATGTAATAGTGCCTCTATATAGGTAATAGGGTGCTCCGTGTACCCCACACACAGTAATGGTGTCCCCTCCAGTATCCCTACAATGTAATAGTGCCTCTATATAGGTAATAGGGTGCTCTGTGTACCCCACACACAGTAATGGTGTCCCCTCCAGTATCTCTACAATGTAATAGTGCCTCTATATAGGTAAAAGGGTGCTCCGTGTACCCCACACACAGTAATGGTGTCCCCTCCAGTATCTCTACAATGTAATAGTGCCTCTATATAGGTAAAAGGGTGCTCCGTGTACCCCACACACAGTAATGGTGTCCCCTCCAGTATCTCTACAATGTAATAGTGCCTCTATATAGGTAATAGGGTGCTCCGTGTACCCCACACACAGTAATGGTGTCCCCTCCAGTATCTCTACAATGTAATAGTGCCTTTATATAGGTAATAGGGTGCTCCGTGTACCCCACACACAGTAATGGTGTCCCCTCCAGTATCTCTACAATGTAATAGTGCCTCTATATAGGTAAAAGGGTGCTCCGTGTACCCCACACACAGTAATGGTGTCCCCTCCAGTATCTCTACAATGTAATAGTGCCTCTATATAGGTAATAGGGTGCTCCGTGTACCCCACACACAGTAATGGTGTCCCCTCCAGTATCTCTACAATGTAATAGTGCCTCTATATAGGTAAAAGGGTGCTCCGTGTACCCCACACACAGTAATGGTGTCCCCTCCAGTATCTCTACAATGTAATAGTGCCTCTATATAGGTAAAAGGGTGCTCCGTGTACCCCACACACAGTAATGGTGTCCCCTCCAGTATCTCTACAATGTAATAGTGCCTCTATATAGGTAATAGGGTGCTCCGTGTACCCCACACACAGTAATGGTGTCCCCTCCAGTATCTCTACAATGTAATAGTGCCTCTATATAGGTAAAAGGGTGCTCCGTGTACCCCACACACAGTAATGGTGTCCCCTCCAGTATCTCTACAATGTAATAGTGCCTCTATATAGGTAAAAGGGTGCTCCGTGTACCCCACACACAGTAATGGTGCCCCTCCAGTATCTCTACAATGTAATAGTGCCTCTATATAGGTAAAAGGGTGCTCTGTGTACCCCACACACAGTAATGGTGTCCCCTCCAGTATCTCTACAATGTAATAGTGCCTCTATATAGGTAATAGGGTGCTCTGTGTACCCCACACACAGTAATGGTGTCCCCTCCAGTATCCCTACAATGTAATAGTGCCTCTTTATAGGTAATAGGGTGCTCCGTGTACCCCACACACAGTAATGGTGTCCCCTCCAGTATCCCTACAATGTAATAGTGCCTCTATATAGGTAATAGGGTGCTCCGTGTACCCCACACACAGTAATGGTGTCCCTCCAGTATCTCTACAATGTAATAGTGCCTCTATATAGGTAATAGGGTGCTCCGTGTACCCCACACACAGTAATGGTGTCCCCTCCAGTATCTCTACAATGTAATAGTGCCTCTATATAGGTAAAAGGGTGCTCTGTGTACCCCACACACAGTAATGGTGTCCCCTCCAGTATCTCTACAATGTAATAGTGCCTCTATATAGGTAATAGGGTGCTCTGTGTACCCCACACACAGTAATGGTGTCCCCTCCAGTATCCCTACAATGTAATAGTGCCTCTATATAGGTAATAGGGTGCTCCGTGTACCCCACACACAGTAATGGTGTCCCCTCCAGTATCCCTACAATGTAATAGTGCCTCTATATAGGTAATAGGGTGCTCCGTGTACCCCACACACAGTAATGGTGTCCCTCCAGTATCTCTACAATGTAATAGTGCCTCTATATAGGTAATAGGGTGCTCCGTGTACCCCACACACAGTAATGGTGTCCCCTCCAGTATCTCTACAATGTAATAGTGCCTCTATAAGGTAATAGAGTGCTCTGTGTACCCCACACACAGTAATGGTGTCCCCTCCAGTATCTCTACAATGTAATAGTGCCTCTATATAGGTAATAGGGTGCTCTGTGTACCCCACACACAGTAATGGTGTCCCCTCCAGTATCCCTACAATGTAATAGTGCCTCTATATAGGTAATAGGGTGCTCCGTGTACCCCACACACAGTAATGGTGTCCCTCCAGTATCTCTACAATGTAATAGTGCCTCTATATAGGTAATAGGGTGCTCCGTGTACCCCACACACAGTAATGGTGTCTCCTCCAGTATCTCTACAATGTAATAGTGCCTCTATAAGGTAATAGGGTGCTCCGTGTACCCCACACACAGTAATGGTGTCCCCTCCAGTATCTCTACAATGTAATAGTTCCTCTATATAGGTAATAGGGTGCTCCGTGTACCCCACACACAGTAATGGTGTCCCCTCCAGTATCCCTACAATGTAATAGTGCCTCTATATAGGTAATAGGGTGCTCCGTGTACCCCACACACAGTAATGGTGTCCCTCCAGTATCTCTACAATGTAATAGTGCCTCTATATAGGTAATAGGGTGCTCCGTGTACCCCACACACAGTAATGGTGTCCCTCCAGTATCCCTACAATGTAATAGTGCCTCTATATAGGTAATAGGGTGCTCCGTGTACCCCACACACAGTAATGGTGTCCCCTCCAGTATCCCTACAATGTAATAGTGCCTCTATAAGGTAATAGGGTGCTCCGTGTACCCCACACACAGTAATGGTGTCCCCTCCAGTGTCTCTACAATGTAATAGTGCCTCTATATAGGTAATAGGGTGCTCCGTGTACCCCACACACAGTAATGGTGTCCCTCCAGTGCCTCTACAATGTAATAGTGCCTCTATATAGGTAATAGGGTGCTCTGTGTACCCCACACACAGTAATGGTGCCCCTCCAGTGTCTCTACAATGTAATAGTGCCTCTATATAGGTAATAGGGTGCTCCGTGTACCCCACACACAGTAATGGTGTCCCCTCCAGTGCCTCAACAATGTAATAGTGCCTCTATATAGGTAATAGGGTGCTCTGTGTACCCCACACACAGTAATGGTGTCCCTCCAGTATCTCTACAATGTAATAGTGCCTCTATATAGGTAATAGGGTGCTCCGTGTACCCCACACACAGTAATGGTGTCCCTCCAGTATCTCTACAATGTAATAGTGCCTCTATATAGGTAATAGGGTGCTCCGTGTACCCCACACACAGTAATGGTGTCCCCTCCAGTATCTCTACAATGTAATAGTGCCTCTATATAGGTAATAGGGTGCTCCGTGTACCCCACACACAGTAATGGTGTCCCCTCCAGTATCTCTACAATGTAATAGTGCCTCTATATAGGTAATAGGGTGCTCCGTGTACCCCACACACAGTAATGGTGTCCCTCCAGTATCTCTACAATGTAATAGTGCCTCTATATAGGTAATAGAGTGCTCTGTGTACCCCACACACAGTAATGGTGTCCCCTCCAGTATCTCTACAATGTAATAGTGCCTCTATATAGGTAATAGGGTGCTCTGTGTACCCCACACACAGTAATGGTGTCCCCTCCAGTATCCCTACAATGTAATAGTGCCTCTATATAGGTAATAGGGTGCTCCGTGTACCCCACACACAGTAATGGTGTCCCTCCAGTATCTCTACAATGTAATAGTGCCTCTATATAGGTAATAGGGTGCTCCGTGTACCCCACACACAGTAATGGTGTCCCCTCCAGTATCTCTACAATGTAATAGTGCCTCTATAAGGTAATAGGGTGCTCCGTGTACCCCACACACAGTAATGGTGTCCCCTCCAGTATCTCTACAATGTAATAGTTCCTCTATATAGGTAATAGGGTGCTCCGTGTACCCCACACACAGTAATGGTGTCCCCTCCAGTATCCCTACAATGTAATAGTGCCTCTATATAGGTAATAGGGTGCTCCGTGTACCCCACACACAGTAATGGTGTCCCTCCAGTATCTCTACAATGTAATAGTGCCTCTATATAGGTAATAGGGTGCTCCGTGTACCCCACACACAGTAATGGTGTCCCCTCCAGTATCTCTACAATGTAATAGTGCCTCTATAAGGTAATAGGGTGCTCCGTGTACCCCACACACAGTAATGGTGTCCCCTCCAGTATCTCTACAATGTAATAGTGCCTCTATATAGGTAATAGGGTGCTCTGTGTACCCCACACACAGTAATGGTGTCCCCTCCAGTATCTCTACAATGTAATAGTGCCTCTATATAGGTAATAGGGTGCTCCGTGTACCCCAGACACAGTAATGGTGTCCCCTCTGTGCCTCTACAATGTAATAGTGCCTCTATAAGGTAATAGGGTGCTCCGTGTACCCCACACACAGTAATGGTGTCCCCTCTGTGCCTCTACAATGTAATAGTGCCTCTATAAGGTAATAGGGTGCTCCGTGTACCCCACACACAGTAATGGTGTCCCTCCAGTATCTCTACAATGTAATAGTGCCTCTATAAGGTAATAGGGTGCTCCGTGTACCCCACACACAGTAATGGTGTCCCTCCAGTGCCTCTACAATGTAATAGTGCCTCTATAAGGTAATAGGGTGCTCCGTGTACCCCACACACAGTAATGGTGTCCCTCCAGTATCTCTACAATGTAATAGTGCCTCTATATAGGTAATAGGGTGCTCTTTGTACCCCACACACAGTAATGGTGTCCCCTCTGTGCCTCTACAATGTAATAGTGCCTCTATAAGGTAATAGGGTGCTCCGTGTACCCCACACACAGTAATGGTGTCCCCTCCAGTGTCTCTACAATGTAATAATGCCTCTATATAGGTAATAGGGTGCTCCGTTTACCCCACACACAGTAATGGTGTCCCTCCAGTATCTCTACAATGTAATAGTGCCTCTATATAGGTAATAGGGTGCTCTGTGTACCCCACACACAGTAATGGTGTCCCTCCAGTATCTCTACAATGTAATAGTGCCTCTATATAGGTAATAGGGTGCTCCGTGTACCCCACACACAGTAATGGTGTCCCCTCCAGTGTCTCTACAAAGTAATAGTGCCTCTATATAGGTAATAGGGTGCTCCGTGTACCCCACACACAGTAATGGTGTCCCCTCCAGTGCCTCTACAATGTAATAGTGCCTCTATAAGGTAATAGGGTGCTCCGTGTACCCCACACACAGTAATGGTGTCCCGCCAGTGTCTCTACAATGTAATAGTGCCTCTATAAGGTAATAGGGTGCTCCGTGTACCCCACACACAGTAATGGTGTCCCCTCCAGTGTCTCTACAATGTAATAGTGCCTCTATAAGGTAATAGGGTGCTCCGTGTACCCCACACACAGTAATGGTGTCCCTCCAGTATCTCTACAAAGTAATAGTGCCTCTATAAGGTAATAGGGTGCTCTGTGTACCCCACACACAGTAATGGTGTCCCCTCCAGTGCCTCTACAATGTAATAGTGCCTCTATAAGGTAATAGGGTGCTCCGTGTACCCCACACACAGTAATGGTGTCCCTCCAGTGTCTCTACAATGTAATAGTGCCTCTATATAGGTAATAGGGTGCTCTGTGTACCCCACACACATTAATGGTGTCCCTCCAGTGCCTCTACAATGTAATAGTGCCTCTATATAGGTAATAGGGTGCTCCGTGTACCCTACACACAGTAATGGTGTCCCTCCAGTGTCTCTACAAAGTAATAGTGCCTCTATAAGGTAATAGGGTGCTCCGTGTACCCCACACACAGTAATGGTGTCCCTCCAGTGTCTCTACAATGTAATAGTGCCTCTATATAGGTAATAGGGTGCTCTGTGTACCCCACACACATTAATGGTGTCCCTCCAGTGCCTCTACAATGTAATAGTGCCTCTATATAGGTAATAGGGTGCTCCGTGTACCCCACACACAGTAATGGTGTCCCCTCCAGTATCCCTACAATGTAATAGTGCCTCTATATAGGTAATAGGGTGCTCCGTGTACCCCACACACAGTAATGGTGTCCCTCCAGTATCTCTACAATGTAATAGTGCCTCTATGTAGGTAATAGGGTGCTCCGTGTACCCCACACACAGTAATGGTGTCCCTCCAGTATCTACAATGTAATAGTGCCTCTATATAGGTAATAGGGTGCTCCGTGTACCCCACACACAGTAATGGTGTCCACTCCAGTATCTCTACAATGTAATAGTGCCTCTATATAGGTAATAGGGTGCTCCGTGTACCCCACACACAGTAATGGTGTCCCCTCCAGTATCTCTACAATGTAATAGTGCCTCTATATAGGTAATAGGGTGCTCCGTGTACCCCACACACAGTAATGGTGTCCCTCCAGTATCTCTACAATGTAATAGTGCCTCTATGTAGGTAATAGGGTGCTCCGTGTACCCCACACACAGTAATGGTGTCCCTCCAGTATCTACAATGTAATAGTGCCTCTATATAGGTAATAGGGTGCTCCGTGTACCCCACACACAGTAATGGTGTCCACTCCAGTATCTCTACAATGTAATAGTGCCTCTATATAGGTAATAGGGTGCTCCGTGTACCCCACACACAGTAATGGTGTCCCTCCAGTGCCTCTACAATGTAATAGTGCCTCTATATAGGTAATAGGGTGCTCCGTGTACCCCACACACAGTAATGGTGTCCCTCCAGTATCTCTACAATGTAATAGTGCCTCTATATAGGTAATAGGGTGCTCCGTGTACCCCACACACAGTAATGGTGTCCCTCCAGTATCTCTACAATGTAATAGTGCCTCTATAAGGTAATAGGGTGCTCCGTGTACCCCACACACAGTAATGGTGTCCACTCCAGTATCTCTACAATGTAATAGTGCCTCTATATAGGTAATAGGGTGCTCCGTGTACCCCACACACAGTAATGGTGTCCCCTCCAGTATCTCTACAATGTAATAGTGCCTGTATATAGGTAATAGGGTGCTCCGTGTACCCCACACACAGTAATGGTGTCCCCTCCAGTATCTCTACAATGTAATAGTGCCTCTATAAGGTAATAGGGTGCTCCGTTTACCCCACACACAGTAATGGTGTCCCTCCAGTATCTCTACAATGTAATAGTGCCTCTATATAGGTAATAGGGTGCTCCGTGTACCCCACACACAGTAATGGTGTCCCCTCCAGTATCAATACAATGTAATAGTGCCTCTATATAGGTAATAGGGTGCTCCGTGTACCCCACACACAGTAATGGTGTCCCCTCCAGTGCCTCTACAATGTAATAGTGCCTCTATATAGGTAATAGGGTGCTCCGTGTACCCCACACACAGTAATGGTGTCCCTCCAGTGCCTCTACAATGTAATAGTGCCTCTATATAGGTAATAGGGTGCTCCGTGTACCCCACACACAGTAATGGTGTCCCCTCCAGTATCTCTACAATGTAATAGTGCCTCTATATAGGTAATAGGGTGCTCCGTGTACCCCACACACAGTAATGGTGTCCCTCCAGTATCTCTACAATGTAATAGTGCCTCTATATAGGTAATAGGGTGCTCCGTGTACCCCACACACAGTAATGGTGTCCCCTCCAGTATCTCTACAAAGTAATAGTGCCTCTATAAGGTAATAGGGTGCTCCGTGTACCCCACACACAGTAATGGTGTCCCTCCAGTATCTCTACAATGTAATAGTGCCTCTATATAGGTAATAGGGTGCTCTGTGTACCCCACACACAGTAATGGTGTCCCCTCCAGTATCTCTACAAAGTAATAGTGCCTCTATAAGGTAATAGGGTGCTGTGTACCCCACACACAGTAATGGTGTCCCTCCAGTATCTCTACAATGTAATAGTGCCTCTATAAGGTAATAGGGTGCTCCGTGTACCCCACACACAGTAATGGTGTCCCTCCAGTATCTCTACAATGTAATAGTGCCTCTATATAGGTAATAGGGTGCTCTGTGTACCCCACACACAGTAATGGTGTCCCTCCAGTGTCTCTACAATGTAATAGTGCCTCTATATAGGTAATAGGGTGCTCCGTGTACCCCACACACAGTAATGGTGTCCCTCCAGTATCTCTACAATGTATTAGTGCCTCTATAAGGTAATAGGGTGCTCCGTGTACCCCACACACAGTAATGGTGTCCCTCCAGTATCTCTACAATGTAATAGTGCCTCTATATAGGTAATAGGGTGCTCCGTGTACCCCACACACAGTAATGGTGTCCCTCCAGTATCTCTACAATGTAATAGTGCCTCTATATAGGTAATAGGGTGCTCTGTGTACCCCACACACAGTAATGGTGTCCCTCCAGTGTCTCTACAATGTAATAGTGCCTCTATATAGGTAATAGGGTGCTCCGTGTACCCCACACACAGTAATGGTGTCCCTCCAGTATCTCTACAATGTAATAGTGCCTCTATAAGGTAATAGGGTGCTCCGTGTACCCCACACACAGTAATGGTGTCCCTCCAGTGTCTCTACAATGTAATAGTGCCTCTATATAGGTAATAGGGTGCTCCGTGTACCCCACACACAGTAATGGTGTCCCTCCAGTATCTCTACAATGTAATAGTGCCTCTATAAGGTAACAGGGTGCTCCGTGTACCCCACACACAGTAATGGTGTCCCTCCAGTATCTCTACAATGTAATAGTGCCTCTATATAGGTAATAGGGTGCTCCGTGTACCCCACACACAGTAATGGTGTCCCTCCAGTATCTCTACAATGTAATAGTGCCTCTATAAGGTAATAGGGTGCTCCGTGTACCCCACACACAGTAATGGTGTCCCTCCAGTATTTCTACAATGTAATAGTGCCTCTATAAGGTAACAGGGTGCTCCGTGTACCCCACACACAGTAATGGTGTCCCTCCAGTGCCTCTACAATGTAATAGTGCCTCTATAAGGTAATAGGGTGCTCCGTGTACCCCACACACAGTAATGGTGCCCCTCCAGTATCTCTACAATGTAATAGTGCCTCTATATAGGTAATAGGGTGCTCCGTGTACCTCACACACAGTAATGGTGTCCCTCCAGTGCCTCTACAATGTAATAGTGCCTCTATAAGGTAATAGGGTGCTCTGTGTACCCCACACACAGTAATGGTGTCCCCTCCAGTATCTCTACAAAGTAATAGTGCCTCTATAAGGTAATAGGGTGCTCCGTGTACCCCACACACAGTAATGGTGTCCCTCCAGTGTCTCTACAATGTAATAGTGCCTCTATATAGGTAATAGGGTGCTCTGTGTACCCCACACACAGTAATGGTGTCCCTTCCAGTATCTCTACAAAGTAATAGTGCCTCTATAAGGTAATAGGGTGCTCCGTGTACCCCACACACAGTAATGGTGTCCCTCCAGTGTCTCTACAATGTAATAGTGCCTCTATATAGGTAATAGGGTGCTCCGTGTACCCCACACACAGTAATGGTGTCCCTCCAGTATCTCTACAATGTAATAGTGCCTCTATAAGGTAATAGGGTGCTCCGTGTACCCCACACACAGTAATGGTGTCCCTCCAGTATTTCTACAATGTAATAGTGCCTCTATAAGGTAACAGGGTGCTCCGTGTACCCCACACACAGTAATGGTGTCCCTCCAGTGCCTCTACAATGTAATAGTGCCTCTATATAGGTAATAGGGTGCTCCGTGTACCCCACACACAGTAATGGTGTCCCCTCCAGTATCTCTACAATGTAATAGTGCCTCTATATAGGTAATAGGGTGCTCCGTGTACCTCACACACAGTAATGGTGTCCCTCCAGTGCCTCTACAATGTAATAGTGCCTCTATAAGGTAATAGGGTGCTGTGTACCCCACACACAGTAATGGTGTCCCTCCAGTATCTCTACAAAGTAATAGTGCCTCTATAAGGTAATAGGGTGCTCCGTGTACCCCACACACAGTAATGGTGTCCCTCCAGTATCTCTACAATGTAATAGTGCCTCTATAAGGTAATAGGGTGCTCCGTGTACCCCACACACAGTAATGGTGTCCCTCCAGTATCTCTACAATGTAATAGTGCCTCTATATAGGTAATAGGGTGCTCCGTGTACCCCACACACAGTAATGGTGTCCCTCCAGTATCTCTACAATGTAATAGTGCCTCTATATAGGTAATAGGGTGCTCTGTGTACCCCACACACAGTAATGGTGTCCCTCCAGTGCCTCTACAATGTAATAGTGCCTCTATATAGGTAATAGGGTGCTCTGTGTACCCCACACACAGTAATGGTGCCCCTCCAGTGTCTCTACAATGTAATAGTGCCTCTATAAGGTAATAGGGTGCTCCGTGTACCCTACACACAGTAATGGTGTCCCTCCAGTGTCTCTACAATGTAATAGTGCCTCTATAAGGTAATAGGGTGCTCCGTGTACCCCACACACAGTAATAGTGTCCCTCCAGTGCCTCTACAATGTAATAGTGCCTCTATATAGGTAATAGGGTGCTCCGTGTACCCCACACACAGTAATGGTGTCCCTCCAGTATCTCTACAATGTAATAGTGCCTCTATAAGGTAATAGGGTGCTCCGTGTACCCCACACACAGTAATGGTGTCCCTCCAGTATCTCTACAATGTAATAGTGCCTCTATATAGGTAATAGGGTGCTCCGTGTACCCCACACACAGTAATGGTGTCCCTCCAGTGCCTCTACAATGTAATAGTGCCTCTATATAGGTAATAGGGTGCTCCGTGTACCCCACACACAGTAATGGTGCCCCTCCAGTGTCTCTACAATGTAATAGTGCCTCTATAAGGTAATAGGGTGCTCCGTGTACCCTACACACAGTAATGGTGTCCCTCCAGTGTCTCTACAATGTAATAGTGCCTCTATAAGGTAATAGGGTGCTCCGTGTACCCCACACACAGTAATAGTGTCCCTCCAGTGCCTCTACAATGTAATAGTGCCTCTATATAGGTAATAGGGTGCTCCGTGTACCCCACACACAGTAATGGTGTCCCTCCAGTATCTCTACAATGTAATAGTGCCTCTATATAGGTAATAGGGTGCTCTGTGTACCCCACACACAGTAATGGTGTCCCTCCAGTATCTCTACAATGTAATAGTGCCTCTATAAGGTAATAGGGTGCTCTGTGTACCCCACACACAGTAATGGTGTCCCTCCAGTATCTCTACAATGTAATAGTGCCTCTATATAGGTAATAGGGTGCTCTGTGTACCCCACACACAGTAATGGTGTCCCCTCTGTGCCTCTACAATGTAATAGTGCCTCTATAAGGTAATAGGGTGCTCCGTATACCCTACACACAGTAATGGTGTCCCTCCAGTATCTCTACAATGTAATAGTGCCTCTATATAGGTAATAGGGTGCTCCGTGTACCCCACACACAGTAATGGTGTCCCCTCTGTGCCTCTACAAAGTAATAGTGCCTCTATAAGGTAATAGGGTGCTCCGTATACCCTACACACAGTAATGGTGTCCCCTCCAGTATCTCTACAATGTAATAGTGCCTCTATATAGGTAATAGGGTGCTCCGTGTACCCCACACACAGTAATGGTGCCCCCTCCAGTGTCTCTACAATGTAATAGTGCCTCTATAAGGTAATAGGGTGCTCTGTGTACGCCACACACAGTAATGGTGTCCCTCAAGTGTCTCTACAAAGTAATAGTGCCTCTATATAGGTAATAGGGTGCTCCGTGTACCCCACACACAGTAATGGTGTCCCCTCCAGTATCTCTACAATGTAATAGTGCCTCTATATAGGTAATAGGGTGCTCTGTGTACCCCACACACAGTAATGGTGTCCCTCAAGTGTCTCTACAAAGTAATAGTGCCTCTATATAGGTAATAGGGTGCTCCGTGTACCCCACACACAGTAATGGTGTCCCTCCAGTATCTCTACAATGTAATAGTGCCTCTATATAGGTAATAGGGTGCTCCGTGTACCCCACACACAGTAATGGTGTCCCTCCAGTATCTCTACAATGTAATAGTGCCTCTATATAGGTAATAGGGTGCTCCGTGTACCCCACACACTGTAATAGTGTCCCTCCAGTATCTCTACAATGTAATAGTGCCTCTATAAGGTAATAGGGTGCTCCGTGTACCCCACACACAGTAATGGTGTCCCCTCCAGTATCTCTACAATGTAATAGTGCCTCTATATAGGTAATAGGGTGCTCCGTGTACCCCACACACAGTAATGGTGTCCCTCCAGTATCCCTACAATGTAATAGTGCCTCTATAAGGTAATAGGGTGCTCCGTGTACCCCACACACAGTAATGGTGTCCCTCCAGTATCTCTACAATGTAATAGTGCCTCTATATAGGTAATAGGGTGCTCCGTTTACCCCACACACAGTAATGGTGTCCCCTCCAGTGCCTCTACAATGTAATAGTGCCTCTATATAGGTAATAGGGTGCTCCGTGTACCCCACACACAGTAATGGTGTCCCCTCCAGTATCCCTACAATGTAATAGTGCCTCTATATAGGTAATAGGGTGCTCCGTGTACCCCATACACAGTAATGGTGTCCCTCCAGTATCTCTACAATGTAATAGTGCCTCTATATAGGTAATAGGGTGCTCTGTGTACCCCACACACAGTAATGGTGCCCCTCCAGTATCTCTACAATGTAATAGTGCCTCTATATAGGTAATAGGGTGCTCCGTTTACCCCACACACAGTAATGGTGTCCCCTCCAGTGCCTCTACAATGTAATAGTGCCTCTATATAGGTAATAGGGTGCTCCGTGTACCCCACACACAGTAATGGTGTCCCTCCAGTATCTCTACAATGTAATAGTGCCTCTATATAGGTAAAAGGGTGCTCCGTGTACCCCACACACAGTAATGGTGTCCCCTCCAGTGCCTCTACAATGTAATAGTGCCTCTATATAGGTAATAGGGTGCTCTGTGTACCCCACACACAGTAATGGTGTCCCTCCAGTGCCTCTACAATGTAATAGTGCCTCTATATAGGTAATAGGGTGCTCCGTGTACCCCACACACAGTAATGGTGTCCCCTCCAGTATCCCTATAATGTAATAGTGCCTCTATATAGGTAATAGGGTGCTCCGTGTACCCCACACACAGTAATGGTGTCCCCTCCAGTATCTCTACAATGTAATAGTGCCTCTATATAGGTAAAAGGGTGCTCTGTGTACCCCACACACAGTAATGGTGTCCCCTCCAGTATCTCTACAATGTAATAGTGCCTCGATATAGGTAATAGGGTGCTCCGTGTACCCCACACACAGTAATGGTGTCCCCTCCAGTATCCCTACAATGTAATAGTGCCTCTATATAGGTAATAGGGTGCTCCGTGTACCCCACACACAGTAATGGTGTCCCCTCCAGTATCCCTACAATGTAATAGTGCCTCTATATAGGTAATAGGGTGCTCCGTGTACCCCACACACAGTAATGGTGTCCCTCCAGTATCTCTACAATGTAATAGTGCCTCTATATAGGTAAAAGGGTGCTCCGTGTACCCCACACACAGTAATGGTGTCCCTCCAGTGCCTCTACAATGTAATAGTGCCTCTATATAGGTAATAGGGTGCTCCGTGTACCCCACACACAGTAATGGTGTCCCCTCCAGTATCCCTACAATGTAATAGTGCCTCTATATAGGTAATAGGGTGCTCCGTGTACCCCACACACAGTAATGGTGTCCCTCCAGTATCTCTACAATGTAATAGTGCCTCTATATAGGTAAAAGGGTGCTCCGTGTACCCCACACACAGTAATGGTGTCCCTCCAGTGCCTCTACAATGTAATAGTGCCTCTATATAGGTAATAGGGTGCTCCGTGTACCCCACACACAGTAATGGTGTCCCCTCCAGTATCCCTACAATGTAATAGTGCCTCTATATAGGTAATAGGGTGCTCCGTGTACCCCACACACAGTAATGGTGTCCCTCCAGTGCCTCTACAATGTAATAGTGCCTCTATATAGGTAATAGGGTGCTCTGTGCACCCCACACACAGTAATGGTGTCCCTCCAGTGCCTCTACAATGTAATAGTGCCTCTATATAGGTAATAGGGTGCTCCGTGTACCCCACACACAGTAATGGTGTCCCCTCCAGTATCCCTATAATGTAATAGTGCCTCTATATAGGTAATAGGGTGCTCCGTGTACCCCACACACAGTAATGGTGTCCCCTCCAGTATCTCTACAATGTAATAGTGCCTCTATATAGGTAAAAGGGTGCTCTGTGTACCCCACACACAGTAATGGTGTCCCCTCCAGTATCTCTACAATGTAATAGTGCCTCGATATAGGTAATAGGGTGCTCCGTGTACCCCACACACAGTAATGGTGTCCCCTCCAGTATCCCTACAATGTAATAGTGCCTCTATATAGGTAATAGGGTGCTCCGTGTACCCCACACACAGTAATGGTGTCCCCTCCAGTATCCCTACAATGTAATAGTGCCTCTATATAGGTAATAGGGTGCTCCGTGTAGCCCACACACAGTAATGGTGTCCCTCCAGTGTCTCTACAATGTAATAGTGCCTCTATAAGGTAATAGGGTGCTCCGTGTACCCCACACACAGTAATGGTGCCCCTCCAGTATCTCTACAATGTAATAGTGCCTCTATATAGGTAATAGGGTGCTCCGTGTACCCCACACACAGTAATGGTGTCCCCTCCAGTATCTCTACAATGTAATAGTGCCTCTATATAGGTAATAGGGTGCTCTGTGTACCCCACACACAGTAATGGTGTCCCTCCAGTGTCTTTACAATGTAATAGTGCCTCTATATAGGTAATAGGGTGCTCTGTGTACCCCACACACAGTAATGGTGTCCCCTCCAGTATCTCTACAATGTAATAGTGCCTCTATATAGGTAATAGGGTGCTCTGTGTACCCCACACACAGTAATGGTGTCCCCTCCAGTGCCTCTACAATGTAATAGTGCCTCTATATAGGTAATAGGGTGCTCCGTGTACCCCACACACAGTAATGGTGTCCCCTCCAGTATCTCTACAATGTAATAGTGCCTCTATATAGGTAATAGGGTGCTCCGTGTACCCCACACACAGTAATGGTGTCCCCTCCAGTATCTCTACAATGTAATAGTGCCTCTATAAGGTAATAGGGTGCTCTGTGTACCCCATACACAGTAATGGTGTCCCTCCAGTATCTCTACAATGTAATAGTGCCTCTATATAGGTAATAGGGTGCTCCGTGTATCCCACACACAGTAATGGTGTCCCTCCAGTATCTCTACAATGTAATAGTGCCTCTATATAGGTAATAGGGTGCTCCGTGTACCCCACACACAGTAATGGTGTCCCTCCAGTGCCTCTACAATGTAATAGTGCCTCTATATAGGTAATAGGGTGCTCCGTGTACCCCACACACAGTAATGGTGTCCCCTCCAGTATCTCTACAATGTAATAGTGCCTCTATATAGGTAATAGGGTGCTCCGTGTACCCCACACACAGTAATGGTGTCCCTCCAGTGCCTCTACAATGTAATAGTGCCTCTATATAGGTAATAGGGTGCTCCGTTTACCCCACACACAGTAATGGTGTCCCTCCAGTATCTCTACAATGTAATAGTGCCTCTATATAGGTAATAGGGTGCTCCGTTTACCCCACACACAGTAATGGTGTCCCCTCCAGTGCCTCTACAATGTAATAGTGCCTCTATATAGGTAATAGGGTGCTCCGTGTACCCCACACACAGTAATGGTGTCCCCTCCAGTATCCCTACAATGTAATAGTGCCTCTATATAGGTAATAGGGTGCTCCGTGTACCCCACACACAGTAATGGTGTCCACTCCAGTATCTCTACAATGTAATAGTGCCTCTATATAGGTAATAGGGTGCTCCGTGTACCCCACACACAGTAATGGTGTCCCCTCCAGTATCTCTACAATGTAATAGTGCCTCTATATAGGTAATAGGGTGCTCCGTGTACCCCACACACAGTAATGGTGTCCCTCCAGTATCTCTACAATGTAATAGTGCCTCTATATAGGTAATAGGGTGCTCCGTTTACCCCACACACAGTAATGGTGTCCCCTCCAGTATCCCTACAATGTAATAGTGCCTCTATAAGGTAATAGGGTGCTCCGTTTACCCCACACACAGTAATGGTGTCCCCTCCAGTATCCCTACAATGTAATTGTGCCTCTATAAGGTAATAGGGTGCTCCGTTTACCCCACACACAGTAATGGTGTCCCCTCCAGTATCTCTACAATGTAATAGTGCCTCTATATAGGTAATAGGGTGCTCCGTGTACCCCACACACAGTAATGGTGTCCCCTCCAGTATCTCTACAATGTAATAGTGCCTCTATATAGGTAATAGGGTGCTCTGTGTACCCCACACACAGTAATGGTGTCCCTCCAGTATCTCTACAATGTAATAGTGCCTCTATAAGGTAATAGGGTGCTCTGTGTACCCTACACACAGTAATGGTGTCCCTCCAGGATCTCTACAATGTAATAGTGCCTCTATAAGGTAATAGGGTGCTCCGCTTACCCCACACACAGTAATGGTGTCCCTCCAGTATCTCTACAATGTAATAGTGCCTCTATATAGGTAATAGGGTGCTCTGTGTACCCCACACACAGTAATGGTGTCCCCTCCAGTGTCTCTACAATGTAATAGTGCCTCTATATAGGTAATAGGGTGCTCCGCTTACCCCACACACAGTAATGGTGTCCCCTCCAGTGCCTCTACAATGTAATAGTGCCTCTATATAGGTAATAGGGTGCTCCGTATACCCCACACACAGTAATGGTGTCCCCTCCAGTATCTCTACAATGTAATAGTGCCTCTATAAGGTAATAGGGTGCTCTGTGTACCCCCCACACAGTAATAGTGTCCCTCCAGTGTCTCTACAATGTAATAGTGCCTCTATAAGGTAATAGGGTGCTCTGTGTACCCCACACACAGTAATGGTGTCCCTCCAGTATCTCTACAATGTAATAGTGCCTCTATAAGGTAATAGGGTGCTCCGTGTACCCCACACACAGTAATGGTGTCCCCTCCAGTATCTCTACAATGTAATAGTGCCTCTATATAGGTAATAGGGTGCTCTGTGTACCCTACACACAGTAATGGTGTCCCTCCAGTATCTCTACAATGTAATAGTGCCTCTATATAGGTAATAGGGTGCTCCGTGTACCCCACACACAGTAATGGTGTCCCCTCCAGTGTCTCTACAAAGTAATAGTGCCTCTATAAGGTAATAGGGTGCTCCGTTTACCCCACACACAGTAATGGTGTCCCTCCAGTATCTCTACAATGTAATAGTGCCTCTATATAGGTAATAGGGTGCTCCGTGTACCCCACACACAGTAATGGTGCCCCTCCAGTGTCTCTACAATGTAATAGTGCCTCTATATAGGTAATAGGGTGCTCTGTGTACCCCACACACAGTAATGGTGTCCCTCCAGTATCTCTACAATGTAATAGTGCCTCTATATAGGTAATAGGGTGCTCCGTGTACCCCACACACAGTAATGGTGTCCCCTCCAGTATCTCTACAATGTAATAGTGCCTCTATATAGGTAATAGGGTGCTCCGTGTACCCCACACACAGTAATGGTGTCCCCTCCAGTGTCTCTACAATGTAATAGTGCCTCTATAAGGTAATAGGGTGCTCTGTGTACCCCACACACAGTAATGGTGTCCCCTCCAGTGCCTCTACAATGTAATAGTGCCTCTATAAGGTAATAGGGTGCTCCGTGTACCCCACACACAGTAATGGTGTCCCTCCAGTATCTCTACAATGTAATAGTGCCTCTATATAGGTAATAGGGTGCTCCGTGTACCCCACACACAGTAATGGTGTCCCTCCAGTATCTCTACAATGTAATAGTGCCTCTATAAGGTAATAGGGTGCTCTGTGTACCCTACACACAGTAATGGTGTCCCTCCAGGATCTCTACAATGTAATAGTGCCTCTATAAGGTAATAGGGTGCTCCGCTTACCCCACACACAGTAATGGTGTCCCTCCAGTATCTCTACAATGTAATAGTGCCTCTATATAGGTAATAGGGTGCTCTGTGTACCCCACACACAGTAATGGTGTCCCCTCCAGTGTCTCTACAATGTAATAGTGCCTCTATATAGGTAATAGGGTGCTCCGCTTACCCCACACACAGTAATGGTGTCCCCTCCAGTGCCTCTACAATGTAATAGTGCCTCTATATAGGTAATAGGGTGCTCCGTGTACCCCACACACAGTAATGGTGTCCCCTCCAGTGCCTCTACAATGTAATAGTGCCTCTATATAGGTAATAGGGTGCTCTGTGTACCCCACACACAGTAATGGTGTCCCCTCCAGTATCTCTACAATGTAATAGTGCCTCTATAAGGTAATAGGGTGCTCCGTGTACCCCACACACAGTAATGGTGTCCCTCCAGTATCTCTACAATGTAATAGTGCCTCTATAAGGTAATAGGGTGCTCTGTGTACCCCACACACAGTAATGGTGTCCCTCCAGTATCTCTACAATGTAATAGTAGCCAGTCAAACCTCCCAATTGCTACACCCAGAAACCCCTCTAACCTTATTAATATTCCCTGCATGCCTTCTGTCTCTTTGAATTGTGCCCTTTGGAATTCTCGCTCTGTGTGTAATAAACTCTCCTTCATTCATGACTTCTTCCTTTCTAATTCTCTTAATCTCCTGGCTCTTACTGAAACCTGGATCCAGCAGTCAGACACCACCGCTGCTGCTGCTCTTTCATATGGTGCACTACACTTTTCTCATACCCCAAGATCGGACAACAGAGCAGGTGGAGGCGTTGGTCTGCTCCTTTCACCAAAATGTACTTTCCAAGTTATCCCCCAAGTACCCTCACTTGTCTTCCCTTCCTTTGAGGTCCATGTGGTCAGACTCTACGTCCCCTTCTCCATGCGAGTGGTGGTGGTGTATCGTCCTCCCGGCCCCTCTCATCAGTTCCTGGATCACTTTGCCACCTGGCTTCCACACTTTCTTTCCTGTGACACCCCCACCCTTATCATGGGTGATTTCAACATCCCTATTGCCTCTCCCCTCTCCCCATCTGCTTCTCACCTTTTGGCTCTAACCTCCTCTTTCGGCCTCTCGCAGCATACTAACTCGCCAACACATGAAGATGGAAACTCCCTTGACTTGGTCTTCTCCCGGCTTTGCTCAGTGGATGATTTCACAAACTCCCCTCTCCCACTCTCTGACCACCACCTTCTTTCATTCTCTATCAAGAACTGCCATCCCGCTCAGGTCACCCCCACTTTCCACACTTATAGAAACATACAGGCCATTAACACCCAGGAACTTATGAAGAACTTGCAGTCCTCATTGGCCCCAATCTCCTCCATCTCATGTCCTGATTCTGCTCTGAAGCATTACAATGAAACCCTGCAAAGTGCCCTGGATGAAGCTGCTCCTCCTATACATAAAACAACTCGGCACAGACGGCAACAACCGTGGCACACGCTGCAAACACGTTTCCTGCAGCGGTGCTCCAGGTGCGCAGAACGTCTGTGGAGAAAATCTAATCTACCCGAAGATTTCATCCATTATAAGTTCATGCTAAAGACATACAATTCTGCCCTTCACCTCTCCAAACAAACCTACTTCAACACCCTCATCACCTCCCTGTCCAATAACCCTAAACGTCTCTTTGACACGTTCCAGTCCCTACTCAACCCAAGAGCGCAGGCCCCAACCACGGATCTCCGTGCTGACAATCTGGCCAATTACTTCAAAGAAAAAATTGACCATATTCGACAGGAAATCATCTCCCAATCTCTTCATACCATGCACTGTCCTCCCTCCCCCACTGCATCTAGTTCACTCTCTGACTTTGAACCAGTTACAGAAGAAGAAGTAAGCAGGCTCCTTGCATCTTCTCGCCCGACCACTTGCACCAGTGACCCCATTCCGTCACATTTCCTCCAGTCCCTTTCCCCGGCTGTCACCTCTCACCTAACAAAAATATTCAACCTTTCCCTCACTTCCGGTATTTTTCCCTCCTCATTTAAGCATGCCATCATACATCCATTACTTAAAAAACCATCCCTCGACCAAAACTGTGCCGCTAATTATAGACCTGTCTCTAATCTTCCCTTCATCTCTAAACTCCTCGAACGCCTGGTCCACTCCCGTCTTACCCGCTATCTCTCAGATAACTCTCTTCTCGACCCTCTTCAATCTGGTTTCCGCTCTTTACACTCTACTGAAACTGCCCTCACTAAAGTCTCTAATGACCTACTAACAGCTAAATCTAATGGTCACTACTCCATGCTAATTCTCTTGGATCTCTCTGCAGCATTTGATACTGTGGATCATCAGCTCCTCCTCACTATGCTCCGCTCCATCGGCCTCAAGGACACCGTTCTCTCCTGGTTCTCCTCCTATCTCTCTGACCGATCCTTCACTGTATGTTTCGCTGGTTCCTCCTCCTCTCACCTTCCCCTTACTGTTGGGGTTCCTCAAGGATCAGTCCTAGGCCCCCTCCTCTTCTCTTTGTATACTGCCCCTATTGGACAAACAATCAGTAGATTTGGCTTCCAGTACCATCTCTATGCTGACGACACCCAACTATACACTTCTTCTCCTGATCTCACGCCTGCCTTATTAGAAAACACCAGTGATTGTCTTACCGCTGTCTCTAGCATCATGTCCTCCCTCTATCTGAAACTAAACCTGTCAAAAACTGAACTCCTCGTGTTTTCTCCCTCTACTAACCTACCTTTGCCTGACATTGCCATCTCCGTTTGCGGTTCCACCATTACTCCAAAGCAACATGCCCGCTGCCTTGGGGTCATCCTTGATTCTGACCTTTCATTCACCCCCCACATCCGATCACTGGCTCGCTCTTCTTACCTGCATCTCAAAAACATTTCTAGAATTCGCCCTTTTCTTACTTTCGACTCTGCAAAAACTCTTACTGTTTCACTTATTCATTCTCGTCTGGACTATTGTAACTCTCTACTAATCGGCCTCCCTCTTACCAAACTCTCCCCGCTCCAATCTGTCCTGAATGCTGCTGCCAGGATCATATTTCTCACCAACCGTTGCACCGATGCCTCTACCTTGTGCCAGTCATTACACTGGTTACCCATCCACTCAAGAATCCAGTACAAAACTACTACCCTCATCCACAAAGCACTCCATGGCTCAGCACCACCCTACATCTCCTCTCTGGTCTCAGTCTACCACCCTACCCGTGCCCTCCGCTCCGCTGATGACCTCAGGTTAGCATCCTCAATAATCAGAACCTCCCACTCCCGTCTCCAAGACTTTACACGTGCTGCGCCGATTCTTTGGAATGCACTACCTAGGATAATACGATTAATCCCCAATCCCCACAGTTTTAAGCGTGCCCTAAAAACTCATTTGTTCAGACTGGCCTACCGCCTCAATGCATTAACCTAACGATCCCTGTGTGGCCTATATTAAAAAAAAAAAAAAAAAAATTAATTAACTGGTTCATGCAGCTTTACATGAACACCCAAGCCTTACACTATGGCTGGTCCGAATAACTATAGCAATTGTTACCATCCACCTCTCGTGTCTCCCCTTTTCCTCATAGTTTGTAAGCTTACGAGCAGGGCCCTCACTCCTCTTGATATCTGTTTTGAACTGTATTTCTGTTATGCTGTAATGTCTATTGTATGTACAAGTCCCCTCTATAATTTGTAAAGCGCTGCGGAATATGTTGGCGCTATATAAATAAAAATTATTATTATTATTATTATTATAGTGCCTCTATATAGGTAATAGGGTGCTCCGTGTACCCCACACACAGTAATGGTGTCCCCTCCAGTGCCTCTACAATGTAATAGTGCCTCTATATAGGTAATAGGGTGCTCCGTGTACCCCACACACAGTAATGGTGTCCCTCCAGTATCTCTACAATGTAATAGTGCCTCTATATAGGAAATAGGGTGCTCTGTGTACCCCACACATAGTAATGGTGTCCCTCCAGTATCTCTACAATGTAATAGTGCCTCTATATAGGTAATAGGGTGCTCTGTGTACCCCACACACAGTAATGGTGTCCCTCCAGTATCTCTACAATGTAATAGTGCCTCTATATAGGTAATAGGGTGCTCTGTGTACCCCACACACAGTAATGGTGTCCCTCCAGTATCTCTACAATGTAATAGTGCCTCTATATAGGTAATAGGGTGCTCCGTTTACCCCACACACAGTAATGGTGTCCCCTCCAGTGCCTCTACAATGTAATAGTGCCTCTATATAGGTAATAGGGTGCTCCGTGTACCCCACACACAGTAATGGTGTCCCTCCAGTATCTCTACAATGTAATAGTGCCTCTATATAGGAAATAGGGTGCTCTGTGTACCCCACACATAGTAATGGTGTCCCTCCAGTATCTCTACAATGTAATAGTGCCTCTATATAGGTAATAGGGTGCTCTGTGTACCCCACACACAGTAATGGTGTCCCTCCAGTATCTCTACAATGTAATAGTGCCTCTATATAGGTAATAGGGTGCTCCGTGTACCCCACACACAGTAATGGTGTCCCTCCAGTATCTCTACAATGTAATAGTGCCTCTATATAGGTAATAGGGTGCTCCGTTTACCCCACACACAGTAATGGTGTCCCCTCCAGTGCCTCTACAATGTAATAGTGCCTCTATATAGGTAATAGGGTGCTCCGTGTACCCCACACACAGTAATGGTGTCCCTCCAGTATCTCTACAATGTAATAGTGCCTCTATATAGGTAATAGGGTGCTCCGTGTACCCCACACACAGTAATGATGCCCCTCCAGTATCTCTACAATGTAATAGTGCCTCTATATAGGTAATAGGGTGCTCCGTTTACCCCACACACAGTAATGGTGTCCCCTCCAGTATCCCTACAATGTAATAGTGCCTCTATATAGGTGATAGGGTGCTCCGTGTACCCCACACACAGTAATGGTGTCCCCTCAAGTATCTCTACAATGTAATAGTGCCTCTATATAGGTAATAGGGTGCTCCGTGTACCCCACACACAGTAATGGTGTCCCTCCAGTATCTCTACAATGTAATAGTGCCTCTATATAGGTAATAGGGTGCTCCGTGTACTCCACACACAGTAATGGTGTCCCCTCCAGTATCTCTACAATGTAATAGTGCCTCTATATAGGTAATAGGGTGCTCCGTGTACCCCACACACAGTAATGGTGTCCCTCCAGTATCTCTACAATGTAATAGTGCCTCTATATAGGTAAAAGGGTGCTCTGTGTACCCCACACACAGTAATGGTGTCCCTCCAGTATCTCTACAATGTAATAGTGCCTCTATATAGGTAATAGGGTGCTCCGTGTACCCCACACACAGTAATGGTGTCCCTCAAGTGTCTCTACAAAGTAATAGTGCCTCTATATAGGTAATAGGGTGCTCCGTGTACCCCACACACAGTAATGGTGTCCCTCCAGTATCTCTACAATGTAATAGTGCCTCTATAAGGTAATAGGGTGCTCTGTGTACCCTACACACAGTAATGGTGTCCCTCCAGTATCTCTACAATGTAATAGTGCCTCTATATAGGTAATAGGGTGCTCCGTGTACCCCACACACAGTAATGGTGTCCCTCCAGTATCTCTACAATGTAATAGTGCCTCTATATAGGTAATAGGGTGCTCCGTGTACCCCACACACAGTAATGGTGTCCCCTCCAGTATCTCTACAATGTAATAGTGCCTCTATAAGGTAATAGGGTGCTCTGTGTACCCCACACACAGTAATGGTGTCCCCTCCAGTATCTCTACAATGTAATAGTGCCTCTATAAGGTAATAGGGTGCTCTGTGTACCCCACACACAGTAATGGTGTCCCCTCCAGTGCCTCTACAATGTAATAGTGCCTCTATATAGGTAATAGGGTGCTCTGTGTACCCCACACACAGTAATGGTGTCCCCTCCAGTATCTCTACAATGTAATAGTGCCTCTATATAGGTAATAGGTTGCTCTGTGTACCCCACACACAGTAATGGTGCCCCTCCAGTATCTCTACAATGTAATAGTGCCTCTATAAGGTAATAGGGTGCTCTGTGTACCCCACACACAGTAATGGTGTCCCTCCAGTATCTCTACAATGTAATAGTGCCTCTATATAGGTAATAGGGTGCTCCGTGTACTCCACACACAGTAATGGTGTCCCCTCCAGTATCTCTACAATGTAATAGTGCCTCTATATAGGTAATAGGGTGCTCCGTGTACTCCACACACAGTAATGGTGTCCCCTCCAGTATCTCTACAATGTAATAGTGCCTCTATATAGGTAATAGGGTGCTCCGTGTACCCCACACACAGTAATGGTGTCCCCTCCAGTATCTCTACAATGTAATAGTGCCTCTATATAGGTAATAGGGTGCTCTGTGTACCCCACACACAGTAATGGTGTCCCTCCAGTGCCTCTACAATGTAATAGTGCCTCTATATAGGTAATAGGGTGCTCTGTGTACCCCACACACAGTAATGGTGCCCCTCCAGTATCTCTACAATGTAATAGTGCCTCTATATAGGTAATAGGGTGCTCCGTGTACCCCACACACAGTAATGGTGTCCCCTCCAGTATCTCTACAATGTAATAGTGCCTCTATAAGGTAATAGGGTGCTCCGTGTACCCCACACACAGTAATGGTGTCCCTCCAGTATCTCTACAATGTAATAGTGCCTCTATATAGGTAATAGGGTGCTCTGTGTACCCCACACACAGTAATGGTGTCCCCTCCAGTGCCTCTACAATGTAATAGTGCCTCTATATAGGTAATAGGGTGCTCCGTGTACCCCACACACAGTAATGGTGTCCCCTCCAGTATCTCTACAAAGTAATAGTGCCTCTATATAGGTAATAGGGTGCTCCGTGTACCCCACACACAGTAATAGTGCCCCTCCAGTGTCTCTACAATGTAATAGTGCCTCTATATAGGTAATAGGGTGCTCCGTGTACCCCACACACAGTAATGGTGTCCCCTCCAGTATCTCTACAATGTAATAGTGCCTCTATAAGGTAATAGGGTGCTCCGTGTACCCCACACACAGTAATGGTGTCCCCTCCAGTATCTCTACAATGTAATAGTGCCTCTATATAGGTAATAGGGTGCTCCGTGTACCCCACACACAGTAATGGTGTCCCCTCCAGTATCTCTACAATGTAATAGTGCCTCTATAAGGTAATAGGGTGCTCCGTGTACCCCACACACAGTAATGGTGTCCCTCCAGTATCTCTACAATGTAATAGTGCCTCTATATAGGTAATAGGGTGCTCCGTGTACCCCACACACAGTAATGGTGTCCCTCCAGTATCTCTACAATGTAATAGTGCCTCTATATAGGTAATAGGGTGCTCTGTGTACCCCACACACAGTAATGGTGTCCCTCCAGTATCTCTACAATGTAATAGTGCCTCTATATAGGTAATAGGGTGCTCCGTGTACCCCACACACAGTAATGGTGTCCCCTCCAGTATCTCTACAATGTAATAGTGCCTCTATATAGGTAATAGGGTGCTCCGTGTACCCCACACACAGTAATGGTGTCCCTCCAGTATCTCTACAATGTAATAATGCCTCTATATAGGTAATAGGGTGCTCCGTGTACCCCACACACAGTAATGGTGTCCCTCCAGTATCTCTACAATGTAATAGTGCCTCTATATAGGTAATAGGGTGCTCCGTGTACCCCACACACAGTAATGGTGTCCCCTCCAGTATCTCTACAATGTAATAGTGCCTCTATATAGGTAATAGGGTGCTCCGTGTACCCCACACACAGTAATGGTGTCCCCTCCAGTATCTCTACAATGTAATAGTGCCTCTATAAGGTAATAGGGTGCTCCGTGTACCCTACACACAGTAATGGTGTCCCTCCAGTGTCTCTACAATGTAATAGTGCCTCTATATAGGTAATAGGGTGCTCCGTGTACCCCACACACAGTAATGGTGTCCCCTCCAGTATCTCTACAATGTAATAGTGCCTCTATAAGGTAATAGGGTGCTCCGTGTACCCCACACACAGTAATGGTGTCCCTCCAGTGTCTCTACAATGTAATAGTGCCTCTATATAGGTAATAGGGTGCTCTGTGTACCCCACACACAGTAATGGTGTCCCCTCCAGTGCCTCTACAATGTAATAGTGCCTCTATATAGGTAATAGGGTGCTCCGTGTACCCCACACACAGTAATGGTGTCCCTCCAGTGTCTCTACAATGTAATAGTGCCTCTATAAGATAATAGGGTGCTCCGTGTACCCCACACACAGTAATGGTGTCCCTCCAGTGTCTCTACAATGTAATAGTGCCTCTATAAGATAATAGGGTGCTCCGTGTACCCCACACACAGTAATGGTGTCCCTCCAGTGTCTCTACAATGTAATAGTGCCTCTATATAGGTAATAGGGTGCTCTGTGTACCCCACACACAGTAATGGTGTCCCCTCCAGTGCCTCTACAATGTAATAGTGCCTCTATATAGGTAATAGGGTGCTCCGTGTACCCCACACACAGTAATGGTGTCCCCTCCAGTGTCTCTACAATGTAATAGTGCCTCTATAAGGTAATAGGGTGCTCCGTGTACCCCACACACAGTAATGGTGTCCCCTCCAGTATCTCTACAAAGTAATAGTGCCTCTATATAGGTAATAGGGTGCTCTGTGTACCCCACACACAGTAATGGTGTCCCCTCCAGTGCCTCTACAATGTAATAGTGCCTCTAAATAGGTAATAGGGTGCTCTGTGTACCCCACACACAGTAATGGTGTCCCCTCCAGTATCTCTACAATGTAATAGTCCCTCTATAAGGTAATAGGGTGCTCTGTGTACCCCACACACAGTAATGGTGTCCCTCCTGTGCCTCTACAATGTAATAGTGCCTCTATATAGGTAATAGGGTGCTCCGTGTACCCCACACACAGTAATGGTGTCCCCTCCAGTATCCCTACAATGTAATAGTGCCTCTATATAGGTAATAGGGTGCTCCGTGTACCCCACACACAGTAATGGTGTCCCTCCAGTATCTCTACAATGTAATAGTGCCTCTATATAGGTAATAGGGTGCTCCGTGTACCCCACACACAGTAATGGTGTCCCTCCAGTATCTCTACAATGTAATAGTGCCTCTATATAGGTAATAGGGTGCTCCGTGTACCCCACACACAGTAATGGTGTCCCCTGCAGTATCCCTACAATGTAATAGTGCCTCTATATAGGTAATAGGGTGCTCCGTGTACCCCACACACAGTAATGGTGCCCCTCCAGTGTCTCTACAATGTAATAGTGCCTCTATATAGGTAATAGGGTGCTCCGTGTACCCCACACACAGTAATGGTGTCCCCTCCAGTGTCTCTACAATGTAATAGTGCCTCTATATAGGTAATAGGGTGCTCCGTGTACCCCACACACAGTAATGGTGTCCCTCCAGTATCTCTACAATGTAATAGTGCCTCTATATAGGTAATAGGGTGCTCCGTGTACCCCACACACAGTAATGGTGTCCCCTCCAGTATCTCTACAATGTAATAGTGCCTCTATATAGGTAATAGGGTGCTCTGTGTACCCCACACACAGTAATGGTGTCCCTCCAGTATCTCTACAATGTAATAGTGCCTCTATATAGGTAATAGGGTGGTCCGTGTACCCCACACACAGTAATGGTGTCCCCTCCAGTATCTCTACAATGTAATAGTGCCTCTATATAGGTAAAAGGGTGCTCTGTGTACCCCACACACAGTAATGGTGTCCCCTCCAGTATCTCTACAATGTAATAGTGCCTCTATATAGGTAAAAGGGTGCTCTGTGTACCCCACACACAGTAATGGTGTCCCCTCCAGTATCTCTACAATGTAATAGTGCCTCTATATAGGTAATAGGGTGCTCCGTGTACCCCACACACAGTAATGGTGTCCCACCAGTATCTCTACAATGTAATAGTGCCTCTATATAGGTAATAGGGTGCTCTGTGTACCCTACACACAGTAATGGTGTCCCTCCAGTATCTCTACAATGTAATAGTGCCTCTATATAGGTAATAGGGTGCTCTGTGTACCCTACACACAGTAATGGTGTCCCACCAGTATCTCTACAATGTAATAGTGCCTCTATATAGGTAATAGGGTGCTCTGTGTACCCTACACACAGTAATGGTGTCCCTCCAGTATCTCTACAATGTAATAGTGCCTCTATATAGGTAATAGGGTGCTCTGTGTACCCCACACACAGTAATGGTGTCCCCTCCAGTATCTCTACAATGTAATAGTGCCTCTATATAGGTAAAAGGGTGCTCTGTGTACCCCACACACAGTAATGGTGTCCCCTCCAGTATCTCTACAATGTAATAGTGCCTCTATATAGGTAATAGGGTGCTCCGTGTACCCCACACACAGTAATGGTGTCCCACCAGTATCTCTACAATGTAATAGTGCCTCTATATAGGTAATAGGGTGCTCTGTGTACCCTACACACAGTAATGGTGTCCCTCCAGTATCTCTACAATGTAATAGTGCCTCTATATAGGTAATAGGGTGCTCCGTGTACCCCACACACAGTAATGGTGTCCCCTCCAGTATCCCTACAATGTAATAGTGCCTCTATATAGGTAATAGGGTGCTCCGTGTACCCCACACACAGTAATGGTGTCCCCTCCAGTATCTCTACAAAGTAATAGTGCCTCTATACAGGTAATAGGGTGCTCTGTGTACCCCACACACAGTAATGGTGTCCCCTCCAGTGCCTCTACAATGTAATAGTGCCTCTATATAGGTAATAGGGTGCTCCGTGTACCCCACACACAGTAATGGTGTCCCCTCCAGTATCTCTACAATGTAATAGTGCCTCTATATAGGTAATAGGGTGCTCCGTGTACCCCACACACAGTAATGGTGTCCCTCCAGTATCTCTACAATGTAATAGTGCCTCTATATAGGTAATAGGGTGCTCCGTGCACCCCACACACAGTAATGGTGTCCCTCCAGTATCTCTACAATGTAATAGTGCCTCTATAAGGTAATAGGGTGCCCCGTGTACCCCACACACAGTAATGGTGTCCCCTCCAGTATCTCTACAATGTAATAGTGCCTCTATATAGGTAATAGGGTGCTCCGTGTACCCCACACACAGTAATGGTGTCCCTCCAGTATCTCTACAATGTAATAGTGCCTCTATATAGGTAATAGGGTGCTCCGTGTACCCTACACACAGTAATGGTGTCCCTCCAGTATCTCTACAATGTAATAGTGCCTCTATAAGGTAATAGGGTGCTCCGTGTACCCCACACACAGTAATGGTGTCCTCTCCAGTATCTCTACAATGTAATATTGCCTCTATATAGGTAATAGGGTGCTTCGTGTACCCCACACACAGTAATGGTGTCCCCTCTGTGCCTCTACAATGTAATAGTGCCTCTATAAGGTAATAGGGTGCTCCGTGTACCCCACACACAGTAATGGTGTCCCTCCAGTGCCTCTACAATGTAATAGTGCCTCTATATAGGTAATAGGGTGCTCTGTGTACCCCACACACAGTAATGGTGTCCCTCAAGTATCTCTACAATGTAATAGTGCCTCTATAAGGTAATAGGGTGCTCTGTGTACCCCACACACAGTAATGGTGTCCCCTCCAGTATCCCTACAATGTAATAGTGCCTCTATATAGGTAATAGGGTGCTCCGTGTACCCCACACACAGTAATGGTGTCCCTCCAGTATCTCTACAATGTAATAGTGCCTCTATATAGGTTATAGGGTGCTCCGTGTACCCCACACACAGTAATGGTGTCCCCTCCAGTATCCCTACAATGTAATAGTGCCTCTATATAGGTAATAGGCTGTTCTGTGTACCCCACACACAGTAATGGTGTCCCTCCAGTATCTCTACAAAGTAATAGTGCCTCTATATAGGTAATAGGGTGCTCCGTGTACCCCCCACACAGTAATGGTGTCCCCTCCAGTGTCTCTACAATGTAATAGTGCCTCTATATAGGTAATAGGGTGCTCCGTGTACCCCACACACAGTAATGGTGTCCCCTCCAGTGCCTCTACAATGTAATAGTGCCTCTATATAGGTAATAGGGTGCTCCGTGTACCCCACACACAGTAATGGTGTCCCCTCCAGTATCTCTACAATGTAATAGTGCCTCTATATAGGTAATAGGGTGCTCCGTGTACCCCCCACACAGTAATAGTGTCCCTCCAGTGTCTCTACAATGTAATAGTGCCTCTATAAGGTAATAGGGTGCTCCGTGTACCCCACACACAGTAATGGTGTCCCCTCCAGTGTCTCTACAAAGTAATAGTGCCTCTATAAGGTAATAGGGTGCTCCGTGTACCCCACACACAGTAATGGTGTCCCCTCCAGTGTCTCTACAAAGTAATAGTGCCTCTATAAGGTAATAGGGTGCTCTGTGTACCCCACACACAGTAATGGTGTCCCCTCCAGTATCTCTACAATGTAATAGTGCCTCTATAAGGTAATAGGGTGCTCCGTGTACCCACACACAGTAATGGTGTCCCTCCAGTATCTCTACAATGTAATAGTGCCTCTATAAGGTAATAGGGTGCTCCGTGTACCCCACACACAGTAATGGTGTCCCTCCAGTATCTCTACAATGTAATAGTGCCTCTATATAGGTAATAGGGTGCTCCGTGTACCCCACACACAGTAATGGTGTCCCTCCAGTGCCTCTACAATGTAATAGTGCCTCTATATAGGTAATAGGGTGCTCCGTGTACCCCACACACAGTAGTGGTGTCCCTCCAGTGTCTCTACAATGTAATAGTGCCTCTATAAGGTAATAGGGTGCTCCGTGTACCCCACACACAGTAATGGTGTCCCTCCAGTGTCTCTACAATGTAATAGTGCCTCTATAAGGTAATAGGGTGCTCCGTGTACCCCACACACAGTAATGGTGTCCCCTCTGTGCCTCTACAATGTAATAGTGCCTCTATATAGGTAATAGGGTGCTCTGTGTACCCCACACACAGTAATGGTGTCCCCTCTGTGCCTCTACAATGTAATAGTGCCTCTATAAGGTAATAGGGTGCTCTGTGTACCCCACACACAGTAATGGTGTCCCTCCAGTGTCTCTACAATGTAATAGTGCCTCTATAAGGTAATAGGGTGCTCCGTATACCCCACACACAGTAATGGTGTCCCCTCTGTGCCTCTACAATGTAATAGTGCCTCTATATAGGTAATAGGGTGTTCTGTGTACCCCACACACAGTAATGGTGTCCCTCTGTACCTCTACAAAGTAATAGTGCCTCTATAAGGTAATAGGGTGCTCCGTGTACCCCACACACAGTAATGGTGTCCCTCCAGTGCCTCTACAATGTAATAGTGCCTCTATAAGGTAATAGGGTGCGCCGTGTACCCCACACACAGTAATGGGGTCCCTCCAGTGCCTCTACAATGTAATAGTGCCTCTATAAGGTAATAGGGTGCTCCGTGTACCCCACACACAGTAATGGTGCCCCTCTGTGCCTCTACAAAGTAATAGTGCCTCTATAAGGTAATAGGGAGCTCTGTGTACCTCCCACACAGTAATGGTGTCCCTCCAGTATCTCTACAATGTAATAGTGCCTCTATATAGGTAATAGGGTGCTCCGTGTACCCCACACACAGTTATGGTGCCCCTCCAGTGTCTCTACAATGTAATAGTGCCTCTATAAGGTAATAGGGTGCTCCGTGTACCCCACACAGTAATGGTGTCCCTCCAGTATCTCTACAATGTAATAGTGCCTCTATATAGGTAATAGGGTGCTCTGTGTACCCCACACACAGTAATGGTGTCCCTCCAGTATCTCTACAATGTAATAGTGCCTCTATAAGGTAATAGGGTGCTCCGTGTACCCCACACACAGTAATGGTGTCCCTCCAGTGTCTCTACAATGTAATAGTGCCTCTATAAGGTATTAGGGTGCTCTGTGTACCCCACACACAGTAATGGTGCCCCTCCAGTGTCTCTACAATGTAATAGTGCCTCTATAAGGTAATAGGGTGCTCTGTGTACCCCACACACAGTAATGGTGTCCCTCCAGTGTCTCTACAATGTAATAGTGCCTCTATAAGGTATTAGGGTGCTCTGTGTACCCCACACACAGTAATGGTGCCCCTCCAGTGTCTCTACAATGTAATAGTGCCTCTATAAGGTAATAGGGTGCTCTGTGTACCCCACACACAGTAATGGTGTCCCTCCAGTGTCTCTACAATGTAATAGTGCCTCTATAAGGTATTAGGGTGCTCTGTGTACCCCACACACAGTAATGGTGCCCCTCCAGTGCCTCTACAAAGTAATAGTGCCTCTATAAGGTAATAGGGTGCTCTGTGTACCCCACACACAGTAATGGTGTCCCTCCAGTGTCTCTACAATGTAATAGTGCCTCTATAAGGTATTAGGGTGCTCTGTGTACCCCACACACAGTAATGGTGCCCCTCCAGTGTCTCTACAATGTAATAGTGCCTCTATAAGGTATTAGGGTGCTCCGTGTACCCCACACACAGTAATGGTGCCCCTCCAGTGTCTCTACAATGTAATAGTGCCTCTATAAGGTATTAGGGTGCTCTGTGTACCCCACACACAGTAATGGTGCCCCTCCAGTGCCTCTACAAAGTAATAGTGCCTCTATAAGGTAATAGGGTGCTCTGTGTACCCCACACACAGTAATGGTGTCCCTCCAGTGTCTCTACAATGTAATAGTGCCTCTATAAGGTAATAGGGTGCTCTGTGTACCCCACACACAGTAATGGTGTCCCTCCAGTATCTCTACAAAGTAATAGTGCCTCTATAAGGTATTAGGGTGCTCCGTGTACCCCACACACAGTAATGGTGTCCCTCCAGTGTCTCTACAATGTAATAGTGCCTCTATAAGGTATTAGGGTGCTCCGTGTACCCCACACACAGTAATGGTGTCCCTCCATTATCTCTACAATGTATATAGTGCTTCTATATAGGTAATAGGGTGCTCCGTGTACCCTACACACAGTAATGGTGTCCCTCCATTATCTCTACAAAGTAATAGTGCCTCTATAAGGTAATAGGGTGCTCCGTGTACCCCACACACAGTAATGGTGTCCCTCCAGTGTCTCTACAAAGTAATAGTGCCTCTATAAGATAATAGGGTGCTCCGTGTACCCCACACACAGTAATGGTGTCCTTCCAGTGTCTCTACAAAGTAATAGTGCCTCTATAAGATAATACGGTGCTTCGTGTACCCCACACACAGTAATGGTGTCCCTCCAGTGTCTCTACAAAGTAATAGTGCCTTTATAAGGTAATAGGGTGCTACGTGTACCCTACACACAGTAATGGTGTCCCCTCTGTGCCTCTACAATGTAATAGTGCCTCTATAAGATAATAGGGTGCTCCGTGTACCCCACACACAGTAATGGTGTCCCCTCTGTGCCTCTACAATGTAATAGTGCCTCTATAAGGTAATAGGGTGCTCCGTGTACCCCACACACAGTAATGGTGTCCCTCCAGTGTCTCTACAATGTAATAGTGCCTCTATAAGGTGATAGGGTGCTCTGTGTACCCCACACACAGTAATAGTGTCCCTCCAGTGCCTCTACAATGTAATAGTGCCTCTATAAGGTGATAGGGTGCTCCGTGTACCCCACACACAGTAATGGTGTCCCTCCAGTATCTCTACAAAGTATATAGTGCCTCTATAAGGTAATAGGGTGCTCTGTGTACCCCACACACAGTAATGGTGTCCCCTCCAGTATCTCTACAATGTAATTGTGCCTCTATAAGGTAATAGGGTGCTCCGTGTACCCCACACACAGTAATGGTGTCCCTCCAGTGTCTCTACAAAGTAATAGTGCCTCTATATAGGTAATAGGGTGCTCCGTGTACCCCACACACAGTAATGGTGTCCCCTCCAGTATCTCTACAATGTAATAGTGCCTCTATAAGGTAATAGGGTGCTCCTTGTACCCCACACACAGTAATGGTGTCCCCTCTAGTATCTCTACAATGTAATAGTGCCTCTATAAGGTAATAGGGTGCTCTGTGTACCCCACACACAGTAATGGTGACCCTCCAGTATCTCTACAAAGTATATAGTGCCTCTATAAGGTAATAGGGTGCTCTGTGTACCCCACACACAGTAATGGTGTCCCTCCAGTGTCTCTACAATGTAATAGTGCCTCTATAAGGTAATAGGGTGCTCTGTGTACCCCACGCACAGTAATGGTGTCCCCTCCAGTGCCTCTACAAAGTAATAGTGCCTCTATAAGATAATAGGGTGCTCCGTGTACCCCACACACAGTAATGGTGTCCCTCCAGTGTCTCTACAATGTAATAGTGCCTCTATAAGGTAATAGGGTGCTCCGTGTACCCTACACACAGTAATGGTGTCCCTCCAGTGTCTCTACAAAGTAATAGTGCCTCTATAAGGTAATAGGGTGCTCCGTGTACCCCACGCACAGTAATGGTGTCCCTCCAGTGCCTCTACAAAGTAATAGTGCCTCTATAAGGTAATAGGGTGCTCCGTATACCCCACACACAGTAATGGTGTCCCTTCTGTGCCTCTACAAAGTAATAGTGCCTCTATAAGGTAATAGGGTGCTCCGTGTACCCCAAACACAGTATTGGTGTCCCTCCAGTGCCTCTACAAAGTAATAGTGCCCCTTATGTACCCACACACAGTAGCAGTGCCTCCTCTTTGCCTCTTCAGGGTAATAGTGTTATCTATATATACCCAGGTACAGTAGTAGTGCCTTCTCTGTGCCTCTACAATGTAATAGTGCCTGCTGTGTACCCATGCATAATATAAGTGCCTCCTCTGTGCCTCCCATCAGTAATAGTAACCACACACAGTAGTAGTGCCTCTTCTTTACTTCTATATGGTGACAATGCCACCTGTGTATGCGCACACAGTAGTAGTGCCTGCTCTGTGCTTCTGTAGAGAAGAAGACCGGGCTGTGGGTGCTGACAAGGCATCGGGTCTGGAACTGCTGAGTCCAGGCCTACTGTTGCCGGGGGGGGGAAGGAGATAGAGAACGGAGCAGACCCTTGACCTGTGTAGAGGGGGCGTCGTGAGCCAGGGAAGTATAAGAGGGTTTGCGCGGGAAAAAAGAGGGCTTCCCGCCAGAGAGAGGAGTTAGTGAGGACCGGCGCTGGGCCGTGGGTAGAGAGAGGCTGCACAGCAGTGATTACGGCCGGACTCTCAGACCTCGTCAGGCGTGCGGAGGGACGTACGCCGAGAGGAGGATCGCAGTGAGTTACTCTCTGCTGTGCCACAGCATAATGGACTAGGGGCTCAGTGGATCGGACCGGTGACCACCCGCTGCCACCAGAAGAGAGACTGACTTGTAAGGCGGGAAAGCCGGAAGAACTCAGCACCGGCCTCAGCTGACAGCCCGCCATCCAAACCACGAAGAGAGAAGGACATCCCAGTTACACTAAGTGCCATTGACATTTATAAACTTCCATATTGAGTTATTTTCCCCCCTTGCACCCCTCAGCTTTCATCTTGTGTATTCCCTAATACTCCCTGCGAGGAGGTTATCCCTGTACCTATTAAATAGGTAATTGTGTTCCCGTTACCCTTTGCTCCGTGTCACTGCATCCTAGTACCTGTGTTAGGCTGGTTTCACATTTGCGTTTTTTGCCGCTGTGTTTTAACGCATATAAACGCCTACCTTTTTTTTTTCCTATATTTAACATTAAAAACCCATGCGTTTATTTTGTATGCGTTTGGCCGCGTTTGACGACGCATGCGTCTTTTCGATCCTTGCGTTTTGGTGCGGAAATGCAACATGTAGTAATTTCTTGAGGCTTTTTTTGCCGCAAAAAAACGCATGCGTTCAATTGCGTCAAAAAAACGTATTGCTGTCTATGTAAACGCATGCGTTTTTAAGCACATACGTTTGGTTGCGTTTTTGAACGCATGCGTTTCAATAGAGAAAAACAAGTCTAGACACTGATAAGCCACCCCCCACCATCAAGGTGATAAAGGGATCCAAAATCTAACCCTAACCCTAGCCCTAACCCTAACCCTAGCCCTACCCCTAGCCATAACCCTAACCCTAGCCCTAACCCTAACCCTAGCCCTAACCCTAGCCCTAGCCCTAACCTCAACCCTAACCCCAACCCTAACCCTAACCCTAGCCCCAACCCTAACCCTAGCCCTAACCCTAACCCTAGCCCTAACCCTAGCCATAACCCTAACCCTACCCCTAACCCTAAGCGCAAACGCAGGAAAAAAACACAGGAAAAAACGTATGTAAACGCGTACAAACGTGGCGTTTTTTTAACCGCATGCGGCAACGCATGCATCTAAAAAATGCAGCGTTTGTACGCGTTTACATGCATTTTTTTCACCACCTACGCTGCGTTTTTAAATGCAAATGTGAAACTAGCCTTACACTCCTACTAATAGTGCACCCTCTGTGGCTCTACAAAATAATAATGCCCCATGTTTGCCCACGCACATAGTGTCTCCTCCGAGCTTCTACACAGTAATAGTAATGCCTATGTGGAGCCAATACCAGTGCCCTCTCCCATGCCTCCACATGCTAACAATGCCTAATCTGCGCCTCCACATGACAAGAGTGCCTCATTCGAGTCTCCATGTAGTAATTATGCTGTTCGTACCATCACACAATAATATTAATGGCCTTTGTGCCCCCCCTACAATATTGTCCCAATACTAATATTCCCCATTTGTGCCACCATACAAATAAGCAGTATTTGTGACCCCATATTGGCCTCAGACAAGTAGCCCTATTTGTGCCCCCTACACAGTATTGTCCCAATTTGTGACCCCCATAGTAAAGTTAAACTCACTTCATCTCGCATCCGCTGCTCGAATTTTTATCCTTTTCCTCCCTCTATTTCCCACAATATAGTGACAGCATTGGGCACCTTGATACCCTACTAATGGCGCGAATTTTTAGTACATCACAAGCTTAATGAAGCCTGTGGTTTACCAGAAATGCAGAGAAAAAAACGAACGGCGCTCTGCTTCTCCATGGTTTGTGACTGTATCCGTGTCCTACACAGATACAATCCTCTTCGGGAAACTCCCATAAGTTTTGGGAAAGTTGCAGGTTTGCTCTATCCTCACATGTCAGGCTCCAGACACAGCCGCAAACTCAGGAACAAGTTATAGCTGTAAATGTATTTGCCATTCCAATAATGTAGCCTCAATCACTGCACCCAGCAACAGAAACAGCGGATTATGGAGTATTGCTGCCGTGCGGCCACATTCCCCTGGTAACTGGGCACAACATATACCCAATATATCCTATCAGATCTTCTTTATATAAGGGGGTGAACTCACAATGTGAAAACTCATACGTTTATCACTGCTGGAGGCAAGTGCTAAAGAAAAGTAAATATTTTTCCAGTGCCTAATCCTCCTAAATGCAAACTTTTATTGTCAGCGTTAAACGGAGTTATTTCTGCCGCTTTGTTTTTATAGATGAGCAAATAGCAACTTAAGAGATGAATCTAACAATGCGGAAAGCGAACAGGAAACCTGAAAAAGACAAATCCAACAGACCGAAGCAGTAGACATATACGTCTACAGAAAACAAGTGCCATGACTGACTGCTATACACAAGAGAAAAGATATTATACTACTGCTCCCTGTGTACAAATATATAACTACTATAATACTGCACAAGAATATAACTACTATCATACTGCCCCTATGTACAAGAATATAACTACTATAATACTGCTCCTATGTACAAGAATATAACCACTATAATACTGCCCCTATGTACAAGAATATAACTACTATAATACTGCCCCTATGTACAAGAATATAACCACTATAATACTGCCCCTATGTACAAGAATATAACTACTATAATACTGCTCCTATGTACAAGAATATAACCACTATAATACTGCCCCTATGTACAAGAATATAACTACTATAATACTGCTCCTATGTACAAGAATATAACCACTATAATACTGCTCCTATGTGCAAGAATATAACTACTATAATACTGCCCCTATGTACAAGAATATAACTACTATAATACTGCTCCTATGTACAAGAATATAACTGCTATAATACTGCCCCTATGTACAAGAATATAACTACTATAATACTGCCCCTATGTAAAAGAATATAACTACTATAATACTGCTCCTATGTACAAGAATATAACTGCTATAATACTGCCCCTATGTACAAGAGTATAACTACTATAATACTGCTCCTATGTACAAGAATATAACTACTATAATACTGCCCCTATGTACAAGAATATAACTACTATAATACTGCCCCTATGTACAAGAATATAACTACTATAATACTGCCCCTTATGTACAAGAATATAACTGCTATAATGCTGCTTCTATGTGCAAGAATATAACTACTATAATACTGCCCCTATGTACAAGAGTTTAACTACTATAACACTGCTCCTATGTACAAGAATATAACTACTATAATACTGCTCCTATGTACAAGAATATAACTACTATAATACTGCCCCTATGTACAAGAATATAACTACTATAATACTGCCCCTATATACAAGAATATAACTAGTATAATACTGCCCCTATGAACAAGAATATAACTACAATAATATTGCCCCTATGTACAAGAATATAACTACTATAATACTGCCCTTATGTACAGAATATAACTGCAATAATACTGTTCCTATGCACAAGAATATAAGTACTCTAATACTGTTCCTGTGTACAAGAATATAACTACTATAATACTGCCCCTATATACAAGAATATAACTACTATAATACTGCCCCTATGTACAAGAATATAACTACTATAATACTGCCCCTATATACAAGAATATAACTAGTATAATACTACCCCTATGTACAAGAATATAACTACAATAATGCTGCCCCTATGTACAAGAATATAACTAGTATAATACTGCCCCTATATACAAGAATATAACTAGTATAATACTGCCCCTATGTACAAGAATATAGCTACTACAATACTGCCCCCTATGTACAAGAATATAACTACTATAACACTGCTCCTATGTACAAGAATATAACTACTATAATACTGCCCCTATGTACAAGAATATAACTACTATAATACTGCCCCTTATGTACAAGAATATAACTACTATAATACTGCTCCTATGTACAAGAATATAACTACTATAATACTGCCCCTTATGTACAAGAATATAACTGCTATAATGCTGCTTCTATGTACAAGAATATAACTACTATAATACTGCCCCTATGTACAAGAGTATAACTACTATAACACTGCTCCTATGTACAAGAATATAACTACTATAATACTGCTCCTATGTACAAGAATATAACTACTATAATACTGCCCCTATGTACAAGAATATAACTACTATAATACTGCCCCTATATACAAGAATATAACTAGTATAATACTGCCCCTATGAACAAGAATATAACTACAATAATATTTCCCCTATGTACAAGAATATAACTACTATAATACTGCCCTTATGTACAGAATATAACTGCAATAATACTGTTCCTATGTACAAGAATATAAGTACTCTAATACTGTTCCTATGTACAAGAATATAACTAGTATAATACTACCCCTATGTACAAGAATATAACTACAATAATGCTGCCCCTATGTACAAGAATATAACTAGTATAATACTGCCCCTATGTACAAGAATATAGCTACTATAATACTGCTCCTATGTACAAGAATATAACTACTATAATACTGCCCCTATGTACAAGAATATAACTACTATAATACTGCCCCCTATGTACAAGAATATAACTACTATAACACTGCTCCTATGTACAAGAATATAACTACTATAATACTGCCCCTATGTACAAGAATATAACTACTATAATACTGCTCCTATATACAAGAATATAACTACTATAATACTGCCCCTATGTACAAGAATATAACTACTATAACACTGCTCCTATGTACAAGAATATAACTACTATAATACTGCTCCTATGTACAAGAATCTAACTACTATAATACTGCCCCTATGTACAAGAATATAACTACTATAATACTGCCCCTATATACAAGAATATAACTACTATAATACTGCCCCTATGTACAAGAATATAACTACTATAACACTGCTCCTATGTACAAGAATATAACTACTATAATACTGCCCCTATGTACAAGAATATAACTACTATAATACTCCTCCTATATACAAGAATATAACTACTATAATACTGCCCCTTATGTACAAGAATATAACTGCTATAATGCTGCTTCTATGTACAAGAATATAACTACTATAATACTGCCCCCTATGTACAAGAATATAACTACTATAACACTGCTCCTATGTACAAGAATATAACTACTATAATACTGCCCCTATGTACAAGAATATAACTACTATAATACTGCTCCTATATACAAGAATATAACTACTATAATACTGCCCCTATGTACAAGAATATAACTACTATAATACTGCTCCTATGTACAAGAATCTAACTACTATAATACTGCCCCTATGTACAAGAATATAACTACCATAATACTGCCCCTATATACAAGAATATAACTACTATAATACTGCCCCTTATGTACAAGAATATAACTGCTATAATGCTGCTTCTATGTACAAGAATATAACTACTATAATACTGCCCCTATGTACAAGAATATAACTACTATAACACTGCTCCTATGTACAAGAATATAACTACTATAATACTGCTCCTATGTACAAGAATATAACTACTATAATACTGCCCCTATATACAAGAATATAACTACTATAATACTGCCCCTTATGTACAAGAATATAACTGCTATAATGCTGCTTCTATGTACAAGAATATAACTACTATAATACTGCCCCTATGTACAAGAATATAACTACTATAATACTGCTCCTATGTACAAGAATATAACTACTATAATACTGCCCCTATGTACAAGAATATAACTACTATAATACTGCCCCTATATACAAGAATATAACTAGTATAATACTGCCCCTATGAACAAGAATATAACTACAATAATATTGCCCCTATGTACAAGAATATAACTACTATAATACTGCCCTTATGTACAGAATATAACTGCAATAATACTGTTCCTATGTACAAGAATATAAGTACTCTAATACTGTTCCTATGTACAAGAATATAACTACTATAATACTGCCCCTATATACAAGAATATAACTACTATAATACTGCCCCTATGTACAAGAATATAACTACTATAATACTGCCCCTATATACAAGAATATAACTAGTATAATACTACCCCTATGTACAAGAATATAACTACAATAATGCTGCCCCTATGTACAAGAATATAACTAGTATAATACTGCCCCTATATACAAGAATATAACTAGTATAATACTGCTTCTATGTACAAGAATATAACTAGTATAATACTGCTCCCTATGTACAAGAATATAGCTACTATAATACTGCTCCTATATACAAGAATATAACTAGTATAATACTACCCCTATGTACAAGAATATAACTACAATAATGCTGCCCCTATGTACAAGAATATAACTACTATAATACTGCCCCTATATACAAGAATATAACTAGTATAATACTACCCCTATGTACAAGAATATAACTACAATAATGCTGCCCCTATGTACAAGAATATAACTACTATAATACTGCTCCTATATACAAGAATATAACTAGTATAATACTACCCCTATGTACAAGAATATAACTACAATAATGCTGCCCCTATGTACAAGAATATAACTACTATAATACTGCCCCTATATACAAGAATATAACTAGTATAATACTACCCCTATGTACAAGAATATAACTACAATAATGCTGCCCCTATGTACAAGAATATAACTAGTATAATACTGCCCCTATGTACAAGAATATAGCTACTATAATACTGCTCCTATGTACAAGAATATAACTACTATAATACTGCCCCTATGTACAAGAATATAACTACTATAATACTGCCCCCTATGTACAAGAATATAACTACTATAACACTGCTCCTATGTACAAGAATATAACTACTATAATACTGCCCCTATGTACAAGAATATAACTACTATAATACTGCTCCTATATACAAGAATATAACTACTATAATACTGCCCCTATGTACAAGAATATAACTACTATAATACTGCTCCTATATACAAGAATATAACTACTATAATACTGCTCCTATGTACAAGAATATAACTACTATAATACTGCTCCTATGTACAAGAATATAACTACTATAATACTGCCCCTATGTACAAGAATATAACTACTATAATACTGCTCCTATATACAAGAATATAACTACTATAATACTGCCCCTTATGTACAAGAATATAACTGCTATAATGCTGCTTCTATGTACAAGAATATAACTACTATAATACTGCCCCCTATGTACAAGAATATAACTACTATAACACTGCTCCTATGTACAAGAATATAACTACTATAATACTGCTCCTATGTACAAGAATCTAACTACTATAATACTGCCCCTATGTACAAGAATATAACTACTATAATACTGCCCCTTATGTACAAGAATATAACTGCTATAATGCTGCTTCTATGTACAAGAATATAACTACTATAATACTGCCCCTATGTACAAGAATATAACTACTATAACACTGCTCCTATGTACAAGAATATAACTACTATAATACTGCTCCTATGTACAAGAATATAACTACTATAATACTGCCCCTATGTACAAGAATATAACTACTATAATACTGCTCCTATGTACAAGAATATAACTACTATAATACTGCCCCTATGTACAAGAATATACAGTGGGGCAAAAAAGTATTTAGTCAGTCAGCAATAGTGCAAGTTCCACCACTTAAAAAGATGAGAAGCGTCTGTAATTTACATCATAGGTAGACCTCAACTATGGGAGACAAACTGAGAAAAAAAAATCCAGAAAATCACATTGTCTGTTTTTTTATCATTTTTTTGCATATTATGGTGGAAAATAAGTATTTGGTCAGAAACAAACAATCAAGATTTCTGGCTCTCACAGACATGTAACTTCTTCTTTAAGAGTCTCCTCTTTCCTCCACTCATTACCTGCAGTAATGGCACCTGTTTAAACTTGTTATCAGTATAAAAAGACACCTGTGCACACCCTTAAACAGTCTGACTCCAAACTCCACTATGGTGAAGACCAAAGAGCTGTCAAAGGACACCAGAAACAAAAATGTAGCCCTGCACCAAGCTGGGAAGACTGAATCTGCAATAGCCAACCAGCTTGGAGTGAAGAAATCAACAGTGGGAGCAATAATTAGAAAATGGAAGACATACAAGACCACTGATAATCTCCCTCGATCTGGGGCTCCACGCAAAATCCCACCCCGTGGGGTCAGAATGATCACAAGAACGGTGAGCAAAAATCCCAGAACCACGCGGGGGGACCTAGTGAATGAACTGCAGAGAGCTGGGACCAATGTAACAAGGCCTACCATAAGTAACACACTACGCCACCATGGACTCAGATCCTGCAGTGCCAGACGTGTCCCACTGCTTAAGCCAGTACATGTCCGGGCCCGTCTGAAGTTTGCTAGAGAGCATTTGGATGATCCAGAGGAGTTTTGGGAGAATGTCCTATGGTCTGATGAAACCAAACTGGAACTGTTTGGTAGAAACACAACTTGTCGTGTTTGGAGGAAAAAGAATACTGAGTTGCATCCATCAAACACCATACCTACTGTAAAGCATGGTGGTGGAAACATCATGCTTTGGGGCTGTTTCTCTGCAAAGGGGCCAGGACGACTGATCCGGGTACATGAAAGAATGAATGGAGCCATGTATCGTGAGATTTTGAGTGCAAACCTCCTTCCATCAGCAAGGGCATTGAAGATGAAACGTGGCTGGGTCTTTCAACATGACAATGATCCAAAGCACACCGCCAGGGCAACGAAGGAGTGGCTTCGTAAGAAGCATTTCAAGGTCCTGGAGTGGCCTAGCCAGTCTCCAGGTCTCAACCCTATAGAAAACCTTTGGAGGGAGTTGAAAGTCCGTGTTGCCAAGCGAAAAGCCAAAAACATCACTGCTCTAGAAGAGATCTGCATGGAGGAATGGGCCAACATACCAACAACAGTGTGTGGCAACCTTGTGAAGACTTACAGAAAACGTTTGACCTCTGTCATTGCCAACAAAGGATATATTACAAAGTATTGAGATGAAATTTTGTTTCTGACCAAATACTTATTTTCCACCATAATATGCAAATAAAATGTTAAAAAAACAGACAATGTGATTTTCTGGTCTCCGTCTAACCATTAGCGGACCAGGTGTTGGGCAAAGCTGAAAATTAGACTCATCAGAGAAGATTACCTTACTCCAGTCTTCTGTGGTTCAATCCTTATGGTCTTTGGCAAAGTTCAGCCTGGCTCTCCTTTGCTTCTCATGGATGAAAGGCTTTTTCCTAGCTTTACATGACTTGAGTCCTGCGTCTAGGAGCCTGCTACGAACTGTTCTTAAGATTAAGATGACGGTCATCCCGATCAGTGAAGTCGTTTTCGCCCTCTGTAACATTAGATATTTTTTACTATTGATGCTACATAGGCAGCATCAATATTAAAAACTTGGTCACACAGGGTTAATAGCGGCGGTAACGGAGTGAGTTACCCGCGGCATAACGGGGTCCGTTACCGCTGGCATTAACCCTGTGTGAGCGGTGACTGGAGGGGAGTATGGAGCGGGCGCCGGGTACTGACTGCAGGGGAGTAGGGAGGGACTAATCGGACTGTGGCCGTCGCTGATTGGTCACGGCAGCCATGACAGGCAGCTGGCGAGACCAATCAGCGACTTGCATTTCCATGATAGACAGAGGCCGTGACCAATGAATATCTGTGACAGAAAGACAGACGTGACCCTTAGACAATTATATAGTAGACAGTTCTCCCGAAATACCCTAAGCTGGTCTTCCTACCCCCAAAATTTATCAGGAAGTACCACTAATGATTCGGGAGAGACCAATTGCAGGTCAGAAAGTACAGAATTAATAATTACAGATGGCACTCAAGAGCTTTGGGAGCACCCACAGTCCTAAAAAACTATACCTGCAGCTGGGACTGTGAAGATTATAGATTTCGGTGCTCCCTGGACAGATCCTGGACCACCTGGGTCAGATTCTCCACCTGATCACAGAGTGTATGAACTGGATCCATTGGTGGGGTGAAAAAAAAAATTATATGGAGATTTTAATGTGACAAGCCGTGAGGCAGAGTAGTCAAACGTTTCGTTGTCAGATACCAATATAGCACGTCGTAAACTAAAGGGGAAAGAAAAAGGCATAGTCAGGTCACGGTCCAAGGTCAGAATACCAGGAAGATAGTGGATCAGATCAAAGGTGCTAGGCAAATGGATGGTCAGAATGAGGTCCAAGATCTGGCATAGAAAAACAAACAGAGCACCGGAATACAAGGTAACATGCACCATTGAGGAAATGCTACGACTGGCAGTGATCTGGGACTGACAGATTAGCTAAGTAATTACTTATAACAGGGAGCACCTGAAGGAAGCACAGCACTTCCCAGTCTCAGAATAGACGGCTGAGCAATCTACCAAAATACTGACAGCTCAGCACGCCCCTGCACTAGATTTTATTGATTGAGCTGACGCTCACTGCATCCAAGACATACTGAGTGCGGGAATTGTGACAGTCAGTAGGCCAAGCCAAGAGACATGAGGCAGAAGACCAAGCCAAGTGAGAAGGCATGAGGCAGCAGGTCAAGCCAAGCCATGAGGTAACAGGCCAAGACAAACCATGAGGAAAGAAGCAACAGGCTGAGCCAAGTGAGAAGGCATGAGGCAGCAGGCCAAGCCAAGCCATGAAGTAACAGGCCAAGACAAACCATGAGGAAAGAGGCAACAGGCTGAGCCAAGTGAGAAGGCATAAGGCAGTAGGCCAAGCCAAGCCATGAGGTAACAGGCCAAGACAAACCATGAGGAAAGAGGCAACAGGCTGAGCCAAGTGAGAAGGCATAAGGCAGTAGGCCAAGCCAAGCCATGAGGTAACAGGCCAAGACAAACCATGAGGAAAGAGGCAACAGGCTGAGCCAAGTTACAAGGCATGAGGCAGCAGGCCAAGCCAAGCCATGAGGTAACAGGCCAAGACAAACCATGAGGAAAGAGGCAACAGGCTGAGCCAAGTGAGAAGGCATGAGGAGGCAGCCCAAGCAAAGCCATGAAGTAACAGGCCAAGACAAACCATGAGGAAAGAGGCAACAGGCTGAGCCAAGTGAGAAGGCATAAGGCAGTAGGCCAAGCCAAGCCATGAGGTAACAGGCCAAGACAAACCATGAGGAAAGAGGCAACAGGCTGAGCCAAGTGACAAGGCATGAGGCAGCAGGCCAAGCCAAGCCATGAGGTAACAGGCCAAGACAAACCATGAGGAAAAAGGCAACAGGCTGAGCCAAGTGACAAGGCATGAGGCAGCAGGCCAAGCCAAAAATGAGGCATGAGGCAGCAGGCCAAGCCAAAAATGAGGCATGAGGCAGCAGGCCAAGCCAAAAATGAGGCATGAGGCAGCAGGCCGAGCAAAGTGACAAGGCGTCAAGCAGCAAGCCAAACCATGAGGTGTGAGGCAGTAGACCGAGCCAAGCTTAGAATTTAACAGAAGCCTCCACTGATATGAATAATTAATTGTCCCTTTCATTAATGATGAGTCCTCGTTAATATCTTAACAGCTGATTGTGAATGCTCTTTGATAGAAGGATCAATGGTTAAAAAAAATGTGTTGACTTCAACGTGAATGTAAAAGAGAGAAACAGGAAGAAAATACCCGAGTCGCAGATCTGAGATGGACTATTCTACACGGTGGACACTCAGAGGACTCACAAGACCAAACATTTCTCAAGAAACTTTATCCCAAGTTCTGCCGTAAGATTAAAGGAGAGGGTGATCATGTTTCCTTCGTGACTCCAGGATAACTGGAGACATAGGCAGTGCCATCCCTCATCTGGTTACCTATGGAGATATACTGGGAAACAGGCCATCAGAGAAACCCTTCTAGGGGTCATCAGGTCTACAAAACCCATCTGTCGTACAGTACTATGGAATTCAGCAGCTAAAAAAAAGCCCATTTTGCCTTGAAGGATCCTGTAATGCAATGCATTACTATCACTAGGAATTGATTACAATGGGATGCATGTAATGCTTCATTTCACCTGAAGGGGTGCTGCAGGAATATGGCACTTGGGCAGCTCCAATAATAGTGGTGAGCTACTTCCATTCTAGTTACTTAATACACATGGAAATAGTGGTGGAAAAAGATGCAGCAGTAAAATTAAAGCATTGCAACAAGAATGCAGCTCTGGGGTATAATACTGGATGTAACTCAGGATCGGTAATGTAATGTATGTACACAGTGACTGCACCAGCAGAATAGTGAGTGCAGCTCTGGAGTATAATACAGGATGTAACTCAGGATAAATAATGTAATGTATGTACACAGTGACTGCTCCAGCAGAATAGTGAGTGCAGCTCTGGAGTATAATACAGGATGTAACTCAGGATCAGTAATGTAATGTATGTACACAGTGACCGCACCAGCAGAATATTGAGTGCAGCTCTGGAGTATAATACAGAATGTAACTCAGGATTAGTAATGTAATTATGTACACAGTGGCTGCACCAGCAGAATAGTGAGTGCAGCTCTGGGGTATAATACAGGATGTAACTCAGTATCAGTAATGTAATGTATGTACACAGTGTCTGCACCAGCAGAATAGTGAGTGCAGCTCTGGAGTATAATACAGGATGTAACTCAGGATCAGTAATGTAATGTATGTACACAGTGTCTGCACCAGCAGAATAGTGAGTGCAGCTCTGGAGTATAATACAGAATGTAACTCAGGATTAGTAATGTAATTATGTACACAGTGGCTGCACCAGCAGAATAGTGGGTGCAGCTCTGGGGTATAATACAGGATGTAACTCAGGATCAGTAATGTAATGTATGTACACAGTGACTGCACCAGCAGAATAGTGAGTGCAGCTCTGGGGTATAACACAGGATGTAACTCAGGATCAGTAATGTAATGTATGTACAGAGTGACTGCACCAGCAGAATAGTGAGTGCAGCTCTGGAGTATAATACAGGAGGTAACTCAGGATCAGTAATGTAATGTATGTACACAGTGACTGCACCAGCAGAATAGTGAGTGCAGCTCTGGAGTATAATACAGGATGTAACTCAGGATCAGTAATGTAATGTATGAACACAGTGACTGCACCAGCAGAATAGTGAGTGAAGCTCTGGAGTATATTACTGTTACTATTTTGCTATCAGATATGGGATTGATGACAATGAGGATCAGTGTACATAAGATAACACTGAGCTGCTAGTGATAGGAAGTATCATAGAGAAACTGACAACTCTGCTTGTTACTTCTGTGGATTCCTTTGCACAGAAATAAGTGAGATTATTTTTATTTATTTTTTTTTTTTACAAACTTTTGATACACCTTTTAACATCTCCCATTTATGAACTGCCAATTCCTTTATATAGACAATCGTTCCCATGTTTTCCCCGCAGCCCCCGCCCCGTTGTCACAATGCCAGGCTGAGCTCTTATACAACACCTCTCCCTTATCCGTCACACGCCACCAATCTGTAATACACTTCATGCACTTTTAATGACGGACGGGAAGTGTTCCCATTAGACCAACACCGGGGGATTAACCTGCCTCTCTACACTGCATTTTTCATGATCAGGCAATTCAATTTTACCAGTGCCCATACGTCCCATCCTCCTGGCTGCATAAAGTATATTTATTTCTGCGTCCATAACATCCTATTTAGTGCATTATTTATATCGTAATGCTCCTTTATATTCACTTAAAGAACAGACGCCTTTTAAATCACTTAATCCTGCAGCGCTCTCCCAGGAAAAGTGCAGCCTGATAAATGAAAAGTAACAGCTTCAGGCTGGGGGAGCGCGCCGTCCCTTTAAGCTCCCGCTAGAATTTATTAAAGTGCTTTACTAAAAACACTGGACTTTTATGCTGCGGACTGTGAAATTGGAAGCTTACGTGACACTTTCTGCTAAAAACCCAGATGGTTCAATGGTAACGTTAATCACGTCTGTGTTTAATGGTGGAAGAGTCACAAAACTTTACTACAGCAAACTTTATATCACACAAAGGATAATGGGAGAACTGAGCGGAGAGCAAAAAATGACAGTACAAAAGAGTGCAAGTCTACATATACGGTATACATCTACATAATAGTACAAAAGTGATGTGCTTCTACACAGGAAGCAGTACTATAGTAGTTATATTCTTGTACATAGGGGCAGTATTATAGTAGTTATATTCTTGTACATAGGAGCAGTATTATAGTAGTTATATTCTTGTACATAGGAGCAGTATTATAGTAGTTATATTCTTGTACATATGGGGCAGTATTATAGTAGTTATATTCTTGTACATAGGAGCAGTATTATAGTAGTTATATTCTTGTACATAGGAGCAGTATTATAGTAGTTATATTCTTGTACATAGGAGCAGTATTATAGTAGTTATATTCTTGTACATATGGGGCAGTATTATAGTAGTTATATTCTTGTACATAGGAGCAGTATTATAGTAGTTATATTCTTGTACATAGGAGCAGTATTATAGTAGTTATATTCTTGTACATATGGGGCAGTATTATAGTAGTTATATTCTTGTACATAGGAGCAGTATTATAGTAGTTATATTCTTGTACATAGGAGCAGTATTATAGTAGTTATATTCTTGTACATAGGAGCAGTATTATAGTAGTTATATTCTTGTACATAGGAGCAGCATTATAGTAGTTATATTCTTGTACATAGGAGCAGTATTATAGTAGTTATATTCTTGTACATGAGAGCAGTATTATAGTAGTTATATTCTTGTACATAGGGGCAGTATTATAGTAGTTATATTCTTGTACATAGGGGCAGTATTATAGTAGTTATATTCTTGTACATGAGATCAGTATTATAGTAGTTATATTCTTGTACATAGGAGCAGTATTATAGTAGTTATATTCTTGTACATAGGGGCAGTATTATAGTAGTTATATTCTTGTACATGAGATCAGTATTATAGTAGTTATATTCTTGTACATAGGGGCAGTATTATAGTAGTTATATTCTTGTACATAGGAGCAGTATTATGGCAGTTATATTCTTGTACACAGGGGCAGTATTATAGTAGTTATATTCTTGTACATAGGAGCAGTATTATGGCAGTTATATTCTTGTACACAGGGGCAGTATTATAGTAGTTATATTCTTGTACATAGGAGCAGTATTATAGTAGTTATATTCTTGTACATAGGAGCAGTATTATAGTAGTTATATTCTTGTATATAGGAGCAGTATTATAGTAGTTATATTCTTGTACATGGGGAGCAATATTATAGTAGTTATATTCTTGTACATAGGAGCAGTATTATAGTAGTTATATTCTTGTACATAGGAGCAGTATTATAGTAGTTATATTCTTGTACATAGGGAGCAGTATTATAGTAGATATATTCTTGTACATAGGAGCAGTATTATAGTAGTTATATTCTTGTACATGGGGAGCAATATTATAGTAGTTATATTCTTGTACATAGGAGCAGTATTATAGTAGTTATATTCTTGTACGTAGGGGCTGTATTATAGTAGTTATATTCTTGTACATAGGAGCAGTATGATAGTAGTTATATTCTTGTACGTAGGGGCAGTATTATAGTAGTTATATTCTTGTACATAGGGGCAGTATTATAGTAGTTATATTCTTGTACATGGGAGCAGTATTATAGTAGTTATATTCTTGTACATAGGGGGCAGCATTATAGTAGTTATATTCTTGTACATAGAGGAAGTATTATAGTAATTATATTCTCGTACATAGGGGCAGTATTATGTTTCTTATTTTGAAGCTGTTTACCGGTTCCCCTTCTCCTCAGTGTGATATAGTAATACTAGCTATTGAACCCGTTCTACGCCCGGGTGGGGAGCATTTATATTGGTATATGGTCTCCATCCTCGTATGTGCTGCTCCATCCTGTCATGTGCTGCTCCATTCTGTCATGTGCTGCTCTATCCTGCGCCCCCATTCTGACATGTGCTGCTCCATCCTGCGTCCCCATCCTGTCATGAGCTGCTCCATCCTGCACCCCATTTCTGTCATGTGCTGCTCCATCCTGCGCCCCCATTCTGACATGTGCTGCTCCCATCCTGCGCCCCCATTCTGACATGTACTGCTCCCATCCTGCGCTACCATTCTGACATGTGCTGCTCCATCCTGCGTCCCCATCCCGTCATGAGCTGCTCCATCCTGCGCCCCCATCCTGTCATGTGCTGCTCCATCCTGCGTCTCCATCCTGTCATGTGCTGCACCCATCCTGCGCCCCCATTCTGTCATGTGCTGCTCCCATCCTGCGCCCCCATTCTGTCATGTGCTGCTTCCATCCTGCGCCCACATTCTGACATGTGCTGCTCTCATCCTGCGCCCCCATTCTGACATGTGCTGCTCCCATCCTGCGCCCCCATTCTGTCATGTGCTGCTTCCATCCTGCGCCCACATTCTGACATGTGCTGCACCCATCCTGCGCCTCCATTCTGACATGTGCTGCACCCATCCTGCGCCTCCATTCTGTCATTTGCTGCACCCATCCTGCGCCTCCATCCTGTCATTTGCTGCTCCCATCCTGCGCCCCCGTTCTGTCATGTGCTGCTGCCATCCTGCGCCCCCGTTCTGTCATGTGCTGCTCCCATCCTGCGCCCCCGTTCTGTCATGTGCTGTTTCCATCTTGCGCCCCTGTTCTGTCATGTGTTGCTTCCATCCTGCGCCCCCGTTCTGTCATGTGCTGCTTCCATCCTGCACCCCCGTTCTGTCATGTGCTGCTGCCATCCTGCACCCCCATTCTGTCATGTGCTGCTGCCATCCTGCGCCCGCGTTCTGTCATGTGCTGCTCCCATCCTGCGCCCCCGTTCTGTCATGTGCTGCTTCCATCCTGCACCCCCGTTCTGTAATTTGCTGCTCCCATCCATATGCCCCATACGCTGCTCCATAAAGGTTTATGGCCCCCATAAGATGCTCCATAGTATATGCCCCATACACTGCTCCATAAAGGTTTATGGCCCCCATAAGATGCTCCATAGTATATGCCCCCGTACACTGCTCCATAAAGGTTGATGGCCCCCATAAGATGCTCCATAGTATATGCCCCCGTACACTGCTCCATAAAGGTTTATGGCCCCCATAAGATGCTCCATAGTGTATGCCCCGTACACTGCTCCATAAAGGTTTATGGCCCCCATAAGATGCTCCATAGTATATGCCCCCCCGTACACTGCTCCATAAAGGTTTATGGCCCCCATAAGATGCTCCATGTGATATGCCCCCGTACACTGCTCCATAAAGGTTTATGGCCCCCATTAGATGCTCCATAGTATATGCCCCCCGTACACTGCTCCATAAAGGTTTATGGCCCCCATAAGATGCTCCATAGTATTATATGCCCCGTATGCTGCTGCGATATAGAAAAAAAATACCATACTCACCTATCTTCGCTGGGCGCCGAGTGCTGGGGGGCCTGAGCAGGCGGGGACACCGGCGCGCTGTGGGGGTCAGGTGCCGGTATCGCCGCTAGCTCAGGCCCCCCAGCACTTGCTATAGTCACCTGTCTGTCCCGTTCCAGCGCTGCGCGCCGCTCCGTGTTCCGGCTCCTCTGGCTGTGACTGGTCAGTCAGAGGGCGGTGCGCATTAAGCGCGTCATCGCGCCCTCTGAACTGTGAATGTCACAGGCAGAGGACCCGGCAGATGGAGCGGCGCGCAGCGCTGGAACAGGACAGACAGTTGAATATAGCTATACTTACCCTCCTGCCACGTCCCTGCTAATCCGTTGGAGATCGCGGTGTGCGTTCAGTGCTTATGCATACCGCGATCTCCTGGGAGCGTCACTTTGTGGGGCCTAGACTGCGCCGGCGCTTGCGCTTGCGCAGTCTATAAAGGCTTCGGACAGAGTGACGCTCCCAGCATTATATTATAGATATATAGTAATATGGCCGCTCTTCTCCTCGGTGTGATATAGTAATATATATAGTAATATGGCCGCCTTTCTTCTCAGTATGATCCATAATCTCCATCCATGGAGTCTATCAGGTTCTTCATCTTTTTGGGCAGCACCAACCACATTCCCAGACACTGATGAGAGAGGGGACTGTTCTCATTCACCACAAATCTTCCATATAAGAAGAGCCTAAAAGTTCTCACTACGGTTTAGGTTCGGTGAGGACGGGGTCGAGTCATCATTCTCTATCTTTAAGCCCTTTCCTGGCTCCAAGCAGTGGAGACTTTGATGCTTCAGCGGAGCCTTGTCCTGCAGAACAATCCTGGTTTTCTTGGAAGATGCAGAATTATTCCTGCTCCACTGCTGGAAGAAAGTGACTTCTAAACACCGGCAGGAGGCTTGGGCGTTGATTTTGAGTCCATTAGCAATGCAAAAAGAATAAACAAGCTCATCTTTAATAATTCCAGCACAAAGCAGGGCGCACCTCCACCTAGCTGGCGTCTGAGGGGAAGTGGCCATTACTGATTCGGTCCCGGCCAGTCTATCTACTGCGTCCAGAGTCGCTCTCATCTCATCAGCCCATAAAACCAGGGAACAATTTATGTCAGATATTTTTGGGCCCAGTCTTGACATTTCCACTTTTGCGTCTAGCTCAGTGGCGGTAGGGCCTCAGCCTCCTCACCTCGGCCGTGTCTCTGAGCACCTTGTACTTCTGTGTCTTGCTTAGTGGTGGTCGGGCTCAGCCTCCTCACCTCGGACTTGTCTCTGAGCACTGAACACCTTGCACTTCTGTGTCTTGCTCAGTGGTGGTCGGGTTCGGCCTCCTCATCTTGGCCGTGCCTCTGAGCACTGAACACCTTGTACTTCTGTGTCTTGCTCAGTGGTGGTCGGGCTCGGCCTCCTCACCTAAGCCGTGCCTCTCAGGACTGAGCACCTTGTACTTCTGTGTCTTGCTTAGTGGTGGTCAGGCTCGGCCTCTTCACCTCGGCCTTGTCTCTGAGCACCTTGTACTTCTGTGTCTTGCTTAGTGGTGGTCGGGCTCGGCCTCCTCACCTCGGCCGTGTCTCTGAGCACTGAACACCTTGTACTTCTGTGTCTTGCTTAGTGGTGGTCGGGCTTGGCATCCTCACCTCGGCCGTGCCTCTGAGCACTGAGCACCTTGTACTTCTGTGTCTTGCTCAGTGGTGGTCGGGCTCGGCCTCCTCACCTCGGCTGTGTCTCTGAGCACTGAACACCTTGTACTTCTGTGTCTTGCTCAGTGGTGGTCGGGCTTGGCCTCCTCACCTCGGCCGTGCCTCTGAGCACTGAGCACCTTGTACTTCTGTGTCTTGCTCAGTGGTGGTCGGGCTCGGCGTCCTCACCTCAGCCGTGCCTCTGAGCACTGAGCACCTTGTACTTCTGTGTCTTGCTTAGTGGTGGTCAGGCTCGGCCTCTTCACCTCGGCCTTGTCTCTGAGCACCTTGTACTTCTGTGTCTTGCTTATTGGTGGTCGGGCTCGGCCTCCTCACCTCGGCCTTGTCTCTGAACACTGAACACCTTGTACTTCTGTGTCTTGCTCAGTGGTGGTCGGGCTCGGCCTCCTCACCTCGGCCGTGCCTCTGAGCACTGAACACCTTGTACTTCTGTGTCTTGCTTAGTGGTGGTCGGGCTCGGCCTCCTCACCGCGGCCTTGTCTCTGAGCACTGAACACCTTGTACTTCTGTGTCTTGCTCAGTGGTGGTCGCGCTCGGCCTCCTCATCTCGGCCGTGTCTCTGAGAACTGAGCACATTGTACTTCTGTGTCTTGCTTAGTGGTGGTCAGGCTCGGCCTCTTCACCTCGGCCTTGTCTCTGAGCAACTTGTACTTCTGTGTCTTGCTTAGTGGTGGTCGGGCTCGGCCTCCTCACCTCGGCCTTGTCTCTGAACACTGAACACCTTGTACTTCTGTGTCTTGCTCAGTGGTGGTCGTGCTCGGCCTCCTCACCTCGGCCGTGCCTCTGAGCACTCAACACCTTGTACTTCTGTGTCTTGCTCAGTGGTGGTCGGGCTCAGCCTCCTCACCTCGGCCGTGCCTCTGAGCACTGAGCACATTGTACTTCTGTGTCTTGCTTAGTGGTGGTCAGGCTCGGCCTCTTCACCTCGGCCTTGTCTCTGAGCACCTTGTACTTCTGTGTCTTGCTTAGTGGTGGTCGGGCTCAGCCTCCTCACCTCGGCCTTGTCTCTGAGCACTGAGTACGTTGTACTTCTGTGTCTTTCTCAGTGGTGGTCAGGCTCGGCCTCTTCACCTCGGCCGTGTCACTGAGCACTGAACACCTTGTACTTCTGTGTCTTGCTTAGTGGTGGTCGGGCTCGGCCTCCTCACCGCGGCCTTGTCTCTGTGCACTGAACACCTTGTACTACTGTGTCTTGCTCAGTGGTGGTCGGGCTCGGCCTCCTCACCTCGGCCGTGCCTCTGAGCACTAAGCACCTTGTACTTCTGTGTCTTGCTTAGTGGTGGTCAGCTTCCTCACCTCGGCCTTGTCTCTGAGCACTGAACACCTTGTATTTCTGTGTCTTGCTCAGTGGTGGTCGGGCTCGGCCTCCTCACCTCGGCTGAGTCTCTGAGCACTGAACACCTTGTACTTCTGTGTCTTGCTCGGTGGTGGTTGGGCTCGACCTCCCCTCGGCCGTGCCTCTGAGCACTGAACACCTTGTACTTCTGTGTCTTGCTCAGTGGTGGTCGGGCTCGGCCTCCTCATCTCGGCCTTGTCTCTGAGCACCTTGTACTTCTGTGTTTTGCTTAGTGGTGGTCGGGCTCGGCCTCCTCACCTCGGCCTTGTCTCTGAACACTGAACACCTTGTACTTCTGTGTCTTGCTCAGTGGTGGTCGGGCTCGGCCTCCTCACCTCGGCCGTGCCTCTTAGCACTGAACACCTTGTACTTCTGTGTCTTGCTCAGTGGTGGTCGGGCTCGGCCTCCTCACCTCGGCCGTGCCTCTGAGCACTGAGCACATTGTACTTCTGTGTCTTGCTTAGTGGTGGTCAGGCTCGGCCTCTTCACCTCGGCCTTGTCTCTGAGCACCTTGTGCTTCTGCGTCTTGCTTAGTGGTGGTCAGGCTCGGCCTCTTCACCTCGGCCTTGTCTCTGAGCACTGAACACCTTGTACTTCTGTGTCTTGCTCAGTGGTGGTCGGGCTCGGCCTCCTCACCGCGGCCGTGCCTCTGAGCACTAAGCACCTTGTACTTCTGTGTCTTGCTTAGTGGTGGTCAGCTTCCTCACCTCGGCCTTGTCTCTGAGCACTGAACACCTTGTATTTCTGTGTCTTGCTCAGTGGTGGTCGGGCTCGGCCTCCTCACCTCGGCTGTGTCTCTGAGCACTGAACACCTTGTACTTCTGTGTCTTGCTTAGTGGTGGTCAGGCTCGGCCTCTTCACCTCGGTCTTGTATCTGAGCACCTTGTACTTCTGTGTCTTGCTTAGTGGTGGTCGGGCCCGGCCTCCTCACCTCGGCCGTATGTCTGAGCACTGAGCACCTTGTACTTCTGTGTCTTGCTTAGTGGTGGTCGGGCTCAGCCCCCTCACCTCGGCCGGGCCTCTGAGCACTGAACACCTTGTACTTCTGTGTCTTGCTCAGTGGTGGTCAGGCTCGGCCTCCTCACCTCGGCCGTGTCTCTGAGCACTGAACACCTTGTACTTCTGTGTCTTGCTCAGTGGTGGTCGGGCTCAGCCTCCTCAGCCGTGTCTCTGAGCACTGAACACCTTGTACTTCCGTGTCTTGCTCAGTGGTGGTCAGGCTCGGCCTCCTCACCTCGGCCGTGTCTCTGAGCACTGAACACCTTGTACTTCTGTGTCATCCTCAGTGGTGGTCGTGCTCGGCCTCTTTTCCTCGGCCATGTTTCTGAGCACTGAGCACCTTGTACTTCTGTGTCTTCCTCAGTGGTGGTCGGGCTCGGCCTCTTTTCCTCGGCCGTGTCTCTGAGCACTGAGCACCTTGTACTTCTGTGTCTTCCTCAGTGGTGGTCGGGCTCGGCCTCTTTTCCTCGGCCGTGCCTCTGAGCACTGAGCACCTTGTACTTCTGTGTCTTGCTTAGTGGTGGTTGGGCTCGGCCTCCTCACCTCGGCCGGGCCTCTGAGCACTGAACGCCTTGTACTTCTGTGTCTTCCTCAGTGGTGGTTGTGCTCGGCCTCTTTACCTCGGCCTTGTCTCTGAGCACTGAGCACCTTGTACTTCTGTGTCTTGCTCAGTGGTGGTCGGGCTCGGCCTCTTTACCTCGGCCGTGTCTCTGAGCACTGAACACCTTGTACTTCTGTGTCTTGCTCAGTGTTGGTCAGGCTCGGCCTCCTCACCTCGGCCGTGTCTCTGAGCACTGAGCACCTTGTACTTCTGTGTCTTGCTCAGTGGTGGTCGGGCTCGGCCTCTTTTCCTCGGCCGTGCCTCTGAGCACTGAGCACCTTGTACTTCTGTGTCTTGCTCAGTGGTGGTCGGGCTCGGCCTCTTTACCTCGGCCTTGTCTCTGAGCACTGAACACCTTGTACTTCTGTGTCTTGCTCAGTGGTGGTCGGGCTTGGCCTCCTCACCTCGGCTGTGTCTCTGAGCACTGAACACCTTGTACTTCTGTGTCTTGCTCAGTGGTGGTCGGGCTCGGCCTCTTTTCCTCGGCTGTGCCTCTGAGCACTGAACACCTTGTACTTCTGTGTCTTGCTCAGTGGTGGTCGGGCTCGGCCTCTTTACCTCGGCCTTGTCTCTGAGCACTGAACACCTTGTACTTCTGTGTCTTGCTCAGTGGTGGTCGGGCTCGGCCTCTTTTCCTCGGCCGTGTCTCTGAGCACTGAACACCTTGTACTTCTGTGTCTTGCTCAGTGGTGGTCGGGCTCGGCCTCCTCACCTCTGCCGTGTCTCTGAGCACTGAACACCTTGTACTTCTGTGTCTTCCTCAGTGGTGGTCGTGCTCGGCCTCCTCACCTCGGCCGTGTCTCTGAGCACTGAGCACCTTGTACTTCTGTGTCTTCCTCAGTGGTGGTCGGGCTCGGCCTCTTTTCCTCGGCCGTGCCTCTGAGCACTGAGCACCTTGTACTTCTGTGTCTTGCTTAGTGGTGGTTGGGCTCGGCCTCCTCACCTCGGCTGGGCCTCTGAGCACTGAACGCCTTGTACTTCTGTGTCTTCCTCAGTGGTGGTTGTGTTCGGCCTCTTTACCTCGGCCTTGTCTCTGAGCACTGAGCACCTTGTACTTCTGTGTCTTGCTCAGTGGTGGTCGGGCTCGGCCTCTTTACCTCGGCCGTGTCTCTGAGCACTGAACACCTTGTACTTCTGTGTCTTGATCAGTGGTGGTCGGGCTCGGCCTCCTCACCTCGGCCGTGCCTCTGAGCACTGAGCACATTGTACTTCTGTGTCTTGCTTAGTGGTGGTCAGGCTCGGCCTCTTCACCTCGGCCTTGTCTCTGAGCACCTTGTGCTTCTGCGTCTTGCTTAGTGGTGGTCAGGCTCGGCCTCTTCACCTCGGCCTTGTCTCTGAGCACTGAACACCTTGTACTTCTGTGTCTTGCTCAGTGGTGGTCGGGCTCGGCCTCCTCACCGCGGCCGTGCCTTTGAGCACTAAGCACCTTGTACTTCTGTGTCTTGCTTAGTGGTGGTCAGCTTCCTCACCTCGGCCTTGTCTCTGAGCACTGAACACCTTGTATTTCTGTGTCTTGCTCAGTGGTGGTCGGGCTCGGCCTCCTCACCTCGGCTGTGTCTCTGAGCACTGAACACCTTGTACTTCTGTGTCTTGCTTAGTGGTGGTCAGGCTCGGCCTCTTCACCTCGGTCTTGTATCTGAGCACCTTGTACTTCTGTGTCTTGCTTAGTGGTGGTCGGGCCCGGCCTCCTCACCTCGGCCGTATGTCTGAGCACTGAGCACCTTGTACTTCTGTGTCTTGCTTAGTGGTGGTCGGGCTCAGCCTCCTCACCTCGGCCGGGCCTCTGAGCACTGAACACCTTGTACTTCTGTGTCTTGCTCAGTGGTGGTCAGGCTCGGCCTCCTCACCTCGGCCGTGTCTCTGAGCACTGAACACCTTGTACTTCTGTGTCATCCTCAGTGGTGGTCGTGCTCGGCCTCTTTTCCTCGGCCATGTTTCTGAGCACTGAGCACCTTGTACTTCTGTCTTCCTCAGTGGTGGTCGGGCTCGGCCTCTTTTCCTCGGCCGTGTCTCTGAGCACTGAGCACCTTGTACTTCTGTGTCTTGCTCAGTGGTGGTCGGGTTCGGCCTCTTTTCCTCGGCCGTGTCTCTGAGCACTGAGCACCTTGTACTTCTGTGTCTTCCTCAGTGGTGGTCGGGCTCGGCCTCTTTTCCTCGGCCGTGCCTCTGAGCACTGAGCACCTTGTACTTCTGTGTCTTGCTTAGTGGTGGTTGGGCTCGGCCTCCTCACCTCGGCCGGGCCTCTGAGCACTGAACGCCTTGTACTTCTGTGTCTTCCTCAGTGGTGGTTGTGCTCGGCCTCTTTACCTCGGCCTTGTCTCTGAGCACTGAGCACCTTGTACTTCTGTGTCTTGCTCAGTGGTGGTCGGGCTCGGCCTCTTTACCTCGGCCGTGTCTCTGAGCACTGAACACCTTGTACTTCTGTGTCTTGCTCAGTGTTGGTCAGGCTCGGCCTCCTCACCTCAGCCGTGTCTCTGAGCACTGAGCACCTTGTACTTCTGTGTCTTGCTCAGTGGTGGTCGGGCTCGGCCTCTTTTCCTCGGCCGTGCCTCTGAGCACTGAGCACCTTGTACTTCTGTGTCTTGCTCAGTGGTGGTCGGGCTCGGCCTCTTTACCTCGGCCTTGTCTCTGAGCACTGAACACCTTGTACTTCTGTGTCTTGCTCAGTGGTGGTCGGGCTTGGCCTCCTCACCTCGGCTGTGTCTCTGAGCACTGAACACCTTGTACTTCTGTGTCTTGCTCAGTGGTGGTCGGGCTCGGCCTCTTTTCCTCGGCCGTGCCTCTGAGCACTGAACACCTTGTACTTCTGTGTCTTGCTCAGTGGTGGTCGGGCTCGGCCTCTTTACCTCGGCCTTGTCTCTGAGCACTGAACACCTTGTACTTCTGTGTCTTGCTCAGTGGTGGTCGGGCTCGGCCTCTTTTCCTCGGCCGTGTCTCTGAGCACTGAACACCTTGTACTTCTGTGTCTTGCTCAGTGGTGGTCGGGCTCGGCCTCCTCACCTCTGCCGTGTCTCTGAGCACTGAACACCTTGTACTTCTGTGTCTTCCTCAGTGGTGGTCGTGCTCGGCCTCCTCACCTCGGCCGTGTCTCTGAGCACTGAGCACCTTGTACTTCTGTGTCTTCCTCAGTGGTGGTCGGGCTCGGCCTCTTTTCCTCGGCCGTGCCTCTGAGCACTGAGCACCTTGTACTTCTGTGTCTTGCTTAGTGGTGGTTGGGCTCGGCCTCCTCACCTCGGCCGGGCCTCTGAGCACTGAACGCCTTGTACTTCTGTGTCTTCCTCAGTGGTGGTTGTGTTCGGCCTCTTTACCTCGGCCTTGTCTCTGAGCACTGAGCACCTTGTACTTCTGTGTCTTGCTCAGTGGTGGTCGGGCTCGGCCTCTTTACCTCGGCCGTGTCTCTGAGCACTGAACACCTTGTACTTCTGTGTCTTGCTCAGTGGTGGTCGGGCTTGGCCTCCTCACCTCGGCTGTGTCTCTGAGCACTGAACACCTTGTACTTCTGTGTCTTGCTCAGTGGTGGTCGGGCTCGGCCTCTTTTCCTCGGCCGTGCCTCTGAGCACTGAACACCTTGTACTTCTGTGTCTTGCTCAGTGGTGGTCGGGCTCGGCCTCTTTACCTCGGCCTTGTCTCTGAGCACTGAACACCTTGTACTTCTGTGTCTTGCTCAGTGGTGGTCGGGCTCGGCCTCTTTTCCTCGGCCGTGTCTCTGAGCACTGAACACCTTGTACTTCTGTGTCTTGCTCAGTGGTGGTCGGGCTCGGCCTCCTCACCTCTGCCGTGTCTCTGAGCACTGAACACCTTGTACTTCTGTGTCTTCCTCAGTGGTGGTCGTGCTCGGCCTCCTCACCTCGGCCGTGTCTCTGAGCACTGAGCACCTTGTACTTCTGTGTCTTGCTCAGTGGTGGTCAGGCTCGGCCTCCTCACCTCGGCCTTGTCTCTGAGCACTGAACACCTTGTACTTCTGTGTCTTGCTCAGTGGTGGTCGGGCTCGGCCTCCTCACCTCAGCCGTGTCTCTGAGCACTGAACACCTTGTACTTCTGTGTCTTGCTCAGTGGTGGTTGGGCTCGGCCTCTTTTCCTCGGCCTTGTCTCTGAGCACTGAACACCTTGTACTTCTGTGTCTTGCTCAGTGGTGGTCGGGCTCGGCCTCTTTACCTCGGCCTTGTCTCTGAGCACTGAACACCTTGTACTTCTGTGTCTTGCTCAGTGGTGGTCGGGCTCGGCCTCTTTACCTTGGCCTTGTCTCTGAGCACTGAACACCTTGTACTTCTGTGTCTTCCTCAGTGGTGGTCGGGCTCGGCCTCTTTACCTCGGCCTTGTCTCTGAGCACTGAACACCTTGTACTTCTGTGTCTTCCTCAGTGGTGGTCGGGCTCGGCCTCTTTACCTCGGCCTTGTCTCTGAGCACTGAACACCTTGTACTTCTGTGTCTTCCTCAGTGGTGGTCGGGCTCGGCCTCTTTACCTCGGCCTTGTCTCTGAGCACTGAACACCTTGTACTTCTGTGTCTTCCTCAGTGGTCGTCGGGCTCGGCCTCTTTACCTCGGCCTTGTCTCTGAGCACTGAACACCTTGTACTTCTGTGTCTTCCTCAGTGGTGGTCGGGCTCGGCCTCTTTTCCTCGGCCTTGTCTCTGAGCACTGAACACCTTGTACTTCTGTGTCTTCCTCAGTGGTGGTCAGGCTCGGCCTCTTTTCCTCGGCCTTGTCTCTGAGCACTGAACACCTTGCACTTATGTGTCTTCCTCAGTGGTGGTCAGGCTCGGCCTCCTCACCTCGGCCTTGTCTCTGAGCACTGAACACCTTGTACTTCTGGATTCCAGGGAGGCTGCAGCTCTGGAATATGACAGCACTGGAAGATAATAGTTCCTGGTCGCTTCACATTTGAGTGTTCTCACGTCTTTTGCAGTTAATTTTTTTCCCCCAACAAATCTTGCGCTTCCTGTTGATTATTTGGAATAATACTTTTCCTCTTCTTTGATAGCCCCAATATCTGCGCGACCTCCGGAGCTGCGTCCACTGTAAACTGTGAACAATCTGTGACTCTTCTGAGTCAGGAAACAAGCTGCTAATAATTCTGCACACAATGTATGAAGATGAACCAACATTAATCCATGTTCACATTCCTCCGTAATGTATTGTTTTCTCTTATTCTTCTGATCTTCAGACATTTTATCCTCTTCGGTTCTGACATGATCAGGTTCATCCCTGTCGTATGATGGAAGGGTTCATTATTGATGGACACTCGGGTTCTAGTATTTGGTGATGCACTTCCCCCCGTTGATGTCACATACAGTAGTCGGTCCCCCAAATATGTTTCTGGGAATTTTAGAGACTGCAATCTTGGGATTTCTACCTTGAAGAATATTTATAAAATGTGCCATTGTCTTCTCCTGCTGACAAACCAGGGCACATTTCCTATCTGACACTTCTCTCAAACATACATCTCCCCATGTAAGGACAGGGAGGCTACATCAAAGAATTTAGCCAGGAGTCTTGAAGCTCCATTGAGAAGCTTCACACTTTCCTGTAAGGTGGTAGTTGTGCAACCTCTCAGTGCAGGCCGTACACAAAAGAAAGTCTGGCGCATCCTGCCGTACAGATCCTTCCTGGTTTATGCTCAAAAAAAGACTTCAGACCGTTCTCCAGAAACTGGTGGAGGTGGTCACCTTTCAATCTCCTCCTCTTAAGACTGTCACCTCGTACCCAAGACTCTGCAAAAGGCAATATCCAATCCCTGATACTACTTACCCATAGGGAATTTGAATCCAAGTCACCAAAATTAACTTTTAGGAAAAAAAGAGACAAGGAAGACCCTTGGATTTATCATACCTAGCCCACCCTCTCTCCTCTGTAGGTAAGTTACACCCGTCTTTTTCCTGGGTTCAGTTATTTCCCTAGAAAAGCTGAAAGAACAGGCTGAGGAGCCGAGAAAGATTCTGGCAAAGGAAAGTTGATGGCGATATACAAGAAGACGGGGACCAGGTAAATCTTCAACATAGCGACCCTTTCTCTGTAGGTCAGCCTCCAGCTCTTCCATTGCTAAACCTTTGCATTTCTGGTTTCCAACTCTTCTTTCCAGTGTAATTTGGCGTGATCTTCCCCCTCGAATTTAACCCCTAGGATCTTAATATGGGTGGAGGCCTCGGCAAGTTATGGCAGATCAAAGCCTGGATCAGTATATAACCCCTTTACCCCCAAGGGTGGTTTGCACGTTAACGACCGGGCTAATTTTTACAATTCTGACCACTGTCCCTTTATGAGGTTATAACTCTTGAACGCTTCAACGGATCCCAGTGATTCTGACAATGTTTTCTCGTGACATATTGTACTTCATGATAGTGGTAAAACTTCTTTGATATTACCTGCGTTTATTTGTGAAAAAAACGGAAATTTGGAAAAAAAATTGAAAATTTCGCAATTTTCCAACTTTGAATTTTTATGCAATTAAATCACAGAGATATGTCACGCAAAATACTTAATAAGTAACATTTCCCACATGTCTACTTTACATCAGCACAATTTTGGAAAGAAAATTTTTTTTTGTTAGGTAGTTATAAGGGTTAAAAGTTGACCAGCAATTTCTCATTTTTACAACACCATTTTTTTTTAGGGACCACATCTCATTTGAAGTCACTTTGAAGGGTCTATATGATAGAAAATACCCAAGTGTGACACCATTCTAAAAACTGCACCCCTCAAGGTGCTCAAAACCACATTCAAGAAGTTTATTAACCCTTCAGGTGTTTCACAGGAATTTTTGGAATGTTTAAATAAAAATGAACATTTAACTTTATTTCACAAAAAATTTACTTCAGCTCCAATTTGTTTTATTTTACCAAGGGTAACAGGAGAAAATGGACCCCAAAAGTTGTTGTACAATTTGTCCTGAGTACGCTGATACCCCATATGTGGGGGTAAACCACTGTTTGGGCGCATGGCAGAGCTCGGAAGGGAAGGAGCGCCGTTTGACTTTTCAATGCAAAATTGACAGGAATTGAGATGGGACGCCATGTTGCGTTTGGAGAGCCCCTGATGTACCTAAACATTGAAACCCCCCACAAGTGACACCATTTTGGAAAGTAGACCCGCTAAGGAACTTATCTAGATGTATGGTGAGCACTTTGACCCACCAAGGGCTTCACAGAAGTTTATAATGCAGAGCCGTAAAAATAAAACAAAAATTTTTTCCCACAAAAATTATTTTTTAGCCCCCAATTTTGTATTTTTCCATGGGTAACAGGAGAAATTGGACCCCAAAAGTTGTTGTCCAATTTGTCCTGAGTACGCTGATACCCGATATGTGGGGGGGAACCACCGTTTGAGCACATGGCAGAGCTCGGAAGGGAAAGAGCATCATTTGGAATGCAGACTTAGATAGATTGGTCTGCAGGCGTCACATTGCGTTTGCAGAGCCCCTAATGTACCTAAACTGTAGAAACCCCCCACAAGTGACCCCATATTGGAAACTAGACCCCCCAAGGAACTTATCTAGATGTGTTGTGAGAACTTTGAGCCCCCAAGTGTTTCACTACAGTTTATAACGCAGAGCCGTGAAAATAAAAATCTTTTTTTTCCCACAAAAATTATTTTTTAGCCCCCAGTTTTGTATTTTCCCAAGGGTAACAGGAGAAATTGGACCCCAAAAGTTGTTGTCCAATTTGTCCTGAGTACGCTAATACCTCATATGTTGGGGTAAACCCCTGGTTGGGCACACGGGAGAGCTCGGAAGGGAAGGAGCACTGTTTTACTTTTTCAACGCAGAATTGGCTGGAATTGAGATCGGACACCATGTCGTGTTTGGAGAGCCCCCAATGTGCCTAAACAGTGGAAACCCCCCAATTATAACTGAAACCCTAATCGAAACACTCCCCTAACCCTAATTCCAACGGTAACCCTAACCACACCTCTAACCCAGACACACCTCTAACCCTAATCCCACCCCTATTCCCAACTGTAAATGTAATCTAAACCCTAACCCTAACTTTAGCCCCAACCCTAACTGTAGCCTTAACCCTAGTCCCAACCGTAACCCTAACCCTAGCCCTAACCCTAGCCCTAACCCTAATGGGAAAATGGAAATAAATACATTTTTAAAATTTTTACCTGACTAAGGGGGTGATGAAGGGGGGTTTGATTTACTTTTAGAGCGGGTTTTTTAGCAGATTTTTATGATTGGCAGCCGTCACACACTGAAAGACGCTTTTTATTGCAAAAAATATTTTTTTACGTTACCACATTTTGAGAGCTATAATTTTTCCATATTTGAGTCCACAGAGTCATGTGAGGTCTTGTTTTTTGCGGGACGAGTTGACGTTTTTATTGGTAACATTTTCGGGCATGTGACATTTTTTGATCGTTTTTTGTTTCGATTTTTGTGAGGCAGAAAGACCAAAAACCAGCTATTCATGAATTTCTTTTGGGGGAGGCGTTTATACCGTTCCGCGTTTGGTAAAATTGATAAAGCAGTTTTATTCTTCGGGTCAGTACAATTACAGCGATACCTCATGTAAATAATTTTTTTATGTTTTGGCGCTTTTACACGATAAAAACTATTTTATAGAAAAAATAATTATTTTTGCATCGCTTTATTCTGAGGACTATAACTTTTTTATTTTTTCGCTGATGATGCTGTATCATTGCTCGTTTTTTGCGGGACAAGATGACGTTTTCAGCGGTACCATGGTTATTTATATCTGTCTTTTTGATCGCGTGTTATTCCACTTTTTGTTTCGCGGTATGATAATAAAGCATTGTTTTTTGCCTCGTTTTTTTTTTTTTCCTTACGGTGTTTACTGAAGGGGTTAACTAGTGGGACAGATTTATAGGTCGGGTCGTTACGGACGCGGCAATACTAAATGTGTGTACTTTTATTGTCTGTTTTTTTTATTTAGATAAAGAAATGTATTTATGGGAACAATATATATTTTTTCTTTATTTAGGAACTTTTTTTTTTTTTTACACATGTGGAATTTTTTGTTGCTGACTTTTTTACTTTGTCCCAGGGGGCACATCACAAAATCGCCCCCCCCCCGCGATAGTGTCCCGGGAGATCGATGGGTTATTTTGACAGTCAGGGATATGTCGTGATCATCTCGGTCCTCCTGTGATGCTCAGCTTTAGGGCTCATACCTATCACCATGAAAAAAACGGGTCAGATTTCAGTGCAGGAAAGTCAGACAAGTGTCAAGCGATTTTCATGCGATTTTCATGCGAGTACAATTCGATTTTAACACCTAACATCCGATTTACATCTGACTTACATGCGAATGCAATCCCATTGCAATGCAATTTTAACATGAGCTTTTACATAGGGCAATTCTCTATGTAATTTTTCACAATATTCTTCACGATAGATAGATAGATAGATAGATAGATAGATAGATAGATAGATAGATAGATAGATAGATAGATAGATACAAAAAGATATATAGAAATATGTGAGTGTGATATATAATCAGTGCTTTGTGTATGTAGTTTACTGACCATGTTTTTTTTTTTTTTAGAAATTCCTATTGGAAAAAAAGGGGTGGGATCCAATATGTTCTTTGAAAAGCTGGCAATTCATCTGCTGCGTACAGTAAAATCACAGCGTTGCCCAACAAAATAGAATATATATAAAGAGGTCAGTCACATATATAATTATTACAGTGCTTGTGTAGCTTAGTATACATGCATTTTCTTTACATAATAAATTATTTTCTGTAAAAATAGCGTGGGATCCCCCAACATTTTATTAACCAGCAGAGGGAAAGCAGACAGCTGGGTGAAGATGTGTATAACCTGGGAAGGAGGTAATACCCATGGAGCTTCCAAGGCTATAAACCCCTTCAAGTCGCGGCCCTTTTTCATTTTTGCGTTTTCGTTTTTCACTTCCCTCCTTCCCAGAGCCATAACTTTTTTATTTTTCCGTCAATATGGCCAGGCCATGTGAGGGCTTATTTTTTGCGGGACGAGTTGTACTTTTGAACGACACCATTGGTTTTACCATGTCTTTTACTAGAAAACGGGAAAAAAATTCCAAGTGCGGTGAAATTGCAAAAAAAGTGCACTTGTTTTTGTTTGGCTTTTTTGCTAGCTTCATTAAATGCTAAAACTAACCTGCCATTGTGATTCCCTAGGTCATTACGAGTTCATAGACACCTAACATGACTAGGTTATTGTTTATCCAAGTGGTGAAAGAAAATTCAAAACTTTGCTTAAAAAAAAAAAAAAAAAAGTGCCATTTTCCGATACTCGAAGCATCTCCATTTTTCGTGATCTGGGGTCGAGTGAGGGCTTATTTTTTGCGTGCCGAGCTGACGTTTTTAATGATACCATTTTGGTGCAGATAAGTTCTTTTGATCGCCCGTTATTGCATTTTAATGCAATGTCATGGCGACCAAAAAAACGTAATTCTGGCGTTTCGGATTTTTTTCTCGCTACGCTGTTTAGCGATCAGGTTAATGCTTTTTTTTTATTGATAGATCGGGCGATTCTGAACGCGGCGATACCAAATACGTGTAGGTTTTTTTTTTAAATTGTTTTATTTAGGATGGGGCGAAAGGGGGGTGATTTAAACTTTTATATTTTTTTCATATTTTTAAAAACATTTTTTTTTACTTGTGCCATGCTTCAATAGCCTCCCAGAAGCTGGCATAGCCTGATCGGCTCTGCTACATAGCAGCGATCATCAGATCGCTGCTATATAGCTGAAATGCAGGTGTGCTGTGAGCGCCGACCACAGGGTGGCGCTCACAGCAGGCCGGCATCAATAACCATAGAGGTCTCAAGGACCTCTATGGTTACCATCCTGATGCATCGCCGACCCCGATCATGTGACGGGGGTCGGCGATGACATCATTTCCGGCCGCCCGGCCGGAAGCGCCGGTTAAATGCCGCTGTCTGCGTTTGACAGCGGCAATTAACAGATTAATAGCGGTGGGTGAATAGCGATTTCACCCGCCGCTATTGCGCGCACATGTCAGCTGTACAAAACAGCTGACATGTCGCGACTTTGATGTGGGCTCACCGCCGGAGCCCACATCAAAGGGGGTGACACGGCATGCGCAGTAATAGTACGGCGCATGTCGTGAAAGGGTTAATATCAGCTCACAGTTGTATACTTAGCCATTCCATATTAAAATGGGTGACCCCCACAAAAAATTACCCCTATAATAACCAGTAAAGGCTACGTCACTGAGTTGAACAGAGTTCATTGGCTGTGAACTTGCAGGACCTTTCTGATGGCACTGCACACAGCAGGGCTGCCACTAGAAATTTCGGGGCCCCATACTGGCAAAATTTTCGGGGCCCCCTTGAGACTCCGCCTAGGCTACACCCCAGCCCCGCCTCCAGGCTCCACCCCTCGAACTGTCCACAGTCCCACCGCTCTCTCTTGGAAAACCTCCACTTCTCACCAATCACACATTAACAGTTCCCATCACCAGATCACACATATAGCAGGCAGCTTTTGTTTTGGCCAAAAGATTTTTTAAGCCGCCACCATAACACGGTAGACACTTTTGGCCGGGCCCTACTCTACTGTAACCTATTAAATATTTGTTAAAATATGCAATACAATTTAGGTATATTTTTATTTATTTTTCAATTTTTAAAATGCCCAATAATATCACATAGAAGGAACAAATACCACAACACCATGACCAGACCACATATTACCACCACAGTGATCGCATAATATCACATACAAGGAACAAATACCACAACACCATGTCCAGACCACATATTACCACCACATAGTGACTGAATACTACAATTCTGATCAGTAATTTAAAAAAAAGCACCATATTATCACCATAAGTTCCATTATACACAGGAGATCTGTACTTAGTATGCAGTGTCTGTGTACAGATAATATAGTGATCACTAGTGAAATTATACACAGGAGCTCTGTATACAGTGTATAGTGTCAGTGTATAGGTAACACACTGACTCACCAGTGACGTCTCTAGGTGAAGTCCTTCATCTTTCATCCAGCACAGACCGCCATCATTTCATCCAGCCAGGACTTCTCTCTGCAGGAAATAACACAGTTATCTCGAGCTCCGCTTGCAGAACACATTACTTAATTTTTCACAACTTCTACATTACACCACATGAAGAAGGCGACATAGTATCACTCTATACAGTAACAGGACCGCCCCCCATTTAAAACAGTATACTCAAAAAATAAAATAAATACATCACTGCAGTAATAATATCCCTAAATTAGCCCCTATGGTATTAATAATATCCCCCAGCCTGGCCCCGTGTGTCTCATTCCTGGCGTCAGCCAGATGTTCTCCCATCCTGCCCTCATGAGTATTCATTCTTCCCCATATGATCTCCCCATCCTGCCCCATATGATCGCCCCATGTGATCTCTCCATCCTGCCCCATCTGTCTCCATCATATCCATCCTGCCCCATGATCCTGCACGATCTGTCTCCAATTCTGCCCCCAGTGTCTCCAATCATGCCCCATGTCTCCATTCTGCCCCCTATGTCTCCAACCATGCCCCCATGTCTGCAATCCTGACACTTGTCTCCAATCATGCCCCGTGTCTCCATTCTGCCCCATCTGTCTCCAATCCTGCCCCATCTGTCTCCAGTCATGCCCCCATGTCTTTCATCCTGCCCCGTGTCTCCAATCATGCCCCGTATCTCCATTCTGCCCCGTGTCTCGCATTCTGCCCCAATGTCCAGCATTCTGCCCCTGGGTCTCACAGTCTGCCCCTGTGTCCAGCATTCTGCACCTGTCACTGTGTCCAGCATTCTGCCCCTGTCACTGTGTCCAGCATTTCTGCCCCACTGTGTCCAGCATTCTGCCCCACTGTGTCCAGCATTCTGCCCCACTGTCTCCAACATTCTGCCCCACTGTGTGTCCAGCATTCTGCCCCACTGTGTCCAGCATTCTGCCCCACTGTGTCCAGCATTCTGCCCCAGTGTCCAGCATTCTGCCCCTGTGTCCAGCATTCTGCCCCTGTCACTGTGTCCAGCATTCTGCCCCACTGTGTCCAGCATTTCTGCCCCTGTCACTGTCTCCAGCATTCTGCCCCACTGTCTCCAGGATTCTGCCCCACTGTCTCCAGCATTCTGCCCCACTGTGTGTCCAGCATTCTGCCCCACTGTCTCCAGCATTCTGCCCCACTGTCTCCAGCATTCTGCCCCACTGTGTGTCCAGCATTCTGCCCCACTGTGTGTCCAGCATTCTGCCCCACTGTGTGTCCAGCATTCTGCCCCACTGTGTCCAGCATTCTGCCCCACTGTGTGTCCAGCATTCTGCCCCACTGTGTGTCCAGCATTCTGCCCCACTGTGTGTCCAGCATTCTGCCCCACTGTGTGTCCAGCATTCTGCCCCACTGTGTCCAGCATTTCTGCCCCTGTGTGTCCAGCATTCTGCCCCACTGTGTGTCCAGCATTCTGCCCCACTGTGTGTCCAGCATTCTGCCCCACTGTGTCCAGCATTTCTGCCCCACTGTGTCCAGCATTCTGCCCCACTGTGTGTCCAGCATTTCTGCCCCACTGTGTCCACCATTCTGCCCCACTGTGTCCACCATTCTGTCCCACTGTGTCCAGCATTTCTGCCCCACTGTGTCCAGCATTCTGCCCCACTGTGTCCAGCATTCTGCCCCACTGTGTCCAGCATTCTGCCCCAGTGTCCAGCATTCTGCCCCTGTGTCCAGCATTCTGCCCCTGTCACTGTGTCCAGCATTCTGCCCCACTGTGTCCAGCATTTCTGCCCCTGTCACTGTCTCCAGCATTCTGCCCCACTGTCTCCAGCATTCTGCCCCACTGTCTCCAGCATTCTGCCCCACTGTGTGTCCAGCATTCTGCCCCACTGTCTCCAGCATTCTGCCCCACTGTCTCCAGCATTCTGCCCCACTGTGTGTCCAGCATTCTGCCCCACTGTGTGTCCAGCATTCTGCCCCACTGTGTGTCCAGCATTCTGCCCCACTGTGTCCAGCATTCTGCCCCACTGTGTGTCCAGCATTCTGCCCCACTGTGTGTCCAGCATTCTGCCCCACTGTGTGTCCAGCATTCTGCCCCACTGTGTGTCCAGCATTCTGCCCCACTGTGTCCAGCATTTCTGCCCCTGTGTGTCCAGCATTCTGCCCCACTGTGTGTCCAGCATTCTGCCCCACTGTGTGTCCAGCATTCTGCCCCACTGTGTCCAGCATTTCTGCCCCACTGTGTCCAGCATTCTGCCCCACTGTGTGTCCAGCATTTCTGCCCCACTGTGTCCACCATTCTGCCCCACTGTGTCCACCATTCTGTCCCACTGTGTCCAGCATTTCTGCCCCACTGTGTCCAGCATTCTGCCCCACTCTGTCCACCATTCTGTCCCACTGTGTCCAGCATTTTGCCCCTGTGTGTCCAGCATTCTGCCCCACTGTGTCCAGCATTTCTGCCCCTGTGTCCAGCATTCTGCCCCACTGTGTCCAGCATTCTGCCCCACTGTGTCCACCATTCTGTCCCACTGTGTCCAGCATTTCTGCCCCACTGTGTCCAGCATTCTGCCCCACTGTGTCCACCATTCTGCCCCACTGTGTCCACCATTCTGCCCCACTGTGTCCAGCATTTCTGCCCCACTGTGTCCAGCATTTCTGCCCCACTGTGTCCAGCATTTCTGCCCCTGTGTGTCCAGCATTCTGCCCCACTGTGTCCAGCATTTCTGCCCCTGTGTGTCCAGCATTCTGCCCCACTGTGTCCACCATTCTGCCCCTGTGTGTCCAGCATTCTGCCCCACTGTGTGTCCACCATTCTGTCCCACTGTGTCCAGCATTTCTGCCCCTGTGTGTCCACCATTCTGCCCCACTGTGTCCAGCATTTCTGCCCCACTGTGTCCAGCATTTCTGCCCCTGTGTGTCCACCATTCTGCCCCTGTGTGTCCAGCATTCTGCCCCACTGTGTGTCCACCATTCTGTCCCACTGTGTCCAGCATTTCTGCCCCTGTGTGTCCACCATTCTGCCCCACTGTGTCCAGCATTTCTGCCCCACTGTGTCCAGCATTTCTGCCCCTGTGTGTCCACCATTCTGCCCCACTGTGTCCAGCATTTCTGCCCCACTGTGTCCAGCATTTCTGCCCCTGTGTGTCCATCATCCTGCCCCCCGGGCCCCCCTGGATCGCAGCAGCTCTCAAAGAAAAAAAAAAAAACACGACTTCTTACCTGGCCATGCTCCTGCGCCGGGCGAAGATCCCCCCAGGCTCCACACAGACGCACTCGCCGGGCCCGGCGGCTGACAATGACGTCAGACGCCGGCGACGCCGGCGAGTGCGCACTGCGGCCTTATTCAGCTACCAGCCTCAGACTGGCTGGCGGCTGTTAACTATTGACGTGCGGGCGCGGGCCCGCACGTCAATAGTGTGCCGCTGCCGCAGCGCCTGCAGGGGGGGCCCGGTGACCAGATGAGACGGGGCCCGATGCGGGCCCCCTCTGCTCACCGGGCCCCATATGCCAGTCACGGCTGTCATGCCCTGATGGCGGCCCTGGCACACAGTGACGTCAATGAGATGAAATGAGTTCACCGCGAGGCACTGAGCTGAGCAAGCAAGAACAGCTCAGTGTCTATGCTGGATGGTAGTCTGTATAGTCACATCATTCAACAGTGCAGCCTGCCATCTAGATGTAACAGAGCTAGAAAGTAGTGGGACGAATTGATTATTACCTTCTCGGCAGACAGGTGAGGAATATTGTTATATATAGAAAAGTTTGTAGCCAGCTCACCAGTAATCACCGCAGGTGCACGGAACTCCGCTGCAGGTAGACGTGACGATCATCAGGGAGAACAAAAAGATTGAGTTCCAGCTCCTTAAAACAATCCGTTTATTGAATTTATTGGCTTTGATAAAGATCATCTTGATCGAAACGCGTTGCCGTTAGTCTCTGTCACCTTGGGCACTTACCGATGGGAGTCTGTACACCATGGACATTTGGATTTTATGCTTGGATTCAATAAACGGATTGTTTTAAGGAGCTGGAACTCAATCTTTTTGTTCTCCCTGAGGAATATTGTTGTTTATTATTTTAATTCTGTTACAGGAGACATTGGCTTCAGTGGACTGGGCGATGTCGTGAGTATTGTTTAATTATGTAAAAAAAATACATGTTCAGTAAGCTACACAAGCACTGCACTAATTATATAAGTCAAAGACATTTTATATCTAACTATTCTATGTGTATATATCTATTTTATCTATTCTATACTGTCGGGTCACTCTGTGATTTTACTGTAGGCGGGGGATGAATTGCTGGCTTTCAAATGACTTCGGTGTGTAAAAAATCGGATGGCACTCGCATGGTCCGAGTGCCTTGCATTTTTTTTCTCGCACAGATTGACTTACATTGGTGAGTCTCGACCGAGATACAAGGACAATTGCAGCATAGTGCGATTTTTTATTTTTTTTTTCTCAGTCCAATTTCAGCTAAGAAAAAAATTGCAGATGAGCTGCGAATCATAGCTTAACACTAATCAGAGTACAAACCGATTCTTTTCACTATATACTGCAATATTGCAGTACATAGAATAAACGGTCAAGCAACTACAGCCGCAAGTCCCATAAAGGACTAAAAAATAATGCAAAAGATATATAAAAGGAAAGTGTTTAAAATATAAAAAAATTTAAAAAAAAATATAAAAATTCAAATAGCGCCCTTTTACCTGGTGTATATTGGCCCCCTCCCAGACTAATAACACCAGCCTTCAGATGCCCCAGAAATGGAGCATGCATATAGATGCCTTTCCATTACTAACCCCTGGTCTAGATGTCAGCTGACGTTACAAAGCCGACATCAACCCCAAAGCCATTACCCCACTTACTAGCACACCAGGGCAAGCATCTAATGGATGCATCATTTCTGGAGCGGCTGAGAGCTGGTGTTATTAGTCTGGGATGGGGCCAAAATTCATGGCCCCTTCCCAGTCAATTAATATCAGACCGTAGCTGTCTGCTCAGCCTTTGCTCATTATTATTAGAAATAAGGGGGTCTCCCATTTTTAGTAGCCAGTAAACATAGTAACAGTTTTTAAGATTGAATAAAGACTTTAAGTCCATCTAGTTATACCTGTATTCTAACCTAACATGCCCTAACATGTTGATCCAGAGGAAGGCAAAAAAAAAAAACCCATGTGGCAGTAAGCTCCACATTGTGGAAAAAAATCCTTCCAGACTCCACAAAGGCGAAGTAGGCAGCTGGGAGCTGATATTAATAGCCTGGGAAGCTCAATGTTTAGTGCCCCTTTCCCAGGCTATTAAGAATAGCTCTCAGCTATCAGCTTTCCCTCAGCTGTTTAATAAAAATAAGGGAAGTCCACACTATTAAGTTCTTTTATTTATTTTATTTATTAGCTAAATAGAAGTACAGAAGATAACACATGCAAAGCACAGATTATATATCTTGCTGACATATTTTATCTATCTATCCAGCTACAGCTGCTTCACACAAAATTAGAATATCATCAAAAAGTTAATTTATTTCAGTTCTTCAATACAAAAAGTGAATCTCCTATATTCTATAGAGTCATTACACACAGAGTGATCTATTTCACGTGTTTATTTCTGTTAATGTTGATGATTATGGCTTACAGCCAATGAAAACCCAAAAGTCATTATTATCTCAGTAAATTAGAATACGCTATAACGCCAGCTTGAAAAATGATTTTAAAATCTGAAATGTTGGCCTACTGAAATGTATGTTCATTAAATGCACTCAATACTTGGTCGGTGTCACGCCGCTGCTGCCGCCGCCACTTGCCGCGTCCACTCATACTTACAGTACCTGTCCTCGGCGTCCCGCGCGGCTCCTCTTCTGCAGCGTCTTCCCTTCGGCGTCCGCTCCTGCCTCCTGGTGCTCGTCGAGTGCGTGCGCACGCCATGTTCAGCTCTGCGCACGCGCACTTCTGACCTATCTCCTGCACCTTCCTGTATTGTCCTCTCTACTATCCTGGAGGACTTTCAGCAGGAGGCAATGCGCATCGCTCTCTCAAATACCGGCCTCTTCCTCTTTCCTGTGCCTATGGTCATTTGTGCTTCTAGTGCCCTAGGCTGCCCTTGGTCTCTGTGCATTCTTGTGCTCTCTGACTTTTGGTTTCTCTCTCCATCTCTCCAGTACCCTGCCCGTTCCTGTGTCCCTGCGTTGTTCCTGCCAGTCTCTTCGTCTCTCCAGTACCCTGCCCGCTCCTGTGTTCCTGCATTGTTCCTGCCAGCCTCTGCGTCTCCGCAGTACCCTGCCGGTTCCTGAGTCTCTGCAGTGTTCCTGCCTGTCTCTGTGTCCCTGCGTTGTACCTGCCAGCCTCTGCGTCTCTGCAGTACCCAGCTGGTTCCTGTGTCTATGCAGTACCTTGCCGGTTCCTGGGTCCCTGCGGTGTTCCTGTCAGCTCCTGTGTCTCTGCGGTACTCCTGTCAGTCTCTGTGTCCTAGCATCTCCTGTGTTTCCTGTTGGGCCCTAGCCACTTCCCTAGCCTCTGTCACTCTCATCAGTCTAGTGTTCCTTCTTTTCTGTCTTGGACCCACAGCTCCCGGGGTGATCGTCCCTCACGGGCCTGCCCCTAACTCTCCCTGTATAGGGGGTGGTCCATCTGGTTAGCTCGTCCGTGAGGGGTTCGTTGCCGCGGTCCAGAGGGTCCACTTTTTCACCCTAAAGCATCACAGTAGGGGCTCCTTTTGCAATTACTGTATCAATGTGGCGTGGCATGGAGGCGATCAGCCTGTGGCACTGCTGAGGGGCTATGGAAGCCCAGGTAGCTTTGATAGCAGCCTTCAGCTCATCTGCATTGTTGGGTCTGGTGTCTCTCATCTTCCTCTTGACAATACTCCATAGATTCTCTAAGGGGTTAAGGTCAGGCGAGTTCCAATCAAGCCCAGTGATACTGTTGTTTTTACACCAGGTATTGGTACTTTTGGCAGTGTGGACAGGGGCCAAGTCCTGCTGGAGAATGACATTTCTATCTCCAAAAAGCTTGTCGACAGAGGGAAGCATGAAGTGCTCTAAAATGTCCTGGTAGACGGCTGCGCTGACTTTGGTCTTGATAAAACACAGTGGACCTACACCAGCAGATGACACGGCTCCCCAAACCATCACTGATTGTGGAGACTTCACACTAGACCTCCAGCAGCTTGGATTGTGGCCTCTCCACTCTTCCCCCAGACTCTGGGACCTTGATTTCCAAATGAAATGCAAAATGTCCATTCCTTGTGGAGTGTATCAATGACATCTGTCAGGTCAGCAGTCTTCCCCATGATTGTAGAGCCTACTGAAACAGACTAAGGGACCTTTTTAAATGCTTAGGAAGCCTTTGCAGGTGTTTTTTTTTTTTTTTGTTAATTTTTTTTAATTTTCTGAGATAATGACTTTTGGGTTTTCATTGGCTGTAAGCCATAATCATTAACATTAACAGAAATAAACACTTGAAATAGATCACTCTGTGTGCAATGACTCTAGATAATATACGAGTTTCACTTTTTGTATTGAAGAACTAAAATAAATAAACTATTTGATAATATTCTAATTTTGTGAGAAGCACCTGTATCTGTCACAGGGTACTATTCCAATATCACACAATCAATAGAGCGAGAGATGAGTGAACAGTCCCAAGAACCTTTATTACATGCAAATCAATAGGTCCATGAAACAATCCACCACACAGAGGATACAATAGTCCAAGAACACAGATACAGTCCAGTAAGGGCATAAATACCCCGGGAGATGAGAGTCACAATCCTCCTCTTAGGCTACGTTCACATTAGCGTCGCGTCGCTGTTGCGTCGGCGACGCACGGAAAAACGCGCGCAAACGCGCGCAAAAACGCGCGCGTTTTGCGACGCGTGCGTCGTTTTTTGACGAAATCGGACGCACAGAAAATGCAACTTGTGGCGTTTTCTTGCGTCCGACGCTAGCGTCTAACACGACGCACGTGTCGGAAAACGCGCGCAAAAAGACGCACGCGTCCCCTATGTTAAACATAGGGGCGCGTCGCCGCTGCGTCGCCGACGCAACAGCGACGCGACGCTAATGTGAACGTAGCCTTAGAGATTGATAAGGTAGTGCGGCTCCATCAGCAGTATCTTCCAGGGTCATCAGGGTTTCTCCAAGACTCTCTGGGGTGCTGGCCTTAGCATCAGCATCCCACAAAGGATCAATCTTACTGGTCTCTTGTCCTCTTCAGGCCCCCTCCTTATATCCAGGGGTAGACAGACAGGTTTGACGTTTTTCAGGCTCCCCAGAACTAGGAAAGACATTTGGAGAGCAGAGGGGTCATGGATGGACAGTCAGGAAAAGTCAGCAGGGCTTCATCAAGAGGCATGGGCACATTCAGGCTGCAGATGGTAACTGAGCTAATTCAATTATCGGACCTTTTGTGAGATAATTAAGACTTTAGACAAGACAGGGAATACGCAGAATGATACAGAGCAACAAGACAAGACTCCTAAAATCAATACAAATATGAACACAGACATAATGATACCCCACACACCATATCCCACCATCTACATCTGTCTATGAGATTATTTTATTAGATGGAAAACTACCTACAAACGACAGAGAGAATTACTGTGTGTAAAGCTGATGTTATAAAAGCACTGCGCACGGATTGCACAAGCATGTCCTACAGATGCCAGGGGAAGAAAAAACGCACGACACTCGCCTGACTGTTTCCAACTGTTCTAGGTGAGAATCTCAGCTACATTATATATGCATATGTGAGTGCACCCCTAGAAGGAAAATCCAGCGTACACAACCTCACAGCTAAGAGAGTATTATAGTAGTTATATTCTTGTACATAGGGGCAGTATTATAGTAGTTATATTCTTGTACATAGGAGCAGTATTATAGTAGTTATATTCTTGTACACAGGAGCAGTATTATAGTAGTTATATTCTTGTACATAGGGGCAGTATTATAGTAGTTATATTCTTGTACATAGGAGCAGTATTATAGTAGTTATATTCTTGTACATAGGGGCAGTATTATAGTAGTTATATTCTTGTACATAGGAGCAGTATTATAGTAGTTATATTCTTGTACACAGGAGCAGTATTATAGTAGTTATATTCTTGTACATAGGGGCAGTATTATAGTAGTTATATTCTTGTACACAGGAGCAGTATTATAGTAGTTATATTCTTGTACATAGGGGCAGTATTATAGTAGTTATATTCTTGTACATAGGAGCAGTATTATAGTAGTTATATTCTTGTACATAGGGGCAGTATTATAGTAGTTATATTCTTGTACATAGGAGCAGTATTATAGTAGTTATATTCTTGTATATAGGAGCAGTATTATAGTAGTTATATTCTTGTACACAGGAGCAGTATTATAGTACTTATATTCTTGTATATAGCAGCAGTATTATAGTAGTTATATTCTTGTACATAGGAGCAGTATTATAGTAGTTATATTCTTGTACATAGGAGCAGTATTATAGTAGTTATATTCTTGTACATAGAGGGCAGTATTATAGTAGTTATATTCTTGTACATAGGGGCAGTATTATAGTAGTTATATTCTTGTACATAGGAGCAGTATTATAGTAGTTATATTCTTGTACACAGGAGCAGTATTATAGTAGTTATATTCTTGTACATAGGAGCAGTATTATAGTAGTTATATTCTTGTACATAGGGGCAGTATTATAGTAGTTATATTCTTGTATATAGGAGCAGTATTATAGTAGTTATATTCTTGTACACAGGAGCAGTATTATAGTACTTATATTCTTGTATATAGCAGCAGTATTATAGTAGTTATATTCTTGTACATAGGAGCAGTATTATAGTAGTTATATTCTTGTACATAGGAGCAGTATTATAGTAGTTATATTCTTGTATATAGGAGCAGTATTATAGTAGTTATATTCTTGTACATAGGAGCAGTATTATAGTAGTTATATTCTTGTATATAGGAGCAGTATTATAGTAGTTATATTCTTGTACACAGGAGCAGTATTATAGTAGTTATATTCTTGTACATAGGAGCAGTATTATAGTAGTTATATTCTTGTATATAGGAGCAGTATTATAGTAGTTATATTCTTGTACACAGGAGCAGTATTATAGTAGTTATATTCTTGTACATAGGAGCAGTATTATAGTAGTTATATTCTTGTATATAGGAGCAGTATTATAGTAGTTATATTCTTGTACATAGGAGCAGTATTATAGTAGTTATATTCTTGTATATAGGAGCAGTATTATAGTAGTTATATTCTTGTACACAGGAGCAGTATTATAGTAGTTATATTCTTATACATAGGAGCAGTATTATAGTAGTTATATTCTTGTATATAGGAGCAGTATTATAGTAGTTATATTCTTGTACACAGGAGCAGTATTATAGTAGTTATATTCTTGTACATAGGAGCAGTATTATAGTAGTTATATTCTTGTACACAGGAGCAGTATTATAGTAGTTATATTCTTGTACATAGGAGCAGTATTATAGTAGTTATATTCTTGTACATAGGAGCAATATTATAGTAGTTATATTCTTGTACATAGGAGCAGTATTATAGTAGTTATATTCTTGTACATAGGAGCAGTATTATAGTAGTTATATTCTTGTACACAGGAGCAGTATTATAGTAGTTATATTCTTGTACATAGGAGCAGTATTATAGTAGTTATATTCTTGTACACAGGAGCAGTATTATAGTAGTTATATTCTTGTACATAGGAGCAGTATTATAGTAGTTATATTCTTGTACATAGGAGCAATATTATAGTAGTTATATTCTTGTACATAGGAGCAGTATTATAGTAGTTATATTCTTGTACATAGGAGCAGTATTATAGTAGTTATATTCTTGTACACAGGAGCAATATTATAGTAGTTATATTCTTGTACATAGGAGCAGTATTATAGTAGTTATATTCTTGCACACAGGAGCAGTATTATAGTAGTTATATTCTTGTACACAGGAGCAGTATTATAGTAGTTATATTCTTGTACACAGGAGCAGTATTATAGTAGTTATATTCTTGTACACAGGAGCAGTATTATAGTAGTTATATTCTTGTATATAGGAGCAGTATTATAGTAGTTATATTCTTGTACACAGGAGCAGTATTATAGTAGTTATATTCTTGTACATAGGAGCAGTATTATATTAGTTATATTCTTGTACATAGGAGCAGTATAATAGTAGTTATATTCTTGTACATAGGAGCAGTATTATAGTAGTTATATTCTTGTATATAGGAGCAGTATTATAGTAGTTATATTCTTGTATATAGGAGCAGTATTATAGTAGTTATATTCTTGTACACAGGAGCAGTATTATAGTAGTTATATTCTTGTACATAGGAGCAGTATTATAGTAGTTATATTCTTGTACATAGGAGCAGTATTATAGTAGTTATATTCTTGTACATAGGAGCAGTATTATAGTAGTTATATTCTTGTACATAGGAGCAGTATTATAGTAGTTATATTCTTGTACATAGGAGCAGTATTATAGTAGTTATATTCTTGTACATAGCAGTATTATAGTAGTTATATTTTTGTATATAGGAGCAGTATTATAGTAGTTATATTCTTGTACATAGGGGCAGTATTATAGTAGTTATATTCTTGTACATAGCAGTATTATAGTAGTTATATTCTTGTATATAGGAGCAGTATTATAGTAGTTATATTCTTGTAGATAGGAGCAGTATTATAGTAGTTATATTCTTGTAGATAGGAGCAGTATTATAGTAGTTATATTCTTGTACATAGGGGCAGTATTATAGTAGTTATATTCTTGTATATAGGAGCAGTATTATAGTAGTTATATTCTTGTACATAGGAGCAGTATTATAGTAGTTATATTCTTGTACATAGGGGGCAGTATTATAGCAGTTATATTCTTGTACATAGGGGCAGTATTATAGTAGTTATATTCATGTACACAGGTGCAGTATTATAGTAGTTATATTCTTGCACATAGGAGCAGTATTATAGTAGTTATATTCTTGTACATAGGGGCAGTATTATAGTAGTTATATTCTTGTACATAGGGGCAGTATTATAGTAGTTATATTCTTGTACATAGGAGCAGTATTATAGTAGTTATATTCTTGTACATAGGGGCAGTATTATAGTAGTTATATTCTTGTACATAGGAGCAGTATTATAGTAGTTATATTCTTGTACATAGGGACAGTATTATAGTAGTTATATTCTTGTACATAGGGGCAGTATTATAGTAGTTATATTCTTGTACATAGGGGCAGTATTATAGTAGTTATATTCTTGTACATAGGGGGAGTATTATAGTAGTTATATTCTTGTACATAGGGAGCAGTATTATAGTAGATATATTCTTGTACATAGGAGCAGTATTATAGTAGTTATATTCTTGTACATAGGGGCAGTATTATAGCAGTTATATTCTTGTACACAGGAGCAGTATTATAGCAGTTATCCTTCACCGTAAGATGATGTCCTGAGTTCGCACAGCGCAGAGTGGCATTATTTATGGTATTATGTATGGTACTATGTAATATTAAAGGAAGTGAAAATGTTCTGAGAAGCAGAGCACACTGCAGAGACTATAAACAGCAATGTTCTTCCCCTGTAATGGACAACACCTAGTTGGCAGGAAGACGACTTCCTCTGACCTAAGATTATATCTGAAGATAAGTTTGGGTTTTGTTGCCAGATCGTCCTCAAATAATATTCGGTGCGTTCCTGATTGAGACGACCCAACCCCAAGTGTAGAGAAGTCATTACAGGACATATCACCCCACGCCGGTCCCAGTACAATGTGTGCCTGCACGACAGTACAGATGAGCCAGCAAGACTGGGATGGGCCGGGCTGAGAAAATGACTACTACTCCCAACACCTGTCTGTCAACTTTATCAGACAAAATGAAGAGCAGGAATGAACAATGTCACTGTGTCATGTAGCGGAGACTGTCCTGGAAGCTGCTTACTGAATTGGAAAGTCCTGTGGCATATGATGGCGCTATATGAATAAACATTATTATTATTGGAATTTCTGTGACTGACACTGTTATGGGGGATCTGTGGATGACGCACTGTTATGGGGATATGTGGATGACGCACTGTTATGGGGATCTGTGGATGATGCACTGTTATGGGGGATCTGTGGATGACGCACTGTTATGGGGGATCTGTGTATGACGCACTGTTATGGGGGATCTGTGGATGACGCACTGTTATGGGGATCTGTGGATGCCACACTGTTATGGGGATCTGTGGGGGACGCATTGTTATGGGGGATCTGTTGGTGACACACTGTTATGGGGATCTGTGGATGACGCACTGTTATGGGGATCTGTGGATGACGCGCTGTTATGGGGATCTGTGGATGACGCACTGTTATGGGGGATCTGTGGATGACGCATTGTTATGGGGATCTGTGGATGACGCACTGTTATGGGGGATCTGTGGATGACACACTGTTATGGGGGATCTGTAGATGACGCACTGTTATGGGGGATCTGTGGATGACGCACTGTTATGGGGGATCTGTGTTGGTGATGAACTGTTATGGGGGATCTGTGGATGACGCACTGTTATGGGGGATCTGTGGATGACGCACTGTTATGGGGGATCTGTGGATGACGCACTGTTATGGGGGATCTGTGGATGACGCACTGTTATGGGGGATCTGTGGATGACGCACTGTTATGGGGATATGTGGATGACGCACTGTTATGGGGGATCTGTGGATGACGCACTGTTATGGGGATCTGTGGATGACGCACTGTTATGGGGGATCTGTGGATGACGCACTGTTATGGGGGATCTGTGGATGACGCACTGCTATGGGGGATCTGTGTATGACGCACTGTTATGGGGGATCTGTGGATGACGCACTGTTATGGGGATCTGTGGGGGACGCACTGCTATGGGGGATCTGTGGGTGACACACTGTTATGGGGATCTGTGGGTGACGCACTGTTATGGGGGATCTGTGGATGACGCACTGTTATGGGGATCTGTGGGGGACGCATTGTTATGGGGGATCTGTGGGTGACACACTGTTATGGGGATCTGTGGGTGACGCACTGTTATGGGGGATCTGTGGATGACGCGCTGTTATGGGGATCTGTGGATGATGCACTGTTATGAGGATCTGTGGATGATGTACTGTTATGGGGGATCTGCGGATGACACACTGTTATGGCGGAATGTGTGGATGACGCACTGTTATGGGGGATCTGTGGATGACGCGCTGTTATGGGGATCTGTGGATGACGCACTGTTATGGGGGATCTGTGGATGACGCACTGTTATGGGGGATCTGTGGATGACGCACTCTTATGGGGGATCTGTGGATGAAGCACTGTTATGGGGGATCTGTGGATGATGTACTGTTATGGGGATCTGCGGATGACACTCTTATGGGGATCTGTGGATCACACTCTGTTATGGGGGATCTGTGGATGACGCACTGTTATGGGGGATCTGTGGGTGACACACTGTTATGGGGATCTGTGGGTGACGCACTGTTATGGGGGATCTGTGGATGACGCACTGTTATGGGGGATCTGTGGATGATGCACTCTTTTGGGGGATCTGTGGATGACGCACTGCTATGGGGGATCTGTGGATGACGCACTGTTATGGGGATCTGTGGAGGACGCACTGTTATGGGGGATCTGTGGATGACGCACTGTTATGGGGGATCTGTGGGTGACACACTGTTATGGGGATCTGTGGGTGACGCACTGTTATGGGGATCTGTGGATGACGCACTGTTATGGGGGATCTGTGGGTGACGCACTGTTATGGGGATCTGTGGGTGACGCACTGTTATGGGGGATCTGTGGATGATGCACTGTTATGGGGGATCTGTGGATGATGCACTGTTATGGGGGATCTGTGGATGACGCACTGTTATGGGGGATCTGTGGATGACGCACTGTTATGGGGGATCTGTGGATGACGCACTGTTATGGGGGATCTGTGGATGACGCACTCTTATGGGGGATCTGTGGATGACGCGCTGTTATGGGGGATCTGTGGATGACGCGCTGTTATGGGGATCTGTGGATGACGCACTGTTATGGGGGATCTGTGGATGACGCATTGTTATGGGGATCTGTGGATGACGCACTGTTATGGGGGATCTGTGGATGACACACTGTTATGGGGGATCTGTAGATGACGCACTGTTATGGGGGATCTGTGGATGACGCACTGTTATGGGGGATCTGTGTTGGTGACACACTGTTATGGGGATCTGTGGGTGACGAACTGTTATGGGGGATCTGTGGATGACGCACTGTTATGGGGGATCTGTGGATGACGCACTGTTATGGGGGATCTGTGGATGACGCACTGTTATGGGGGATCTGTGGATGACGCGCCGTTATGGGGGATCTGTAGATGACGCACTGTTATGGGGGATCTGTAGATGACGCACTGTTATGGGGGATCTGTGGATGACGCACTGTTATGGGGGATCTGTGTTGGTGACACACTGTTATGGGGATCTGTGGGTGACGAACTGTTATGGGGGATCTGTGGATGACGCACTGTTATGGGGATCTGTGGGTGACACAATGTTATGGGGATCTGTGGGTGACACACTGTTATGGGGGATCTGTGGATGACGCACTGTTATGGGGGATCTGTGGATGACGCACTGTTATGGGGGATCTGTGGATGACGCACTGCTATGGGGGATCTGTGGATGACGCACTGTTATGGGGGAATCTGTGGATGATGCACTGTTATGGGGATCTGTGGATGACGCACTGTTATGGGGGATCTGTGTATGATGCTGTTCCTGGGGATCAGTGTTGTGATAAAGACTTTTATTATATTAGAAGATGGTGGCCCGATTCTAACGCATCAGGTATTCTACAATATGTATGTATATATATAGCAGCCACATAGCATATAGCAGAGGCCACGTAACACAGACAGCCACATAGTATATAGGAGCCACATAGTCTATAACACAGCCACGTAGTATATAGCACAGCCACGTAGTATATAGCACAGACACGAAGTATATAGCACAGACACGTTAGATATATAGCACAGACACGTAGTATATTGCCCAGCCACGTAATATATAGCACAGAGACGTAGTATATAACACTGCCCATGCAGTATATAACATAGGCCACATAGTATATAGCACAGTGATGTAGCATATTGCCCAGCCACGTAATATATACCACAGCCATGTAGTATATAGCACAGAGACATAGTATATAACACAACCCATGCAGTATATAACCCAGGCCTCGTAGTATATTGCCCAGCGATGTAGTATATAGCACAGACACGTAGTATATTGCACAGCCACGTAATATATTGCACAGCCACGTAGTATATAGCACAGCCCACATAGTATATAGCAGAGATGTAGTATATAACACAGCCCACGTAGTATATAGCAATGTGGGCATCATGTTAAAAAAAGAATTAAATTAAAAAATAGTTACCGTATATACTCACCCTCCATCGGCCCCCCCGGATCCAGCCCAGGCGTTTACCGATGGTTCTCGCGATTCTCCGGTCCCAAGAGTGCATTGCGGTCTCGCGAGATCATGACATAGCTGTCTCGCGAGACCGCTACGTCATCATCTCGCGAGACCGCTACGTCATCATCTCGCGAGACCGCTACGTCATCATCTCGCGAGACCGCAATGCATGGACCGGAGCGTCGCGAGGAGCGGGAAAGGCCTCGGCTGGATCCGGAATGTGAGTATATAATGATTTATTTTATTTATTATTTTTAACATTAGATCTTTTTACTTTTGAGGCCGCATACACAGCATCAATAGTAAAATGTTGGTGACACAGGGTTAATAGCAGCGTTAATGGAGTGCGTTACACCGCGGCATAACGCGGTCCATTAGCGCTGCCATTAACCCTGTGTGAGCGGTGACTGGAGGGGAGTACGGACCGGGCACTGACTGCGGGGAGGAAGGAGCGGCCATTTTGCCGCCGGACTGTGCCCGTCGCTGATTGGTCATGGCCGTTTTGCCGCGACCAATCAGCGACTCGGGATTTCTGTGACCCTTAGATGATTATATATATACAATAAAATTCGCAACTTTTAGCACAAACTACAACAGGGTAAAACAGAAATATCACTTGGGGCCCCAAGGGCCACAGCAGAGACCACTAGATGGCGCTATAGGACCAGCAGTAACCATGACAACAGCTTGGCCCCCCCACCAGTACTGGACGGGTTTCCCATTCCAGCGCCCAGGGACAACTTCACCTGTTGGTTCCGGCACGCAGTGGGCGGGGCTTGTTGCTGTGCGCGTTTCTTTTTTGTGCTGCGTCTCAGTGTGACCGGCGGCGCGCACGCAGGCTCGAGCTGTCGGGAGCGCGCGGAGTAACAGGTGACTTTCGCTGCCTCAGGGGACAGAGCCGGGACCGGAGCCGGCAGGTAAAACTGAGACCGCCGTCCGTTACCGGGGACTCCCGAGTGTTACCGCACCAAGGGTCATTTCTATGGGCTGATGTATAGGGAGGGACGGACGCTCGTGTAGCGCTATATGTGCGGCGGCTCTGATGGTCCCGTAGGAAGTTTTATCTCTGTGTGTAGAGATACAGGTGTATACCCGCCAAGGCGATGACTGGTGGCGAACAAACGGGTAGGGGATTTTTTTAATCAATTCTTTAAATTAAAGTTTTGGGTTTTAGAATGTTTTTTTTTTTTTTTTCTATTTTTTTCTGGTCTATTGTTTTGAGTTTTTCATGTGTTTTTTTTTTTTTTTTTTTCCTTCCCTTGAGGCAAAGCTGTAGCTCCTGGTGACACTATTTAGGGTCACAAGACTTTTTTATTGCATTTTATTCCATATTTTGGAAAACCAGGGGCCAAAAAAAACACAATTCAGGCATTTAGGTTTTGTTTGTTTTTTTTTTTTATGTGTTTTTACATTTACTATTCAGTTTACCATATGTATAACTTATACTGAAGGATTGGACTTCTAGTGATGCCACGCTTGTTTTTTTATTTTTGGAGAAGGTGATTTGGGTGTGTATGTATATATGTATACATATATATATATATATATATATATTCTCCAAATCACCTTCTCCGAAAATAAAAAAAAAACATTATATATATATATATATATGTGTGTTTTTTTTTATTTTCGGAGAAGGTGATTTGGAGAATATATATATATATATATATATATATATATATATATATATATATATATATATATATAGCCCGATTCTAACGCGTCGGGTATTCCAGAATATGTATGTCGACGGAGTATATACATAATTGTCTAAGGGTCACTTCCGTCTGTCTGTCTGTCCTTCTGTCACGGTTATTCGTTCCCTGATTGGTCTCGGCAGCTGCCTGTCATGGCTGCCGCGACCAATCAGCAACGGGCACAGTCCGATTAGTCCCTCCCCTACTCCCCTGCACTCACTGCCCGGCGCCCGCTCCGTAATCCCCTCCGCTCACACAGGGTTAATGGCAGCGGTAACGGCCCGCGGTGTGACGCGCTCCGTTACCGCTGCTATTAACCCTGTGTGTCCCCAACTATTTACTATTGATGCTGCCTATGCAGTATCAATAGTAAAAATGTCATGTTTAAAATAATAATAATTAAAAAAAACCTGCTATACTCACCCTCCGCCTCCTTTCCCGCTCCTCGCCACGCTCCCGGGACCGCTCCATTGCAAGCGGCAGCTTCCGGTCCCAGGGCTGGTGTGCGACAAGGACCTGCCGTGACGTCACGGTCATGTGACCGCGACGTCATCATAGGTCCTGCTCACACCAGCCCTGGGACCGGAAGCTGCCGCTTGCAATGGAGCGGTCCTGGGAGCGTGGCGAGGAGCAGGAAAGGCGGCGGAGGGTGAGTATAGCAGGACTTCAACGGGCCTCCGGAAGGTGAGTATATGTTTTTTTTTTTTTTTTTAAAGTCTCTACACTACGCGGCTCTGTGCTGGGCAATATACTATGTAGCTCTGCTATATACTATGTGGCTGGCCAATATACTACGTCACTGGGCAATATACCGTACTACGTGGCTGGCCAATATACTACATGGCTCTGCTGTATACTACGTGGCTGGCCAATATACTACGTGGCTGGGCAATATACTATGGGTCTGGGCAAAATACTACGTGTCTGGGCAAAATACTACGTGGACATGCATATTCTAGAATACCCGATGCGTTAGAATCGGGCCACCATCTAGTATATATATATATTCATAGAGAAAAATTTTTAAAAAATCCATAAGGCTATGTGCAGACGTCATGGATTTGGCTGCGGATTCGCAGCAGTTTTCCACGCGTTGTACAGTACCATGTAAACCTATGGAAAACCAAATCTGCAGTGCCCATGCTGCGGAAAATACTGTGCGGAAACGCAGCGGTTTATTTTCCGCAGCATGTGAATCCTTTGTGCGGATTCCGCAGCCTTTTACACCTCCATAGAAAGGTTGAGTTGGAAGGGACCTCCGGGGTCATCATGTCTAACCCACTGCTCAAAGTAGGATTCACTAAACCATCCCAGACAGATGTCTGTCCAGCCTCTGTTTGAAGACTTCCATTGAAGGAGAACTCACCACCTCTCGTGGCCGCCTGTTCCACTCATTGATCACCCTCACTGTCAAAAAGTTTTTTCTAATATCTAATCTGCTTCATAATTGGAATCCGCAGGTGTGAAAACGGCACAAAAAACGCGGTAAATCTGCAGGTAAAATGCAACCAGCGGATTTTTCAGAATCTGCACATACCCTAAGACCTCTCCAGGAGGGGGGATGTGTACCCTCACAATGAACATATGGGATTATTTGAGGCTGGAAAGAGAGAAGCTAAGTAATACAAGGGAAATGAGAGGGAGAGCTAACACTTCAATCTCCATTGAAATAGGGGCCTCCTACGGTGACTAGGTAATTGCAGCAGAGAATTACTCTGACTAAAAGACAAAAAGTCTGAGATCCATCTATTCAAGAGACAGGTGAAAAATCTAACATCTTCAGATGTAAGTCTTGTTTTATTAGGGTATGTGCACACGCTGCAGGTCCGCAGCAGTTTCCGATGAGTTTACATTACATCACTTCGGATTCCGCAGCAGTTTTACAGCTGCTCCAATAGGAAACCGCAGTTGTAAAACCGCAGTGAAATCCGCAAAAAAAAGCGCGATAAATCTGCAGCAAAAATGCAGCGTTTTTGCCCTGCAGATTTATCAAATCCACTGTGGAAAAATCCGCAGTGGACCATTCTACGTGTGCACATAGCCTTAAAAAAAAAAAAAAATTGCAGTTAGACACACTAACTCCGGTGTCCAGATATGAATATTGGGGTTTTGCACCAAACTGATATTTATGGGAGATATTTTAGGCGTCGTAGTGAAGGGACCAACATTCACTCTCATCATTTTAATAACATCCTAACTTAATATTGGTCCAATGGATGATGCTATCCGTGCCATGTTTCATGACTACAAAACGATAAAATCGCGATAAGAAACATGAACACGTTATCTACCTCCTGGGATCTCCAAGGGCAAAGATAGTCTGTAAGCCGGAAATCTCATAAAACTCTGAAAGACTTAACCCATCCCACAATCAGCCCCCACGTGAGCTCATCAAGGGGAGGTATGTGGGTGTAAGCTTGTGCTGATAATGAGCTTGGGTGTCTGTCTTTGTTCATTCTGGAAGACAGTTCTGAGAGTGGTCCATTTTCCCAATCGGAGTGCTTCCCTCCATAAAGACCAGAGCCTTTCCTGGAAAATCGGGTTTAGTAATTCTCTTTCGTTATTCCATGCAGTTGTATACATCGTATTGTTCCCATTTTGTATCCTTTCGTATGCAAAAAATGCTGCAAAAAACATGGTTTTTTTTTCCTCAGCATTTTTCCTGCCAAGAAATGCAGAAACCTTGCAGAAATTTCTGCAAGCAAATACTCAACACATGCACACATAGTCTGAAAGAGCAGCAGAGTTCCCAAGCAGAGACTGGAGTATCTGTATATATGATACAATAAGTCGTACACTCCATAGAAGTGGCCTTTTGGAAGAGTGAGCAGAAAAAAGCCTTTTTATGGCTCGTTTTGAGTTGGCCAAAAGACATGGGGAGACTCCCCAAATGTATGGAGGAAGGTGCTGTGCTCAGATGAGACCAAAATTTTACTTATTGGACACCAATATAGATTCTGTGTTTGAAGCCAAACCAACTCAGCTTATTACCCCAAGAACACCATCCCCACAGTGAAACATGGTGGTGACAGCATCATGCTGTGGGGATGTTTTTTGGCAGCAGGTACATGGAAAATGGTCCCGTTGAGGGGAAGATGGTGCAAAATACAGATATATTTTTAAAGGGACCCTGTCAGCAGGATTGTGGTGAATAACCTACAGACAGTATCAGGTTGGCGCCATTCTACTGATTACAATGATACCTGGTGATGATGGGCACTTTAAGCAAAACCTGTTTGTCAGTGTTGAAAAGAAAACTAAATGTTCAGTTGTGAGGTAGCAAAACACAAACAGCACCAAAAGGGTGGTGGTGGTGGTGAACAATTCTGCAAGCCACTGTATGTATACAAATTCTATGCTTTGGAATTCCCCAATAACTAGCCTAATAGTGGAGGCAGCCATGTCTTCATCCGTCACTCGTCAGTCAATTGCATAAATTCTCTGATGATTGGAGGCAGCGGTGTTGTGTTCCCCTGACAAACTGGCAAAAGCAGTGGGATCTGTGTGCCCACCCCCTCTCTCTCTCCGGCTGTTATCCTTGACATATACTGTATATCACAGAAGTGAGTACACCCCTTACATTTTTGTTCATATTTAATTACCGTATATACTCGAGTATAAGCCGAGATTTTCATCCCAAATTTTTGGGCTGAAAGTGCCCCTCTCGGCTTATACTCGAGTCAAGGTGGGTGGCAGGGTCGGCGGGTGAGGGCGCTGAGGCATACTTACCTAGTCCCAGCGATCCTCGCGCTGTCCCTGCCGTCCCACGGTCTTCTGTGCTGCAGCGTCTTCCCCTCTTCAGCGGTCACGTGGGACCGCTCATTAGAAAAATGAATAGGCGGCTCCACCTCCCATAGGGGTGGAGCCACGTATTCATTTCTCTAATCAGCGGTAACGGTGACCGCTGATAGAGGAAGAGGCTGCGGCACCGAAGACAGCTGTGACAGGCAGAGTGAGCGTCAGGATCGCTGGGACTAGGTAAGTATGTCATATTCACCTGTCCGCGTTCCAGCCGCTGGGCGTCGCTCCATCTTCCCGGCGCCTCCATCTTCCTGGGAGCTGCAAGCAAGAGAAGTGAGTATGTGTTTTTTTTTTTTTTTTAATTGCAGCAGCGGCACAGATTTATGTGGAGCATCTATGGGACAAAATGAACGGTGCCGAGCATATATGGGGCACAGATATGGGGCAATAATGAACGGTGCCGAGCATATATGGGGCACAGATATGGGACAATAATGAACGGTGCCGAGCATATATGGGGCACAGATATGGGGCAATAATGAACGGTGCAGAGCATATATGGGGCACAGATATGGGGCAATAATGAACGGTGCCGAGCATATATGGGGCACAGATATGGGGCAATAATGAACGGTGCAGAGCACTATATGGGGCACAGATATGGGACAATAATGAACGGTGCAGAGCACTATATGGGGCACAGATATGGGACAATAATGAACGGTGCAGAGCACTATATGGGGCACAGATATGGGACAATAATGAACGGTGCAGAGCACTATATGGGGCACAGATATGGGACAATAATGAACGGTGCAGAGCACTATATGGGGCACAGATATGGGACAATAATGAACGGTGCCGAGCATATATGGGGCACAGATATGGGGCAATAATGAACGGTGCCGAGCATATATGGGGCACAGATATGGGGCAATAATGAACGGTGCCGAGCATATATGGGGCACAGATATGGGGCAATAATGAACGGTGCAGAGCATATATGGGGCACAGATATGGGGCAATAATGAACGGTGCAGAGCATATATGGGGCACAGATATGGGGCAATAATGAACGGTGCAGAGCATATATGGGGCACAGATATGGGGCAATAATGAACGGTGCAGAGCATATATGGGGCACAGATATGGGGCAATAATGAACGGTGCAGAGCATATATGGGGCACAGATATGGGGCAATAATGAACGGTGCAGAGCATATATGGGGCACAGATATGGGGCAATAATGAACGGTGCCGAGCATATATGGGGCACAGATATGGGGCAATAATGAACGGTGCCGAGCATATATGGGGCACAGATATGGGGCAATAATGAACGGTGCCGAGCATATATGGGGCACAGATATGGGGCAATAATGAACGGTGCAGAGCATATATGGGGCACAGATATGGGGCAATAATGAACGGTGCAGAGCATATATGGGGCACAGATATGGGGCAATAATGAACGGTGCAGAGCATATATGGGGCACAGATATGGGGCAATAATGAACGGTGCAGAGCATATATGGGGCACAGATATGGGGCAATAATGAACGGTGCCGAGCATATATGGGGCACAGATATGGGGCAATAATGAACGGTGCCGAGCATATATGGGGCACAGATATGGGGCAATAATGAACGGTGCAGAGCATATATGGGGCACAGATATGGGGCAATAATGAACGGTGCCGAGCATATATGGGGCACAGATATGGGGCAATAATGAACGGTGCAGAGCATATATGGGGCACAGATATGGGGCAATAATGAACGGTGCAGAGCACTATATGAGGCACAGCTATGGGGAGATATGAACGCTGCAGAGCACTATATGGGGCACAGCTATGGGGCACAATGAACCGTGCAGAGCACTATATGGGGCACAGCTATGGGGCACAATGAACGGTGCAGAGCACTGTATGGGGCACAGCTATGGGGCACAATGAACGGTGCAGAGCACTGTATGGGGCACAGCTATGGGGCACAATGAACGGTGCAGAGCATGTATGGGGCACAGCTATGGGGCACAATGAACGGTGCAGAGCATATATGGGGCACAGATATGGGGCACAATGAACGGTGCAGAGCATTGTATATGGGGCACAGCTATGGGACAAAATGAACGGTGCAGAGCACTATATGGGGCACAGATATGGGGCACAATGAACGGTGCAGAGCATTGTATGGGGCACAATGAACGGTGCAGAGCACTATATGGGGCACAGATATGGGGCACAATGAACGGTGCAGAGCATTGTATATGGGGCACAGATATGGGGCAATAATGAACGGTGCAGAGCACTATATGGGGCACAGCTATGGGGCACAATGAACGGTGCAGAGCACTATATGGGGCACAGATATGGGGCACAATGAACGGTGCAGAGCATTGTATATGGGGCAATAATGAACGGTGCAGAGCACTATATGGGGCACAGCTATGGGGCAAAATGAACGGTGCAGAGCACTATATGGCACAGCTATGTGGAAATAATGAACTATTTTTATTTTTGAAATTCACCGGTAAATGCTGCATTTCCACCCTAGGCTTATACTCGAATCAATAAGTTTTCACAGTTTTTTGTGGCAAAATTAGGGGGGTCGGCTTATACTCGGGTCGGCTTATACTCGAGTATATACGGTATATCTTTTCATGGGATAACACTGAAGATCTGACACTTTGATGCAATGTACAGTAGTCACTGTTCAGCCTGTATAAATGTACATTTGATGCCCTCTAAATAACTCAACACTGCCATTAATATCTAAATGGCAGTGACAAATCAACAAAAGTGAGTACACCCTAAGGGAAAATGGACAAATTGTGCCCAAAGTGTGACTATTTTGAATGGCCACCATTATTTTTAAGCACTGCCTTAAGGCCACGTGCACACGCTGCGGATTACTCCAGACTGATTTTGGTAAATCCGCAGGTAAACCGCACTGCGGATTACCTGCAGAATTACAGTTTTACACCTGCGGATTCCTATTATGGAGCAGGTGCAAACCACTGCAGAATCCGCAGAAAGAATTGACATGCTGCGGAATAAACAACGCTACGTTTCAGCGCAGTTTTTTTCTGCAGCATGTGCACTGCGGATTTTGTTTTCCATACATTTACATGGTACTGTAAGCGCATTGAAAACTGCTGCGAAGCTGCAGCGGCCAATCTGTTGCGGATCCGCAACGAAATCCACAACGTGTGCACATACCCTTACTCTCTTGGGCATGGAGGTCACTAGAGCTTCACAGTTCACCGCTGGAATCCTCTTCCACTCCTCCATGACGACATCACGGAGCTGGTGGATGTTGGAGACTTTGCGCTCCTTCTCCTTCCTTTTGAGGATGGCCCACCGATCATCAATAGGGTTTAGAGCTGGACACATGCTTGGCCAGTCTAGCACCTTTTACTCTATTTCTTTACAAGGCAGTGGTCGTCTTGGAGGTGTTTTGGGTCATTATCGTGTTGGTATACTGCCCTGCAAGTCCAGTTTCCAGAGGGAAGGGATCATGCTCTGCTTCAGTATGACACAGTACATGTTGGCATTCATAGTACCCTCAATGAACTGCTGCCCACAGCCGGCAGCGCTCATTCAGCCCCAAACCATGACACTCCCACCACCATGCTTGACTGTAGGCAGGACACACTTGTCTTTGTACTCCTCACCTGGTTGCCACCACACAAGCTTGACTCCATTTGAACCAAATAAGTTTGTTGGTCTCATCAGACCACATGACACGGTTCCAATGATCCATGTCCTTAGTCTGCTAGTGTTTGTGGGTTTTCTTCTGAGATGACGACCATGCAGACTATTATGATGCAGTGTGTGGCGCATGATCTGAGCACTGACAGGTGGACACCCCCCTCCCTGTATCCTCTGCAGCAATTCTCCTAACGAGTCACATGATGCCTGGGAGGGAAGATGGCTAATTAGGAAAAACTTGGCCATTTTCACTTAGGGGTGTACTCACTTCTGTAATGTACTGTATTAGGGGACATCTTGTATGGCACTTGTCATATTATTAGGGGGCTTATTGTATGGCGCTTGTAAAAATAAAATTAGCGGTACATATGCCACTCAGTAATTGGCATTAATCGGGGTTCATGCCTCGTGGTGGACAGACCACCATACAAGAGCAGAAATATTGGGAGAAGGCAGCAGCAAGTCTGTTGCAAAAAGGTGTATTAGTCCAACCTGCTGGATTGCTGCCTTCTTCCGGTATTTCTGGTGAAGAAGCCCCGTCACTGTCATATCGGTGTTCCTGTGAAGCCATAGTAGATGTGATTTTTGCAATATTCCGCAATCCTGTAGTATGTGAATAAACAGTCTCAGGTTCAAGTCCCCATTGGGTAATGTAAGGCAGCGGCTTTCTTGTCCGCGTGGTAATGAGGCAGCGACAAAAGAAACTAAATAAGCATCTTTGCTATCCCCATGTCTGTAATAGTTCAACTCGTGAAAATCTAAAATATTTTGACCCATCCAGAAAAAGTCAAAGAACCCAAAATTGCTGTTATCAGTCACCACATCTCCACCGAAAAAAGGATCCAAATTCTCCAAATTCTTATCAATAGCAAAGAACAGTTTGCCAGACAAACGGCAAGACTTCACACAGCTCAATCACTGGAAAAATAAAGTTACAGGTCCCAGAAAATGACACTAAGTATTTAGAATTTTCTAAAGCAAAAACTAGTTTTAAGTCATTGAAATAACAAATATAACATGTCTGGTATCGGTGTGAACGCACTGACCCGAAGGATCGTGTTGTCGTTTTTACTGAATAATTAACGTTGGGGGAAAAAAAAAAACCCGAAAAACAATGTTTGGAGAGCGTTTTATCATTTTACACCACATGGAATATTTTCCTGTATCCCAGTAACTTGTATAGTAAAGTGAATGTTGTCTTACAAATTGTCCTGCCGCTACCAAAAATGCAGCTATGTCAACGGAAAATATTAAAGTGAGAAGTAAAAATGCAAAAAATTGTCGATGGCGGGAAAAGGTTAAAGGGTTTGTGTAGCATAATCTGATATTGTGCGGTGATTATCAGCAGGGGTAGTTACCCAGGCATTCGTCCGACGCCCAGCCGGTATCATCCAGGTGTTCTACCCTTAGCTGCCAAGCGTTGGCCGGTTGTCACAGCAGCTGCAGCGTCTCTTCATGCCCAATTATTTATAATTAAAACCTCCCTAAAGTCCTAGGTCGCACTTGTGCTGCCAAAACAGCTTCAAGGCAGTGATTCCACCAGACCTCTGTGGTGTCTAGCACTGAGACATTAGCAGCAGTCTCCCACAAGGGTTTGTCCAGTGAAGTCATTGTTTTGTCCAAACAGCTCCAGGCATGTTAAAAAGGAGGAATCGCAGAGAGCTGCTTTTTTTTTTTTTTTTTTTTTTTTCCAACACTCTCGGATGACCATTGTTTGAGTTTTCACAGTGGCCAGGGGTTACCATGAGCACCGTACACAGCAAACTGTGATACACTGCGTGTCCTGATTGTTTATTGATGTCTTTCTATCATAGCTGTGGTGCTCTGCGTCTCCTGATGCTTTTCCTATCATAGCTGTGACGCACTGTATGTCCTGACTTCTTTCTATAAGGCTGGGTTCACACTCCGTTGTGTGAACCCGTTTAACGGACTACGTTACACCGCAGCATAACGCGGTGTAACGTCCGTTAACGCCGCCATTACTGGCAATGGCGAATGCATCGCTAGCGCACGCCCACAATGGGCGTGCGCTAGCGATGTGCCGTCATTGAGTGACGGACCCGAGACGCGGGCTGCAGCGTTTCCGGGTCCGTCACTAGTAGCGCACTGCTAGCGCAGATGGAGCTAGCAGATGCTCCATCTGCGCTAGCGCAGTGCCAAAGTTGACACTTGCGTTAGTGCAGTCCGTTTAAGGGATTTGTTGAACGGACTGCACAACGCAAGTGTGAACCATAGTGGCGATGTTCTGCATGTCCTGATGCTTTTCCTATCATTTCTCTGACACACTATGTCCTGACTCATTTCTATAATAGTGGCCATGCTCTGCATGTCCTGACGCTTTTCTATCATAGCTGCAACGCTCTGCATCTCCTTACACCTCTTATCATAGCTGTGATGCTCTGCGTCTCCTTATGCCTATCTATCATAGCTGTGACACACTGCATGACCTGACTCCTTTCTATAATAGTGGCAGTGTCCTATCGCTTTTCTGAAGCAGTTGTGGTGCTCTACATGTCCTGACTTTTTGTCATAGCTGCTATGTTCTGCTTCTCCTTACACCTTTCCATTATAGCTGCAATGCTCTGCGTCTCCTGATGCCTTGCTATCACAGCTGTGATGCTCTGCGTCTACTGATGCCTTTCTATCATAGCTGTGACACACTGTATGTCCTGACTCCTTTCTATAATAGTGGCGATGCTCTGAATATCCTGACGCTTTTCTATCATAGCTGTGACTTTCTGCGTCACCTTTCTATCATGTCTGTGACGCTCCTTGTGTCCTGACCGACTTCCATCCATAATAGTTGCGGCGTTTTGTATCTCCTGACTCCTTTCTATCATGGCTGCAATGCTCTCTGTTTCTTGATAGCTTTATATCATAGCTACGAAGCTCTGTGTGACCTGACACCTTTCTGTCGCAGCTGCAACACTCTGCATGTACTGACACAGTTCTATCATAGGTCGTGAAGAACGTTGCAGCTAATGGTTTTCTGTCCATCATAGCCAGCAACGACTTCATCAGTAATTGAGGGTACAGTTGCTTTTTTGTGGGATTCAACCAGGTGTACGCCTTCACTCCCCAGCACCTAAGCCCTGGGTGGCACAGGACCCCACGTATCATGAAGGCCTCACAAGGCTGACTCTTGGAGATGCTCTGATGCAGTCGTATTGGCAGCATAATCTACTCATTTTTTCCTTCTTCCAACGCATCAACTTTAGTAACTGTTCACTTACAGATGATCGCCCTCGCATTGATCATAATGGGGGATTAATTATATCTGGCAAAGAGAAAAACTGATGGACAAGTGAGAAACTAAACTAATTAAGAACTGAGAGAGCTGACACTTCAACCACAATTGAAGTTAGGGGCCCCTGGCAGTGAACAGTTAATGGGGACAGGAGGTTTGTTCTGGGGGGGGGGGGAAAGATACCAAGGCTTATATTCGTTTATGCAGAAGCGGGGCAGTGCTTTTCTCAGGCATAAGCTTCCTCTAATCAAAGCACTGTCGGAGACTTTTTGGAGCCAGTGGTCAGTGATGAATATTGGGATTTGCATTCATCTGATATTTATGGGAGATATATTTTCGTCGTTGTGGCAAAGGGAAGTACATAACGCCTTCACTCACATCACTGTACTGCCATTCTAATCCCTACAACTTAATAACAGTCAGCTGGATGGTACTATCCCTGCCATGTTTCATCTCTATAGGCAGGTTAAATCGCGATAAGCAACAAGATGACACTATCGATCTCCAGGGCGTAGGTATCCTGAAAGTTAGGGATATCATAAAATTCTAACAGCACATCCCACAACCAACCCCCATACGAGCTCATCCAGGGGAGGTATAAGTGTGTAACCTTGATCTAATTAAAAATGAGAGTTTGGGTGTCTGTCGTTGTTCTTTTTGAGGGTGGCCCACTTTCCTAATCGGAGCGCTTCCCTCCATAAAGATAAAAGCTCATTCCTGCAACATCACGTTTAGTTTTTCTCTTTTCTTATTCCTTTTTATGTCATGCAATTATATATTTTATATTGTTTATTTTTTCCCATTTTGCATCATATTTTATATATTTTTTTTATAAACACTGCCTACCTTTCAGGATTAAATATATAAAATCTAATAGCTCTGTTCCTCTTGCTCTGTAAACCGCACCGCTGAAGACCAGCACTACCTGTACTTTCAGGAAAGTGGGCTCTAAACTCTCTAAAATACCTAAAATGACCAACTCAGTAGGTACTTGCATTCCCTGGATCCACTGGTGGCTCAGCGGTGCTGCACCAGTCCTGGTGTTCTGGCTGCAGCAGTGTCATCACGTTACCATCACATGTCACTGCTCTAGTCAGTTACTGAGCTCAGTGCTCATCCCGTCAACCTCTGCACAGCCATTGAGCCCACTGAACGAGACGTGACATCACCGATGTAGCCAAAACACTGGGACAGCAGCGGGAATTTGGCTCTGGATCCACAAGGAGGGTTAAAGGGACTCTGTCACCTGAATTTGGCGGGACTGGTTTTGGGTCATATGGGCGGAGTTTTCTGGTGTTTGATTCACCCTTTCCTTACCCGCTGGCTGCATGCTGGGTGCAATATTGGATTGAAGTTCATTCTCTGTCCTCCATAGTACACGCCTGCGCAAAACAATCTTGCCTTGTGCAGGCGTGTACTACGGAGGACAGAGAATGAACTTCAATCCAATATTGCAGCCAGCATGCAGCCAGTGGGTAAGGAAAGGGTGAATCAAACACCAGAAAACTCCGCCCATATGACCCAAAACCAGTCCCGCCAAATTCAGGTGACAGGTTCCCTTTAAGGTAAGTGAAGCATATCAATTAGCGGCTGCTTGCTGATTGACTGCACGGGCCTCATTCCATCTGATCCTAAAAACACCATCTTCCGTCTCTTTCTTCGCACTTGGGTGGAAAGTGACTCCTCCTTTGGTTAGATGCAGCTGAGAAAGCCAGAACACTAGCGAGGGGCACATGAGCAGCGTCGGTGGTCCAGAAGTTGTCATCTTTGTTTTTCGCACCACAATGTTCCCATTTTTAAAAAGTGTTTTTTTTTTTTTAGTAATGGACAACTATAAAGGTAAGTATGAGATAGCCCACCTAAATTCAGTGGGCTTTGCATCTTTGCATTCCCGGTAATCTGCTGATTTTAAGGGGCAGTGGCAACTCATTGATGGCACCAATTGCCTATTGCCAGAGACCTCCAAAGGTCAGGGGTGCAACATTCTAGAAATTTCTGACTAGAAGCAAAAAAAGGGTTTTCGGATCCTATATTAGGCACTGCCTTTTCTGAAAATCCTTAAGGATCCTGTTTGCACGACTCTTCCTATAGACATGTGTTTTCGATAAGCGTCACATTGGGAAAACAAGACATCTGGACTAAGTCTGAGCTCGCGTGTTTTGTGAACATTGAGCCAGTCCCCATAGATATCAGTTCAGTGGACGGAGGCACCAGGAGACTCTGCTGCTAGTTGCCGGCTTCATCTTCTGGAGGAAAGTCCAAAAAGAGATCTTCAGGTGTAATATAAGCCCTTTATATATTGGGTCGGGATTTATTTTATAGATTTGACACGAAAAAAAATAGTTCAGGAAAAGTATCAACACCTGAGACCTGTCTTGAAAATTTCAAGGTCAACAAGCAAAAAAAATGAATCCACTGGAAGGACGGATGACTGGAGGAGGCTTCACAGGACCTGAAGGACATTTAGAAAGTGCTAATTTTGAATTATCAGAAGGGGTAACTTGTTATCGGTATGTCGGTTGGGCATTATATGGAGCTGCTGTTTTGCAGTGATATTGTACTGTTGTTTGGCTACTGGATATCCCTTTTATTTGGTTATTGTGAGGGACATGGTCCCTGTATGGCCGTATCTAGTTATTGGGCTACGCCATTTCCGGCTTACTCTATGCCACAGCTTTTTGGAGATTGTACTGCACTAGACTTTGGGCGCTGTATGTCACTCTTCAGTGATGGTTGGTAGTATTATCTAGGAGCCATATTTCATTGGGCAGGATCACTTGGCACTGTATGGTACTTTTAGCTGATGTATGGCAGGGTAATCTGGGCCTGTATGATACTATTAGCTGATGTGTGGCTGGATAATTTAGGCCTGTGTGTTACTATCAGGCCGGGGTCACACTTGTGAGTGCAATGCGAGAAACTCACGCCTCAATACCCGACACTGCGGCCAACACTCGGGACCGGAGCGTCCAGTTGCAGACAAATACATGTAGCCGCAGACTCCGGTCCTGAGTGCCGGCGGCAGTGCCAGGTATTGAGGCGAGAAACTCGCATTTCACTTGCAAGTGTGTCCGCAGCCTTAGGTGATATATGGCAGGGTAATTTGGCACTGCATGTTATGCTTAGCTGACGTATGGCAGGGTAATTTGGCACTGTATGGTACGATTAACTGATGTATGGCAGGATCATTTGGGCCTTTATGTTACTAAGGAGTGATGTGAAGTTATTATTTGGACTCTGTATCTTGGGTGAGGTCTGGAAGTATCATTTGAGAACTCTGAATCATAAATACAGTTATGTCTCTGTCCAAATATATATGGACCTTTTTTCTAATTTTGGTTATAGACATCACCACAATGAATTTTAACCCCTTAACGACCGCCGATACGCCTTTTAACGGCGGCCGCTAAGGGTACTTAAACCACAGCGCCGTTAATTAACGGCACTGTGGAAAAAGTAAATAGCGCCCCCCAGAGTCGGATTTTCTCTGGGGTCTTGGCTGCCGGGGGTAGCAGAGACCCCAGAAAACATGATTCGGGGGGATTTTTACCGACCCCGCATTTGCGATCGCCGGTAATTAACCGTTTACCGGCAATCGCAAAAAAAAACAAAAAAAAAAAAACGCGATTTCTTTTTAATTTCTCTGTCCTCCAATGTGATCGCACATCAGAGGACAGAGAAATGGGGTCCCAGGTAGCCCCCCAATACTTACCTGTCTCCCCCGGTGCTCCTCGAGGCTCCCGATGGGCGCCGCCATCTTCAAAATGGCCGGCACCGGGAGAATCTTTGGGGTCTCGGCTGCCGGGGGTAGCCGAGACCCCAAAGAACATGATTGGGGGTCGGTTTTACCGACCCCTGTTTTGCGATCGCCAGTAATTAACTGTTTACCGGCGACCGCAAAAAAAAAAAAAAAAAAAAAAAAAAAGCAAGGTGTAATTCTGTTTTCTGATGTGATCGCACATCAGAGGACAGAGAAATAAGGGGATTCGGGGACCCTATTATACTCACCTGTGTCCCTGGACCCTCTTGCTGCTCCTCCTGGCCGCCGGCAAAAGAAAATGGCGGTCGCATGCGCAGTGCGCCCGCCATCTGCCGGCCGGCAGGAGAAGAGCAGTTGGGGCTAAAATTAGGGCTAGGGCTAGGCTTGCGGCTAAATTTAGGGTTAGGGTTGGGGCTAAATTTAGGGTTAGGGTTCTTTCACACTTACGTCGGTACGGGGCCTTCGCAATGCGTCGGCCCGACATACCGACGCACGTTGTGAAAATTGTGCACAACGTGGGCAGCGGATGTAGTTTTTCAATGCATCCGCTGCCCAATCTATGTCCTGGGGAAGAGGGGGCGGAGTTACGGCCACGCATGCGCGGTCAGAAATGGCGGACGCGACGTACAAAAAAAGTTACATTGAACGTTTTTTTGTGCCGACGGTCCGCCAAAACACAACTGATCCAGTGCACGACGGACGCGACGTGTGGCCATCCGTCACGATCCGTCGGCAATACAAGTCTATGGGCAAAAAAACGCATCCTGCGGGCACATTTGCAGGATCCGTTTTTTTGTCCAAAACGACGGATTGCGACGGATGCCAAACGACGCAAGTGTGAAAGTAGTCTTAGGGCTAGGGTTAGGGTTGGGGCTAAAGTTAGGGCTAGGGTTGGGATTAGGGTTAGGGTTTGGATTAGGGTTGGTATTAGGGTTAGGGTTGGCATTAGGGTTACGCTTGGGATTAGGGTTAAGGTTAGGGTTGTGATTTAGGGGTATTGAGATTAGGGTTAGGTTTGAGGTTAGGGTTGAGATTAGGATTAGGGGTGTGTTGGGGTTAGGGTTGGAGCTAGAATTGGGGGGTTTCCACTGTTTAGGTACATCAGGGGGTCTCCAAACACGACAGCCAATTTTGCGCTCAAAAAGTCAAATGGAGCTCCCTCCCTTCTGAGCTCTGCAGTGCGCCCAAACAGTGGGTTACCCCCACATATGGGGCATCAGCGTACTCGGGATAAATTGGACAACAACTTTTGGGGTCCGATTTCTCCTGTTACCCTTGTGAAAATAAAAACTTGGGGGCTACAAAAAAATTTTTGTGGAAATTTTTTTTTATTTTCACGACTCTGCATTCTAAACTTCTGTGAAGCACTTGGGCATTCAAAGTTCTCAACACACATCTAGATAAGTTCCTTGGGGGGGTCTAGTTTCCAAAATGGGGTCACTTGTGGGGGGTTTCTACTGGTTAGGTACATCAGGGGCTCTGCAAACGCAACATAACGCCCGCAGACCATTCTATCAAAGTCTGCATTCCAAAACGGCGCTCCTTCCTTCCGAGCTCTGCCGTGCGCCCAAACAGTGGTTTACCCCCACATATGAGGTACCAGCATACTCAGGACAAATTGGACAACAACTTTTGGGGTCTGATTTCTCTTGTTACCCTTGTGAAAATAAAAACTTGGGGGCTAAAAAATCTATTTTGTGGAAATTTTTTTTATTTTTTTATTTTCACGACTCTGCACTCTAAACTTCTGTGAAGCACTTGGGCATTCAAAGTTCTCAACACACATCTAGATAAGTTCCATGGGGGGTCTAGTTTCCAAAATGGTGTCACTTGTGGGGGGTTTCCACTGTTTAGGCACATCAGGGGCTCTCTAAACGCGACATGGCGTCCAATCTCAATTCCTGCCAATTCTACATTGAAAAAGTCAAACGGCGCTCCATCACTTCCAAGTTCTGCGGTGCGCCCAAAAAGTGGTTTACCCTCACATATGGGGTATCGACGTATTCAGGAGAAATTGCATAACAAAATTTATGGTTACATTTCTGTTTTTACACTTGTGAAAATAAAAAAAATGGTTCTGAATTAAAATGTTTGCAAAAAAAAAGTTAAATGTTAATTTTTTCCTTTCACATTGTTTCAGTTCCTGTGAAGCACGTAAAGGGTTAATAAACTTCTTGAATGTGGTTTTGAGAACCTTGAGGGGTGTAGTTTTTAGAATGGTGTCACACTTCATTATTTTCTATCATATAGACCCCTCAAAATGACTTAAAATGTGATGTGGTCCCTAAAAAAAAAAAAAAAAAAAAAAAAAAAAAAAAGTGTTAAGGGTTAAAAGGTGAACAGCAATTTCTCATTTTTACAACTCCCTAACAAAAAAAAAAATTTTGTTTCCAAAATTGTGCTGATGTAAAGTAGACATGTGAGAAATGTTATTAACTATTTTTCGTGACATATCTCTCTGATTTGAGGGCATAAAAATACAAAGTTTGAAAATTGCAAAATTTTTAAAATTTTCGCCATATTTCCATTTTTTTCATAAATAATCACAAGTAATATCGAAGAAATGTTACCACTAACATGAAGTACAATGTCACGAAAAATCAATCTCAGAATCAGCGGGATCCGTTGAAGCGTTCCAGAGTTATAACCTCATAAAGTGACAGTAAGCAGAATTGCAAAAAATGGCTGTCATTAAGTACCAAATTGGCTCTGTCACTAAGGGGTTAAACAAAACAATTCAGATGCAGTTGAAGTTCAGACTTTCAGCTTTCATTTGAGGGTATCCACATTAAAATTGGATGAAGGGTTTAGGAGTTTCAGCTCCTTAACATGTGCCACCCTGTTTTTAAAGGGACCAAAAGTAATTGGACAGATTCAATAATTTTAAATAAAATGTTCATTTTTAGTACTTGGTTGAAAACCCTTTGTTGGCAATTACTTCCTGAAGTCTTGAACTCATGGACATCACCAGACGCTGTTTTTCCTCCTTTTTGATGCTCTCCAGGTTTTCTCTGCGGTGGTTTTCAGTTGCTGTTTGTTTGTGGCCTTTCTGTCTGAAGTTTAGTCTTTAACAAGTGAAATGCTGCTCAATTGGGTTGAGATCAGGTGACTGACTTGGCCATTCAAGAATATTCCACTTCTTTGCTTTAATAAACTCCTGGGTTGCTTTGGCTTTATGTTTTGGGTCATTGTCCATCTGTAGTATGAAACGACGACCAATCAGTTTGGCTGCATTTGGCTGGATCTGAGCACTCAGTATGGCGGCTCCGATAGTATGGCACAGTATGGCTGCTTCTGTCCTGTGTCACATCATCCATAAACACTAGTGACCCAGTGCCACTGGCAGCCATGCATGCCCGCGCCATCACACTGCCTCCGCCGTGTTTTACAGATGATGTGCTTTGCTTTGGATCGTGAGCTGGACCACGCCTTCGCCATACTTTTCTCCTTCCATCATTCTGGTAGAGGTTGATCTTGGTTCCATCTGTCTATAGAATGTTCTCCCAGATCTGTGCGGCTTTGTTAGATGTATTTATCCTTTTTCTTCTTGATGCTTATGAGTGGCTGCACCGTGCAGTGAACCCTCTGTATTTACTTTCATGCAGTCTTCTCTTTATGGTAGATGTGGATATTGATACGCCGACCTCCTGGAGAGTGTTGGTCACTTGGTCGGCTGTTGTGAAGGGGTTTCTCTTCACCATGGAGATTATTCTGCGATCATCCACCACTGTTGTCTTCCGTGAGCGCCCAGGTCTCTGTGCATTGATGAGTTCACCAGTGCTTTCTTTCTTTCTCAGGATGGACCAAACTGTAGATTTTGCCACTCCTAATATTGTAGCAATTTCTCGGATGGGTTTTTTCTGTTTTCGCAGCTTAAGGATGGCTTGTTTCACCTGCATGGAGAACTCCTTTACCGCATGTTCACTTCACAGAAAAACCTTCCAAATGCAGCACCGCACCTCAAATCAACTCCAGGCCTTTTATCTGCTTAATTGAGAATGACATAACGAAGGGATTGCCCACACCTGTCCATGAAATAGCCTTGGAGTCAATTGTCCAATTAGTTTTGGTCCCTTTAAAAACAGGGTGGTACATGTTAAGGATCTGAAATTCCTAAGCCCTTCATCCAATTTTAATGTGAATACCCTCAAATGAAAGCTGAAAGTCTGAACTTCAACTGCATCTGAATTGTTTTGTATAAAATTCATTGTGGTAATGTCTATAACCAAAATTAGAAAAATGTCTCTGTCCAAATATATATGGACCTAACTGTACATTTTGTAATAAAAACCTTTTGATGGTTTCTCTCTCTGCCGTCTGATATCTTCCTGTGTTGCTTGGGCCGGATGCGACTAATTGCGCTACAGAACTACTCAGCTCCGTCAGCTGCACATCAGTATAAAAGTCCGTTTCTGATTATTGTTCTGTATAAACACGGAGTCGCCATCACTTTTTTCCAGCCTGTATAAATGGGCCACCGGTAAACGAACGTCGAACACCTTGTCTGTAGTCGATGTGGCGATTGTTTTACACCGTCTGATTGTCCGCTGTAATTGGGCCTTTCCGTTAGTGCGTTATCGCTCTCTTATCATCGATCTGTGACTTCAGTCAGGATATCCTGTATCGAGGCGATAAGGAGGATGATAAAGTTACAGTAAGAGGCGATAGCTGCTGCGAGACTTCAGAAGGAACGTTCTACTTCCCGGCGTTATCTAGTTTTATAATGTGTCAAGAACAATGTTTTCTCATGTCCACATCATTGTTTGGAATCATCTGGCTGGAAGGATTTATGTATATTTATGGTCTGCTGGAAGGCATCATTGGAAATGAACCGAAACAAATAGGAATGTACCCAGTGACTGCACCAGCAGAATAGTGAGTGCAGCTCTGGGGTATAATACAGGATGTAACTCGGGATCAGTAATGTAATGTATGTACACAGTGACTGCACCAGCAGAATAGTGAGTGCAGCTCTGGGGTATAATACAGGATGTAACTCAGGATCAGTAATGTAATGTATGTACACAGTGACTGCAAACAAGAATCCCATATGCATAATGTGAGAAAACGGATTCCTGGCGAAATTAACACCAGGAAAAACCGGACTCACCCTATCCGCTCAAAACAAATCATATATGTCCGGAGAAAGAACTGAGCATTGATAAACAATAAATCAACTTTATTCAAAAAGCTACACATACCATATAATAACATTTCAAATATATTCAAATAATATGAACAAAGATGACTGTAAATGATAAGCTGAAAACATAACCCCATACCCCTGTTCCCTCTCCCTATGATACCAACCCAAATGGGTGTATATCATAGTCCTGCCCGCCCTCCCCCAAAAAATTAAGGGAGGAAAAAAAAAAAGGAAAAAGGAAAGTAACACACTGAGCGCAAATACACATCACAAAAGAACCATACGTGTGTCCACCCGGATAAACATGGGCTCCCACGTGCCATGTAAAAACGTATCTAGGGACCCCACAGAGTACCAAAAGTCATACGGCTAACATGGGGATAATACCAAAATTATACCGGTCTAGGGGCAAATGAAGAAAGTTCTAGTGTCACTAACCTAACCGGTAAGCACCTGATGCATGCACAAGTACCATAGCTGCTGGCAACGCAATACAAAAGTAAACAGATCAAAAATCGCCAGCAAAATAACAGGGGCTTACCGTGTACTAGGGCAGGATGGAGGGGCAGTCGGGAGGTGGTCCCCGACGCGCGTTTCGCGGCCGCAGATCGCCGCTTTCTCCCCTTGAGAAAGCGGCGATCTGCGGCCGCGAAACGCGCGTCGGGGACCACCTCCCGACTGCCCCTCCATCCTGCCCTAGTACACGGTAAGCCCCTGTTATTTTGCTGGCGATTTTTGATCTGTTTACTTTTGTATTGCGTTGCCAGCAGCTATGGTACTTGTGCATGCATCAGGTGCTTACCGGTTAGGTTAGTGACACTAGAACTTTCTTCATTTGCCCCTAGACCGGTATAATTTTGGTATTATCCCCATGTTAGCCGTATGACTTTTGGTACTCTGTGGGGTCCCTAGATACGTTTTTACATGGCACGTGGGAGCCCATGTTTATCCGGGTGGACACACGTATGGTTCTTTTGTGATGTGTATTTGCGCTCAGTGTGTTACTTTCCTTTTTCCTTTTTTTTTTTTTTTTTTTCCTCCCTTAATTTTTTGGGGGAGGGCGGGCAGGACTATGATATACACCCATTTGGGTTGGTATCATAGGGAGAGGGAACAGGGGTATGGGGTTATGTTTTCAGCTTATCATTTACAGTCATCTTTGTTCATATTATTTGAATATATTTGAAATGTTATTATATGGTATGTGTAGCTTTTTGAATAAAGTTGATTTATTGTTTATCAATGCTCAGTTCTTTCTCCGGACATATACAGTGACTGCATCAGCAGAATAGTGAGTGCAGCTCTGGGGTATAATGCAGGAGGTAACTCAGGATCAGTAATGTAATGTATGTACACAGAGACTGCACCAGCAGAATAGTGAGTGCAGCTCTGAAGTATAATGCAGGAGGTAACTCGGGATCAGTAATGTAATGTATAGCAGAATAGTGAGTGCAGCTCTGGAGTATAATACAGGATGTAACTCAGGATCAGTAATGTAATGTATGTACACAGTGACTGCATCAGCAGAATAGTGAGTGCAGCTCTAGAGTATAATACAGGATGTAACTCAGGATCAGTAATGTATGTACACAGTGACTGCACCAGCAGAATAGTGAGTGCAGCTCTGGGGTATAATACAGGAGGTAACTGAGGATCAGTAATGTAATGTATGTACCCAGTGACTGCGCCAGCAGAATAGTGAGCGCAGCTCTGGAGAATAATACAGGATGTAACTCAGGATCAGTAATGTAATGTATGTACACAGAGACTGCACCAGCAGAATAGTGAGTGCAGCTCTGAAGTATAATGCAGGAGGTAACTCGGGATCAGTAATGTAATGTATGTACACAGAGACTGCACCAGCTGAATAGTGAGTGCAGCTCTGAAGTATAATGCAGGAGGTAACTCGGGATCAGTAATGTAATGTATGTACACAGTGACTGCACCAGCAGAATAGTGAGTGCAGCTCTGGAGTATAATACAGGAAGTAACTCAGGATCAGTAATGTAATGTATGTACACAGTGACTGCACCAGCAGAATAGTGAGTGCAGCTCTGGAGTATAATACAGGATGTAACTCAGGATCAGTAATGTATGTACACAGTGACTGCACCAGCAGAATAGTGAGTGCAGCTCTGGAGTATAATACAGGATGTAACTCAGGATCAGTACAGGATCAGTAATGTAATGTATGTACACAGTGACTGCACCAGCAGAATAGGGAGTGCAGCTCTGGAGGATAATACAGCATGTAACTCAGGATCAGTAATGTATGTACACAATGTAACTCAGGATCTGTAATGTATGTACACAGTGACTGCACCAGCAGAATAGTGAGTACAGCTCTGGGGTATAATACAGGATGTAACTCAGGATCAGTAATGTAATGCATGTGCACAGTGACTGCACCAGCAGAATAGTGAGTGCAGCTCTGGAGTATAATACAGGATGTAACTCAGGATCAGTAATGTATGTACACAGTGACTGCACCAGCAGAATAGTGAGTGCAGCTCTGGGGTATAATACAGGATGTAACTCAGGATCAGTAATGTAATGTATGTACACAGTGACTGCACCAGCAGAATAGTGAGTGCAGCTCTGGGGTATAATACAGGATGTAACTCAGGATCAGTAATGTAATGTATGTACACAGTGACTGCACCAGCAGAATAGTGAGTGCAGCTCTGGGGTATAATACAGGATGTAACTCAGGATCAGTAATGTAATGTATGTACACAGTGACTGCACCAGCAGAATAGTGAGTGCAGCTCTGGAGTATAATACAGGATGTAACTCAGGATCAGTAATGTATGTACACAGTGACTGCACCGGTAGAATAGTGAGTGCAGCTCTGGAGTATAACACAGGATGTAACTCAGGATCAGTAATGTAATGTATGTACACAGTGACTGCACCAGCAGAATAGTGAGTGCAGCTCTGGAGTATAATACAGGATGTAACTCAGGATCAGTAATGTAATGTATGTACACAGTGACTGCACCAGCAGAATAGTGAGTGCAGCTCTGGAGTATAATACATGATGTAACTCAGGATCAGTAATGTATGTACACAGTGACTGCACCAGCAGAATATTGAGTGCAGCTCTGGAGTATGACTCCATAATACAGTTGTTGGTAGGTTTCCTGTCTTTTATTCCTGCTCTGTATCGTGTGACTGTTCTGACCCTTCCTTACGGCTGATATATGGCGATCTCATTATGTACTGCCTCATTATAACCTCAGTATGTAAATCTTATTATGGGGCTGTGACGTATGGTGGAAATAATGCAGCCCAGCAACCAGACCAGAGCTGCAATCCAATCCTTGCCTGATAAGATGGTAATCAACTTGGTCAAAGTGCATGTGGCCTAATGCCAGGATAGCGCCTGCTGAAATGTCTACAATGTACTATGGAGAGTTATGAGTCCTGTACGAGCCACAATAACGGCGGTTACAAACATGGATTGGGCAATAAACATTCCTTGGTCATTTGGGGCCAATATGTTACTAAATATTCCAGTCACTACGCCTCCCATCACATTTTATGTTCCCTGTATCCTGGATGGAGCGTTCTCCTGCAGTCTGTGTCATAGTTTTAACTGGATAAAAAGTTTAAGGTTCTCTGCTGGATCAGAAAATCATGGCTGCTTTTCTCCAGATACACAGGTTGTGTCTGGTATTGCAGCTCATCCCCACTCGCTTCCGTTCAATACCAAACATTCCCCATGAACGGATGTGCTGCTGAACTTGGGAGAAATCAGATGTTTTTCTTATCCTTGACAGCCCCTTTAAATGGAGTTAAAGGGTCCAGCTATACTCCTACGTCATACGTCTAATGGATCCCACCTTTGGCTGAGATTGCGATGGAGTTAATAAAACTTATGACCGATGTCCTCCTGAAGAAGCTGAGATGTAGTGTAAAGCATAGTGGAGGGACAGGACCTGGAGACACAAGATTGATGTGCACACGTTGCGGATTTCCAGCGGATCCGCAGCGTTTTTTACTGTGCAGAAACTCTGCAGATCCCCAAGTAATTTACAGTACAATGTAAATCAATGAGAAAAAAAAAATTTGCTGTGCACATGGTGCGGAAAATTCCGTGCGGGAACGCTGCGGATTAAAAGGAGCATGGCACTTCTTTTTTGCGGATCTGCTGCGTTTTTGTACCCATTCCATTATAGAAAACCGCAGGGGTAAAAAACGCAAGAAATGAGCACAAAATCCGCACAAAAGACGCGACAAATCCGCACCTGTGTTTTCTGCCAAGAGATGCAGAATCCGCACAAAAAGTTCCTGAGGCAAATCCGCAACGTGTGCACATAGCCTAACTGTGCTCTGATTGAGCAGAGATGCAATGTAAAGCATGGAGGAGGAATCGGGAAGCCGCTCAGGCCACTGATGAGAGGGCAGGTGGACTCCACAATTCAGTTGTGATGGATTCGATGATCAGTAGCTGTGTCATATTAGAGCAGAGATGGGAAATGAACTGGACACAAGTCCGCTGATAACAAGAGATGAATTTTATGGAAACTCCAACATCAGAAGCGATGCAGTTAAAGTGGAGTCACTGCTCATAGCTGTACACTATTAGAGCGGAGCTGCAGTGTAAAGCAAGGCAATGTAATACAGGTGCTGCTTCTCAGAAAACTAGAATATCATCAAAAAGTTAACTTTTCAGTTCTTCTATACAAAAAGTGAATCTCATTATATAGAGTCATTACACACAGAGCGATCTATTTCAGATGTTTATTACTGTTAATGTTGATGATTATGGCTTACAGCCAATGAAAACCCAAAAGTCATTATCACAGTAAATTAGAATATTTTATAACACCAGCTTGAAAAATGATTTTAAAATCCAAAATGTCCTACTGAAATGTATGTTCAGTAACTGCTCTCAATACTTAGTCGGGGCTCCTTTTGCATCAATTACCGCATCAATGCGGCGTGGCATGGAGGCGATCAGCCTGTGGAGCTGCTGAGGGGTTATGGAGGCCCAGGTTGCTTTGATAGCAGCCTTCAGCCCGTCTGCATTGTGGGGTCTGGGGTCTCATCTTCCTCTTGACAATACTCCATAGATTCTCTATGGGGTTAAGGTCAGGCGAGTTTGCTGCCAATCAAGCCCAGTGATACTGTTGTTTGTACACCAGGTATTGGTACTTTTGGCAGTGTGGACAGGGGCCAAGTCCTGCTGGAGAATGACATTTCCATTTCCATAAAGCTTGTCGGCAGAGGGAAGCATGAAGTGCTCTACATTGTCCTGGTAGACGGCTGCGCTGACTTTGGTCTTGATAAAACCCACTGGACCTACACTAGCAGATGACATGGCTCCCCAAACCATCACTGATTGTGGAGACTTCACACCAGACCTCCAGCAGCTTGGATTGTGGCCTCCACTCTTCCTCCAGACTCTGGGACCTGGATTTCCAAATGAAATGCAACATTTACTTTCATCTGAACACAACACCTTGGACCCCTGACAACAGTCCAGTTCTTTTCCTCCTTGGCCCAGGTGAGACACTTCTGGCGTTGTCTACTGGTCATGAGTGGCCGGACACAAGGAATGTGACACTTGTAGTCCATGTCCTGGACACGTCTGTGTGTGGTGAAGCAATGATTCCAGCAGCGTCCACTCCTTGTGCATCTCCCCCACATTATTGAATGGTCTTTTCTTAACAATCTTTTCCAGGCTGCGGTTATCCCGGTTGCTTGTGCACCTTTTCCTACCACACTTTTTCCTTCCACTCCACTTTCCATTAATATTCTTGGATACAGCAGTCTGTGAACAGCCAGATTCTTTATCAATTACCTTTTGTGGCTTCCCCTCCTTGTGGACTGTGTCAGTGACGCCTTCTGGACATCTGTCAGGTCAGCAGTCTTCCCCATGATTGTGGAGCTACTGAAACAGACTGAGGGACCTTTATAATAACTTAGGAGCCTTTACACGTGTTTTTTTTTAGTTATTCTAATTTGAGATAATAACTTTTGGGTTTTCATTGGCTGTAAGCCATAATCATCAACATTAACAGAAATAAACACGTGAAATCGATCACTGTGTGTAATGACTCTAATGAGTTTCACTTTTTGTATTGAAGAACTGAAATAAGTTAAGTTTTTTTGGTGGTATTCTAATTTTGTGAGAAGCAGCTGTATGTATCATTGTTTGGTCACATGGAGAGGGAAGAGGATCAGACCAGAAAGTGTGCGGTAAATGTGGCGGACTCGCCGATGCCTCCAGAGCTGGCAGCCTCACAGGAAAATCCCAACTTCTCGCTTAGTTCAGCCCGATATCGGCCTCTTCGTCTTGTCTCCATTGTTTGCAGCAGGTCAAGCTGTAACCCACAGATGTCACCAGCCTCACACCCTGCGCCGCGGTGGCAGCCCATGACTACGTTCAGTAGTCGGCAAAGATGGCACCGACCCCCGCTGTAAAGGTGCAGCAAGGGGTTACAGCATGGCTCCACTTATATACGCACGAGTCCCACAGAATTCCATCATGTGCAGATATTTAGTCCCTTCTCATCTACTGGTCCTGATTTTTACTCCACTCCCCTCCAGAGCTGCGCACAGACTATGTGCTCTGTTCCTGTGTTCTCACATAGGACTTCTTGCCGGATAAGAGTCTGTATAGATTGTGCTGTTTTCTGCTGCGTCGTAAGGAGCGATATAAAGTCTCCAGCTTTCTAGTTTGTGTTTCTTCTCACCATGTTCAAGATCTCTGCTTGCTGTCAGTGAACGGCAGACACTCTATCTTCCTTCCGTTCAGTCAGTCAATCCTGTTCAGAGCCAAGAAGTGGATATAATTGTATCCAGACTGATACATTGTAGCAAACCTGTTTGTGTGGATACAGTTGCATCTGCATCTCAGCTCCCTGTTCACAGGATTAGATGCATTCCCTGAAAGCAAGCAGAGATCTAGCAAAGGAGAAGTATTGAAACATTAAGTATGTGAGAAAGTTGTAGAACTTTTTTCCTTTTGATTAACCCCTTCATGATGCATGACGTTCGTGTCCGTCGCTTGTCAGGTGCCGACTGTATCATACAGCCAGCAGAGATGGGGACTGGCTCCGATTGCTGCTATTTAACCCCTTAAATGCATTTCTGACTTGTGACGCGTAGTTTCGGGCACCCATATTCCCCACCCTTCTCTTTATCACACACCTTTTTCCACTTCCCCCCCGCAATATGATCCCAAAGTGACGGGAACAGTTTCGCCTCTCGTGGATTTTTTTTTTTTTATTTTTTGCCCTGTTTTTCAGTCCATTATAAGCTAAAGTGAACGGCGCCATCGAAAACTACAACTCATCCCACGAAAAAATGTATTTTTCTCGGAAGAAGGCGAAAAACAAAAGCGCAAAGAAAAAAAGAAATGAAGGGGTTACATAAAAGTAGAAAACCACTTTCAGAAGTTGTATTCCCCAGAATGCCGGCGCAGCTCTGGAGGTGACTGGAGTAATCTGAGATGAGGATAAGCCAAGTGTGGCGCGGTTATGTAATCTAATCGTAAGATGGAGCCGGTAAAACAAGACGCGAGCGAGGAGCGGACGCTTTACATAAATAGTTACACGGTCGGCAAATAGAACTTGGATAAACAGGAGCCAGAAATCCAGAGAAAGCGAAGAACCGCCGGCCTCATGGCAGCACGGATCCTGGGGGGCCCTCGAGCAACCATCGCGTCCTCCTGCCTTTATAACCAGTGCAGTGCGCCAGAAGCTAGTGTGAAAGCGAACCGCAGAGCTCTGAATGCAGCTTTGGATGTGACTGGAGTAGGAAACTTGTTTAGTAACTTTCTAAAGGTGTATTCCCATATCCAAGATCCTATCCTAATATGAACTAGGTGTAATAATAATAATAATTAATATTATTTTTATTTTTCTTTGCATGCCTTTTTTTTCCCCTGGCATTCAATGAGAATTGTGTACTGGTTTTCATAATTTTTGAGGCTTTATTATTTGATTAAGGATATTTGTTACACATAATAATAATATTGGCAAATCCCTCCAATTTGAAATGTATAGTTCTTCTGATTAGCTATGTCTCTTACCCCATGTGCAGGACATATTCAGTAGCTTAGTTGTTAGTGATTATAATCATGGATACCCAAGTGTCACTATATGAGTGGTCGTAACCAAGGATACCCAAGCTACCGCAATGCCCTGCGCATGGGGTAAGCGACATAGCTAATCAGAAGAACTTTACTACATTTCTGTGTAGCTTACTCCATATGCAGGGCATTGCAGTAGCTTAGGTATCCTTGGTTACGACCACTCATATAGTGACACTTAGTTGTTAGTGATCATAATCATGAACAGAAAATGCCCTGCACATGGGGTAAGCGACATAGCTAATCAGAAGAACTTTACTACATTTCTAATTGCAAGTATTTGGCAATATTATTGTTAATGCACCTACTACATATTGGGATCAGATCTTGGAGATTGGAATATCCTTTTACTTTTGCAAAGTTCGACATTTTAAAAATGTGTTTCTATGTTTGTTTGTTCATTTACTGGTTATGAGAAAAAACAATGTGCTGTCTGAGATTCTGTTTGTACAGCGTGGATCAGAGGGACCTCCTAGATCAGCTGTTTAACCCATTAATCACTGTTGTCTTGATGAGAGCCCCCCCATGACCTGTTCGGGCACTGAACCCCTGTGCAGTCGGCTCTGGGAGCCTAGGAAGGGCTGTCCTTACACTAAGCGTGCTGTTAGAGCACACGAAGAGTTGTCATAATGTGTAAGTAAGTATGCTGCTACATTAGAAGTATGAAATAAAGATGGAAAATAGCTGATGGTATTTTCTTGTTTTAGAAAACAACTGTTACCCTGCTGAAGTTTGCTTTAAAAAAAAATAAATAAATAAAAGTGCTTTACTCACCCTCTCCAGGTCCGGCACGGAGCATACTCCTAACATCATGTCGTCAGTGTTGTAGCCAGTAGGTGACCGCTGCAGAGACTCCGCGCTGGACCCAGAAGCGGTGAATAAAGCACACTTCGCTTTCAAACACAAACAGCGTCCAGGGGACGACATTTCCTTTTAACGTTTTCAAAGGCGAAAATTTAATTTAAAAAAAATTGCAGAAAAACCTGATTCTTTTTAAATTTATTTATGTAAAACCAAAAGCTTAGTGTGAAATATGAACAGCAAACAAAAAAATTGTTAAATTCTTATATTTTTAGTTTTTGTTTTTTTTTCCCCCCCATATTTGTACCGAAAATAAAAAGTATAATTGACTCAGTAACTTTTCGGCGACTTCGAATAATAATAATAATAATAAAAAAATATAAAAATTTTCCTACATAAAACAGTGACAAAATGTAACAAGAAAAAAAAAAAGTTATGACTGCTGAAATGCCAAGAATAAAAATCTATATGTCTGGTGATGAAGGTTGATTTGTTTCTGCAGGACATGCCCCAGGACTCCACCATCGTCCTCCACCTTGGCTCTGCTCCAGTATTGTAAGGATGCCGGTGCGTCTCGCTGGATCCCTTCCCGGCTCTGACGTATTCCACCAGATCCTTACCACGTGAGGCGGCTGCATCCTGCACCATGTTCACGGCGCGGACGGATAAGCGCTGCTTCTTCTTGTGTTTAGCCGCTTCTCAGCTGCTGTTTATTTTGCTCCTGTATCGCCGCGGAGTCTCCAGGGTGTTTCAGGGCGTATTCGGAGCCCACCCGGAATGGGATTATTCCAAAACCCAAGACGTGTACGTCAACCTCAGCTTATTCATACCGGACCCCGAGGCGGTGAGGACTCAGTACTGTCCGGTCCGTTCTCCCATTCTTGGTAGGTGTTTCTTGTTCATTGGTTTTTGCAAAACTCTGTAAATGATGTTCCTAGAAAACGTGACCAAAAGCGAGCGGACCCCCATCCATCAGCTTGTAGGAGAGCCCTTGCCAAAAGCATCAGTGACCATATGCAGGGCTGTGGAGTTGGAGTCTGAGCCCATTTTGGTGGAGTCATGGAAATTGAGGAGTCGGAGGTTCGGCTTACCGACTCCACAGGCCTGACCATATGGAACAGGGCCCCGTTTGCAATTATGCTAGCCTCCACTCCTCCGGATTTTTTGCCCACGGATCATGAGCAGGATCACAACAGGCCGTCCTACGTAACCTCCGGGCCATATTGGGGCCACACTCATGATGAACTGTACTAACGCCATCATTGGCTTATATGATGTAAGGTCACAAGGACGGTAGTCAGGCTGCGTTTTGCGGTTGTAATGCAGAAAAGAAAATATAGTGGCTATAGGGTCGTGTGAGTTGGCCCTAAAGCTGTTGAGGTCAGGGTTGGGTGCATCCCCTCATCACCCCATGTGTTTATGGTGATACACTAGAAGAAGCCCCTTTAAGCTCCGGTCCAGTTAGCGCTGGCTAATAAGTGGTCCGCCATCTTTTCTCACATTCCCCCTTTGACCTCCGAGTGGCAGAGATCTGGACGGTCGCAGATTTTAGAGCAGTCTAAGGCCGGCGGTGGTAGCTCTGCGTATTAGAAAACAGAGTCAGAAGTTGTCAATAAGTATAAAGCCAAGTACAATGGTGGGTCAGAGACAAGGCGGAATCAGGAACAATATCTACAGATCCCTCCGTCACCAGCTCAGCTGACAAACGTGTTGGACGAGCTCATCCGGATCAGCGAGCGCACAGGTAACCTTTGCTTTAACTGCAGAAAAATGTAGAGGGGGGGAAAAAAGGAGATGTGTGACCCTGAGCCGAAGAACAGCCCCCCTACCCTTACCTCTCCACCACCACCACATTGTACAGTAGGCATGATGGATTCTGGTCGGCCGGATTTGTAAATGCCCATCGTCTATGAGACCACCAGACAGCGAGGCAATTCATTAGCAAAGACCACATTTCCGCTGCCGAGGGACAACTTGCTTTACATCACTAGACCAGCAGATTGGCGGTCTTACACCTCGGAAAGATTATGGTTGAATGGTTCGTCCTGGGCAAAAGACTCATATCACGATTCATGATGCGCAGATAAGAAATATAGGGATAGTACAATGCCAGAGATTTCACTTACATTACATGAGTGATATCAATAGCTCTGAAATCGGACTGTATGGTGCCCCATACAGTATTATGGGCACCACATAGTCTTCCATACACAATAATGAGCCCCATATATTGCTCCATACAGTATTATGGTATTCTAGTCCTCCATACAGAATAATGAACCTCATATGTTGCTCCATACAGAATGAGACCCATATATTGCTCCACACGGAATAATGAGACCCATATATTGCCCCATACAGTATTATGGTATTATAGTCCTCCATACAGAATAATAAACCTCATATATTGCTCCATACAGAATAATGAACCTCATATATTGCTCCATACAGAATAATGAGCCCCATATATTGCTCCATACAGTATTCTGGTATTATAGTCCTCCATACAGAATAATTAACCGCATATATTGCTCCATACGGAATAATGAACCTCATTTATTGCGCCATACAGAATGAGCCCCATATATTGCTCCATACAGAATAATGAACCTCATATATTGCTCCATACGGAATAATGAGCCCCATATATTGCTCCATACGGAATAATGAGCCCCATATATTGCTCCATACGGAATAATGAGCCCCATATATTGCTCCATACGGAATAATGAGCCCTATATATTGCTCCATACAGAATAACATGCCCCATATATTGCTCCATACAGAATAATGAGCCCCATATATTGCTCCATACAGAATAATGAGCCCCATATAATGCTCCATACAGAATAATGAGCCCTATATATTGCTCGATACGGAATAATGAGCCCCATATATTGCTCCATACAGAATAATGAGCCCCATATATTGCTCCATACAGAATAATGAGCCCCATATATTGCTCCATACAGAATAGTGAGCCCCATATATTGCTCCATACAGAATGAGACCCATATATTGCTCCATACAGAATAATGAGCCCTATATATTGCTCCATACGGAATAATGAGCCCCATATATTGCTCCATACAGAATAATGAGCCCCATATATTGCTCCATACAGAATAGTGAGCCCCATATATTGCTCCATACAGAATGAGACCCATATATTGCTCCATATGGAATAATGAGCCCCATATATTGCTCCATACGGAATAATGAGCCCCATATATTGCTCCATACAGAATAGTGAGCCCCATATATTGCTCCATACAGAATGAGACCCATATATTGCTCCATAAGGAATAATGAGCCCCATATATTGCTCCATACAAAATAGTGAGCCCTATATATTGCTCGATACGGAATAATGAGCCCCATATATTGCTCCATACAGTATAATGAGCCCCATATATTGCTCCATACAGAATATAATGAGAAAAAATATTCAGCTCACGCCTTTGCATCCTCGGACAGCAGGATCCACACCGTCGCACGGCGCTGCCCTGGCGGATAGAAGTCCAAACACAATATTCTTCAGTGATCTCAGGCAGGAAGGTAAGTATTAATATTATTCCTTTTATTTTATTTTATTTAATCATGGATGATTAAGACTCATCTGAGTTGAAACGCCTTGGATTTTTACCATCCACTGCCTGTAACATGTTCTTTTAACAAAAGAAATTAAGGAATAATTTTTATACTTGCGGTACCTTCCTGCCTGAGATCGCTGGAGATTATTGAAGACTTATCCTACAGCTGACCAATCTCTGCTTTGTCAGGGTCCAAAACCGGGCACAGCCGACCATCAGCTATTTCTGGCAGTATACGGAGCAGCATCGCTGCGGCTCCATACACTACATAGTGGCCGTTCTCGGTACTGCAGCTCAGATCACCTTCACTTCAACAGGAGCCGAGCCATTTAAATGCCAATATGTGGGTAATTTTCCACTACATCATTGTGCTCCGTGCATCCCTACAACAGCGCCACTCTTGTACATAGGCTACGTCTGGTATTGCCTGGAGAAAAAAATGTCACCGCTTTTGGAAGAAAAAAAACCCCAAAGCAGCCATGTTTTTTTTTTTTTTTCTTCTGATCTCACACTTGCGAGATGAAGGACGGTAACGTTGCGCCATCAGATTGTTTTCTCTAGTCATGCATGCAGCCTTAACGAGCTTGTGGGGCCCGCACTTGTCAGTGGTTTTTGACAGCGTCTCCCCCCTCGGTTCTGGCACACAAAATACAGAATGTCCAGCGGAAAGGTCACATCTGACAATCCCGGTATTTTACCAGATGGAAGGTGTTGACTTAAAAGGTCAAAATTAAAGATGAAGCGGTCAGGAGAGATTTGTCTGCGGTACGGCCAGGCTTCTTACCTTTACACACACACCTGTTGTGCGTATTTAAAGGGCTGGGCGCGTTCCTTTCCTTGTAAAATCCCTTTTTTTTTTTTCTTTTTTTTTTTTAAACTTGGAAGAATTTCTCTAATGTAAGCCAATGATGAAGAGCTCCGCTGCCGGGACCACCGGTGATCAATTCTGCTGACTTACCGAAATATAATATTGGGAGGTTATACATATTAGATGTTCGGACGGTTGTATCGGGGTAGGGAATTTTAAAGTCCCCTCTCCAGTACGTCCAGTTCTCCAGTGGAATCTGATAGTTTGGGTTCCCCCCCAAGGTTCACGACTCTCTGGTATTTAGATGAGTGCAGCACAGCCTTAACCACCGATCCACTACAAATCCATCTAGTGGAGTTCTCCTTTCTGTTTGTGTTGAATCTCCCCCCCCCCCCCCATCAATCTAACTTTTATCTTGCATCCAATGAAAAAATGCCTTGGGTTGGATTCCCCCTTTAGGTAACAATTTATATGGACATCGCCTTTTAAAATGGTTTTCCCGGCTGGGTAGAAAAATCTGCACTCACTCTTAATTGCAGACCGCCGATGTGTTCCCTGTGTGAGTGGGCGTCCACATGTCAGCGAGAAGGCAGTTTGCATTGTTGTGGTCACATGCCGACTAGACTCTCCTTGGCGTCCACATGTCAGCGAGAAGGCAGTTTGCATGGTTGTGGTCACATGCCGACTAGACTCTCCTTGGCGTCCACATGTCAGCGAGAAGGCAGTTTGCATGGTTGTGGTCACATGCCGACTAGACTCTCCTTGGCGTCCACATGTCAGCGAGAAGGCAGTTTGCATGGTTGTGGTCACATGCCAACTAGACTCTACACAGCATCCACATGTCAGTGAGAAGGCAGTTGCATGGTTGTGGTCACATGCCGACTAGATTTTCCTTGGCGTCCACATGTCAGCGAGAATGCCGTTGCATGGTTGTGGTCACATGCCGACTAGACTCTACACAGCGTGCACATGTCAGCGAAAATGCCATTGCATAGTTGTGGTCACATGCCGACTAGACTCTTCTTGGTGTCCACATGTTAGCGAATAGTCAGTTTGCATAGTTGTGGTCACGTGCCAACTAGACTCTACACAACGTGCACATGTCAGCGAGAAGGCAGTTTGCATGGTTGTGGTCACATGCCGACTAGACTCTCCTTGGCGTCCACATGTTAGTGAGTAGGCACTTTGCATGGTTGTGGTCACGTACTGACTAGACACTCTATACAGCGTCCACATGTCAGCAAGAAGGCAGTTTGCATGGTTGTGGTCACATGCCGACTAGATTCTCCTTGGCGTCCACATGTCAGCGAAAAGGCAGTTTGCATGGTTGTGGTCACGTACCGACTAGACACTCTATACAGCGTCCACATGTCAGCAAGAAGGCAGTTTGCATGGTTGTTGTCACATGCCGACTAGATTCTACACAGCGTCCACATGTCAGCAAAAAGGCAGTTTGCATGGTTGTGGTCACATGCCGACTAGATTCTCCTTGGCGTCCACATGCCAGCGAGAAGGCAGTTTGCATGGTTGTGGTCACATGCCAACTAGACTCTCCTTGGCGTCCACATGCCAGCGAGAAGGCAGTTTGCATGGTTGTGGTCACATGCCGACTAGACTCTCCTTGGCGTCCACATGTCAGCGAGAAGGCAGTTTGCATGGTTGTGGTCACATGCCAACTAGACTCTCCTTGGCGTCCACATGTTAGCGAGTAGGCAGTTTGCATGGTTGTGGTCACGTGCCGACTAGACTCTACACAGCGTCCACATGCCAGCGAGAAGGCAGTTTGCATGGTTGTGGTCACATGCCGACTAGACTCTACACAGCGTCCGCATGTTAGCGAGTAGGCACTTTGCATGGTTGTGGTCACATGCCGACTAGACACTCTATACAGCGTCCACATGTCAGCGAGAAGGCAGTTTGCATGGTTGTGGTCACATGCCGACTAGACTCTACACAGCGTCCACATGTTAGCGAGTAGGCACTTTGCATGGTTGTGGTCACATGCCGACTAGACTCTACACAGCGTCCACATGCCAGCGAGAAGGCAGTTTGCATGGTTGTGGTCACATGCCGACTAGACTCTACACAGCGTCCACATGTTAGCGAGTAGGCACTTTGCATGGTTGTGGTCACGTGCCGACTAGACACTCTATACAGCGTCCACATGTCAGCGAGAAGGCAGTTGCATGGTTGTGGTCACATGCCGACTGGACTCTACACAGCGTCCACATGTTAACGAGTAGGCACTTTGCATAGTTGTGGTCACGTGCCGACTAGACTCTACACAGCGTCCACATGTCAGCGAGAAGGCAGTTGCCGACTAGACTCTCCTGGGTTGTCTATAATTCTCAACATTGAGAGAAGCACAGGAAAGTCTAGTCGGCACGTGACCACAACTACACTGCCTACTCGCTAACCCGTTGGTGCCAAGGAGTTTAGTTGGCATGTGTAAGACGGGGAATGGTGACAGTGTGCACGTTGCAGTCAGAGGGACTGCATACATTTCTTCTCAGCCCTTATATAGCGAGCACTTGGTCCGCTCACATCTGTTACTCCCAGCTCGCCCCATACACGTGCACGCTGGTCTCTTACTGCGTTTGCTATGGGGAGAGGGAGGTAAGCACCTGACTGAAAGTTCTGGCAGCAGCAAGGACAAAGGATCAGGGAGATTGAAGTCCAACATGTCCGATCCTTCATCTTCTGTTGGGGGAAAGGCAGGACACCACCATGCACACTGACCTCTCATGGATCCTCTCCAGTTTTGGGGGATTATCTGTTGGTATCACAATAGTAGGAAAGGAGAAGAACGGACTAAGAAAATGTCCAAAAATAAAAAACGGGTTTTTCCAGTTATACGAATCCAATAACCATTGCACATAGAATGATTGTCGTGTTCTGCCGCTGCTCTACAGCTCCTGCTACTCGCCGGCCGGTGCACTGAGGACATTACCCCACGGGAGGCATCAGGCCTGAATGTCCTCTGTGCCGGCGGCCGGTCCCACAGCTAATTGCCACAGAGCTGAAGAAATGGCTGCTATTCCTCCTTCATAGTCTGTACAGACAAGTCTGCTATATCTGATGGAATAATCCCAGCTCTGAAGGAGCACAGTCCCGCGGGGAGCAACGACGCTGGAGGACTTAACTCTCATAATGCTGGACTGGATGCTGAAATCCGATGGCTTGGGGTGAAGCGAAATGGATCCACTGGGCTCTATGCGGAATCGTGCTTTTTGGGGCAGAGGGGTTTACACACAGATACAGTTTGAGAGAGAAATCGCTCATCCGCTATAACCCATAAAATAACATTGGTCTGTGTATTTTCCATTTTTTCACAGACTGAAAATACGCTCGTGTGAACTTGGCCTAAGGGTTATATCACTTGCAAGAAATATTGATTTGTTTCCAGTGCCGAAAGGATTGAAATGCATATGCAATTTCTTTTTTTTTCTTCTGTTTTCAAGATATCGGCTTGCAATCAGTGAATGAGAACCTTCATAGTTTATTTGCAGGGAATTGACATCTGCTCTGTGCGTGATGACCACACAGGTCGTCTACGGCTCATAACAGTAGGTATGGCCACGTGTAGTAATCTACGTGCAACCAGGGAGAGGGCCTCTACTTTCCGCCATATCATTAGAAATGAATTCCAAATGTGCTTGCTGTGTGCGACCCCAGCATCAGAATTCCAAATGTGCTTACTGTGTGCGACCCCAGCATCAGAATTCCAAATGTGCTTACTGTGTGTGACCCCCGGCATCAGAATTCCAAATGTGCTTACTGTGTGCGACCCCAGAATCAGAATTCCAAATGTGCTTACTGTGTGCGACCCCAGAATCAGAATTACAAATGTGCTTACTGTGTGCGACCCCAGCATCAGAATTCCAAATGTGCTTACTGTGTGCGACCCCAGCATCAGAATTACAAATGTGCTTACTGTGTGTGACCCCCGGCATCAGAATTCCAAATGTGCTTACTGTGTGCGACCCCAGAATCAGAATTCCAAATGTGCTTACTGTGTGCGACCCCAGAATCAGAATTCCAAATGTGCTTACTGTGTGCGACCCCAGAATCAGAATTCCAAATGTGCTTACTGTGTGCGACCCCAGAATCAGAATTCCAAATGTGCTTACTGTGTGCGACCCCAGAATCAGAATTACAAATGTGCTTACTGTGTGCGACCCCCAGCATCAGAATTCCAAATGTGCTTACTGTGTGCGACCCCAGCATCAGAATTCCAAATGTGCTTACTGTGTGCGACCCCAGCATCAGAATTCCAAATGTGCTTACTGTGTGCGACCCCAGCATCAGAATTCCAAATGTGCTTGCTGTGCGCGACCCCAGCATCAGAATTCGAAATGTGCTTACTGTGTGTGACCCCAGCATCAGAATTCCAAATGCGCTTACTGTGTGCGACCCCCGGCATCAGAATTCCAAATGTGCTTACGGTGTGTGACCCCCAGTATCAGTATTCCAAATGTGCATACTGTGTGCGACCTCGGCGTCAAAATTACAAATGTGCCTACTGTGTGTGACCCCTGGGGTCATCCATGTCCTCTACGCAGTTGTGTACCAGTGACCATCGACTTGCCAGGACTGATTCTTATCATCTTGAGTAATTTATGAAGGTTTCTCATTCACTGGGTGTAAGCATAGATATTAACTCTGAGAAATGGATGTAGAATTTTATTGGTTACATAATTTTTTATTTTTTTTTTTAAATTGAAATATTCTTTTAACCCTTTCAAAACTTGGCAATTTTTCCTTTTTTTTCCCTGTCCTTTTAAGAGCCATAACTATCGTTTACATCCATATGAGGGCTTGTTGTTTGCGGGACAAGTTTCAGTTTTTTGTAGTTGTAAATAATTGTTGTGGGGTTGTTTGTTTTTTTTTGTTGTTGTTGTTTTTGTTTTTTAGGGGAGAGTTTAGTGACCAAAAAAAACATTAATTTTGGTGTTTTATTTTTTATTTCACTATATTCTTCAATACTTGGATATTACAGTATACGGTGTAAATTATTTTCTATTTCCAGGACGTCCCTCCTGACAGCACCCTGGAGGACGTCCTCCTCCCCCTTTGCTGGGACAGGAAACACACGAGAGTTCAAAAGGGCATGTCCCACCCCCAATCCTCAGTGTTTTTCCTGTCCCTGCTAGGGACGCACGAGAAGCTGTACTGGCTTACCGGAGCTCAGGGGGATCGTGCGGCTCGTCCAATACCCTTCCCCCTGTCAAGAGGCTCAGGGCAGAAACTCTCCGGAGGGGGGTCCCTCTGCTCCAAAGAACAGGAAGGCCAAGTTCCTGTTGCGGCCGCTCCTCCCCTGGGTGAGGCTCTCGGCCGCGACGCGGTTCCATGCGGGCAGCATCCAGAGCGCTGCGGCGTCTGGCAGAGCGTCTTTCAACGGAAGTTCAAGGGAACCGCCTCACTTCCGGTTTCGCGGCATCTGATCCCGTCACTTCCGGTGATGAGGTAGAAGTGCGGGGAGAGTGTGTGCGCTCCAGCGTGGGACGCACAAGCAGCTGAATCGCTCCTAATCCAGCGTGGACGCTGCGGGGACCTGCTGAATCATCATGGAAAGTACAACAGCAGAGGATGGGGTGAGTGCGCAGTGCGCTGTCCCCCCTATTCACTCACACATACTATTCAGGCTTCCCATTACTTCTCCCTATCTTATATCGTTTAAGGATAAGGGAACCCCCGCTGCCCCCCCTCCTCAAGCTAAGAAATCCGGCAAATCAGCTGCGAAGTCATATAGATGTCCTATATGCAACGTAAAGCTCCCGGACACCCATACAAAGACCTTGTGTGCAGATTGCACTTCCAAGGTTATGAAAGACGAACAGCCGACACTTCTATCAGAAATGAGGTCCCTAATACGGGAAGAAGTCCAGGCTTCTTTATCCAGTATTGTGGAAAGGTCCAGCCCAGTTCACAGCCGTAAGAGAGCCAGAAAGGAACGAAACAATAAGGAGCCAGAATATAGCTCGGAGGACCTGTCTGCCTCCGATAACTTCTCCTCAGAAGAGGAAGGGGAACTTCCCTCGGGGAGTCAGGACCACCAGAGAAAATACCTCTTCCAGGCTGAGGATACGAGTGAACTTGTGCAGGCGGTACGATCCACGATGCAGATCGAGGAGACATCAAAGCCTCAATCCAGGCAGGATCTGATGTTTGGTGGACTCATGTCACGTAAACAGACTGTCTTCCCAGTGAGCGAGCATATCAAGGCCATGATACTGGAGGAGTGGAAGGAGGCAGAACGTCGCCTGGTTTTGACTAAGGACTTCAAAGCTCGCTTACCTTTCGAGCTAGAAGAAGTCAAGCTTTGGGAAGAGATTCCCAAGGTTGATGTTCCGGTGGCAAAGGTTGCCAAAAAGACAGCCATTCCATTTGAGGACTCTTCAAATTTGCGGGATCCTATGGATCGGAAGGCTGATATACTGCTTAAAAGGGCTTGGGAATCCTCTGCAGCCCTAATTAAGACCAACATAGCAGCTACCTCGGTAGCCCGGTCTATGTATCTGTGGATGGGTCAATTGGAGGAACACCTTTCCAATAAGACCCCCAGGGCCGATATATTAAGCTCCCTTCCTATAATGAAATCTGCTACGGCCTTCCTATCCGACATGTCGGCTGAATCGGTCAGATTTTCAGCTAGAAATGGTTCCCTATCCAATGCGGCTAGAAGGGCAGTATGGCTAAGATCCTGGTTAGGGGATAATGCCTCAAAAACCAAATTATGTTCTATTCCTTTCTCGGGGGCTAGGGTTTTCGGACCTTCTCTAGATACCATCCTAGAGTCAGCCTCGGATAAAAAGAAAGGTTTTCCAGAGGACAAACCAAAAAAGGGTCAGTCCTTTCGGAGAGGTTTCCCCTTCAGGAGACAATCTGATTACAGGGGAGGAAGATCCAACAGAGGATTCAGTAGAGGTTCCCGCTACCAGGGCAATAGAAGCAGGAATTTCTTCTTTAGCCCATCTTCAAAGCCTAAGACACAATGACGCCACATTTATAGGTGGAAGGCTCCGCCACTTTGTGGAGAATTGGGCCCGAATCACCCAGAATCAATGGGTTCTTCGGACTGTGTCAGAAGGTTACAGCATAGAGCTTTCCTCTCCTCCTCCGGACAGATACATCGGTCCTACGATAGTCTTGCAGGGCTCTCCCATGATGTTAGACCTAGAGGACATGCTTTCCTCAGGGGTCATAATCCCAGTACCATCTCTAGATGTAGGTCGGGGTCACTATTCTTCCCTATTTTCTATAATGAAACCCTCCGGCGACTCACACACAATAATAAACTTGAAACCTCTAAATGCCTGGGTCAGGTACAAGAGGTTTCGCATGGAGTCCATTCGCTCTGCAATCCTCTTAATAGATCGGGACGCTGTGATGTGCACTCTCGACCTCAAGAGTGCCTATTATCAGGTCCCTGTTCACCCATCATCTCAGAAACTTCTGAGGTTTGCGGTGGCGCTGCCGTCCGGGACCTGTCACTACCAGTTCCAGTGTCTTCCGTTCGGACTTGCCTCGGCACCTCGGGTATTTACAAGGCTGGTGTCAGAAATTGTCGCTTTCCTGAGAAACCAAAGGATCAAGATAGTTCCATATCTAGACGATTTTCTCCTGATCGCAAGTACACCAGAGATTCTGTCAGATCACAGGACCCGAACGGTGACACTGATGGAATGATTAGGATGGATCATAAATTGGCAGAAATCTGACCTGAATCCAGAGTGCGAAAAGATCTTCCTGGGAGTATGTCTGGATTCAAGAAACAGGATATCCCGGCTACCCGAGAACAAGTTGGAGGCGATCCAGATACAGATCAGGCTTCTATTAGAACGCAGAGCATCGATAAGAACGGCCATGAAGGTACTAGGTCTGATGACGGCCTGCATACCGTGTGTAAGATGGGCTCAGTTCCATTCAAGATCTCTGCAGAGGTTAATCCTTTCCACGTGGGACCGTCGTCAGTCTTCTCTGGACAGTTCTTTAAAGCTGACGTATCCAGTACGAAGATCTCTACTCTGGTGGAGTCAACCAGAGAAGCTAAGAATCTGGGTGTTATGGTCTACCAGTCCCCATGTAGTGATAACTACAGACGCCAGTGCCTGGGGCTGGGGTGCCCACCTGAAGGGCAGGATCCTACAAGGGAGATGGCCAGCAGACATCATTCACAACTCCTCCAACTTCAAAGAATTTTATGCCGTTTGGGAGGCGTTAAGAAGGAACCAACACACCCTCAGAAATTGTCATGTCAGGATACTATCCGACAACGTTACAGCGGTGTCGTTCCTGAAACATCAGGGAGGCTCAAGACACTATCCGCTTCAGGAGCTGGCGGGAAGAATATTCCGCTGGGCAGAAGATTCGGTTCTATCCATCTCTGCAGTCCACTTAGAAGGCTCGCAAAACACCATAGCGGACTATCTGAGCAGGAGACGAGTGTTTGCAACAGAGTGGGAACTCAATCAGGAGGTCTTCCAGGATCTTTGTCTTCACTGGGGAACTCCCAGTATAGACCTATTTGCAAACAGGAGAAACTCAAAGGTCTCAAGATTCTTCTCGCTGAACCCTCAAGATCTCCCAGAAGGGATAGACGCTCTGAGCCAGGAGTGGACAGAACCTCTCTTATGCATTTCCGCCTCTAGCACTGATTCCAGCCGTGCTCAAGAAGATCAAAGAGGATCAGGCTCGGGTATTGATCGTACCATTTTGGCCGAGAAGGAGCTGGTTCTCTCTCTTGCTGGATCTGGCAGTAGAGAACCCAGTAGAGCTTCCTCTCAGAGCAGATGTAATCCATCAGGGTCCGGTGTATCACCCAAGCCCAGAAAATCTCCATCTCTCTGCATGGATCCTGAAAGGAGCATCCTGAAGGCTAGAGGGCGATCAGATCAGGTGATCTCTACTATAAAATCCAGCAGAAAGCCAGTCACATCGGCAATTTACCTGAAGATCTGGAGACGTTTCTGTCTGGAGGGTGGCAGGTCTGAGGTTACGGCAGGTGCTCCCGACTTACCTAGAATTTTAGACTTCCTGCAGGCCGGGTTTGATAAAGGTCTCAAACCTAGCTCTCTGAAAGTGAAGATTTCGGCACTTAGTTCTTTTCTTGACTACCCCCTAGCATCTCACCCGTGGATAGTCAGGTTTATCAGAGCCACCCAGAGGTTGCGCCCTACTATTAGACAGATCTCGCCATCCTGGGACCTAAATCTGGTCCTCAGATTCCTCTGTAAAGATGTTTTCGCCCCGGCCGAAAATATGCCCATTTCTGTACTCACTCGTAAAACAGCATTCCTAGTGGCAATTACTACGGCTAAAAGAGTGGGGGAAATCCAGGCCCTATGTATTAGGGACCCTTACCTTCAGATTAGAGAAGATAGTCTAGTTCTTAGATTGGATCCCTCCTTTATTCCAAAAGTGGGGTCAGTAAAAAACAGAAATCAGGAGATCGTGCTACCATCCTTCTGTAATAATCCGGCTAATGAGAAAGAACGAGCCCTTCATTCCCTCGATGTCAGACAGGTGGTTCTAGACTATTTAGCAGCCACCAACTCATGGCGTATCGACCCGAATTTGTTTATTTTGTTTGGAGGGAAGAATAAGGGTAAGAAGGCTTCTAAAGCTTCTATTGCTCGTTGGATCACTTCGGTGATCTCCGAGGCTTATCAGTCTGAAGGGCTTCCTTCTCCAAGGGGTCTTCACGCTCATTCTACTAGAGGGTTAGCTACTTCGTGGGCTGAGAGAGCAGGTGCATCTCTTGAGCAGATCTGTAAGGCAGCCACTTGGGCTAGTGCGAATACATTTGGTAGACACTATAAACTTGATGTTCTGTCTGGTCAACATACGGCATTTGGGAGAAGGGTTCTCCAGGCAGTAATCCCACCCTAAGGAGGTGCTTTGGTACTCTCCAGGGTGCTGTCAGGAGGGACGTCCTGGAAAATAGGTATTAAGCTTACCGTTAATTATGTTTCCAGGAGTCCATACTGATAGCACTGGTAGTTCCCTCCCTGTAGTACTGAGATCCTCTATGTATGATGCCTGACATAAGATGTATTATGTTCTGGTATAAAATGTATGCATGTTATTTTAACATATGAGTAAATATGTTTATGACTAATCTAATGTGTGTGTATATATGTGTGTGTGTATATATATATATATATATATATATATATATATATATATATATATATATATATATATATATATATATATATATATATATATTATTGTTTCTATTAAAAAAGTCTTTTTTTCTGCATGTCCATGAGGTGGTTCTTGATACAACACTGAGGATTGGGGGTGGGACATGCCCTTTTGAACTCTCGTGTGTTTCCTGTCCCAGCAAAGGGGGAGGAGGACGTCCTCCAGGGTGCTGTCAGTATGGACTCCTGGAAACATAATTAACGGTAAGCTTAATACCTATTTTTGTCAAGCCCTCTAATGAAAAGACAGGTCCCCGGGTGCCAAGTTAATTCATTGTCTCCCCGCGATTTCGTCACGCAGGTCAAGGCAATGGCGATCGACGTTCGCACGTGCATCGGCAAATAGGCTATTTGAAATGATACTGCTTGTGATTGACGCTGGCAAATAAATGGTTAAACAGCAGAGATCAGAGCTAGCTCCAGTCACTGCTAAAGGCAGATGACGGCTGTAAGACACAGCCGGCGACTGTGATGGATGGAGCAGGCTCTATTCCTCAGCCCGCTACATTCTCCCCGCATGTGACCAGCGACAAAGATGTCATTAAGGGTTTAAAAGGGGTCTCCACTTTGGAAACACAAAGTATTCATGAGCCTGGGCAGTTGAAGACCCCCCAAAACTTTACCCACATGGGAAATGCTTGGCCGATGTCTTGCCACCAGTCGTTCGTGGTGCGTTAGCTCCATATCTTGGTCTCTTGGCTGCATGTGATTTTTTTTTTTTCTTCTCTTTTTAGTTGGTCCTTTAACTATTAATCTCATCAAGGCTCCGAGTTTGAAGAAGGTCCAGATGAAGAACCGCTATGTTACCCCCGGGGGTTACTTCAGCCCCAGGCATTGTTTTGGGAGGTACCGCACAGCTGTGATTATACCGCACAGGAACAGAGAGTCTCACCTACGAACCTTGCTCTACTACCTGCACCCCTTCCTGCAACGGCAGCAGCTGCACTACGCCATATTCGTGGTCCATCAGGTAATGCGTCTCTAGCACGTTGTCATCTTGTCAGCCGTTCACTTGTTGTCCCTCATCGGCCCATTGGATACCACCAAGCTCCAAGAAGCCCCCAATATGACACTTCTTCTGGTAATGCATCATCTTCAAGAAGACCGCTTGTCCTCTTGGTCCAGATTTCTTTAACTTCCAGCAGAGTGGGTCCAGCTTTATGAAACTTTTAAGGTTTTCCCCAAGGGGGTTGGTCATTGTTCTTGAGGAACATGGAAGTTCTTTAGACCGTGATTGGGTCAATCTACCAGTCATGGCGAAAGTCCCAACAGTAAAGGAGAGGCGTCCTGTTAACATTTTGGAAACTGCAAGATCTAATTACAGGGAAAGCAGGACCAGACCCCAAAAATTAAGACCACCTCTCCCAAAACTCATTACGACCCCAGACCACTAAAATTAATTCATGTATAACCAATATAAATTTTATTGCACATAATAAAATAATTAACAGACAAAAAAAAGCAGAAATCAGGCAAGATAGCGGTCATTAATCTTGGCTGATTCCGCTTTTTTGTCTGTTAATTATTTATGTGCAATAAAATTTATATTGATATCAAATCCCCTTAACGTAACGTCTACAGCACGGTCTGCAGATTTATTTGGATCCCTTTTCATACATAGAGATCCTTTTTCTTTCTTTTTTACTATGGTTATACTTGTCTGGGCTTAGGAGTACGTCCCACTTGGCCACGTGGACTATTTTTTTTTTTTAGTTTTTTTTCATTAAAATGAATTCAGACCATAGATCAAACGCTTAAATTTAGGATACCAGACCTCTAACTTCTTCACGACATATGACGCATCCCTGTCTTTGATGCGGACTCATGACAGACAGGGATCTACTGATGACCGCCATACCTAGTCGTACGATCCTCCTGTGAGGGTATGTGCACACGATCTGGAATGGCTCAGTATTTGCTTAGGATTTGACGGGGGTGAAATCTGCACCAAATCTGCATATGAGGTCACTGGCAGGTCACCTGCGTTTTTGATGCGTTTTTTTACATGTGGTTTTGATGCGTTTTTTCATTCATTGCGTTTTTTTATCACTTGAAATAAAGCTACCGTAATTGAAAGTTGGCTTCTGGGAAGGAAAATAAAAAGCGATTTCCTGTTTGCAGATACATTGGGGTATGTTCCCATGGTCAGTGAACACTGCGGGTTGGATGCTGAGTACATCCGCAGCGTCAAACCTGCAGCGTCCAGCTGTTACAGCATAGTGGATGGGATTTCAAGAAATCCCATGCCCACTATGCGTGCACCGATGCCCGCGGCTCACCTGCAGAGACGGACATGCGGCGCGTCTTTACAGACCGCAGCACGTCAATTTATAATCACACACTGATGTCCCAAATGATATTCACCCGTATCAATTTTGGGTGGAGTACCCCTTTAAATACTTAATTCCATCACACAATGTTACCAAAACCTATATTAATCATTAGTAACACAAGGTACTATTAAAAACAATATTTTATTGAAAATTACAATATAAAAATACTTTTTATATTGTAATTTTCAATAAAATGTTATTGTTTTTATAGTACCTTGTGTTACTAATGATTAATATAGGTTTTGGTAACATTATGTGATGGAGCATGTCTATTTATGTAGTGGAGGCGCTCCGTCTCCGCTGCGTAAATTACCCATACACTTTCATTAGATGCGGCAAAACCGCATTATCTTCCTAGTCACGTGTATTAAGTGCGGGAACGCCGCTTACTACTCATGTATTAATTTACATTATGATGAATCTTGTGACACAGCCAGACGTACATGATACAGGAGGTGGAGGAAAAAACTTAGAGGGGGTCCCCTTCTTTTTAATAAATAAATAATAATAATAATAATAATAAAAAAAAAAAAAAATGGCATGGGGGGCAACTATATTTGTTTACCAGCCATAGTAAAGCAGACTACATGGACTGGTATTTCAGGCTGGTAAGGAATCAATATCCATGAAACTTACCAGCCTGATAACACCAGGCCGCAGCAGTCTGCTTACCTTAGATGGCTAGCAAAAATAGTGGGGTCACCCAATTTTTGTTAACCAGCCAAGGAAAAAGTAGACAACTGCGCCCTGGTATTCTCAGGCTGGTGAGGCCCATGGATTTTGGCCCTCACCAGCCTAAAAATAGCAGCCCGCAGCCGCCCCACAATTGGCTCAGCCAAAGATGCACCAATTGTGGCACTTTACCTACTTCTTCCCACTTGCCCTGTATCGGTGGCAAGTGGGGTAATATTTGTGGGGTTGATGTCACCTTTGTGTTGTCCGGTGACATCAAGCCCACATCTTAGTAATAGAGAAGCTTCTACCGTGTTTCCCCGATAGTAAGACACCCCCGAAAGTAAGACGTAGTGGGGGTTTTAGCGGGGTCGGCTAATGTAAGACGTACCCCGAAAGTAAGACGTAGTAAATACCGTAGTGCTGAGTAGTGTCGGGGTCGGCCGAAACTCGATGGTTCCCAGGGTCTGAAGGAGAGGTAACTCTCCTTCAGGCCCTGCGATCCATATTTAAGTGTAAAATAAAGAATTAAAATAAAAAATATCGCTATACTTACCCTCTGACGCGCCCTGGTACTAACCGGGAACCTTCCTTCCTTCGAATCAGCGCTTCCAGGACCTGCGGTGACGTCGCGGCTTCTGATTGGTCGTGCGAGCAATCACAAGCCGCGACGTCACCGCAGGTCCTGGAAGCGCTGATTCGAAGGAAGGAAGGTTCCCGGTTAGTACCAGGGCACGTCAGAGGGTAAGTATAGCGATATTTTTTATTTTAATTCTTTATTTTACACTTAAATATGGATCGCAGGGCCTGAAGGAGAATTTCCTCTCCTTCAGATCCTGGGAACCATCCAGGGATACCTTCCGATACTTGTGTCCCATTGACTTGTATTGGTATCGGTATCGGCGATTTCCGATATTTTTCGGGTATCGGCCGATACTATCCGATACCGATACTTTCAAGTATCGGACGGTATCGCTCAACACTAGTACGGTAGTAAACTGTACGTTGGAAAAAAAAACGCAGCGTTTTTTTTTTCCAATGTAAGACATACCCCGAAAGTAAGACGTAGTGGGACTTTTGAGTGGTAAAAGAATGTAAGACACTGTCTTACTTTCGGGGAAACACGGTATAAGACACCTATCCATTACTAATCCCATAATTACATGGTAAATAAACACAGCCAGAATAAAGTATTTTAATTGAAATAAAGACACAGACTTCTGGCCACTGCAGATGTACGCAGCATCCAACCCCCAGCGTTTACTGACCTTGGAATATACCCTGAAAGACAACGTATAGCTGCCGTTCATTGGAGACCGCGATATTCTCCATACACAGTAGTGCTGATCAGAAGCGATGAGACAATCACAGCTTCAGGTCCCCTTAGGGCACTAACAAATACAGTAAAAAGTTTTTAAAAATATGAAATTAGTCAAAACAAGTTCAATTCACCTCCCCCCTTTGCCACATTAAAAATTAAAGAGTTTAAAATAAAGTACACACATTTGGTATTGCCGCATTCCTAAAACTCCGATCTATCAAAATATAAAGTAAATGAATCTGATCGGTAAACAGGTTAATGAGAAAAAAAATCAAAACTCTAGAATAAAGTTTTTGTTTTTTTTTTGGCCTCAAGAACATTGCAAGAACATTGCAAGAAAATTGAATAAGAGGCGACCAGAAGATCGTATCTACCCCCCAAAATGGTATCTGTAAAAACACTGGGTCAGGCCGCAAAAAATAAGCCCTCAGATCCTGAAAATGAAAATGTTACGTGTCTAGGAAAATGGTGACAAAGGCAAAATTCATATTTTTTCCTTAGAAATTTACGCTTTTTTTTATATTTACATCACTTAAATAAAAAAAATATATATATATATACACGCATATAGATTGGGTAAAAGTATTTAGTCAGCCACCAATTGTGCAAGTTCTCCCACTTATAAAGATGAGAGAGGCCTGTACTTGACATCATAGGTCGACCACAACTATGAGAGTCACAATGAGAAAACAAACCAAGAAAATCACCTTGTCTGATTTGAAAGATTTATTTTGAAAATTATAGTGGAAAATCAGTATTTGGTCATTAACATAAGTTCATCTCCATATTTTGTTAGATTTCCTTTGTTGGCAATGACAGAGGTCAGACGTTTTCTGTAAGTCTTCACAAGGTTGCCACACACTGTTGTTGGTATGTTGGCCCATTCCTCCATGCAGATCTCCTCTAGAGCAGTGATGTTTTGGGCCTGTCGCTGGGCAAAACGGACTTCCAACTCCCTCCAAAGCTTATCTATGGGGTTGAGATCTGGAGACTGGCTAGGCCACTCCAGGACCTTCATATGCTTCTTATGAAGCCACTCCTTCGTTGCCCTGGTGGTGTGCAGGGATCATTATCATGCTGAAAGACCCATCCACGTTTCATCTTCAATGCCCTTGCTAATGGAAGGAGGTTTGCATTCAAAATCTCACGATACATGGCCCCATTCATTCTTTCATGTACGCGGATCAGTCGTCCTGGTCCCTCTGCAGAGAAACAGCCCCAAAGATGATGTTGCCTCCACCATGCTTCACAGTAGGTATGGTGTTCTTTGGATGCAACTCAGCATTCTGTCTCCTCCAAACACGACAAGTTTTGTTTTTACAAAACAGTTCTACATTGATTTCATCAGACCATAGGACATTCTCCCAATATTCTCCATGATAATCCAAATGCTCTCTAGCAAACTTCAGACGGGCCCGGACATGTACTGGCTTAAGCAGGGGGACACGTCTGGCACTACAGGATGTGAGTCCCTGGCGGCGTAGTATGTTACTGATGGTAACCTTTGTTACAGTGGTCCCAGCTCTGTGCAGGTCATTCACTAGGTCCCCCCGTGTGGTTCTGGGATTTTTGCTCACCGTTCTTGTGATCATTTTGACCCCATGGGGTGAGATCTTGCGTGGAGCCCCAGATCGAGGGAGATTATCAGTGGTCTTGAATGTCTTCCATTTTCTTATTATTGCTCCCACAGTTGATTTCTTCACTCCAAGCTGGTTGGCTATTGCAGATTCAGTCTTCCCAGCCTGGTGCAGGGCTACAATTTTGTTTCTGGTGTCCTTCGACGGCTCTTTGGTCTTCACCATAGTGGAGTTTGGAGTGTGACTGTTTGAGGTTGTGGACAGGGGTCTTTTATACTGATAACAAGGTCAAACAGGAGCCATTACTACAGGTAATGAGTGGAGGACAGAGGAGCCTCTCAAAGAAGAAGTTACCGGTCTGTGAGAGCCAGAAATCTTGCATGTTTTTAGGTGACCAAATACTTTATTTTCCACCATAATTTGCAAAATAAATCTCGGCAAATCAGACAAGGTGATTTCTGGATTTGTTTTCTCATTTTGACTCTCATAGTTGTGGTCTACCTATGATGTCAATTACAGACCTCTCTCATCTTTATAAGTTGGAGAACTTGCACAATTGGGGGCTGACTAAATACTTTTTTTTTCCTGACAGCTCTGGCAAAAATTAAGAGACCACTGCAAAATGTTCAGTTTGTCTGATTTTTCTCTTTATAGGTATATTTTTGAGTAAAATGTAAATTGTAAACAAAAAAACCCAGTGCTTTCAGACACCTCAAATAATGCAAAGAAAACAAGTTCATAATCATTTAGAAACAACAATACTAATGTTTTATCGCAGGAAGAGTTCAGAAATCAATATTTTGTGGAATAACCATGATTGTTAATCCCAGCTTTCATGCGTCTTGGCAGCTTTCCACCAGTCTTGCACACTGCTTCTGGCGCAGAAATGTAAGCAGTTCTTCTCTATTTGATGTCTTGTGACTATCCATCATCCTCCTGATTACATTCCAGAGGTGATCTATTGGGTTCAGGTCTGGAGATTGGGCGGCCATGACAGGGTTTTGATGTGGTGGCCTCTTAATTTTTGCCAGAGCTGTGTATAGAGTTTGGTATCTGTATACTTGCACTGACCTGGAGAATCATATTGTCAGGTCTGTTTTCTTTTAGGCTGTGTACACACGATGCGGAATTGGTGCGGATCCGCAGCGGATTTTTCCGCGCAGAAACGCTGCAGTTCCGCACAGTGATTTACAGTACAATGTAAAACAATAGGGAAAAAAAGCTGAGCTAATGGTGCGGAAAAATCCGCACTGAATCCGCTGCGGATTGAAAAGACGTGCATGACACTTCTTTTGTGCGGAACTGCAGCGTTTCTGGACCCTTCCATTATAGAAATCCGCAGGGGTAAAAACCGCAGAAAATCCGCATTAATTCCGCATTCAAAACCGCACAAAATCCGCACCTGCGGTTTCTGCCAGGTGATGCGAATTTTGTGTGGAAAATTCTGCACCCCATTCCGCAACGTGTGCACAGAGCCTTATAAGTGAGCATGGTAAATAAGAAATAAAAACATACCCAGAGAGATTAGCAGAATTAGGATTATTCAGTCTGGAAAAAAGGACGACTGAGGGGCGATCTAATAACCATGTATAAGTATATAAGGGGACAATACAAATATCTCGCTGAGGATCTGTTTATACCAAGGAAGGTGACGGGCACAAGGGGGCATTCTTTGCGTCTGGAGGAGAGAAGGTTTTTCCACCAACATAGAAGAGGATTCTTTACTGTTAGGGCAGTGAGAATCTGGAATTGCTTGCCTGAGGAGGTGGTGATGGCAAACTCAGTCGAGGGGTTCAAGAGAGGCCTGGATGTCTTCCTGGAGCAGAACAATATTGTATCATACAATTATTAGGTTCTTTAGAAGGACGTAGATCTGGGGATTTGTTCTGACGGGAATATAGGCTGAACTGGATGGACAAATGTCTTTTTTCGGCCTTACTAACTGTTACTTTGTCACTTGAAATTTGTTTTCCCATTTCCCAGTGCCACCATGTGGTAGAATGAATTCTGTTGTTCAAAAGTACAACTTGTCCCATAAAAAACAAACCCTGATATGGCAAAGTGGATGGAAAAATAAAAGGGTATGACTCTTGGAAGAGGGGGAGGAAAGGAACAGAATATCACCATGTCATAAATGGGTTAAAATCGAGGAACCCCTCCCTACCCCCCCACATTAGGTTAGGACAGGGGTCCCCAACTCCAGTCCTTAAGGCCCACCAACAGGTCATGTTTTCAGGATTTCCTTTGCATTGCACAGGTGATGCAATTATTACCTGGGCAAGACTAAGGAAATCCTGAAAACATGACATGTTGGTGGGCCTTGAGGACTGGAGTTGGGGACCCCTGGGTTAGGACACCCGGGCAGTTGGCAGAAATGAACTCATGCCCCAGACTTATAAATTTAATTCTCTTGCTTTAACAAACCCCTAAAGTTTAGTCATACCCCATACCAGACCCCTAAGAGTAATTCTGTCTCCAGGTTAGATCTCGAAAAATTCAGACCCATAAAATTCATTCTGACTCAAGAGATGATGCCTAAGTTTAATTCGGATCCTAGACTTAGACCCTAAAACTAATCAGACCCTTAACCAAATCTTAAAAACGATAGAGACTCCAAACCAGGCAAAAACAAAAATAACAAAACCACAGAAGTATATAGAAAACAATCCTGTGTCACCTCCAGGGATCTTGTGTGCCGGCCCAACAGGACGCCCTCTAGATCCGGTGGAGAGGACACTGCCCTTTAGACGACAGATGGCCGGGTCCAGACATCCGTGTGGTCCGCCGGCTCTACAGTAAGTGCGGGGCTCAGATCTCTTGTGGAGGAAGATCCTGGTTTTGCAGACCACCCATTGTCTTACAGAATGAATTCAGAGCTGATGCCGCTTTCTCTCTGCTTTGTTTTTCTCTGCATTGTTACTTTCACCCCAGGAGTTAATAATGGCGGTAAGTGGTGATCGGCAAGTCCTTCATGACATCCCTTAGTTGAGCTTCACATTCCGGTCTCTAGATTTACGGTATTTTCCTTTTTGTCTTGTGATTCTCCGGCCTCAAAGTAAAACAAAACACATCTTGATCTATTCTAAAGCATGTCTTAAGTTCACCATAGCGCCACCACTGGAGATGCAAAGTATTACACAGGTGTCATCAAAATCAACGGGCTGTATTTAAAAAAAAAAAAAAAATGATGATTGCTAACCGGGATGGAGACAAAGATTGTAGACAGAATATTATCATGTATCTCTGTATACAGGGAGCTCCCCCTAGTGGTGACTGCAGACAGGATCTTATCATGTATCTCTGTATACAGGGAGCTCCCCCTAGTGGTGGCTGCAGACAGAATCTTATCATGTATCTCTGTATACAGGGAGCTCCCCCTAGTGGTGACTGCAGACAGGATCTCATCATGTAACTCTGTATACAGGGAGCTCCCCCTAGTGGTGACTGCAGACAGGATCTCATCATGTATCTCTGTATAATAATAATAATAATCTTTATTTTTATATAGCGCTAACATATTCCGCAGCGCTTTACAGTTTTGCACACATTATCATTACTGTCCCCAATGGGGCTCACAATCTAGATTCCCTATCAGTATGTCTTTGGAATGTGGGAGGAAACCGGAGTACCCGGAGGAAACCCACGCAAACACGGAGAGAACATACAAACTCTTTGCAGATGTTGTCCTGGGTTGGATTCGAACCCAGGACCCCAGCGCTGCAAGGCTGCAGTGCTATCCACTGAGCCACCGTGCTGCCCTATATACAGGGAGCTCCCCCTAGTGGTGGCTGCAGTCAGAATATTACCATGTATCTCTGTATACAGGGAGCTCCCCCTAGTGGTGACTGCAGACAGGATCTTATCATGTATCTCTCTATACAGGGAGCTCCCCCTAGTGGTGGCTGCAGACAGGATCTTATCATGTATCTCTCTATACAGGGAGCTCCCCCTAGTGGTGGCTGCAGACAGGATCTTATCATGTATCTCTGTATACAGTGAGCTCCCCCTAGTGGTGACTGCAGACAGGATCTTATCATGTATCTCTGTATACAGGGAGCTCCCCCTAGTGGTGGCTGCAGTCAGAATATTACCATGTATCTCTGTATACAGGGAGCTCCCCCTAGTGGTGACTGCAGACAGGATCTTATCATGTATCTCTGTATACAGGGAGCTCCCCCTAGTGGTGACTGCAGACAGGATCTTATCATGTATCTCTATATACAGGGAGCTCCCCCTAGTGGTGGCTGCAGATAAGATCTTATCATGTATCTCTGTATACAGGGAGCTCCCCCTAGTGGTGACTGCAGACAGGATCTTATCATGTATCTCTGTATACAGGGAGCTCCCCCTAGTGGTGACTGCAGACAGGATCTTATCATGTATCTCTATATACAGGGAGCTCCCCCTAGTGGTGGCTGCAGACAGGATCTTATCATGTATCTCTATATACAGGGAGCTCCCCCTAGTGGTGGCTGCAGATAAGATCTTATCATGTATCTCTGTATACAGGGAGCTCCCCCTAGTGGTGACTGCAGACAGGATCTTATCATGTATCTCTGTATACAGGGAGCTCCACCTAGTGGTGGCTGCAGACAGGATCTTATCATGTATCTCTGTATACAGGGAGCTCCCTCTAGTGGTGACTGCAGACAGGATCTTATCATGTATCTCTGTATACAGGGAGCTCCCCCTAGTGGTGACTGCAGACAGGATCTCATCATGTATCTCTGTATACAGGGAGCTCCCCCTAGTGGTGACTGCAGACAGAATATTATCATGTATCTCTGTATACAGGGAGCTCCCCCTAGTGGTGGCTGCAGTCAGAATATTATCATGTATCTCTGTATACAGGGAGCTCCCCCTAGTGGTGACTGCAGACAGGATCTTATCTTGTATCTCTGTATACAGGGATCTCCACCTAGTGGTGGCTGCAGACAGGATCTTATCATGTATCTCTGTATACAGGGAGCTCCCCCTAGTGGTGGCTGCAGACAGGATCTTATCATGTATCTCTGTATACAGGGAGCTCCCCCTAGTGGTGACTGCAGACAGGATCTTATCATGTATCTCTGTATACAGGGAGCTCCCCCTAGTGGTGGCTGCAGACAGGATCTTATCATGTATCTCTGTATACAGGGAGCTCCCCCTAGTGGTGACTGCAGACAGGATCTCATCATGTATCTCTGTATACAGGGAGCTCCCCCTAGTGGTGGCTGCAGTCAGAATATTATCATGTATCTCTGTATACAGGGAGCTCCCCCTAGTGGTGACTGCAGATAGGATCTTATCATGTATCTCTATATACAGGGAGCTCCCCCTAGTGGTGGCTGCAGACAGGATCTTATCTTGTATCTCTATATACAGGGAGCTCCCCCTAGTGGTGACTGCAGACAGGATCTTATCATGTATCTCTGTATACAGGGAGCTCCCCCTAGTGGTGGCTGCAGACAGAATCTTATCATGTATCTCTGTATACAGGGAGCTCCCCCTAGTGGTGGCTGCAGACAGGATCTTATCTTGTATCTCTATATACAGGGAGCTCCCCCTAGTGGTGACTGCAGACAGGATCTTATCATGTATCTCTGTATACAGGGAGCTCCCCCTAGTGGTGACTGCAGACAGGATCTTATCATGTATCTCTATATACAGACAGCTCCCCCTAGTGGTGACTGCAGACAGGATCTTATCATGTATCTCTGTATACAGGGAGCTCCCCCTAGTGGTGGCTGCAGACAGAATCTTATGTATCTCTGTATACAGGGAGCTCCCCCTAGTGGTGACTGCAGACAGGATCTTATCATGTATCTCTGTATACAGGGAGCTCCCCCTAGTGGTGGCTGCAGACAGAATCTTATCATGTATCTCTGTATACAGGGAGCTCCCCCTAGTGGTGACTGCAGACAGGATCTTATCATGTATCTCTGTATACAGGGAGCTCCCCCTAGTGGTGGCTGCAGACAGGATCTTATCATGTATCTCTGTATACAGGGAGCTCCCCCTAGTGGTGACTGCAGACAGGATCTTATCATGTATCTCTGTATACAGGGAGCTCCCCCTAGTGGTGGCTGCAGACAGGATCTTATCATGTATCTCTGTATACAGGGAGCTCCCCCTAGTGGTGGCTGCAGACAGGATCTTATCATGTATCTCTGTATACAGGGAGCTCCCCCTAGTGGTGGCTGCAGACAGGATCTTATCATGTATCTCTGTATACAGGGAGCTCCCCCTAGTGGTGGCTGCAGACAGGATCTTATCATGTATCTCTGTATACAGGGAGCTTCCCCTAGTGGTGGCTGCAGACAGGAACTTATCATGTATCTCTGTATACAGGAAGCTCCCCCTAGTGGTGGCTGCAGACAGGATCTTATCATGTATCTCTGTATAGAGGGAGCTCCCCCTAGTGGTGACTGCAGACAGGATCTTATCATGTATCTCTATATACAGGGAGCTCCCCCTAGTGGTGGCTGCAGACAGGATCTTATGTATCTCTGTATACAGGGAGCTCCCCCTAGTGGTGGCTGCAGACAGGATCTTATCATGTATCTCTGTATACAGGGAGCTCCCCCTAGTGGTGGCTGCAGACAGGAACTTATCATGTATCTCTGTATACAGGGAGCTCCTCCTAGTGGTGGCTGCAGACAGGATCTTATCATGTATCTCTGTATACAGGGAGCTCCCCCTAGTGGTGACTGCAGACAGGATCTTATCATGTATCTCTGTATACAGGGAGCTCCCCCTAGTGGTGACTGCAGACAGAATATTATCATGTATCTCTGTATACAGGGAGCTCCCCCTAGTGGTGACTGCAGACAGGATCTTATCATGTATCTCTGTATACAGGGAGCTCCCCCTAGTGGTGACTGCAGACAGAATATTATCATGTATCTCTGTATACAGGGAGCTCCCCCTAGTGGTGACTGCAGACAGGATCTTATCATGTATCTCTGTATACAGGGAGCTCCCCCTAGTGGTGGCTGCAGACAGGATCTTATCATGTATCTCTGTATACAGGGAGCTCCCCCTAGTGGTGGCTGCAGACAGGAACTTATCATGTATCTCTGTATACAGGGAGCTCCTCCTAGTGGTGGCTGCAGACAGGATCTTATCATGTATCTCTGTATACAGGGAGCTCCCCCTAGTGGTGGCTGCAGACAGGATCTTATCATGTATCTCTGTATACAGGGAGCTCCTCCTAGTGGTGGCTGCAGACAGGATCTTATCATGTATCTCTGTATACAGGGAGCTCCCCCTAGTGGTGACTGCAGACAGAATATTATCATGTATCTCTGTATACAGGGAGCTCCTCCTAGTGGTGACTGCAGACAGGATCTTATCATGTATCTCTGTATACAGGGAGCTCCCCCTAGTGGTGACTGCAGACAGGATCTTATCATGTATCTCTGTATACAGGGAGCTCCCCCTAGTGGTGGCTGCAGACAGAATCTTATCATGTATCTCTGTATACAGGGAGCTCCCTCTAGTGGTGACTGCAGACAGGATCTTATCATGTATCTCTGTGTAGAGGGAGCTCCCCCTAGTGGTGGCTGCAGACAGGATCTTATCATGTATCTCTGTATACAGGGAGCTCCCCCTAGTGGTGGCTGCAGACAGAATCTTATCATGTATCTCTGTATACAGGGAGCTCCCTCTAGTGGTGACTGCAGACAGGATCTTATCATGTATCTCTGTATACAGGGAGCTCCCCCTAGTGGTGGCTGCAGACAGAATCTTATCATGTATCTCTGTATACAGGGAGCTCCCTCTAGTGGTGACTGCAGACAGGATCTTATCATGTATCTCTGTATACATGGAGCTCCCCCTAGTGGTGGCTGCAGACAGGATCTTATCATGTATCTCTGTATACAGGGAGCTCCCCCTAGTGGTGGCTACATTATTATAGCTGTTTTTTATCAGGACAGGTCTATTAGTTCAGAAATTGCACAGTTGGACTTTTGGCACAAGTAGCGTCCTATGAATGTTCCCCATTTATTGCCACTGAGCTCTTCAGTGCGACCACCATGAATGTCTACTAAGTTGTTAGTGTGTTTTGTTATTTTTGTAGAATTTCAGTGCCACTTGTTTCGGGTCACTTCCTTCTTCCTAGGTGACGGGTGCTGTACTTTGTAGACTTGTCATTTTTCCAGCCGATCACTAGATAATAAAGCTTCGTCTCCTTCCCTCTGTACCGGTGATAAATCCCAGTAACGATCACAGCGCTCCTCCCTCTGTGTCCTCCTCTTGTAATGTTCCGTGAAATAGTCACCTCTTCCATTACAAACCGCAAGGCAGATTCTCCTCCATTTTCCTGACTAACGGCAACATTTATCTTCCCAGGCGGGGAACGCCACGTTTAACCGGGCCAAGCTGCTAAACATCGGCGTGAGAGAGGCGCTGCGCTACGATGACTGGGACTGCTTAATTTTGCACGACGTTGACCTCGTTCCAGAGAATGATCACAACCTGTACATATGTGACGAGTATTACCCCAAGCATCTCTCCAGCGCCATGGACAAGTTCCAGTACAGGTAATGCAGCGGGCGTGGAGAGCAGGCGGCCATGGTGCAGACTGCTGATCGCACTGCTGTTCAGGAATGGATGAGCTGCAGCAGAGCGAAGATTGTCATAGCGCTATGGACGCTAAAGATAAATCACAAGGCTGGTACTCGCCCTCTCTGGGGTCCAGCGACATTGCCCTGGTCTTGGTGTTTTGGCTGCAGCTGGCACCCAAGCAGTAGAGGATGGCGGGTGCTCCTTCCCAGAATATTAACCTCAGCTGTCGGCTTTCCCTCTGCTGGTAAAGAAAATTACACTGGAGCTCCCGCAATTTTTTTTTTTTTTATTATTTTTTTGAAAAATAAACAGATCCTGTATGTCACGCAGATTTCGTGTGTCAGTGTATTTTATGTAACTCTTTATGTACCATTTTATTAATGAGGGTATCTGGCTGACACCTGTTCATTATATATATATATATATATATATATATATCTATATCTATATATATATCTATATATATCTATATATATATATATATATATATCTATATATATATATATATATATATATATATATATATATATATATCTATATATATATATATATCTATATATATATATATATATATATATATATATATATATCTATATATATATATATATATATATATATATCTATATATATATCTATATATATATCTATATATATATATATATATATATATATCTATATATATATCTATATATATATCTATATATAGATATATATATATATATATATATATATATATATATATATATCTATATCTATATATATATATATATATATATATATATATATATATATATATATATATATATATATATATATCTATATATAATCACCTATTTTTGTGTGTGTAAACATTATATTTGAACATGGTATGTAAAGATATTAAATAATATATCTTTACTTAGCTTACGAAATCGTACATACAAATCCGCATTAAAGAAACGCATTGAAATCCACATCAGAAACGCATAAAAACCGCGTGGAATTTCAACTGCGTTTTCTGCCAAGAGAGGAAGAATCTGCACGGAATTTTACAAAAGCAAATCCGCAATGTGCGCACATGGACTTATTGTTTTTTTTTTTGCTGCTTAATTACTCCTTAAGGCTATGTGCGCACGTTGCGGATTTGCTTTTGGAAATTTCTGCGCAGTTTCGGCATCTCTTGGAAATTCCACGCGGATTTGATGAGTTTTTCATGCTGATTTGTAAACTCAAGATATATTATGAAAAAAAGTGAAAAAAAAATGTAATTTCCTTTTTCAACCTTTTCAGCCAGATACCCTCATTAATATTAAATAAAGGCACGCACGCACGCACGCACACACACACACACACTATTAAATAAAGACACACACACACACCAGCCTATGTAGGAGCATACAATTAATAATAATAATTAACCTACATATTCTGTAACAAAACAGCAACTGTTATTAGGCTACGCCCTCCACGGTCCAAAGCGCTGCTGGATTTTGAACGCAGGTGTTCATTGAACCGCGCGCAATCACCACGCACTATACATTGGACGGGTGGTATTTATCTTTTGGAGACTGATCGTCTCTGCAAAATAAATAGGACATGCTGCGGTCTGGAAAGATGCGCCACATATCCGTCTCTGCAGTAAAGCCGCGGGTGTCGGTGCACGCATAGTGGACATGGAATTTCTTGAAATCTCATCCACTATGTAGTAATATCTGGCAGCTGCGGGTTGGATGCTGTGGATGTACGCAGCGTCCAACCCGCAGCGTTTACAGACTGTGGGAACGTACCCTCAGAAATCTACGTGAAATGCAATATCTGTTTATTTACAAAAAAAAAAAAAAATTGCGTGGGCTCCCATGTAATTTGAAAAACCAGCAGAGGGAAAGCCGATGGCTGAGGGCTGAAGTTAATATTCTGGGAAGGAGCCAATAGCCATAAAGGTTCCCAGGCTATTAATATCAGCTCACAGCTGTTTGCTTAGCCTTTACTGGCAAGTTTACAGGGGAACCCCAGAAAAAAATTGACATGGGGGTCCCCCCTATAAAATCGAACCAGCAAAGGCTAGGCAGACAGCTGGGGGCTGATATTAATAGCCTGGGAAGGGGCCATGTAATCCCTCCCGCAGTGTGTAACTGCACTGCCGTGAGAGTTCACTGGAGTTTATCAGCTCCGGTGCTCCCACTTAAGGCAGTACCGCTGTGTGAGAACTTTCACACGCAGAGGTGCCGCAACTGAGAGCTGATCAGCTAATACACTGCGGGAGCGATTACCTCCTGTCACTGTATCGCCGGAGGCCGGTAGAACGGTCACATCTCCCAACGTGACTGTTCTACACGTGAGCCCTGGACTACGGTGGGCAGGGAGTATATGTTGGTTTATTATTTTACATTATTTCTAGGAGACGAGGGCGTTGGGGATTTGGTGTCAGGTGAGTATAATGGGGTTTTATTTTTATGTGACTATGTATGTAATTTAACGTTGTTTTTTTAAAAGTACAGGCACCGGCAGATGATACTACTCTCTCATCAGCGGCACCTGCCGTGACTGTTATCAGTGACAGCAGACATAGCTGGATGGGAGCAGTAGTCTCATCAGTCCGCGCCTGCTTATTTACCACAGGTCACTGCTGCAGGACACAGTCAGCTGCGGAATCATGCTGACATCTGCCAGCATCATCCCGCAGCGCTGTTACCGGCGTTACACACCCGCACATACTCTCCGCTGGCACAGTCTCCGCTAGCACATTCTCCGCCCACACACACACAGTCTCCCGCCGCCACACGCTCGGCCTCCCGCCGCCACACGCTCGGCCTCCCGCCCCCACACGCTCGGCCTCCCGCCCCCACACGCTCGGCCTCCCGCCCCCACACGCTCGGCCTCCCGCCCCCACACGCTCGGCCTCCCGCCCCCACACGCTCGGCCTCCCGCCCCCCACACGCTCGGCCTCCCGCCCCCACACGCTCGGCCTCCCGCCCCCACACGCTCGGCCTCCCGCCCCCACACGCTCGGCCTCCCGCCCCCACACGCTCGGCCTCCCGCCCCCACACGCTCGGCCTCCCGCCCCCACACGCTCGGCCTCCCGCCCCCACACGCTCGGCCTCCCGCCCCCACACGCTCGGCCTCCCGCCCCCACACGCTCGGCCTCCCGCCCCCACACGCTCGGCCTCCCGCCCCCACACGCTCGGCCTCCCGCCCCCACACGCTCGGCCTCCCGCCCCCACACGCTCGGCCTCCCGCCCCCCACACGCTCGGCCTCCCGCCCCCACACGCTCGGCCTCCCGCCCCCACACGCTCGGCCTCCCGCCCCCACACGCTCGGCCTCCCGCCCCCACACGCTCGGCCTCCCGCCCCCACACGCTCGGCCTCCCGCCCCCACACGCTCGGCCTCCCGCCCCCACACGCTCGGCCTCCCGCCCCCACACGCTCGGCCTCCCGCCCCCACACGCTCGGCCTCCCGCCCCCACACGCTCGGCCTCCCGCCCCCACACGCTCGGCCTCCCGCCCCCACACGCTCGGCCTCCTTTTTCTGCAGAGTTTTTCCCTGCACATCCGCAGCAAATTCGCAGACCTTTTTACACCTGCTGTTTTGCTGCAGATTTGACTGACTCCATAGGTGCAGAAATGCTACAAATCTGCGAAAAGAATTGACTGTGTAAAATAAATGTGCAACGTGTGCACATAGCCTAAGTCAGATTTTGAAAGCCACTCGCCAATATGTAAAGTCAGTATTGGAACATATTACTCTGTGTCATGTTTCAGTAGCCTTACTTTTATACTACGGGGCAGATGTGCAGTACCTATCCCTGACCTGTAGATGTCACTGCTGCTTTGTACATTCTCACTGTAGCCGGGATATTGGTTATTAATTATTATGGGTGACACATTATCAGTAGTTTATCCTTCACAGGGATGAAATTATTATTTATTATATTTTATTATATATTATACATTTATTCCAGGGAGCTTTACGTGTGAGATTACATGCGTTACCAGGTCCCTGCAGGACGGAGAGGTTTAACTCTTAAACAGTGCATCAGTAAATGGTAGATATATTAAAGCTGAGCTTAGAAAAGCCAAGTGATGGACTTCACTATATGTCAGGGGTGATTGCTGGTGCATGTAGTGTTAGTATTCTGATTTCACCCATGTTTGTAAAAAACACATACATAGAAGGATGAGGAAAATGATGTTGGCTAATGAGAATGAGGGCGTTTTTACTTAAAGATATTATCATGGAAATACTGTAAGTAACCTCGGCGTCTCTCCTATTGTTTCGAGACTAAGGTCTCAATATGTTCCCAGTTGCTTGTCTTTTTTTTTTTTTTTTTTACACTTGATTCATTTTTTCAGTTTTCCAAGAAAAATTTTGCAATTTCGCACTGTCCAGAAGACATTACACCAAACTCGCACTTTTAGCACTCTATTTTCAGTAGTCTCATCATCATCGCAGACAGGATTTAACAATGTCTGATAACACCTCTATATACAGTAGATAACACAGGATCCACCATTCACAATAGGTGATATCACAGCTCACCTCCTCCTCCTGTACAATGACTGATAACACCTCTATATACAGTAGATAACACAGGATCCACCATTCACAATAGGTGATGTCACAGCTCACCTCCCCCTCCTGTACAATCACTGATAACACCTCTATATACAGTAGATAACACAGGATCCACCATTCACAATAGGTGATTAGGTGATATCACAGCTCACCTCCTCCTGTACAATGACTGATAACACCTCTATATACAGTAGATAACACAGGATCCACCATTCACAATAGGTGATGTCACAGCTCACCTCCTCCTCCTGTACAAGGACTGACAACACCTCTATATACAGTAGGTAACACAGGATCCACCATACACAATAGATGGTCACAGCTCACCTCCTCCTCCTGTACAATGACTGATAAAACATCTATATACAGTACAGTAGATAACACAGGATCCACCATACACAATAGATGGTCACAGCTCACCTCCTCCTCCTGTACAATGACTGATAACACCTCTATATACAGTAGATAACACAGGATCCAACATTCACAATAGGTGATGTCACAGCTCACCTCCTCCTCCTGTACAATGACTGATAACACCTCTATATACAGTAGATAACACAGGATCCACCATTCACAATAGGTGATGGCACAGCTCACCTCCTCCTGTATGACTGATATCACCTCTATATACAGTGGATAACACAGGATCCACCATTCACAATAGGTGATGGCACAGCTCACCTCCCTTGTTTTCTTTGCCCCTTTTCCTGCAGTCTTCCATATTGGGCATACTTTGGCGGAGTGTCTGCGCTTACACCAGATCAGTTTATGAAGATGAATGGATTCCCCAACACATACTGGGGCTGGGGAGGAGAGGACGACGATATCGCCATGAGGTAATCCGCTCCGGTGAGGGTCTCCAATCTTTATAAGGAGCTTTAGGACTGGACCTGTTCTCATTGGGGAAAGTTTCTCTCTAGCTCAGACTTCCGATCTCTTCCCTGCAGTCTCTCTATAATGATATCCAGGAACTTCCATAGTCACCAATGAATCCATCTAGTGTAAAAACATAAATAACAGACAGGATGGAGGGGAGAGGAGGGAGATGCAGCTGAAGATACAGAATCCACAGCAGCATTAGGGAAAGGGGAGGAGAAGCTGCAGAGGGTAAACATCTGATTGGTTTAGAGCGTGCAGCTAGCTCTGACATCACACCAGGAAGAGCCCGCCTACTTGGGGAAACCTAGGAAAGGAACAAAGCCCCAAATTTGAGGTTATAAATCGCTTTTGTAATGAACCTGCAGCTGCTTTTTTATACAGGCAGCCATGTTTTCTGAAGGAAGAGTTCCGGGCCCCTCAGTGTCTTTGGAAATTCTGACAATCGGAAGTTTTGTGAGAAGTCGTGTCACGGCTAGACTATTTCCTATAGATGCCCTTGCAACTTTTTTTTTTTTGGGGGGGGGGGGGTGGGGGCAGGTTTTATTTAAAAGGGGCGCACAATGTGAGAGTAATGCATGAGCTGTATAACGTGGTAATGTGTCTGTTATAAGGATCCGTCTCTCAGGGATGAGTATGACCCGGACGCCTCTGAGCATCGGCCGATACAAAATGATTCCACACGACCGCGACAGCGGCAATGAGGAAAACTCCCACAGGTAAAAGCTGTCTCTAACACTGGAAACTAAAGTCTGACCCTTATATTGTCACCGCTGTCTTGCGGCCCCTGTCTCCGCCCCCGCCCTTGCGGCCCCTGTCTCGGCCCCCGCCCTTGCGGCCCCTATCTCCGCCCCCTCCCTCGCGGCCCCTATCTCCGCCCCCGCCCTCGCGGCCCCTGTCTCCGCCCCCTCCCTCGCGGCCCCTGTCTCCGCCCCCTCCCTCGCGGCCCCTGTCTCCGCCCCCTCCCTCGCGGCCCCTGTCTCCGCTCCCTCCCTCGCGGCCCCTGTCTCCGCTCCCTCCCTCGCGGCCCCTGTCTCCGCTCCCTCCCTCGCGGCCCCTGTCTCCGCTCCCTCCCTCGCGGCCCCTGTCTCCGCTCCCTCCCTCGCGGCCCCTGTCTCCGCCCCCGCCCTTATGGCCCCTGTCTCCACCCTCACGGCCCCTGTCTCCGCTCCCTCCCTCGCGGACCCTGTCTCCGTTCCCTCCCTCGCGGCCCCCGTCTCCGCTCCCTCCCTCGCGGCCCCCGTCTCCGTCCACTCCCGCCCTCGCGGCCCCCGTCTCCATCCACTCCCTCTCCGCGGCCCCTGTCGCCGGCCCCTCCCTCTCCGCGGCCCCTGTCGCCGGCCCCTCCCTCTCCACGGCCCCTGTCGCCGGCCCCTCTCCCCGCAGCCCCTGCCACCGGCCTGATTAAAGCTAAGTTGCTGACTGTTTCCAAGACCGTTCAGATGCGATCTCTAACTTTTTCTTCTTTAAATTTCTAGACATAATCTGTTGAGTAATACGAGAAAAACGTGGCGAGATGACGGGATGAATTCCTTACATTTCCAACTCCTTTCCCGAGAGAAAATCCAACTTTTCACTAACATCACGGTGGACATTGGTGAAGCTCCGGTGATGCCGACCGAGGCGAGCCGGTGGAGGTTATTTTAGACCTTGGTCAGCACTGCACTAATAGAAGCTGATGAGGCCGTGGGTCCCTATGTGGCCCCGAAAGAGGTGTAAGACCAAGAGTGGACCCTCGGCCTGTCTCCTCACTCGTCCCTGGGCCTGTATTTCCCACTGTTGCCAGTAGAGGTCACTGTGTGGACTGTAAGATGCTGGAATGAAGGGATCGACCAGAGGACGATTAGGGACTTATCGGTACTGTGTGATTTGTGTTATTTGTTTTTATCTGAAATGAGGCAGTTTATATGAATTATTCTCATATTTGACTTACTTTTACTCAATAGTCATATTTTATATAAAGGAAAAAAAAAAAGTGTCCTTTAAATCACCGTGCGCCTTATACCTTCTGGCACCGGCCCTTACCAAGATTTACATAGTAACTCCCTTTAAGGGATGCTAGAAAATCTTATTTATATTTTTGGGGCATGAATGATTTCAATACAATAAATGGAGTCATAGTCGCCTTACTTCATATCCCTCCCAGTGGATCCTTCGCTGGTCTTAATGGAAGCTATATCTGTACAATTCGGAAGTCAAAAGGGGCGGCTGCAGCGGCCAGGTGACTAGAAGAGCGCACTGATGAGGTTTCCGTGATGACACCTGACCGCTGCAACCAATCAAAGGCTTCAGCGGTCCTGTTCGCTCCCAAACAGAGCTGGTCATAGTTTCCAAAGCTGCCTGTACTGGATCCACCGTGGTGCTGAAAAGTGAGTATGCCTCGGTTTATTATTAAAAAAAAATATATATATACAGTGGGGGGAAAAAAGTATTTAGTCAGCCCCCAATTGTGCAAGTTCTCCCACTTATAAAGATGAGCGGCCTGTAACTGACATCATAGGCAGACCACAACTATGAGAGTCAACATGAGAAAACAAATCCAGAAAATCCCCTTTGTCTGATTTGGAAGATTTATTTTGCAAATTATGGTGGAAAATCAGTATTTGATCACCTAAAAACATGCAAGATTTCTGGCTCACACAGACCTGTAACTTCTTCTTTGAGAGGCTCCTCTGTCCTCCACTCATTACCTGTAGTAATGGCTCCTGTTTGACCTTGTTATCAGTATAGAAGACCCCTGTCCACAGTCACACTCCAAACTCCACTATGGTGAAGACCACAACTATGAGAGTCACAATGAGAAAACAAATCCAGGAAATAATCTTGTCTGATTTGGAAGATTTATTTTGCAAATTATGGTGGAAAATCAGTATTTGATCACCTAAAAACATGTAAGATCTCTGGCTCTCACAATATCACTGCTCTAGAGGAGATCTGCATGGAGGAATGGGCCAACATACCACAAACAGTGTGTGCCAATCTGGTGAAGACTTACAGAAAACATTTGACCGCTGTCATTGCCAGCAAAGGAAATATAGCAAAATATTCAGATGAACTTTTGTTAGTGACCAAATACTGATTTTCCACCATAATTTGCAAGATAAATCTTCCAAATCAGACAAGATTATTTCCTGGATTTGTTTTCTCATTGTGACTCTCATAGTTTTGGTCTTCACCATAGTGGAGTTTGGAGTGTGACTGTGGACAGGGGTCTTCTATACTGATAACAAGGTCAAACTGGAGCCATTACTACAGGTAATGAGTGGAGGACAGAGGAGCCTCTCAAAGAAGAAGTTACCCGTCTGTGAGAGCCAGAAATCTTGCATATTTTTAGGTGATCAAATATGGATTTTTCCACCATAATTTTCAAAATAAATCTTACAAAATCAGACAAGGTGATTTTCTGGATTTGTTTTCTCATTTTGACTCTCATAGTTGTGGTCTACCTATGATGTCAGTTACAGGCCTCTCATCTTTATAAGTGGGAGAACTTGCACAATTGGTCGCTGACTAAATACTTTTTTCCCCACTGTATATATCTATCCGTGCCTTTAAAAAAAAAGAAAGATTCAGTGTTGAACAACTCTTTTAATATATCATTATGTCATGGAGCTCTTTTTCTAACATAGAGCTCAAGGACAATAGTAAAAATTTCTCATACCAGCCATCACCACTAGAGGGAGTTCACTTTATAATTATAACCAGTATGCAGTGAGCTCCCCCTAGTGGTGGCTGCAGGCAGCAAGAATATTATTTTTTTTCTAGTGACTACCTAGGGGAATTGTATCAGAAAAACAAAGTTCCTGCTGCATAAAAAAAAAAAATTAAATTATTCTAGGCAGAACACTGGACCTAAAATGGGATGTTAAGCAAATGTGAAGAACTCTTTTAAAATTTGTGTGTTGAGACAAAGTCTGTGACTGGACCCTCTAGAAACATTGAAGGGGGGGGGGGTTCAGTTTTGACTCATCCATAGATTTCTAGAACTCCCATTAGTTTCACAGGGATCAGCTGCCGGACCCCCGCTACATGACATGCTATAATGGACCAGTTCAGTGTTTTCACCTCCTCGTATTCTGATGCCTCGCAGTATAAAATAAAAGCATTAATAATCGAGGTAGGATATATTGGTTATAGCTGTAGAGCGGTGACCCCAATGGTGGCAGCCAATGATGCAAGTGGTTCTCGATATATATAATTTTTTATTTTACAGCCCGACGTGCCTTTATAATTCCGTCGTTAGGTCTTCGGCTCCATTTTTTTTTAGAATAAATCTCTATTCTTACATGACCTCCTTAATGTAATGCGTGGATTCACGTTGTAGCCGCTCACTCCCGTTGATCTGCGGTTCTGCGTTACAGTCCTGTTTTTGCTGTGACGTTGTCGTATTATTATATTGTCCGGATGTTGATATTTATTGTGAAATAATAAAACAAAAATATGTATTTTCTACTGATGGTTTTATAACGATTTTGTTCTTGTTCCGATAGGGGAATGCACGCAGCAATGCGAGTCACGGTGGGGGTACAACGCGTTTTCAGCCTTCTGCTAGAGCTATAGACTCTCCGGGTAGCTCCGGCGGAAGGCTGTATGGTAGACATGAGCAGTTCCTTGTATCCTGGCCCCCGGGGAAGCTAAAAGCGCACTCGCCACATGCTGTCACTCCACATAAATGTGTATTTTTTTTTGGAACTAATCTAAAAGTTCTTGTTCTCCTGAATCCGCCGTTGTTTTTTTATTTTGTTGCTGCTCCTCTCCCTTCCTGAGATTATGGCTCCCTATTTTGCTGCATATAAATCTAGTCTTCTTATCCAACTGGGTGTGGTTGTCAAGAAGATGCTCACAGAAGGGTATAAATATATAAAACCAGGCCAACTTGGCAAAAAAAGAAGACGATTTATATACCGCGAAGAGGAAGCCGTATCTCAAAACCAGAGAGGTGCAGGAACAAAAAGAAAAACAGCGCCTTGTTCAGGAGAAAAAGCGGCATTTACTTTAAGAAAATGAGGTTTAAGAGTCTCGTTCTCTTTAAATCGTGGAGCGTCAGTTTCTGAACTTCAGAATAAAGCTAATAAGTAGCAGCCTCTGATATGGGGATATTGGCTCTAAGGCTGTGTTGCCCACGTTGCATTTTTTTATGCGTTTTTTGCCGCAGCGGAAACGCATTCCCATGCAATCCTATGGGATTCCGCAGTTGCTGTGCCCATAGCGGTAAAATCCGCAGCATGTTCATTATATCTGCGGAATCGTGGCGATTCCACCACCATAGGATTGCATTTAAAGCTCACTTTACGCATGTGGCTATGCCCACCATGTGTAAAATGAGCGCTTCATGTGGGGAGTACCCGGGTCTGGAGGAGAGGAGACTCTCCTCCAGGCCCTGGGTGCAATATCCCTGTAAAAAATAATAAAATAAAAAAATAAGGCTATACTTACCTTCTGATGGCCCCCGGAGTCCTCCGGCTCTCAGCGGTGCACGCGGCGGCTTCCGTTCCGAAGGATGCTTTGCGCGATCAACCTGGGATGACGTCGATGTCATGCAACCGTGACTTCAAAAAAGTCCTTTGCGCAAAGCATCCCTGGGAACGGAACGTACCGGGAGCGCTGCTGAGATCGGGGGACGTCCGAAGGTAAGAATAACCAGATTTTATTTTATTATTTTTAACATTCTATCTTTTACTATTGATGCTGCATAGGCAGCATTATCAGTAAAAAGTTGGTCACATTTGTCAAGCACCTGTCAATCACGTTTCCAAGCGATGCTTCAAATCACTTGTAAAAGCCAAGCATTCTGCAAGCTAAAAACGCTTTGCAGGAAAACACATGCGAATTCCGCATACTTTTTACCCGCGGCAGGGAGTGGCGGAAATGCTGCAGACATTTCTGCAACGTGGGTGCATAGCCTAAGACCTCCCAGAGTCTGAACATTGTCTGGCATTCTGCTGAAAAGGACTATTGGGAGGAGCCTGTGAGGAGAGTCATGCCGGCCAATCAACATTGCAGAGAACACTCTTGCTGATGCCGATTTACTGAGAACAGCTGCAGACAGTGGCTCACAGTTCTCTATGCAAAAATTCTATTTCAGTTGGAAACCAGATATAACATTGTCTGAACGAGGCCCAAGAGTTGCGATCAGGAGGGGAAGCCTGTTTAGCTGCACGTAAGTGTCAGGGTCCGCAACCATTCATTATACACAGGTAAAAGGTCTGGAATTGTATTATAGTAGTTATATTCTTGTACATAGGAGCAGTATTATAGTAGTTATATTATTGTACATAGGGGCAGTATTATAGTAGTTATATTCTTGTACATAGGGGCAGTATTATAGTAGTTATATTATTGTACATAGGGGCAGTATTATAGTAGTTATATTATTGTACATAGGGGCAGTATTATAGTAGTTATATTCTTGTACATAGGGGCAGTATTATAGTAGTTATATTCTTGTACATAGGAGCAGTATTATAGTAGTTATATTCTTGTACATAGGGGCAGGATTCTAGTAGTTATATTCTTGTACATAGGGAGCAGTATTATAGTAGTTATATTCTTGTACATAGGGAGCAGTATTATAGTAGTTATATTCTTGTACATAGGAGCAGTATTATAGTAGTTATATTCTTGTACATAGGGAGCAGTATTATAGTAGTTATATTCTTGTACATAGGGAGCAGTATTATAGTAGTTATATTCTTGTACATAGGGGGCAGTATTATAGTAGTTATATTCTTGTACATAGGGGCAGTATTATAGTAGTTATATTCTTGTACATAGGGAGCAGTATTATAGTAGTTATATTCTTGTACATAGGGAGCAGTATTATAGTAGTTATATTCTTGTACATAGGGGGCAGTATTATAGTAGTTATATTCTTGTACATAGGGAGCAGTATTATAGTAGTTATATTCTTGTACATAGGAGCAGTATTATAGTAGTTATATTCTTGTACATAGGGAGCAGTATTATAGTAGTTATATTCTTGTACATAGGGAGCAGTATTATAGTAGTTATATTCTTGTACATAGGGGGCAGTATTATAGTAGTTATATTCTTGTACATAGGGGCAGTATTATAGTAGTTATATTCTTGTACATAGGGAGCAGTATTATAGTAGTTATATTCTTGTACATAGGGAGCAGTATTATAGTAGTTATATTCTTGTACATAGGGGGCAGTATTATAGTAGTTATATTCTTGTACATAGGGGCAGTATTATAGTAGTTATATTCTTGTACATAGGGAGCAGTATTATAGTAGTTATATTCTTGTACATAGGAGCAGTATTATAGTAGTTATATTCTTGTACATAGGGAGCAGTATTATAGTAGTTATATTCTTGTACATAGGGGGCAGTATTATAGTAGTTATATTCTTGTACATAGGGGCAGTATTATAGTAGTTATATTCTTGTACATAGGGGCAGTATTATAGTAGTTATATTCTTGTACATAGGAGCAGTATTATAGTAGTTCTATTCTTGTACATAGGAGCAGTATTATAGTAGTTATATTCTTGTACATAGGGGCAGGATTCTAGTAGTTATATTCTTGTACATAGAGGGGCAGTATTATAGTAGTTATATTCTTGTACATAGGGGCAGTATTATAGTAGTTATATTCTTGTACATAGGAGCAGTATTATAGTAGTTATATTCTTGTACATAGGGGCAGTATTATAGTAGTTATATTCTTGTACATAGAGGCAGTATTATAATAGTTATATTCTTGTACATAGGGCAGTATTATAGTAGTTATATTCTTGTACATAGGGGCAGTATTATAGTAGTTATATTCTTGTACATAGGGGCAGGATTATAGTAGTTATATTCTTGTACATAGGGGCAGGATTCTAGTAGTTATATTCTTGTACATAGAGGGGCAGTATTATAGTAGTTATATTCTTGTATATAGGGGCAGTATTATAGTAGTTATATTCTTGTACATAGGGGCAGGATTCTAGTAGTTATATTCTTGTACATAGAGGGGCAGTATTATAGTAGTTATATTCTTGTATATAGGGGCAGTATTATAGTAGTTATATTCTTGTACATAGGGGCAGTATTATTATAGTCACTTTGAAAGCTGGAAAGTGCCCAGTCTTTATTTCATATCATTATTTTCATTCCCATTAGAGGAACACTACCCCTTAGGCTATATTCTCACATCAATGCGACATGTCTGTGTGATGTCCATTTTTTTTTTTTCTCGGACAACTCAAACCTATAGAGCTTTTTGGATCTATACATGTGGATCCCCGTGTATGACATCAATGAGGCCGTGTCTGCAGATCAGACTTTGCCATTTAAGTCTATGGGGATCTAGGACACACAAGTCGTACTATTTCCAATTCTCCCTCATTTTACATGTGTCGCACAGATCTGTTACTGATACATTTGAATAAAAACATGTGACCTTCTAGGAATCTTTTTATTGGCTTGGGAACAAAAACTTTCAGTAACAAAAAACTAAATGAGATTAAAAAAAAATTGGATGTAACCAGATGGACTCTTGAGAAAAAGCGGCCCATTTCTCCTGCATGTGAAAATTGACATAAATGCACAGATGGAGAGGAAGAGGAGGAATAGACCTAGAGTCGGCATTGGGGCATCCATGGTTTTACCACAGTGACTATGTACTTAATCCTATCCTTTATATTCATTGTGGTGTTCACAAATGTGATACTAAATACAATGGCACACCTCCCTTCATTGTTCCATCCCAATGGTCAGTCCTCTCTCTGGAAGTATAAGTAGACAGTGTAGCACCCAAACCTTTACCTGTAGCGCAGGTCATCATATCACTATTGAGATTGTGAATATTTTCTCATGTTTTCTCGTTATCCCATTTATCTCTCATTCCTCTGGTTTCGATTTATTATCTATTTATCCCGTTTATCTCTTATTTTCGATTTATTATCCATTTGGATTTTAATGGTTATTTTTTTGTGTTTCGTTTCTTTTCCCCACAGTCTTGCCTGTTTCAATTAGTTAATTATTTCTCCTGTGTGTTGTTTAATTGCACCTGTGTATTTAAGACCGGAGTTTGGTCACTTTCAAGTAAGCGTGGTAAAGAACAACCGTGTGCGAAACGCGTCGCTTGCTCCGGTTCCTGTCCATTATACTTTTATTTTTTTTTTTTTTTTATGGAGTAAAGATTACTTTATTACCAGAAGCCGGAACATTTCCTCCAGTTGGATTATAGATCTGTCACGCAGTCACTCCTCACCCCCCCAAATACAAAGAGAAAAGGGAGAACAGACAAAACAAAATGGCAGAAAACAGCCTTTGTTTTCCAAATCCAAAGAAAAAAATATATATATTTTCCAAAATGACCGCATATTTACAGTAATTATTATTATTATTTTTTTTACAAGAAAAAAAAGTCATAAATAAACGAGTGTGAGAACATCGGAGTAACACAAATCTGGAATGTGATTTTTCTCTAAATATTCGTCTTGTCGTACAAACATCCGTCTAAATAAAGCTTTGATTGTTCTACAGTAAGAAAGTTATAAGTCACGGCTCGGGTGGGCAGTGCTGGGGTCTTCGGGCCCAGTTGTACTGTAAACGATCCTAGATGTCGGACATCTTGGTACTTATTACTGAGGCGGTACGAGACTCGCCCCCTCACGTTACCATTAGTCCGGCGACTGCGCTCATTTCAGCAGTCGATACGTTAATAGTTAACGGCGTCATCGGGTGACGTTCGCGGTGGTCCCTGGCCCGCCACAGGTGAGTGCGGTTTTCCGATATCAACGGTGATGTTGATGTACAGAGGTTCGTGTTCGATGGACAGCAGCTTGTAGGAGCAGGAGTTCAGTCCGTCCGTCTTCCACACCTTCATCGTTTTCTTGAGTAGCTGCCCCCTGCGAGAAATATTGTATATAAATACAGATTATAACACACGCATGTAATGGTCCTGCTGCCACCGCTGGGGGGTAATCTGTAGATGGTCCCTATTGACCTGTACGCAGCTGCGTTTCACATCGCCGCCTCGTGATATCTTTTCAATTATGTATATGGAAGATAGGAGAGAATAGTTTGAATTGTGTTATTTCAGAAGTGTATGGCGGTATTACATTACAACATGCGGCACTATATCTTTGCAGTGTATGGTGGTAGATGAACTCTATAGCAGTTACTTAGCCACAGTATGGCACAGTTATTTGGGCACTGTACTGAATGGCACTACTATTTTTGCACTGTACTGTATGTGCTTTATATATTGGCACTATATAGAATCATTATTTGTACACGGTATGACGGAACACTATTGTATTAAAAGGTCACCACCAAGCAATCAATATGCAGGAATTTTTGAGAATGAGGTGATGACTCTTTTTCCACCAATTTAATCATGTACACAATTGTGGTGACCTCTTGTGAGCTTCTGCAGCAAGTTTTCCCTGCCGTCCCTGACACTGTAAATCCTTTCTCCCCTCTCCATGCTATTGAGATTTGCATAGAACAACCCCCTCCCTGCTGTTATCTCTAAAGCTCCGTTCAGACTTCCATAGTCTGAGCCTTTTCACACATACATTAGGTTTGGTGTCTGAAAAATACAAGGAAGGGACAGAAGGCGACTATTTACACGGCTCATGGAAAAGCGTTGTACTCAAACAGCAGGACGAGCGATAAGTACTGTGCTGTGCATTTGTTTTAGGCAAGTATACATACTGTAATACACAGGAGATGCCCAGGTTATACCAGCTGTACAGTACATATATACAGTAATTATATACAGGAGATACCCAGGTTATACCAACTGTACATATATAATTATATACAGGAGATACCCAGGTTATACCAGCTGTAAGTATATACACTACCATTCCAAAGTTTAGGGTCACTTGGAAATGTCTTTATTTTTAAAAGAAAAGCACAGTTTTTTCCAATGAAGCTAACATTAAATGATTCAGAAATACACTCTATACATTGTTAATGTGGTAAATGACTATTCTAGCTGCAGACGTCTGGTTTGTAATGCAATATCTTCATAGGTGTATAGAGGTCTATTTCCAGCAACCATCACTCCAGTGTTCTTATGGTACTTTGTGTTTGCTAACTGTGTAAGAAGGCTAATGGATGGTTAGAATACCCTTGAAAACCCTTGTGCAAGTATGTTAGCACAGCTGAAAACAGTTTGGCTGATTAGAGAACCTATAAACCTGACCTTCCTTTGAGCTAGTTGAGAATTTGTAGCATTACATTTGTTGGTTCCATAAAACTCTCAAAATGGCCAGAAATAATGAACTTTCATGTGAAACTCGACAGTCTATTCTTGTTCTTAGAAATGAAGGCTATTCCATGCGAGAAATTGCCAAGAAACTGAAGATTTCCTACAACGGTGTGTCCTACTCCCTTCAGAGGAGAGCACAAACAGGCTCTAACCAGAGTAGAAAGAGAAGTGGGAGGCTCCGCTGCACAACTGAGCAACAAGACAAGTACATTAGAGTCTGCAGTGTGAGAAATCGACGCCTCACAGGTCCTCAACTGGCAGCTTCATTAAATAGTACACGCAAAACGCCAGTGTCAACGTCTACAGTGAAGAGGCGACTCCGGGATGCCGGCCTTCAGGGCAGAGTGGCAAAGAAAAAGCCATATCTGAGACTGGCTAATAAAAGGAAAAGATTAATATGGGCAGAAGTACACAGACATTGGACAGAAGAAGATTGGAAAAAAGTGTTATGGACAGAAGAATCCAAGTTTGAGGTGTTTGGATCACACAGAAGAACATTTGTGAGACGCAGAACAACTGAAAAGTTGCTGGAAGAGTTCCTGATGCCATCTGTCAAGCATGGTGGAGGTAATGTGATGGTCTGGGGTTCCTTTGGTGCTGGTAAAGTGGGAGATTTGTACAAGGTAAAAGGGATTTTGAATAAGGAAGGCTATCACTCCATTTTGCATCGCCATACCATACCCTGTGAACAGCGCGTGATTGGAGCCAGTTTCATCCTACAACAGGACAATGACCCAAAGCCACCTCCAAATTATGGAAGAACTATTTAGGGAAAAAGCAGCAGCTGGTATCTATCTGTAATGGAGCGGCCAGCACAGTCTCCAGATCTCAGCCCCATTCAGCTGTTGTGGGAGCAGCTTGACCGTATGGTGCAAAAAAGTGCCCATCAGCCAAACCGACTTGTGTGAGGGGCTTCTGGAAGCACGGGGGGAAATGTCTCCAGATGACCTCCGCAAATTAACTGCTAGAATGCCAAAGGTCTGCAATGCTGGAATTGCTGCAAAAGAGCATTCTATGACGAAAGCAAAGTTTGAAGGAGAAAATTATTATTTCACATAAAAATCTTTTTTACGAACCTTGTCAATGTCTGGACTAGATTTTACATTCATTTGGCAAATCATTGGATTAATAAAAGTATGAGATTTCATGGAAAAAACGAAGCATCATTTCTCCTTGCGGAGAGTGACATGTTAAGCATGTCGACATGGAGACTTAAAGCTGCAATGCTCCTCTGGGAAATATGCAAATTGTCTCTTCAGAGAGAGAACTCTTAATACCACCGATATTGAGATTCTGGTTTGGCTTTTATTCTAAGTCATGTGACAAGGCTCGATAAAGGTTCGATAGTGACTGTTAGGATTGCAACTTCCAATAGGTGGCGATAGAAAACACAAAATTGTCTGGGTGACCCTAAACTATGGAACCATAGTGTAATAATATACAGGAGATACCCAGGTGATATCAGCTGTACATATCATTATATATTGGATGTATAACTGATAAACTCACCTTTCCTTGTTGACTTCATTCCCTGAATCTCTGGTATGAAAAATCATGGTGTATCTGGCTATTTCAGGTGGAGGCCGAACTACCGACATCTTTCCAAATTGCACCCTGGAATTATGTAAGTAGATACATGAGCAGAGGAACTGTAAATTACAACACTATTACAGTAGATATGTTCATAGGAGCAGTATTATAGTAGTTATATTCTTGTACATAGGGGCAGTATTATAGTCGTTATATTCTTGTACATAGGAGCAGTATTATAGTAGTTATATTCTTGTACATAGGAGTAGCATTATAGTAGTTATATTCTTGTACATAGGAGCAGTATTATAGTAGTTATATTCTTGTACATAGGGGCAGTATTATAGTAGTTATATTCTTGTACATAGGGGCAGTATTATAGTAGTTATATTCTTGTACATAGGGGCAGTATTATAGTAGTTATATTCTTGTACATAGGGGCAGTATTATAGTAGTTATATTCTTGTACATAGGGGCAGTATTATAGTAGTTATATTCTTGTACATAGGAGCAGTATATAGTAGTTATATTCTTGTACATAGGAGCAGTATTATAGTAGTTATATTCTTGTACATAGGGGCAGCATTATAGTAGTTATATTCTTGTACATAGGGGCAGCATTATAGTAGTTATATTCTTGTACATATGAGCAGTATTATAGTAGTTATATTCTTGTATATAGGGGCAGTATTATAGTAGTTATATTCTTGTACATAGGAGCAGGATTATAGTAGTTATATTCTTGTACATAGGGAGCAGTATTATACTAGTTATATTCTTGTACATAGGGGCAGCATTATAGTAGTTATATTCTTGTACATAGGGGCAGCATTATAGTAGTTATATTCTTGTACATAGGAGCAGTATTATAGTAGTTATATTCTTGTACATAGGAGCAGTATTATAGTAGTTATATTCTTGTACATAGGGAGCAGTATTATAGTAGTTATATTCTTGCACATAGGGGCAGTATTATAGTAGTTATATTCTTGCACATAGGGGCAGTATTATAGTAGTTATACTCTTGTACATAGGAGCAGTATTATGGTAGTTATATTCTTGCACATAGGGGCAGTATTATAGTAGTTATATTCTTGTACATAGGAGCAGTATTATGGTAGTTATATTCTTGTACATAGGGGCAGTATTATAGTAGTTATATTCTTGTACATAGGGGCAGTATTATAGTAGTTATATTCTTGTATATATGAGCAGTATTATAGTAGATATATTATTGTACATAGGGGCAGTATTATAGTAGTTATATTCTTGTACATAGGGGCAGTATTATAGTAGTTATATTCTTGTACATAGGAGCAGTATTATAGTAGTTATACTCTTGTACATAGGAGCAGTATTATGGTAGTTATATTCTTGTACATAGGAGCAGTATGATAGGAGTTATATTCTTGTACATAGGGGCAGTATTATAGTAGTTATATTCTTGTACATAGGAGCAGTATTATAGTAGTTATATTCTTGTACATAGGGGCAGTATTATAGTAGTTATATTCTTGTACATAGGAGCAGTATTATAGTAGTTATATTCTTGTACATATAGGCAGTGTTGTAGTAGATATATTATTGTACATAGGTGCAGTATTATAGTAGTTATATTCTTGTACATAGGGGCAGTATTATAGTAGTTATATTCTTGTACATAGGAGCAGTATTATTTATATCTACATATTTTGTCTAAGGGGTACTTCCGTCTTTCTGTCCGCAACTTCCGTAACGGAAATCTCGCATCGCTGATTGGTCGCGGCAGCCATGACAGGCAGCTGGCGAGACCAATCAGCGACGAGCACAGTTCAATTAGTCCCTACCTACTCCCCTGCAGTCAGCGCCCGGCGCCCGCATACTCCCCTCCAGTCACCGCTAACACAGGGTTAATGCCAGCGGTAACGGACCGCGTTATGCCGCGGGTAACGCACTGCTATTAACCCTGTGTGTCCCCAACTTTTTACTATTGATGCTGCCTATGCAGCATCAATAGTAAAAAGATGTAATGTTAAAAATAATTAAAAAAACTCTGCTATACTCGCCCTCCGTAGTCCGCCCAGTCACGCGTGGCTGCCGCCATCTTCCGTTCCCAGAGATGCATTGCGAAATTACCCAGAAGACTTAGCGGTCTCGCTGGCCGGCTTTTATCTGCGCTTGCCCTTTTGGCGCCACGGGAGTGATTCAGAAATGCTTCAGGTACATTTTGCATTTAATGTGGTCTTGCTTGGCACAGAGAATATAAAAAACGTAGAGTAGGAATGTCCCCATCTGAGAAAGCCGTGACGTGGCGGCTCAAAGAATTGATCAATTGTTTGCTAAATGTCTGTTTAAAGTACAGTTAGAAATTAATATGCGCACATGCACTTTATGTATTGCGTGCTGATCATAGGCAGCGCTGACTTCTTGTCTTTTTTTTTTTTTACTATAATACTGCTCCCTATATACAAGAATATAACTACTACTAGATGGTGGCCCGATTCTAACGCATTGGATATTCTAGAACAGGGGTCCCCAACTCCAGTCCTCAAGGCCCACCAACAGGTCATGTTTTCAGGATTTCCTTTGCATTGCACAGGTGATGCAATTATTACCTGGGCAAGACTAAGGAAATCCTGAAAACATGACCTGTTGGTGGGCCTTGAGGACTGGAGTTGGGGACCCCTGTTCTAGAATATGCATGTCCACGTAGTATATTGCCCAGCCACGTAGTATATTGCCCAGCCACGTAGTATATAGCACAGCCCACGGAGTATATCACACTGCCTATGTAGTATACAGCACAGAGCCACGCGGTGTGCAACAGCCCACGTAGTATACAGCAGTGTGGGCACCATATCCCTGTTAAAAAAAAAATAATTAAAATAAAAAAAAAGTTATATATTCACCTCTTGGGGTCCAGCGGAGCTCCAGCGATACGCGCGCGGCTGCCGCCATCTTCCGTTCCCAGGATGCATTGCGAAATTACCCAGATGACTTAGCGGTCTCGCGAGGCTGCTAAGTCTTCTGGGTAATTTCGCAATGCATCGCCGCAAACGGAAAATGGCGGCCGGCGCGAGCAGCTCAGTGGACAACGGAGGGTGAGTATAGCAGGTTTTATTGTTTTTTTCATTATTTTTAACATTACATTTTTTTACTATTGATGCCGCTTAGGCAGCATCAATAGTAAAAAGTTGGGGACACACAGGGTTAATAGAGGCGGTAACGGAGTGCGTTACCCGCGGCATAACGCAGTCCGTTACCGCCGGCATTAACCCTGTGTTAGCGGTGACCGGAGGGGAGTATACGGGCGACAGGCACTGACTGCGGGGAGTAAGGAGCGGCCATTTTCTTCCGGACTGTGCCCATTGCTGTTTTGCAGCGACCAATCAGCGACTTGGATTTCCATGATAGACAGAGGCCGCGACCAATGAATATCCGTGACAGACAGACGGAAGTGACCCTTAGACAAATATATATATATATATATATATTTATATATATTAGTACTGCCCCCACGTACAAGAATATAACTACTATAATACTGCCCCTATGTACAAGAATATAACTACTATAATACTGCCCTTATGTACAAGAATATAACTACTATAATACTGCCCTTATGTACAAGAATATAACTACTATAATACTGCTCCTATGTACAAGAATATAACTACTATAATACTGCTCTTATGTACAAGAATATAACTACTATAATACTGCCCCTATGTACAAGAATATAACTACTATAATACTGCTCCTATGTACAAGAATATAACTACTATAATACTGCTCCTATGTACAAGAATATAACTACTATAATACTGCTCCTCTGTACAAGAATATAACTACTATAATACTGCTCCTATGTACAAGAATATAACTACTATAATACTGCTCCTCTGTACAAGAATATAACTACTATAATACTGCTCCTATGTACAAGAATATAACTACTATAATACTGCTCCTATGTACAAGAATATAACTACTATAATACTGCTCCTCTATACAAGAATATAACTACTATAATACTGCTCCTATGTACAAGAATATAACTACTATAATACTGCCCCTATGTACAATAATATAACTACTATAATACTGCTCCTCTATACAAGAATATAACTACTATAATACTGCTCCTATGTACAAGAATATAACTGCTATAATACTGCCAGCAGAAAAAAAATCCTGCACTCCTGAAGTGGATGAAAACTGAATAAAAAAGACCTTTTATTTTCCAAAAATTAAAATACAATTCAGCTGAAGAAAATGTCAATCTGACGGTTTTAAACGTAAAATGCGCTCTTAGTTATTAGCGGGGTAGTGGATGCAGAGTGTACGGCGATGTCCTCGTTGAGCTGAGAGGCGCGATGTGGGTCGGTGACGGGGTGATAGCCCCTCGCTTGTGTCTATGCTCACTAGTTCTGCATATTGCGGGAGACACAGGTGATCACATGATTTCGGCGTTGCTTCATTTTTACAAATATGCATCCAATCGTTCCCCAGTCGTACAGATAAGCGTAGGGTCTTTCAGTTTCTGAGGCGCGATCCTTCAGGATTTCCACCCCACAGAAGTGGCCATACGCGGCACCAAGCCTGCAAGTGCTCAGACATCATATCAAGCCTTGTCTCAATTTACATAACCACGCCCTTTATCTTTAGGGGTACGCCCACAAATATGGATAGCCCCGCCTCCATTGCTAGCACAGACTACGCAGCTCTTACAGCGCCGCCTTGTTTCTTCAGGGGGACTAGACTCCTGTTTAAACGGGGCCACTCCCATTTGACTATGTACAGAACTTTATCTTCTCTGTTCACAGAAAGTTGCATTAATAATCCCTTAGTTAGCAGAGTTGTAGGGACTTTACCTGTAGCGCAGGTCGTCGTCCTCTCCGCCCCAGCCCCAGTAGTTGTTGGAATAGCCGTTCACCTTGGCAATCTGCTTCTTGGTCATAGCAGTGACGCCTCCGAAGTATCCCTTATACTTCAACCTAAAGGAAGAATGAAAGTAGAGGAGACAATCCACTTAGTAAGAACAAGCATAAAATTGTCTAACAGAAGGAGCTCTGCTGTGCTGATACAGAGCTCCGAATCCTCTGCAGAGAAGCATGTTCTTGCTACTATCGTTCCCCACATAATGATGAAACTGCTCTTTGCCCACATACAGGTCTAATGCGTCAAGGAACTGTCCCAATTCTGACACGGTTTACTTTACCATCCATTCTATTAGAAGATATAGTTCTTCTTCATTGACACTCTGCCAGCACTATAGGTACTGGAGCTTCCTTGTCTCCCTTCCCAGCATGTGTTGCTCCTACCACTGTCCAAATGCTTGTTTGACAAGAATTTAAACCCCCCTGTATACACTTTTACATACAGAGAAGCAGAGACAAAAACCCACTACTTCCTTTTTTGTAGAGGGACAAAAACCCGCCCCCTACTTAGAAGGACAAGGATCCAGCCCCATTTTCTATAGAGGGATGAAGATCCACCCACACTGCCTCTAGAGATACAAAGATCCACCTCCAGTTTCTGCATAAACACCCACCCCCACTTCCTGTTCTGAGATTAAATCTGACACATCTTCATGAAGAGAAACAAAGACATGTCCTCACTTGCAGTAGAGACAAAGACCTCCACTTCCTGTAGAGACAAAGATCCACCCCACTTCCTGTAGAGACAAAGCCCTCCACTTCCTGTAGAGACAAAGATCCACCCCCACTTCCTGTAGACAAAAACCCACCTTCACTTCCTGTAGAGAGACTAGACCCACCCCAGTTCCTGTAGAAAGATTCACCCCCACTTCCTGTAGAGACAAAGACCTCCACTTCCAGCAGAGACAAATACTTCCAGTTCCTGTAGTGACAAAGACCTCCACTTCCTGTAGAGACCAGATTCACCCCACTTCCTGTAGAAAGAGAAAGACCCACCCCCACTTCCTGTAGAGACAAAGATTCACCCCCACTTCCTGTAGACAAAAAGCCACCTTCACTTCCTATAAAGAGAACCCTCCTAATTCCTGTAGAGAGACTAGACCCACCCCACTTCCTGTAGAAAGACCTGCCCCACTTTCTGTAGAGACAAAGACCTCCACTTCCAGGAGAGACAAATACTTCCACTTCCTGTAGTGACAGACCTCTACTTCCTGTAGAGACCAGATTCACCCCACTTCCTGTAGAAAGACACAGACCCGCCCCTCTTCCTGTAGAGACAAAGACCTCCACTTCCAGCAGATACAAATACTTCCACTTCCTGTAGAGACAAAGATCTCCACTTCCTGTAGACAAAAACCCACCTTCACTTCCTGTAGAGACAAAGATTCACCCCCACTTCCTGTAGACAAAAAGCCACCTTCACTTCCTATAAAGAGAACCCTCCTAATTCCTGTAGAGAGACTAGACCCACCCCACTTCCTGTAGAAAGACCTGCCCCACTTTCTGTAGAGACAAAGACCTCCACTTCCAGGAGAGACAAATACTTCCACTTCCTGTAGTGACAGACCTCTACTTCCTGTAGAGACCAGATTCACCCCACTTCCTGTAGAAAGACACAGACCCGCCCCACTTCCTGTAGAGACAAAGATCTCCACTTCCTGTAGACAAAAACCCACCTTCACTTCCTGTAGAGACAAAGATCTCCACTTCCTGTAGACAAAAACCCACCTTCACTTCCTGTAGAGACAACCCTCCTAATTCCTGTAGAGACTAGACCCACTCCACTTCCTGTAGAAAGATTCACCGCCACTTCCTGTTGAGACAAAGATTCACCCCCAATTCCTGTAGACAAAAAGCCACTTTCACTTCCTGTAAAGAGAACCCTCGTAATTCCTGTAGAGAGACTAGACCCACCCCACTTCCAGCAGACAAAGACCTGCCTTCATGTCCTGTAAAGACAACCCTCCCAATTCCTGTAGAGACTAGACCCGCCCACTTTCTAAAGAAAGACCCTCCCCCACTTCCTGTAGAGACAGAGACCTACCCTCACTCCTTGAAGAGACAATGACCAGCCGTAACTTCCTGTAGAGACCCCCCCTCACTTCCTTAATCCATCTTGGTGGCTATGCTTCTAGAAGTGGATTCCACTTGACAGCAGGCTGCACCAGTAAGTTGCATGGATACAGACACCAATTGGATAGCACGTTGGGTTCATTTTTTTGTGAAAATACTTGATAATGTTGTTAGTAATTGCTTTCGCCATCAGATGAGCCGAAAGTTTATGAAAGACAAAAACAATCTGAATAAACTTAACCCCTTCATGACCTTGGGATTTTTCGTTTTTCCGTGTTCGTTTTTCGCTCCCCTCCTTCCCAGAGCCATAACTTTTTTATTTTTCCGTCAATTTGGCCATGTGAGGGCTTATTTTTTGCGGGACGAGTTGTACTTTTTGAACGACATCATTGGTTTTAGCATGTCGTGTACTAGAAAACGGGAAAAAAATTCCAAGTGCGGTGAAATTGCAAAAAAAGTGCAATCCCACACTTGTTTTTTGCTTGGCTTTTTTGCTAGGTTCACTAAATGCTAAAACTGACCTGACATTATGATTCTCCAGGTCAGTACGAGTTCATAGACACCTAACATGACTAGGTTATTTTTTACCTAAGTGGTGAAAAAAAATTCCAAACTTTGCTAAAAAAAAAAAAAAAAAATTTGTGCCATTTTCCGATACTCGTAGCGTCTCCATTTTTCGTGATCTGGGGTCGGTTGAGGGCTTATTTTTTGCGTGCCGAGATGACGTTTTTAATGATAGCATTTTGGTGCAGATACGTTCTTTTGATCGCCCGTTATTGCATTTTAATGCAATGTCGCGGCGACCAAAAAAAGTAATTCTGGAGTTTCTAATTTTTTTCTCGCTACGCAGTTTAGCGATCAGGTTAATGCTTTTTTTAATTGATCAGGCGATTCTGAACGCGGTGATACCAAAAATGTGTAGATTTGTTTTTTTAATTGATTTATTTTGATTGGGGCGAAAGGGGGGTGATTTAAACTTTTATATTTTTTTTTATTTTTTTCACTTTTTTGTAACTTTTTTTTTTTTTTTACTTTTGCCATGCTTCAATAGCCTCCATGGGAGACTAGAAGCAGGCACAACCCGATCGCCTCTGCTACATAGCAGCAATCTGCTGATCGCTGCTATGTAGCAGAAATGGAGGTGTGCTGTGAGCGCCGACCACAGGGTGGCGCTCACAGCCACCGGCGATCAGTAACCATAGAGGTCTCAAGGACCTCTATGGTTACAATGGAGACGCATCGCCGACCCCCGATCATGTGACGGGGGTCGGCGATGACGTCATTTCTGGCCGCCCGGCCGGAAGCGGTAGTTAAATGCCGCTGTCTGCGTTTGACAGCGGCATTTAACTAGTTAATAGGCGCGGGCAGATCGCGATTCTGCCCGCGCCTATTACGGGCACATGTCAGCTGTTCAAAACAGCTGACATGTCCCGGCTTTGGTGCGGGCTCACCGCGGAGCCCGCATCATAGAGGGGCTTCTGACCTCTGACGTACTATCCCGTCCGAGGTCAGAAAGGGGTTAATATCTGGCTACTTGCATCTATCAGTAAAGGGAGCTGACTGCATACGGTGCATACATTGGACTCAATAATAAACCAGTATGCAGCAAGCTCCCCCTAGTGGTGGCTTCAGGCAGGAAGAGTTTATCATTTTGCTTTCTTTTTAAAGGGAATTTGGAGCTTGATACGAGAAAAACTGATCGCTGACTGCTATAAAGATTATCATGAAATCTATTAGATATTATTCTATATAAAGTGGGGAAAATAATTACTTGATACACTGCAGATTTTGCGGTTTTTCCACCTACAAAGAATGGAGATGTCTGTAATGTTTTATCATAGGCACACTTCAACGATGAAAGGAAAAATCTTTAATGGCTCTGTGCTGTATACTCCGTCGCTGGGCAATCTACTACGTGGCTGGGCAATATACTACGTGGACATGCATATTCTAGAATACCCGATGCGTTAGAATCGGGCCACCATCTAGTAATCACATAAATCAACAGATACCAAGAGGAGTGAGGGCTCTGCTGCTCGCAAGCTTACAATCTGAGGAAATAGTAAAGGTGATGATGACACGAAAGGTTTATGATAACAATTGCTTTCATTGTTCTGAGCTGCCATAGTGTAAGAAATCAGGTGTTCATGTAATGCTGCAGGAGCCGGGCTATTAAATGCACAAAGCGTGACAGAACATGATACGAGGGACCTGGTTATGAAGAAAAATTTGATTAGGCAAGATAGGGATAGTTAGATAAATGTGTTGAGGCGGTAGGCCAGTCTGGAGAAATGCGTTTTTAGGGCACGCTTTAAACTGTGAGCATTGGGGATTAATCGCATTATCCTGGGTAGTGCATTCCAAAGAATCAGCGCAGCACCTGAGAAGTCTTAGAGACGGGAGTGGGAGGTTCTGATTATTGAGGATGTTAATCTTAGGTCATTAGCAGAACGGAGGGCACGGGTAGGGTGGTAGACTGAGACCAGGGAGGAGATGTAGGGTGGAGCTGAACCGTGGAGTGTTTTGTGGGTGAGAGTGATAAGTTTATATTGAACTCTGGAGTTTATGGGTAACCAGTGTAATGACTGGCACAGAGTGGAGGCATCAGTGTAACAGTTGGTGAGGAATATGATCCTGGCTGCAGCATTCAGGACAGATTGGAGCGGGGAGAGTTTAGTAAGAGGGAGGCCGATTAGTAGAGAGTTACAATAGTCCAGATGAGAATGAATAAGTGAGACAGTAAGAGTCGTCAGTAGGAAAAGAGATCTTGCACGGAGTCCCAGACTGAGGAAGGTTGGGAGTCATCTTGTGTTTCTTCCATTTCCTAATACTTGTGCCAACAGTTGTTTCCTTCTCACCAAGCTGCTTGCCTATTGTCCTTTAGTCCATCCCAGCCTTGTGCGGATCTTCAATTTTGTCCCCGGTGTCCTTAGACAGCTCTTTGGTCTTGGCCATGGTGGAGAGGTTGGAGTGTGATTGAGTGTGTGGACAGGTGTCTTTTATGCAGGTAACAAGGTCAAATTAATCCAGGTAATGAGCGCAGAGTAGGAGGCTTCTTACAGAAAAACTAACAGGTCTGTGAGGCAGAATTCTTGCTGGTGGGTCGCTCATCAAATACTGATTTCATGCAATAAAATGCTATTTAATTATGTAACAATCCTACAATGTGATTTTCTGGATTTTTTTTTAGATTCTGTCTCTCACAGGCGAAGTGTACCTACGATAAAAATTACAGATCTCTCCGTTTCTTTGTAGGTGGGAAAACTGCAAAATCAGCAGCGGATCAAATACTTATTTTCCCCATTGTATGTGACGTGCTTTTGTTTTAACTTTACCGTTACCGATTGTGTAGAATGGAAACCGTCAGTATCAGCGCAGATACACATCTATTTTACATTCCAACCTGTGCGCTAAAACTTTGTGGTTTTTTTTTTTTTAACTTATACAATGACTCCAATTATCAAGACCAAGTTTCTTGTTGTTTTTTTTTTAACCATCTGGTGACACAACGATACACGAAGTTTCACTAGAAAGCAGGACTCCTGACACATGAGAATCTGCGGAGACGTTTCCTCCTTACTTGTATCCGGTGGCGTTGCGGCCCACCACCATGTGTTTGGGTTCACTGTCACAGAGGTAACTGTTAAAGTCGTTCTCCGGGACCAGATCCACGTCGTGGAATATAAAGCAGTCCCAATTCTCCTCTTTTAATGCCTCCAAGTACCCAATATTCAGCAGCTTGGCTCTGTTAAAGGTGACACCTCCAGCCTGCAGGACACAAAAAAAAGACATAAAATATAAATTAAACCTCCCTGCAGTCCCTGCTTGTTCGGCATCTTCACAGAGCTAGTTACGGTGATTTGCATTCTGGAAAGCGTCATCTTTTTATTATTTTCCCCAGTAACAACCAACATAATTGCTGGCAGTTCACACCTGATGAATGACGTAAATGGCGTAGTCCAGCTGCTGCCTCTGGAGGAACGGATGGAGGTTATAAAGTAGGTACATGAGGTGCTTCTCCCGATTCCGGTGCGGGATCAGAATGGCTACTCTCTGCTGGGCTCTGCAGTCCTCTGGTTGGTAATATCCATTGCTCACCATAGGAAACTTCTTTTCCACATTCGCTAGAGTGAGGTTGGGCGGAAATGTCAGCGGCACAACCCCCTCTGTAATTTAAGAAAGAAATAAAATATATTTATTATTATGCTTTGCTTATATGGCACTAACACATTCCGCAGCGCTTTACACGCATTATCATCGCTGTCCCCAATGGGGCTCACAATCTACATTCCCTATCAGTATGTCTGTGGAATGTGGGAAGAAACCGGAGAACCCGGAGGAAACCCACGCAAACGCCGGGAGAACATACAAACTCCTTGCAGATGTTGTCCTTGTTGGGATTTGAACCCAGGACCCCAGCGCTGCAAGGCTGCTGTGCTAACCACTGAGCCACCATGCTGCCCATAAACTATATATATATATATATATATATATATATATATATATATATATATATATATATATATATATATATATATATATATATATATATATATATATATATATATATATATATATATATATATATATATATATATATATATATATATACACATACACACAGTACAGACCAAAGGTTTGGATACACCTCATTTAAAGATTTTTCTGTATTTTCATGACTATGACAATTGTAAATTCACACTGAAGGCATCAAACCTATGAATTAACACGTGGAATTATAGAATTAACAAAAAAGTGTGAAACAACTGAAATGATGTCTTATATTCTAGGTTCTTCACGGTAGCCACCTTTTGCTTTGATGACTGCTTTGCACGCTCTTGGCATTCTCTTGATGAGCTTCTAGAGGTAGTCACCGGAATGGTCTTCCAACAATCGTGAAGGAGTTCCCAGAGATGCTTAGCACTTGTTGGCCCTTGTGCCTTCACTCTGCGTCCAGCTCACCCCAAACCATCTCGATTGGGTTCAGGTCTGGTGACTGGAGGCCAGGTCATCTGGCGTAGCACCCCATCACTCTCCTTCTTGGTCTAATAGCCCTTACACAGCCTGGAAGTGTGTTTGGGGTCACTGTCCTGTTGAAAAATAAATGATGGTCCAACTAAACGCAAACCGGATGGAATAGCATGCCGCTGCAAGATGCTGTGGTAGCCATGCTGGTTCAGTATGACTTCAATTTTGAATAAATCCCCAACAGTGTCACCAGCAAAGCCCCCCCACACCATCACACCTCCTCCTCCATGCTTCACGATAGGAACCAGGCATGTAGCGTCCATCCGTTCACCTTTTCTGCGTCGCACAAAGACACGGTGGTTGGAACCAAAGATCTCAAAGTTGGACTCATCAGACCAAAGCACAGATTTCCACTGGTCTAATGTCCATTCCTTGTGTTCTTTAGCCCAAACAAGTCTCTTCTGCTTGTTGCCTGTCCTTAGCACTGGTTTCCTAGCAGCTATTGTACCATGAAGGCCTGCTGCACAAAGTCTCCTCTTAACAGTTGTTGTAGAGATGTGTCTGCTGCTAGAACTCTGTGGCATTGACCTGGTCTCTAATCTGAGCTGCTGTTAACCTGCGATTTCTGAGGCTGGTGACTCGGATAAACTTATCCTCAGAAGCAGAGGTGACTCTTGGTCTTCCTTTCCTGGGGCGGTCCTCACATGAGACAGTTTCTTTATAGCGCTTGATGGTTTTTGCCACTGCACTTGGGGACACTTTCAAAGTTTTCCCAATTTTTCGGACTGACTGACCTTCATTTCTTAAAGTAATGATGGCCACTCATTTTTCTTTACTTAGAATTTGTATTATGGCAAGAAAAAAGCAGCTAACAGTCTATTCAGTAGGACTATCAGCTGTGTATCCACCAGACTTCTGCACAACACAACTGATGGTCCCAACCCCATTTATAAGGCAATAAATCCCACTTATTAAACCTGACAGGGCACACCTGTGAAGTGAAAACCATTCCAGGTGACTACCTCTTGAAGCTCATCAAGAGAATGCCAAGAGTGTGCAAAGCAGTCATCAAAGCAAAAGGTGGCTACTTTGAAGAACCTAGAATATAAGACATAACTTCAGTTGTTTCACACTTTTTTGTCAAGTATATAATTCCACTTGTTATTTCATAGTTTTGATGCCTTCAGTGTGAATGTACAATTTTCATAATCATGAAAATACAGAGAAATCTTTAAATGAGAATGTGTCCAAACTTTTGGTCTGTACTGTATATGCAGCGCCCCAGGGTCCTGGTCGTTGCAGTAATGTCGTTCTTCCACCAGGGGGAGTGATGTTACGTCTGATGGCAATAAAGGAGATCTCTTAGGCTATGTTCACACTCTGCAGATTCCACTGCGGATTTTTCCGCAGCAGAATTGCAAAATCCGCAGTGAAAACCCATCGCGGTTTTTACTGCGGATTTATCGCGGTTTTTACTGCGTTTTCTTCTGCGGATTTTCATCTGCAGTTTTCTATTGGAGCAGGTGAAAATCCGCAGAAAAGAAGTGACATGCTGCGGAATGTAATCCGCAGCGTTTCCGCGCGGATTTTTCTGCAGCATGTGCACAGCGTTTTTTGTTTCCCATAGGTTTACATTGAAATGTAAACTCATGGGAAACTGCTGCGGATCCGCAGCGGTCAAATCCGCTGCGGATCCGCAGCAAAATCCGCAAAGTGTGAATATAGCCTTTACCAGGTATCACAAACCACACAACACACTTCACACTCCAGTCCACCAGGGGGAACTATGCTCCTATCTAGTAGGGCACTCATCACAGTTGGGTAAAACTGGTGGCTTGGATAGGAAGTTAGAGCAGAGGTGTCAAACTGCATTCCTCAAGGGCCGCAAACAGGTCATGTTTTCAGGATTTCCTTGTACTGCACAGGTGATAATTTAATCACCTACACACTTAATGATTACAGCACCTTGTGCAATTCTAAGGAAATCCTGAAAACATGACCTGTTTGCGGCCCTTGAGGAATGCAGTTTGACACCTCTGAGTTAGAGAGAAGCTGACTGAACTTCACCCAGGCAGCACCTGTCAGGCAGACAGGGGAAAGGAGGAACATGAAACAGCTGCAGATAGAGTGGTCCCTGACAGGGGTGGGATTCTGTCAGAGGCCTAGATAGAAGGTTACGGAGCTGCGCCTGCCCCACGTGCGGCAGCATCCTAAGAAAGGACACAAAGGGAATTGCGTTGCTGAGAGTGAGAAACGAAGTCATAGCACAAGGAGAGGAATCCAGAGGGAGTTCTGCCCTGCAATAGGCTGCCTCCCTCTGAGGCGCAGAAGCCGGTAGCCAGAACACCGAGGGTGTAAGGAACTCTATGCTTTACTTCAGAGACTGGCAGGACAGTTAATTCCACGTTAGCTGCCCGATCTTACACCCAGGAGGCACGGTGGCAACTTGTGGGGGCTGGGGCGTCTCTAGGGTCCCTGTAAAAAGCCTCAGGCCATCAGTCATACGGGTTTGTCCTATCCATACCATCTGGGGGACAGAGAGAGAGAGAGAGAGAGAGACATAACACCGAGAACACCAACATCAATTGTGAGGAACCTACCGAGAAGCTCAGCAGGGAGAGACTACAACACTCAGGCGCTAGAGGAAGGCTACAGATTTCCACCTGGATAAGGGGACTCTGGATTTGCCTTCAGACCGGCGGGACCCTGCCTACCCTGTGATCTGATGCTCTGGACTGTGGACGCTGAAGCCTTCAGTAAAGGTAAAGAGACTGCAACCTTGTGTCCTCGTTCTTCACTGCGCCTTACAACATCCACCATTCACCAGCTATACTCTGGGAAGCCCTGGGGATACACTTCACCTGTGGGAAGGTATACCATCTAGCTGCCACATAACATCACCCCAGCAGACCCTTAAGCAGCGTCGGTGACCCTGACCGAATACCACAGGTGGCGTCACGAACATTATTCTATAAACTTTCGTCCTTTTATTGGACGCCCCTCAAAGGGCCACGGACCGGGTCAGGCCACCGTGACATCCCTGACGAGAACCGAAGGGCCCGGTACTGAGTACCCCAGTGCCCTGACGTGTGGACGATCCAACTTTTGGCGTCACGAACAGGATCTATTTAAGCCTGAAAAATCGGGTCATGTGCACCTAAGAACTGTGCCAGAATCGTATTTGAACTGTTTGTACTGAAAGACTGTGTATCGCCATTTGCCGCCAAAATCGCCGCCATTGCAGTGCCACGAGGAGTGCAGGAGAAGGGCGTGGCGTTGTGGGCGGAAACGAACTGAGAAGCGCAAAAAATAATGGATGCCCAGTCTAAATATCTTTGCACCTTGAGGACGTGTCCGTCAGCAGCCAAGATCCACCTCCTGATCCTCAATGGCGGGCGGAGACAAAGAAACAGAAACCGCCCACGGAGGAGAGAGAGCGGGAAAAGGACGAGGAAGGAGCCGGCCATGTGGAGGACGCCATGGCGAGCCGCCCGGAGCCAGAGCGTGGGGTCGGAGCAGAAGACTCCCCCAGCTACCCGGAGGGACACAGCAACCATACCTCCACCGCTGATGCGGATTCCCTGCAGATTGGAGTAGACGAACTGATCGAACAGCTTCTACAGCTGCGGGTGAAGACCAAGGCCCCGTACCAGACGCCCCCTGCGGAGGAGCTACCGCCACTAACTCCGCTACAGGAGCCGCTGCCAGAATCACCGCAGATGCCGTCAGTAGAACCAGCCGGCATCGGGGACACTGCTGCGGCAGGTAAGCACGCTGACCCTGCCCCGGTGACAGAAGACCTACTGGTAGGCCGTGTAGCAGCGTCACCTGCTGCCACAACTAAGACTAACGACATTACCCCTCTAGTCCCTGAACTAGAGGGTCCTCAAACCAAAACCACCACTACTGTGTGCATCATTTCCACTACTGAACCTGCTACTGTAGCAGAAGCTGACACTCATACCCAGACAAATAATGACGTGACCACACCTGAGAGACAAACTAATGACATCGATACAGCATCAGATGAGAACTCGGATACCAACCTTCCCAGGCCAGGAAGTGTTCGCTACCGACTGATGCCTTGCACTCTACTGTGAAAGAACACTGAAAAGAATGTAAATAGTTAACTGTTCTTCCTTCACTTTTCAAGTTTAAACCAGTCCAGGATTATGCCTTAAAGGGGTCCTCAGTTATAGGAGGATTCCAAGTGTGGCACCTGTTGTTGCACAAGTTGGTTTATACCAAAGGACTGCAGAATCATGAACTGTGCAGGATCACAAACTGCCTGTACATAGTTTGCACCTTCTTAAAGTTGCTTCCTACTGGTTTACAAAGGAGGCTTTTATAGAGACTGCCTCTTAAACTGCTGTTAAATCTTGCTGTAATAATTGCTTTACTCTACAGACCTGAAGAAAAACCCGTTGGTGCGGCAGAGTTCCAAGTCAGGATTACACGTCTTGTAGCCCACCCAAGGACCAACGTTCGGGGGTTCGTCACGGGTCCCTCGCATCACGTCACCTTTGTTGCTAAAACTGACTTGAATATTGATGATGTGATTGTTTCACTAACTCAGAAGAAACTTGACTTTGCCTTTAAAGGGATTGGTTACTTGTTGCACGGTGCCAAAAGGTTAATATATTACAGAAGTTAATATAATAGATAGTGAGTTAATGCAATAAAGAGAAAGTAGATAGTAATAATGTTTACATAGTAGATAGGATGTAGAATAGAAAATGTTTGAAGATGATGTACTTGCGAATAAACTGAAGGAAAATGCAGTGAGCCCCTGGGGGTTGATAGATAGTCCTGCATGTGTAGAAAAATAAAGAAAATGTTGATTTGCACTTTGAGGTTTAATCATAGTATACTCTTAGAGAGTACTTGCACTTAGTAGATAGAATACCTGTACGGGTAATTGTGTTTTATAGTTAGATAGTAATTGGTTTCCCTTTGCCTTTAAAAGTCGCGCGCAATGTAAATATGTTATTGTTTGCAACGTTCAAGTGTTCTCAGGGAAGCACAGTTATATTAACTTGTTTTACAGCATTTAAAAATGTTTTGCAGGTCTTGCTAATGTATTGCTTTCTTTTCCCAGTCCCGGAGTACTGGATTTAACAGGGGGGGAGGAGAGGGGGAGGGGGGGGGGGGGAGTGCAGCGCCCCAGGGTCCTTGTCGTTGCAGTAATGTTGTTCTTCCACCAGGGGTAGTGATGTTACGTCTGATGGCAATAAAGGAGATCTCTTTACCAGGTATCACAAACCACACAACACACTTCACACTCCAGTCCACCAGGGGGAGCTATGCTCCTATCTAGTAGGGCACTCCTCACAGTTGGGTAAAACTGGTGGCTTGGATAGGAAGTTAGAGAGAAGTTGACTGAGCTTCGCCCAGGCAGCACCTGTCAGGCAGACAGGGGAAAGGAGGAACATCACACAGCTGCAGACAGAGTGGTCCCTGACAGGGGTGGGATCCTGTCAGAGGCCTAGATAGAAGGTTACGGAGCTGCGCCTGCCCCGACGTGCGGCAGCATCCTAAGAAAGGACACGAAGAGAATTACGTTGCTGAGAGTGAGAAATGAAGTCATAGCACAAGGAGAGGAATCCAGAGGGAGTTCTGCCCTGCAATAGGCTGCCTCCCTCTGAGGCACAGAAGCCGGTAGCCAGAACACCGAGGGAGTAAGGAACTCTATGCTTTACTTCAAAGACTGGCATGACAGTTAATTCCACGTTAGCTGCCCGACCTTACACCCAGGAGGCACGGTGGCAACTTGTGGGGGCTGGGGCGTCTCTAGGGTCCCTGTAAAAAGCCTCAGGCCATCAGTCATACGGGTTTGTCCTATCCATACCATCCGGGGGACAGAGAGAGAGAGAGAGAGAGAGAGAGAGAGAAAGAGACATAACACCGAGAACACCAACATCAGTTGTGAGGACCTCACCGAGAAGCTCAGCAGGGAGGCACTACAACACTCAGGCGTTAGAGGAAGGCTACTGATTTCCACCTGGATAAGGGGACTCTGGAATTGCCTTCAGACCGGCCGGACTCTGCCTGCCCTGTGATCTGTGCTCTGGACGCTGAAGCCTTCAGTAAAGGTAAAGAGACTGCAACCTTGTGTCCTCGTTATTCACTGCGCCTTACAACATCCATCATTCTCCATCTACACTCTGGGAAGCCCTGGGGATATACTTCACCTGTGGGAAGGTATACCATCTAGCTGCCATAACATCACCTCAGCGGACCCCTAAGCAGCGTCGGTCACCCTGACCGAATACCACAGGTGGCGTCACGAACATTATCCTATAAACTTTCGCCCTTTTATTGGACGCCCCTCAAAGGGCCGCGGACCGGGTCAGGCCACTGTGACATCCCTGACGAGAACCGAAGGGCCCGGTTCCGAGTACTCCATTGCCCTGACGTGGGGGCGATCCATATATGGCTGTCCGGAATGAGATACTAATAATTTATCATGGTCCAGAACCTGGCACGATATCTGGAGACAAGACTGAAGAAAGACCTCAATGTGAGGAGCTGGATCAACACAGTACTGTAAACAGTGAAGTGACTGCAGCAGGAATCTGAGCTGCAGTACCTAATAATGGCCACTATGTGGTGTATGGTTCGGTGCGCTGAATTTATTAGTAGCCTTCCCGATCATTGGCCATTGTAAATATTAATCTGGTCTGCCGACGAATGAGCAAAGCGCTTGTTCCTCAACTGATCGTGCCCTAAAAATCATCATATTTGGCAGCAGATCTCCCCATGGAAGTGATATCCAAACTGTATGAGGGACGGACAAACATATTAGAAATAACTCAATCTCTATGCAGTTTGCATTGGTCAGCGCAAAATAGTCTTAAAACTACTGATGATTGATTATTGATCAGAGGACTTTATGCGCAGAAATCTGACAGCGCAAAACCCAGCATTAGCCTTACACATACTACAAACTGCTACCATGCCAGACTTCCCCAATTTTTAGAACCATCTCGTCATCATAAGCCGAACCATTCCTTTCTTCTGTCTCCTCTATCTATGTTCTCTTTGGAGTTGTGACGCGAATGAGCAGTCGAAATGCTACTGAAAGCTCCGTCCTGTTTTTAGACTTTATTGTCTTTTGTCATGGTCTGTGCTCAACTTTTGCCTACTGCTCTTGAAGGTAATTTCTCACATATGGTGGAGGATGCGGGCAACAAATTAATAGAGGGATCCAGGAACGATCAGTAAGTTATCACCTATGTTGGAAATAACCCTTTTGTTAACAGTCTAGTAGAAATATTAGAGATGGACTAAAGTCCCCTATCCACATCACAACGCTATCTCTCCTGACCTCTCTGTATACAGGAGAAATCGTCCCAGTCAAGTGCTCCTGTGTTTTATGTAAGAAAGCCGTTGCCAGACTCCTGCTTATCTCCTGGAAAACAAAAAGATCAGCCATCAGAAATCCAGCATGCCGGATCCTTCTCTCCCCCGACATTCTATTGGATGCACAGTTCCAATCGACCTCCCCATCGCCTCGTCCACCTCATCTCCGGATATGTATTTTCACTCCTTCACAAGTGTGATATTAAGTAACACGAAGATGATTTGCGCAGTAACATCTATTAGACTGTGTTGACTTTGGTATTATTAGATAAATACAGGGAGTAACAAAAGACATGTGGCCACCGAGGGTAGGCAATTACGGGTCATTTATGGATGGGTTCACGGCTGCTCACAAATGTACGACCTTATATTCTTTACACTGCTGACATTTCCTGCTGGTAATAGTCTCATTTGGATATCCAGCCATTCTTCTGTAGTTTAAAGCCAGAGAGTGAAATTCCAGTTAGGGTTAATCGCTTTGCTGTTTCTGTTCTTTACTCTGCACCTATCTTCTGTTTAATTTTAGTAAGTAGGCAGCATTTTAAATAACAGTATGTATTTTATTTAGTGGTTTCTGTTACTCACTCTGGGATCTTTTCTTTTTCAGCACACTTTCCCTTTTGTTGGTAAATTTACACTTTGCTCTGCCCTAGGAGAAACATTAAGCGCTTGACGGCCTTTCAGGCAGCTTAGGTCTGAGTAGCCATTGATTAGTCTGCGATTAGGGCCATCTCGGCTCACACACGAGCCACTAGGGACTGCGGGTTCAGGATCTCTAGTCTGTACAGGAAGCGGCAGAGTCAGCTGTAGTTTTTAGCTTTACCTATTATCCCTAGTGCTACACTAGCATAACAAAAACTTAGAAAACTCTCCAGTAATTGACTTTATTTTTTTTTTTCACTATATCCTGATTACACAATGATATGTATACACTAAAGGTGTCTCAAGGTTAGGCCCTCAACATTCCAAACTCCTATATCAATAGTCGTTAATGTGCATTCCCAAAATATAAAAGAGTTAGGAAACACAACAATTTCATTTTTTTTAAACGTAGTCAGGATCCCCTATGAGATGGAAGTAGTAGCCTATTCCTCAATGCTGTAAGTGTGGAACAGTCCACTATACACATACAACAAGGGATTCTGACTACACTAAGGATAAGTAAAGTCATTTACTCAAGAACCTTACACAACAGTAATTATATACTCACGAAGTTTAGGTGACAGTATAGGGCAGGTTTTTAAGTCCACTTCTTTCTGGGACGTCTGTTCCACAAAAGGCCCAAGTCTATTGTCCTCCGTTTTCTTCTCCAATGGTGGACACTTCCAGAAGTTTTCCACCGGGGCTCTGAATTTGGGAGTGTAGCGTGTGCTGTCCTTTATGTAGAAGCTGGCCCAGCCAACGATCGTTAAACACATGGCAATAAAAAGCAGGAGCCGAACCTGGCAGATGAGGTTGCCGATGGTGCCGGTCAATCCCATTACTACTACTTCTTCTCGGGACCAATGGTGCCGAGTGCAAATGTAGACAGGAGATCAGCGGCGACTTCTTCAGGTCACCTCCTCGATCTTTCACGTAGAAACTTCATCTCGCAACAGGCTGAATGAAGAGATTCACATCCCATAACCATCATCTGGAGAATCCGATCTGCAGATATAGAGGGGAATAAATATTGGTTAGCCGAGCAGGAGTCGTCTCATCGGAGGAGGTGTCAGGAGTCTGACTCCCGACTATCAAATATGGATACACCATCCGATACTAAAGTCGGGAAAATCCTCATTAAAGTGGCCTCAGACAGCTGAGAATTTCTAGCAATGCAAACATTTAGCTTCCTTTCTGTCCAAGAGGAGAATCATTATCCACGTTAGATTTTCCCAGAAAATGTTTATTTAAAAATATTTATGTTAAAGCTCTAATATAGACCGGTGTGTTATTTACTCACTTACAAAAACTTTCAGGGTATGTTTCCACGGTCTGGATTTGACACAGGTAAAATCTGCACCAAATCAGCACCTGAGGTCATTGGCAGGTCACCTGCATTTTTACATGCGTTTTTTGATGCGTTTTTCCATGCGGATTTGTGTGCTTTTTTGTAAGCTAAATAAAGATATACAGAAAAAAAAAAAGAATTGTGATGTAATTTCTTGTCCAACCTCTTAATTTACATACTCCATTGAATAATGTTTGGACACAGATAGATAGATAGATAGATAGATAGATAGATAGATAGATAGATAGATAGATAGATAGATAGATAATAGATGATAGATAGATAGATAGATGGATACATAGATACGATAGATACAGATAGATAATTGATAGATACAATAGATAGATAATAGATACGATAGATCTATCTATTATCTATTGATATATCTATCTAGCTATCTGTAGATATATCAATCTACAGATATATTTATAGATAGATATATTTATAGCAAAAAAATTGATGAAGGCAGCACACCAATTGAAAAATCCAGACGAAGTTTATTCGCCCACAAGCTTGAGAAAGGTCCACACTTGGGACCGAATCGTCGCACATGGGCTAATAAACTTCGTCTGGATTTTTCAATTGGTGTGCTGCCTTCATCAATTTTTTTTGCTGTAAGGTTTGGTATATGCCTGGAAGGCTTTGCACCCCCCCCCCCCCCTTTTTTTTTTCCTTTTCTGTGCTGCTTTTTGCCTTTTTTTTGTCTATAGATATATTTATAGATAGATAGATATATCGGTAGATAATAGATGGATAGATAGATAGATAGATAGATAGATAATAGATAGATAGATGATACCAAGCCCGATGTTTAGTAATAAACATAATAAAATGTTAATAAAGAATTAGGCTTGTATCACACATGCGAGAAACTCGGACGAGCCTCGCCCCTCAATACCCGGCACTCGGGAGCGGAGCGCGCTGTTGCATGTATTTCTGTGCAGCCGCACACTCCGCTTCCGAGTGCCGGTGGCAGTGCCGGGTATTGAGGCGAGAGAATCGTGCGAGTTTCTCGCAAGTGTGACCCCGGCCTTAAAAGCAATATCGGTTTCATTTAAAAAAAAATGTGAAAAAAAAAAATGGTGTGGGCTCCCGTGCAATTTTCTGCGCCAGAGAGGGAAAGCCAGTGACTGGGGGACCAAATTTTGTAGCCTGGGAAGGGGTTAATACCCATGGCGCTTCCCAGGCTATGAATATCAGCTCGCAGCTGTATATTTAGCCTTTACTGGCTATAAAAACAGGGGGACCCCCCAAAATAAATGACGTGGGGTCCCCCTATATTTTGTAGCCAGAAAGGCTACGCAGACAGCTGTAGGCTGATATTCATAGCCTAGGAGAGGGGCCATGGATATTACCCTTCCCCCCCCCCGGCTACAACAAAAATGGCACGTCTGTAAGATGCGCCTATTCTGGCACTTAGCCGCTCTCTTCCCACTCACGAGTAGCGGTGGGATATGGGGTAATAAGGGGTTAATGTCACCTTTGTAAGGTGACATTAAGCTGGCTTAGTAATGGAGAGGCGTCAATAAGACACCTACCATTACTAATCCTATACTTGGTAAAGGGTTAATAAAACACAGACACGCAGAATAAAGTATTTTAATGAAATAAAACACCACACAGTTTTAATATCTTTATTGAACTGGTAATCCAAGTGAAGCCCTCGTTCATCTGGAAAAAAAAGAAAAATAATAAACTAACAGTATACTCCCTGAGTCCGACGCAGTCCTTAATAACGAGTGTCCCACGACGAGTCCGGCTCTGCTACATCTTCTGCCTGACATCCAGACATAGCAGAGTCTGTAGATGATCGTTGGAGATAACTCTCCGCCGATCACCTGCAGCGTTCTCACAATCAGCTGACCGTGAGAACCAGACTAGTGACCGGGGATAACCCCCGCTCATGTGCACGGCCGTTCTCGCGGGAAGCCAAGTTATCACGAGAACTGCAGTGGACGCGGACTTCCGGCGGTGCGACAGGTGAGTCGGCATGTAAATTAGGAGATATGCGTAGTACGCTGCCTTTACGCACTTACTACGCATGTGACTAATCATCAGATGTGATTTTACCGCATCTAATGATAGTCTATGGGAAATTTACGGAGCGTCGCCACAGTGTAAAGACATGCTGCATTCTGAAGATGCGCCACATGTGCGTTTACACGGGTATGCCGCCTGCGTGTTTTAACACATAGTGGAGACGGGATTTCATGAAATCCCCTCCACTATGCTGTAACATCTGGACGCTGCAGCTCTACACAGCGTCAAACACGCAGCGTTTCCTGACCGTGGAAACACAGCCTCACTTAACAGGCCAGAACCATAAAGTCCACAGCGTATCAGAAAGCCTCAGTGCTACCAGGAGCGGCTAATACAACAGTCTGCATTCACGGTAACTGTCTCTTTAATGGGGCACTCTGGTCTAAGCGCATTCTCAGCGTGTAACCTCCATCACTAGACCCTCCGATCACCAGAATGAGCGGCTGCAAGACCGCAACCAGTAGGATACATAAATCACACATTTTCTTGTACATAGTAATAATGAGTATGCTGATATAACCAATAATGATTGTAAACACAATATCGTAGTCTAATACAAGAGCATAGTTTGGCGTTTTCCTGACTAGTTTTCCATTGCTTTTCTGCTTTTATCTGTACTGATTATCCCCATTTAGTCTCCATGTCTTGGGGGTGAATATATCTGGCTCAATGTCAGCGAGTTGCATGTTTGGAAGCCCAGGTAATGGATCTAAATGTGCAGTTTGCAACACTCGGTAGCATTGCAAACCAGGAGAGGAGGTTAGAGCTCACTGAGCAGAGCTTGCTGAGACCAGTGATATGGAGGAGTGTGGAGGTAGGGAAGATCAGGACCCAGAAGTACGTAGCTGGATGACTGTTACAAGGGGTAGGGGGAAAGTATCAGAGAGCTCAGTCCTCATCTGGCACAACCTAGGAGATATCCCGGTGGATGATGTTCGGAATGAAATCCCAGGACTAGGATCACCGCAGCAGGCTCAGGATCGGGATCACCGCAGCGGCCCCAGGACCGGGATCACCGCAGCGGCCCCAGGACCGGGATCACTACAGCAGGCCCACGACTAGCATCACTACAGCAGGTCCAGGACCGCCGGGATCACTACAGCAGGATCGGGATCACCACAGGGGGCCCAGGACGAGGATCACCGCAGGAGGCGCAGGACGAGGATCACCGCAGGGGGCCCAGGACCAGGATCACCGCAGGGGGCCCAGGACCAGGATCACCGCAGGGGGCCCAGGACCAGGATCACCGCAGGGGGCCCAGGACCAGGATCACCGCAGGGGGCCCAGGACCAGGATCACCGCAGGGGGCCCAGGACCAGGATCACCGCAGGGGGCCCAGGACCAGGATCACCGCAGGGGGCCCAGGACCAGGATCACCGCAGGGGGCCCAGGACCAGGATCACCGCAGGGGGCCCAGGACCAGGATCACCGCAGGGGGCCCAGGACCAGGATCACCGCAGGGGGCCCAGGACCAGGATCACCGCAGGGGGCCCAGGACCAGGATCACCGCAGGGGGCCCAGGACCAGGATCACCGCAGGGGGCCCAGGACCAGGATCACCGCAGGGGGCCCAGGACCAGGATCACCGCAGGGGGCCCAGGACCAGGATCACCGCAGGGGGCCTAGGACCAGGATCACCACAGCAGGCCCACGACTAGCATCACTACAGCAGGCCCAGGACCGCTGGGAAAACCGCAGGAGGTCCAGGAACGGGATCACTGCAGCGGGCCCAGGACCGGGATCATCGCAGCAGGCTCAGGATCGGAATCACCGCAGCGGCCCCAGGACCGGGATCACCGCAGCGGCCCCAGGACTGGGATCACCGCAGCAGGCCCAGAACCAGGATCACCGCAGGGGGCCCAGGACCAGGATCACCGCAGGGGGCCCAGGACCAGGATCACCGCAGGGGGCCTAGGACCAGGATCACCACAGCAGGCCCACGACTAGCATCACTACAGCAGGCCCAGGACCGCTGGGAAAACCGCAGGAGGTCCAGGAACGGGATCACTGCAGCGGGCCCAGGACCGGGATCACCGCAGCAGGCTCAGGATCGGGATCACCGCAGCGGCCCCAGGACCGGGATCACCGCAGCGGCCCCAGGACTGGGATCACCGCAGCGGGCCCAGAACCAGGATCACCGCAGGGGGCCCAGGACCAGGATCACCGCAGGGGGCCCAGGACCAGGATCACCGCAGGGGGCCCAGGACCGGGATCACCGCAGGGGGCCCAGGACCGGGATCACCGCAGGGGGCCCAGGACCGGGATCACCGCAGGGGGCCCAGGACCGGGATCACCGCAGGGGGCCCAGGACCGGGATCACCGCAGGGGGCCCAGGACCACCGCAGGGGGCCCAGGACCGGGATTACCACAGCAGGCCCACGACTAGCATCACTACAGCAGGCCCAGGACCGCTGGGAAAACCGCAGGAGGCCCAGGAACGGGATCACTGCAGCGGGCCCAGGACTGGGATCACCGCAGCAGGCCCAGGATCGGGATCACCGCAGCGGCCCCGGGACCACCGCAGGGGGCCCAGGATCGGGATCACTACAGCAGGCCCACGACTAGCATCACTACAGCAGGCCCAGGACCGCCGGGATCACCGCAGGGGGCCCAGAACCAGGATCACCGCAGCGGCCCCTGGACCGCCAGGATCACCGCAGCGGCCCCAGGACCGCTGGGATCACCGTAGCAGCCCAGGACCGCCGGGATCACCGCAGGGGGCCCAGGACCGGGATCAGCGCAGCAGGCCCAGGACAGGGATCACTACAGGAGGCCTACGACTAGCATCACTGCAGCAGTCCCAGGACCGCCGGGATCACCGCAGCAGCCCCAGGACCGCCGGAATCACCGCAGGGGGCCCAGGACCGGGATCACTACAGCGGGCCCAGGACCGGGATCACTACAGCGGGACCAGGATCACTGCGGGGGGCCCAGAACCGGGATCACCGCAGGGGGCCCAGGACCGGGATCACTACAGCAGGCCCACGACTAGCATCACTACAGCAGGCCCAGGAAAATAACTGATGTAGGAAAGAGGGAAATAGGAGTAAAGCAAAGGCAAGGCAGATGTTGGTGGTAGAGGACTCTATAATTAGGTGGATAGATAGGGTTATCTGCTGCCGAAACCATGAATGACTAAAAGGTACCGTCTCACAGTGGCACTTTTGTCGCTACGACGGTACGATCCGTGACGTTCCAGCGATATCGCTGTGTCTGACACGCAGCAGCGATCAGGGATCCTGCTGAGAATCGTACGTCGTAGCAGATCGTTTGGAACTTTCTTTCGTCGCTGGCTCTCCCGCTGTCATCGCTGGATCGGTGTGTGTGACACCGATCCAGCGATGTACTCGCTTGTAACCAGGGTAAACATCGGGTTACTAAGCGCAGGGCCGCGCTTAGTAACCCAATGTTTACCCTGGTTACCATCGTAAATGTAAAAAAAAAAAAAAAAACACTACATACTTACCTTCCGGTGTCTGTCCCTTGCCGTCTGCTTCCCGCACTCACTGACTGCCGGCCGTAAAGTGAAAGCAGAGCACAGCCGTGATCGTTGGTAAATCGTATAGTGTAACGGTACCCTAACAGTGTGTTTTCTGCCAGGTTTGGCATATTGCAGATCCAATAGACAGATTGCTGGGTGGACCTGGGGAAAACCCAGAGGTCATGGTTACACAATGAACTATCTGTTCCGGTGATGCTTCATCACGGTAAAAATCAAAGTTCACCACCTGATATAACTGGTTTAACACAAAAAGAAGTACGCCTGCGTCTGAGCAAAATAACCCCGGCCGAGATGGGATTCATCCACGGACACTGAGGGAATTGAGCTCGGTAATTGACAGACCGCTGTATCTCATTCTTAGACTTGTTTGTAACAGGGTCGGTGCCACAGGATTGGAGGATGGATCACGAGGTGCCGATAATTAGGTAAGTAGGTGGTCTGACATCAATATCACATATATGAGGGCATCATAAGGAATGAGCTGCAGAGAATAATAGAATACGAGGAACCAGCATGAAGGAGAGGTCGTGTCTAGCATGTTGGGTTTCTAAGGAGGTGAGTGCAAGTCTGGATGTTGGTAATGCGGCTGATGGGATTTATCTGATGATCCTGCACCACATAACAGCCTTATAGTGAAGCTGCAGGAGCCGGAGAACTATATGCAGATGGGTAAGGAATTGGCCAAATGACCGGAGGAAACAAAGAGTCGTCATAAATAATATGTTCTCTAAATGGGATATAGTCAGCAGTGGGGACTACAGGGATCTGTACTGGGAGCAGTGGGGACTACAGGGATCTGTACTGGGAGCAGTGGGGACCACGGGGATCTGTACTGGGAGCAGTGGGGACCACGGGGATCTGTACTGGGAGCAATGGGGACTACAGGGATCTGTACTGGGAGCAGTGGGGACCACGGGGATCTGTACTGGGAGCAGTGGGGACCGCAGGGATCTGTACTGGGAGCAGTGGGGACTACAGGGATCTGTACTGGGGGCAGTGGGGACCACGGGGATCTGTGCTGGGAGCAGTGGGGACCACAGGGATCTGTACTGAGAGCAGTGGGGACCACGGGGATCTGTACTGGGAGCAGTGGGGACTGCAGGGATCTGTACTGAGAGCAGTGGGGACCACAGGGATCTATACTGGGAGCAGTGGGGACCGCAGGGATCTGTACTGGGAGCAGTGGGGACCGCAGGGATCTGTACTGGGAGCAGTGGGGACCACAAGGATCTGTGCTAGGACCGATTCTTTTTAATCTCTTTATTAATGTCCTTGTGGATGGGACTGAGTCTTATTCTTACTCTTTGCTGACGACACCAAACTATATAGGATATTAAACTCTGACCCTGACATTACAATGTTACAGAAGATCTGGATAAGACGTCTGATGGGCAAACAATCGGCAAATGAGGATTAATGTAGATAAATGTAGAGTAATGCACCTGGGACAGAGGAATCCTATAGCTGCATATACATTAGATGGGGGAACACTCAGGATACAGAACAGAAGGACGGGGGATTCTGGTTACAAGTGAGCTGAGCAGCAGCACTCAATGTCAGGCAGCAGCCGCAAAAGCAAACAAGATTGTAGGGTGTATAAAAAAAAAAAAAAAAAAAAAAAAAGAGAGATAAAATCCTGCGATCCCAACGTATTATTACCCCTTTATAAATCACTGGTGAGTCCACATCTAGAATATGGGATCCAGCTTTGGGCCCCAAATTTTAAAAAGGATATTCAGCAGTTAGAATCAGTTCAACTAGATTATTACACGGGATGGAGGCCTCTCCTACATTACACGGGATGGAGGCCTCTCCTACATTACACGGGATGGAGGCCTCTCCTACATTACACGGGATGGAGGCCTCTCCTACATTACACGGGATGGAGGCCTCTCCTACATTACACGGGATGGAGGCCTCTCCTACATTACACGGGATGGAGGCCTCTCCTACATTACACGGGATGGAGGCCTCTCCTACATTACACGGGATGGAGGCCTCTCCTACATTACACGGGATGGAGGCCTCTCCTACATTACACGGGATGGAGGCCTCTCCTACATTACACGGGATGGAGGCCTCTCCTACATTACACGGGATGGAGGCCTCTCCTACATTACACGGGATGGAGGCCTCTCCTACATTACACGGGATGGAGGCCTCTCCTACATTACACGGGATGGAGGCCTCTCCTACATTACACGGGATGGAGGCCTCTCCTACATTACACGGGATGGAGGCCTCTCCTACATTACACGGGATGGAGGCCTCTCCTACATTACACGGGATGGAGGCCTCTCCTACATTACACGGGATGGAGGCCTCTCCTACATTACACGGGATGGAGGCCTCTCCTACATTACACGGGATGGAGGCCTCTCCTACATTACACGGGATGGAGGCCTCTCCTACATTACACGGGATGGAGGCCTCTCCTACATTACACGGGATGGAGGCCTCTCCTACATTACACGGGATGGAGGCCTCTCCTACATTACACGGGATGGAGGCCTCTCCTACATTACACGGGATGGAGGCCTCTCCTACATTACACGGGATGGAGGCCTCTCCTACATTACACGGGATGGAGGCCTCTCCTACATTACACGGGATGGAGGCCTCTGCTATATTACACGGGATGGAGGCCTCTCCTATATTATACGGGATGGAGGCCTCTCCTACATTACACGGGATGGAGGCCTCTCCTACATTACACGGGATGGAGGCCTCTCCTACATTACACGGGATGGAGGCCTCTCCTACATTACACGGGATGGAGGCCTCTGCTACATTACACGGGATGGAGGCCTCTGCTATATTACACAGGATGGAGGCCTCTGCTATATTACATGGGATGGAGGCCTCTCCTACATTACACGGGATGGAGGCCTCTCCTACATTACACGGGATGGAGGCCTCTGCTATATTACATGGGATGGAGGCCTCTCCTACATTACACGGGATGGAGGCCTCTCCTACATTACACGGGATGGAGGCCTCTGCTATATTACACGGGATGGAGGCCTCTGCTACATTACACGGGATGGAGGCCTCTCCTATATTACACGGGATGGAGGCCTCTCCTATATTACACGGGATGGAGGCCTCTGCTATATTACACGGGATGGAGGCCTCTGCTTTATTACATGGGATGGAGGCCTCACCTATATTACACGGGATGGAGGCCTCTGCTATATTACATGGGATGGAGGCCTCTCATATATTACACGGGATGGAGGCCTCTGCTATATTACATGGGATGGAGGCCTCTCATATATTACACGGGATGGAGGCCTGTCCTATATTACACGGGATGGAGGCCTCTCATATTACACGGGATGGAGGCCTCTCCTATATTACACGGGATGGAGGCCTCTGCTATATTACATGGGATGGAGGCCTCATATATTACACGGGATGGAGGCCTGTCCTATATTACACGGGATGGAGGCCTCTCATTTGATGATAGGTTGGGAAAGTTGGGTTTGTTTAGCTTAGAAAAAAAACGCCTCAGCAATCTCATTTACATGTATAGATATATGTGTGCTCAGTACAAAGGACAGAGCATGACTTATTCCTTCCAAGGACCAGAGGGCTCTCATTACAGGTGGAGGAAAGGCGATTCTGACTGCTAAATAGGAAAGGGTTCTTTACAGTTAGAGCAGTCAAAATATGGAATGCCGACCACAAGAGGTAGTCAGTCGCAGAGCTGTAGGAGAGATCGGCGCGACAGACACTTGTGGTGTTTCCTGATGAAGAAGTCTTCTGTATGTTGTAACGTGTAGAATAAACCACTATCCATTTGACAGTCTGGGATATACAGGAGCTTCTCACAGAATTAGAATATCATCAAAAAATTAATTTATTTCAGTTCTTCAATACAAAAAGTGAGTCTCCTATATTCGATAGAGTCATTACACACAAAGTCACTTTACGTGGTAATAACTCTAAAACGCTTCTACAAATTCCAGTGATTTTGAAACTTTTTTTTATGACACATTATACTTTATGATGATGGTAAATTTAGGTCGATATGTTTTGTGTTTATTTATATAAAAAAAAAAAATATCAGAAATTTGACAAATGTGAAAAAAATTTGCAATCTTCAAACTTTGATAAAATGATTGTCCCTTTAATTCAGATGGTCATACCACAGCAAAACATTAATAAATAACATTTCTCTCTTCTCTGCTTTACATCAGCACCATTTGTAAAATCTTATTTTATTTTGTTAGCATTTTAGGAGGTTTAAAAATGTAGAAATAATTTTTCTTTTTTTTTTTCATGGAAATTTACAAAATTATTTTTTTTTTAGGGACCTATCCAGGTTTGAAGTGACTTTAGGGGTCCTATATATTGGAGAAAAAAAACCCCAAAGTGATCCCATTTAAAAAACAGCACCCCCCTGACATATTAAAATTTGCCGTCACATAGTTTGTTAACCCTTCGGGTGATTTTCAGGAATTAATGCAAAGTGACATGACAGAATTAAAAAATGTAAGTGTAACACTAAGAACAATTGGGTGTTCGAAACGCGTACAGTTTGCACAGGCACTCGCCGTCCGGTCTACCCGTTTTTTTATGTCTTATAGTCTATTTCTATTTTGAATAAATACTATTAAAGTTAAGTGATTTTATCTCTTGGAGCCGGATTCCCTTTTTTCCACATGTGCAACTCAGGATCAGTACAGGGTCAGTAATGTATGTACAAGAGGACACTATCAGCAGAACAGAAGATTGATTATATATGTAAATCTATAGCAAAACTGTAAATCTTCCCTTAGGGCACGTTGTTTAGCAGTGCAGCCGGTCTATCTGGTGTGGCCAGTAGAGTTTTCATGGTTTCTACATCTATCTAACCTCAGCAGAGCAACAAAAGAGAAGTGTTTACATAGGAATTGTAAAATATTGTATTTTATTAAGTAATAGGTCTATAAAAATCAATTGAAAAACTCAGAAAAGGTGCTGAATATTGAGGGACAGGGTGAACAATGCTAAATAATATGTACCGGGGCAATTCATATAAATCATAGGAGTTTTTTTTCATTCTGCAGCTGAAAACAATACTGAATGGTGCACCTGGCAGATATATATGTATATCAATACTGTTCCAGAATGAGGAAACTACATAAGGTCAGACCAACCTGTAAATCCTGGAGTCAAACCTACAATCACCCTACGCCTGGATCAGAAAAAGTCTAACATTCACCTGCCGCTTACAGTGATGAGATGAATAAGAACCGTGTCCCTGCAGAAGCCACCTCACAACTATTAACAGAAGCCACCCCACGACTATTAACAGCAGCCACCTCACAACTATTACCAGAAGCCACCCCACGACTATTAACAGCAGCCACCTCACAACTATTAACAGAAGCCACCTCACGACTATTAACAGAAGCCACCTCACGACTATTAACAGAAGCCACCTCACGACTATTAACAGAAGCCACCTCACGACTATTAACAGAAGCCACCTCACGACTATTAACAGAAGCCACCTCACGACTATTAACAGAAGCCACCCCACGACTATTAACAGAAGCCACCTCACGACTATTAACAGAAGCCACCTCACGACTATTAACAGAAGCCACCTCACGACTATTAACAGAAGCCACCTCACAACTATTAACAGAAGCCACCTCACAACTATTAACAGAAGCCACCTCACAACTATTAACAGAAGCCACCCCACGACTATTACCAGAAGCCACCTCACGACTATTAACAGAAGCCACCTCACAACTATTAACAGAAGCCACCTCACCACTATTAACAGAAGCCACCCCACAACTATTAACAGAAGCCACCTCACCACTATTAACAGCAGCCACCTCACAACTATTAACAGAAGCCACCCCACAACTATTAACAGAAGCCACCTCACAACTATTACCAGAAGCCACCCCACGACTATTAACAGAAGCCACCCCACGACTATTAACAGAAGCCACCTCACAACTATTAACAGCAGCCACCCCACAACTATTAACAGAAGCCACCTCACAACAGAAGCCACCTCACAACTATTAACAGAAGCCACCTCACAACTATTAACAGCAGCCACCTCACAACTATTAACAGAAGCCACCTCACAACAGAAGCCACCTCACAACTATTAACAGCAGCCACCCCACAACTATTAACAGAAGCCACCTCACAACTATTAACAGAAGCCACCTCACAACTATTAACAGCAGCCACCCCACAACTATTAACAGAAGCCACCTCACAACTATTAACAGAAGCCACCTCACGACTATTAACAGCAGCCACCCCACAACTATTAACAGAAGCCACCCCACGACTATTAACAGAAGCCACCTCACAACTATTAACAGCAGCCACCTCACAACTATTAACAGAAGCCACCTCACAACAGAAGCCACCTCACAACTATTAACAGCAGCCACCCCACAACTATTAACAGAAGCCACCTCACCACTATTAACAGAAGCCACCTCACCACTATTAACAGAAGCCACCCCACAACTATTAACAGAAGCCACCTCACCACTATTACCAGAAGCCACCTCACAACTATTAACAGAAGCCACCCCACAACTATTAACAGAAGCCACCTCACCACTATTACCAGAAGCCACCTCACGACTATTAACAGAAGCCACCTCACAACTATTAACAGAAGCCACCTCACAACTATTAACAGAAGCCACCCCACGACTATTACCAGAAGCCACCTCACGACTATTAACAGAAGCCACCTCACCACTATTACCAGAAGCCACCTCACGACTATTAACAGAAGCCACCTCACAACTATTAACAGAAGCCACCTCACAACTATTAACAGAAGCCACCCCACGACTATTACCAGAAGCCACCTCACAACTATTAACAGAAGCCACCTCACAACTATTAACAGAAGCCACCTCACCACTATTAACAGCAGCCACCTCACAACTATTAACAGAAGCCACCCCACAACTATTAACAGAAGCCACCTCGCAACCATTAACAGAAGCCACCTCACAACAAGAAAATATTAAAGAAAAGAGCTGTGCTTGTCGTAAATCATGATCCTGTCATATTGTACCTTCTGCCTGCATCAAAATTCTACTAGGAAAGGGTCTCTGCTGTGACTGTTGGGGGGGGGAAGCTTGAGGCCTTGCTGTGATGACTGGGAGGGAAGGTGGAGGAACTGCTGTGACTACTGTGGGGAAAGTTGGAGGCACGGCTTTGCCAACTGAGGGGAAAGGTTGAGACATTACTGTGACTATTGGGGAAAAAAAAAAAGATAGAGGCACTGCTGTGGCTACTGTTGGTAAAAGATGAGGTACTGCTGTGACTACTTTGGTGGAACGGTTGAAGAACTTCTGTGATTACTAATGGGAAAGATTAAGAAACTGCTATGATTATTGGGGGAAAGGTGGAGGCACTGATGTGATTACTGTTCTCAAAGGTTGAGGCACTTCTGTGATTACTGAGGAGAAAGTTGGAAACTGTGCTGTGACTACTGGAGGGAAAGATAGAGGCACTGTTGTGACTAATGGGAGGAAGGTTGAGACACTGGTGTGTCTACTGAGAGGGAAGGTGGAGGCACTGCCATGATTGTTCAGAGATGGATGACCTAGTGAGGTTATTAAAGGAGTAGGATGAAAGCTCTGCTGGGACTACTATTTAAGGAGACAGGAAGGATGACTACTGGGGGAAAGATGGAGGAACTGCTGTGACTATCGGGGGGGGGGGAATGGTGGAGGCACTGCTGTGATTACTGGGGGGGGGGAGAAAGGTGAAAGCACTGGTGTGACAACTGAGAGGAAAGGTGGAGGCAATGCTGTGAGTTTTGGGGGAAAGGTGGAGGCACTGTTATGATTCTTCAGGGATGAATGGATGACCTACTGGGACTACTATTTGAGGAGAAAGGCAAGGATGACTTCAGGGGGAAAGATGGAGGAACTGTTGTGATTACTGTTGGGAGAGGTTGCGACACTGCAGTGACTACTGAGGGAAAGGTAGAGACATTACTTTAACTACTGAGGGGAAAGGTGGACCACTGCTGTGACAACTGGGTGAAAGGTGGAGGCACTGCTGTGACTACTGTTCGCAAAAGTTGAGGCACTGCTGTGATTACATGGGACAAAGGTGGAGGCACTGCTGTGTCTACTCAGGAGAAAGGTGGAGGCACTGCTGTGTCTACTCAGGAGAAAGGTGGAGGCACTGCTGTGTCTACTCAGGAGAAAGGTGGAGGCACTGCTGTGTCTACTCAGGAGAAAGGTGGAGGCACTGCTGTGTCTACTCAGGAGAAAGGTGGAGGCACTGCTGTGTCTACTCAGGAGAAAGGTGGAGGCACTGCTGTGTCTACTCAGGAGAAAGGTGGAGGCACTGCTGTGACTACTGGGAGGAAATGTTGAGTTGCAGCACTGCTGTGACTACTGGGTAGAAAGATTGAGGCACTGCTGTGATTACTCAGGAGAAAGGTGGAGGCACTGCTGTGACTTCTGGGGGGAAAAAGCAGAGGAAGAAAGGTAAAGCCATTGCTTGAGTAGTTTTGGTAAAGGTTGAGGCTGTGCTGTGAAAACTGAGCGGAAATGACTACCAGGGGAGGGAGCACTGATCTGACTACTAGGGGGAGCACTGGTCTCACTATTAGGGGAGGGAGCACTGATCTGACTACTAGGGGGAGCACTGATCTGACTACTAGGGGGAGCACTGATCTGACTGCTAGGGGGGGAGCACTGATCTGACTACTAGGGGGGAGCACTGATCTGACTACTAGGGGGGAGCACTGATCTGACTACTAGGGGGGAGCACTGATCTCACTACTAGGGGGGGAGCACTGATCTGACTACTAGGGGGGAGCACTGATCTCACTACTAGGGGGGGAGCACTGATCTGACTACTAGGGGGGAGCACTGATCTCACTACTAGGGGGGGAGCACTGATCTCACTACTAGGGGGGGGAGCACTGATCTGACTACTGGGGGGAGCATATAATCACCAAATATCAATACATATAGGGTATACATTTAGGTACAACCAAAAAGAGTACAAAAACCCCCTAAAATATAACTTTTAATATTTTGAGTAAAAATTACCCATACACAGGGTCAGGAGACAGTAACACCTTAATGTATCTTAACATTAATAAGAAAGGATAGAGACTAAGACGGTGGTGGGTGATCTTTCCCTTACTCACCCTACCTCACAGCGGAGGTTGGCACCCTAAATTCGACATGGCGCCCCCACTCGTCGACGGCTCTCCCTTATTATCCTAACAGGAACTTAACAAATGAAACTACCACCACACCAAACCTTAAATAAAGTGCAGTTGTGCTTATAAAGTGCAGTATAAAAGCTGTTGAAATCTTTTTTGTGGGTCAGTTTCCACAACAGAAGGGTCTAAAAATTGTTACCCTTATACACATATCTATGGGGGGTGCAATAGGTGTCTAATATCAAAGACAAAGATGAATCTTGAGCATTTGCGATATTCAGCAACATTAGTGATGCCTACAATGCCAGAACATGCAGGACACCTCTGGTATATCCAAGCACCTTAGTTATATACAGAGAATGGTATCCAATATAAATGCGTCAGCAGAATAATATGATATTGAGAACGATTATAATAATGCATCAGCAAGATAATATTAAACTGCCAGACACATGCACCATGCACAAGGGCAGCCCTTCATTGTGAGCGGCTTATTATAGCTGCCCCGGACTGTGAGAAGCCCCACTCCTTCCCCTGATGAACCCTGGTGTGTTGCCCTAGGGGGAAACGCCACAATATATGGATGAGTACGGTACATCCTATTTTTTCTGACCATTTTTAGGATGCTAAGTTACCATTAATGTCTGTATGAAATGCTGGAGGTGCATGTGTCTGGCACTTTAATATTATCTTGCTGATGCATTGATATATTATTATTGTTCTCAATATCATATTATTCTGCTGACGCATTTATATTGGATACCATTCTCTGTATATAACTAAGGTGCTTGGATATACCAGAGGTGTCCTGCATGTTCTGGCATTGTAGGCAGGACTAATGTTGCTGAATACGCAAATGCTTAAGATTCATCTTTGTCTTTGATATTAGACACCTATTGCACCCCCCATAGATATGTGTATAAGGGGAGCACTGATCTGACTACTAGGGGGAGCACTGATCTCACTACTAGGGGGAGCACTGATCTCACTACTAGGGGGGAGCACTGATCTCACTACTAGGGGGAGCACTGATCTCACTACTAGGGGGGAGCACTGATCTCACTACTAGGGGGGAGCACTGATCTCACTACTAGGGGGGAGCACTGATCTCACTACTAGGGGGGAGCACTGATCTCACTACTAGGGGGAGCACTGATCTCACTACTAGGGGGAGCACTGATCTCACTACTAGGGGGAGCACTGATCTCACTACTAGGGGGAGCACTGATCTCACTACTAGGGGGAGCACTGATCTCACTACTAGGGGGAGCACTGATCTCACTACTAGGGGGAGCACTGATCTCACTACTAGGGGGAGCACTGATCTCACTACTAGGGGGAGCACTGATCTCACTACTAGGGGGAGCACTGATCTCACTACTAGGGGGAGCACTGATCTCACTACTAGGGGGAGCACTGATCTCACTACTAGGGGGAGCACTGATCTCACTACTAGGGGGAGCACTGATCTCACTACTAGGGGGAGCACTGATCTCACTACTAGGGGGAGCACTGATCTCACTACTAGGGGGAGCACTGATCTCACTACTAGGGGGAGCACTGATCTCACTACTAGGGGGAGAAGGCAATGCAGTTACAGCAGGAGAGAAATGTGGATCAATAGGGGCGACAGTAATTCGTCCCCCACTCATAAGTCGACCATATTAAATCTTGGGGGGGAAGAAACAACTTAAACACACTCATATTTGCACATGAGGGGTAGTCTTGATCAACAAGCATGAATTTGACAAATGAAACTGATAGGGGGCCAACACCCGGCACCACCATGATCCGCTGCTACCTGGTGTCAGGACAGTCACAGTGTATGAAGTCAGAACACAGCTCCACACATCGTGCAGTGGCCGGTCTTGGGTACTGCACCTCTAGACCTATTGCAGTGAATGTGATCTTAGCTGCAGTACCCGAGAACGGCCACTACATGGTGTACGGAGCTGCGATTTTCCAGGTCCATACACGGTGTACTTGTCAGGGCTGATCAAGGGGGGTGCTGTGATGGGAGACCTCCACTTATCTGATATTAGACGGACAGAGGGAGGAAAGAGCAAAAGCCAGAACAAACTGCCATTGTTATTCCTCCTTGTCTTTTTTAATCTTCCAACAACAAGGAAGTTCTGATTGGCGCCATTCATTTTGCAAAATAATGCACTGAAAATTGGGGGAAAAGTCCAAGTATGGGGGTAAAATGGAGAAAAAACAACAACTGTCAACTCCACTGTGTTTTTTGGGATGAGATAATGACCTGGCAATATAATTCCCCAGCACCAATAAATATGGCGATACCAAAAATTGTACAGTTTTTGTTTGTTTTTTTACATTTTTTAATTTAAATAGTAAAAAAAAATTGGAAATTGTGCTGCAATTTTATAAGACATAGATTTTTTTTTATTTCTCCGTCAATGGAGCTGTGTGAGGACTTTGCCCTGCATGTGATGTTGTGATCAGTTTTTATAGCACATATATATATATATAAGTCATTTTGTAATCTGAGAGCAGAGTGATATAGGGGCAGAAACCCTGATTCTAGTGATGTGTCACTTACTGGGGTGTGCTTCTGTTTCAATACAATCAGTGTTTCATCAGCAGCACATTATCACTATAGGACTAGCTGTCTCGTGCCTCTTGGTCCAACCTCGCCCCCACCACGGATTGGCAGCTATCGATATACAGTGCACACAGTAATTAGCCAATCAGGGGTGTGGGTGGGGTTATACGTAACACAGCACTTAGAGCACTGCTAGAGCTGCAGCAGATAAAAAAGGATTGCATTACAACTGCTGCTGCACCCAGTAAACAAAGTGACACATCACTGGAATCAGGGTCTCTGTCCCGACAGCATGCTGTTGTCAGATTACATAGCAAACACCTGCTGACAGATTCCCTTTGATGTAGCTAAATGTGAGGTCAGGCACTTGGGTAGAGGAAATAAAAATAATACAGAGTATGGGTGAAGCATCAGACTATACTTTAGTGACTGGCGTCAGGTAGCTGCTGCCAAGACAAACAAAATAACAGGATGCATTGAAAGAAGCACAGATGGTCATGACAAGAACATAGTTTTGTCTCTGTACAAGTCAGTAATGCGGCCACTATGGTTTCTTTGCTGTATGATCAGTGAAAATGTGGATTATAGACTATATGGAGTATAGATTATGTCATGTATGAGCAGTGAGGCTATGGAATCTTTATGGTACATGTAGTGAGGCTATGGAATCTTTATGGTACATGTAGTGAGGCTATGGAATCTTTATGATACATGTAGTGAGGCTATGGATTCTTTATGATACATGTAGTGAGACTGGATTCTTTATGATACATGTAGTGAGACTGGATTCTTTATGGTACATGTAGTGAGGCTATGGAATCTTTATGGTACATGTAGTGAGGCTATGGAATCGTTATGGTACATGTAGTGAGACTATGGATTCTTTATGGTGCATGTGAGTCTATGGATTGTTTATGGTACATGTAGTGAGACTATGGATTCTTTATGGTACATGTAGTGAGGCTATGGATTCTTTACTGTTAGAGCAGTAAGAGTACAATTTTTTTAACAGTGTGAATTGTTTCTAGTAAATGAGCAGTAAGACTATGGATTCTTTATGGTAAACATAGGGAGGCTACGGATTTTTTACTGTACAAGTAGTGAGGCTATGGATTCTTTACTGTACAAGTAGTGAGACTATGGATTTACTGTACAAGTAGTGCGACTATGGATTCTTTACTGTAAAAGAAGTGCGACTATGGATTCTTTACTGTACAAGTAGTGAAACTATGGATTCTATACTGTACAAGTAGAGCGACTACGGATTCTTTATGGTACATGTAGTGAGACTATGGATACTTTATGTTACATGTAGGGAGGCTACGGATTCTTTACTAGACAAGTTGTGAGGTTATGGATTCTTTACTGTACAAGTAGTGCGACTATGGATAATTTACTGTACAAGTAGTGAGGCTATGGATTCTTTATGGTACATGTAGTGAGTCTATGGATTCTTTACTGTACAAGTGGTGCGACTATGGATTCTTTGTGGTACATATAGTGAGACTATGGATTCTTTATGTTACACGTAGGGAGGCTACGGATTCTTTAATTTACAAGCAGTGATCCTATGGATTCTTTATTGTAAGAGCAGTAAGACTACAATTTTTTTTACTGTTTGATCAGTAAAACTATTAAACTTTCTGCCTCATGATGTATTGATCAAAAAAAAAATAATGTTACAGGTTATGAGTACTTGATTCTGTGAATGGACATTGATCCAGGAAACATGTCTGCTTGCTGTACGTGGCGATGAATAGGAATTTTTCCCCTAATATGGGTTAATTAGTGTCTGGGGTCATTGCCTCCTCTGGTTAAACATGTTAGGTTATTGGCGGCACTCAATGGACTTGTGTCTTCCTTCATCCTTTAAACTATGAAGCTATGAATGCTCTCGTGATTCTGCCAGTGATACATCAGCAATACTGTAAGCTCATGATGCACTCCCCGGCCCCTGGATGAGAGCACAATTCAGTTGCCGCTCGGTAGAACGCCGGCCCAACATTGCACAAGTCCTATTAATTGATTGTGCAACTGGCAAGCTCTTTACAATAAAAAAAACAAAGACCTTTACAAAGGAGCTTTTCAACCTGTCAGCGCCTTCTAAGAAGGAGCTCGGCCTCAGCCATCAGCTGATCGAATCAGGTCTAGTCCCCCTTTAAAGAAGCGCTCATCCTCCTCCTCTCATCAAAGTTTTCATCTTCTTATTATATTGCAGTCATCATATTATACAGCACTGTGTACTTACAATTGCTCATCTTGCCTTTCTACCCAGATAATTCTTCTCTTTTGCGTTGGGTTTATGACTTCACGTGATGAAGCAACTAGCTGAATCCTTCAAAGCTCTATGTTGAAACAGGAAGTCTCTTTTCCCCGCATAAGTCATCACTGCAAAAGTTCCTGCGGAAGGAGTAACTTGGTCAGGAGTTGAAGAGGTGAGGACTCATGTGGGGAAAAGAGACTTCCTGTTTCTACACAGAGCAAGAAAAGAGAAGAAACATCTGGGTAGAAAGGCAAAATGAGCAATTGTAAGTACACAGTGCTTTATAATAAGATGATTGCAATATATTAAGAGGGTAAAAACTTTGATGGGAGGACGAGGTAGAGGGGGGGAAGAGGGGGAGGAAGAGGAGAAGGGGAAAGAGGAGGAGGAGAAGGAGGAAGAGAAGAAGGAGAAAGAGGAGTTTGAGCAGGAGAAAGGAGGTCGAGGAGGAGGAGGACAAGGAAGAGGAGGACAAGAAGGTGGAGGAGCAGGAAGAGGAGAAGGAGAAAAAGGAAGAAGAGAATTAAGAGGAGAAGGAAGAGAAGAAGGAAGAGGAGAAGGAGGAGGAGGAAATGGGAGGAAGAACAGGACGAGGAGGAGGAAGGGGAGGAGGAAATGGGAGGAAGAAGGGGAGGAGGAGTCGGCGGCGGTGGAGGAGGAAGAAGAAGAAGAAGAGGAGAAGGAGGAGGAAGAGGAGGAGAAGGAGGAGGAAGAGGAGGAGGAGAAGGAGGAGGAGGAGAAGGAGGAAGAGGAGGAGTGCTTCTTTTTTTAAAATATAATGTCCATAAACTAAAAAAAATCTCAGATTATTTAATATAAAAATTAGTAATAAAATGCAACATTAAAAAAGATTAAAAAGGAAAAAGAGTAAAAGGGGATGTAAAACCAAATAAAGCAAAAGGGATCTCATAAAATAAATCCAGGACAGCCCCTGTAATTGAAATATTCAATGAATCTGTGTAGTGAGAAGAACGCAGACCTGCGAGCTTCGAGGGGGACGGCTGCCATGACTGTTACATACATGCACACGCGTGCTGATACTATAACTGCGCGGACACATTCTATCAATTAACTTAATTTAAAGAGCAAGAAGCACAAACCCTTTAACCCCTTAATGACCGCCAATACGTCTTTTAACTGACCTAAGATATAAGAGAATAGCCTCCCCATAGAGGTGACAATCCAGCATCTGTCGGTTGTACACTATAGCTGACAACTTGCTGTACCAGCCACGATCAGTATTTGCACCATCTAAATCTGTTTAACCCCTTAGATGCTGCTGTCAATAGTGACTACATCATTATAAATGGTTAACAGAATGTGGGGGCTTCTTCTTTATCCCAATTGGTGCCCTCAGATCATGATTTTGTTGTCCTGATGTTTGCGATGGCAATTCATGACCAAATATTGGCCTTAGAGTCTGACGGCTGTAGTAATCTGTTTAGAAGTTAGAGGCATTTAGGTGGTAAAAATACACATTTTCATTTCTGTCATGCCACTTTGCATTAATTCCTGTAAAGCAACTGAAGGGTTAATAAACTACCTGACAGCAGTTTTCAATATGTTTAGGGGTGCTGTTTTTAAAATGGTATCACGTTTGGGGGTTTCCCAATATATGGGACCCCTAAAGTCACTTCAAACATGGATAAGTCCCTAAAAAAATAAATGTGGTAAATTTCTTTGAAAAAATGAAAAATTGCTGCTACATTTTTAAACCTCCTAAAATGCTAACACAATAAAATAACATTTTACAAATGGTGCTGATGTAAAGCAGACATGTGGGAAATGTTATTTATTAATGGTTTGCTGTTGTATGACTATCTGGATTAAAGAGATAATCATTCAAATTTAGAAAATTGCTAATTTTTTAACATTTTTCTCAAATTATTTATATTTTTTATAAATAAACACAAAAAATGTTGAACTAAATTTACCATTATCATAAAGTATAATGTGTCACGAAAAAACAATCTCAAAATCACTGGGATTTGTTGAAGCGTTGCAGAGTTATTACCACATAAAGTGACACTGGTCAGATTTCAAAAATTTGGCTCCGTCACTAAGGGGTTAAATTAGGAATTTACAGACAAACACTAGCGAGTGCATAACATTCCCCACTGCAAAGACCACACAGCTGTGCAACCCAACACCGAGCGGAGGAATGATCCCAGAGCGGCGACCGGGGCCGGGAACGAGAGAGTCCGCTTATGGAACGAGTACACGGATGGGAACGTCACTTTTATACAGAGTAAACCCGTAATACACAGATAATGCACAGTACCTGCAGGACGGCAAACAGGGAACCTCCCTGGAAAAAAAAAAACACTCGGGATAATCGCCTTTTCCTGCAGCCCCGGAAGCTGTGACCTGCAAAAAGATCAGTTACCTGGGAGGGACGGGGTGGGCTCCTAGATACTAGTACAAGTCACATCAAAAGGGGCAACGAGCAGAAAGTGTAAGGAAACAGGGTGAGCTATGCGGGAGGATTCATGGCACTGAGCGGTCCTTACAAGAACTGTCACATTCCAGACCGCACGGTGTGCGCAGGAGGAAAGAGATCTATATACAGTCATGTGCCCATATATTACACACACACATATATCAGGTGACCTGGCTCTTCTATTTTCTCTGAAACCAACTGATAGTTTTGTCGTCTCTCTGTTTGGGATCATTGTCAGATTTCTATCAAGAATGTCTCGGTATATTTAAAAAATATTTAGAATTGAGAGTCCTCGGTGGTTGATACCTTTTAATGGCTAACTGAGAAGATGGTAACAAATTACAAGCTTTCGAGACTACTCAGGTCTCATATATTTTTCCTGTATCGGTATATTTGTACATTCATCTTTCCTTAAATTATATAAAATTTGCTAGTGGGTATACTGAAAAAACAGACCTACACCATGATGTTCCCTCCACCATACTTCACTGTAGGTATGGTGTTTTGGGGTGATATGAAGTGCCTTTTGGCCTCCAAACATGGTGTATATTATGGCATCCAAAGAGTTCAATTTTGGTCTCATCTGACCAGGCTGCACTCTCCCAGTATTTCACAGGCTTGTCTAAATGTTGTTGAGCAAACTTTAAAGGCGCTTGGACATGCTTTTTTGATCAGCAATTGAGCCTTGCGTTGTGAGCGTGCATACAGGCCACGGAGGTTGCGTTGTGAGCGTGCATACAGCCCATGGAGAGGGAGTGCATTACTTATAGTTTTCTTTCAAACAATTGTACCTTCCGATCCCAGGTCTTTCTGTAAGCTCTCCACAGTTGGTTCTTGGCTCTTGGACAACTCTTCTGACCATTTTTTTCACTCCTGTGTATGAAATCTTGCGAGGAGCACCTGGTCATGGCCGCTTTATGGTGAAATGCTGTTCTCACCACTTCTGAATTAGGGTATGTGCACACGATGCGGAAAACGCTGCGGATCCGCAGCAGATTCCCATGAGTTTACATTACAATGCAAACCTATGGGAAACAAAAAACGCTGTGCACATGCTGCGGAAAAAAACGCGCGGAAACGCAGCGGTTTACATTCCGCTGCATGTCACTTCTTTCTGCGGATTCCGCAGCGGTTTAACAGCTGCTCCTATAGAAAAACGCAGTTGTAAAACCGCAGTGAAATCCGCAGAAAAACCACGGCAAATCCGCGATAAATCTGCAGCAAAAACGCAGCGTTTTTGCCCTGCAGATTTATCAAATCCGCTGTGGAAAAATCCGCAGTGGACCATTCTACGTGTGCACATAGCCTTATGGTCCCAACAGTGCTCACTGGGACATTCAGTAGTTTTGAAATTCTTCTATAAACCAACGTCATCGGTAGGTTTTGCAACAATAAGGTTGAGAAGGTCTTGAGACAGCTCACTGGTTTTACTCTTCATGAGATGTTTTTTGTGTGGCACCTCGGTAATGAGACACGTTTTTATAGACCATCAGTTCTGGCTTGATTTTTTTGCCTTTGGATGGGTTGTTACCGACATCTGGTGGGAATTTCATGTCGATAGCACCTTTAGAAAATTGGTGACGTGTGCAAACAATTAAGGATATGTTCTGTCTCCTCTATGGATCTAGCGTACACCTATAAGCCTAGATCTGTCCACTTATCACTATAGACCTACACAGGTGTATATAAGTATATACTCGCGGCCGTATATCCGCACTACTACAATGCCTTATTGTATCGCCGGCTCCTGGATTCGCGGCGCCGCTCGTCATTGCTACACAACACTCACAAAGTTGTTGAAACTTCCAAAGTTCCTCGTACATTATGGTACCACTGACGCGCGCTCCACTGGTGATCTACGGTCCACGGTGGTCTCATAGTAACTAATGCAGCTCTCCCCGATAGAGGGTCAGCTCTGCAGATAAGGGGGTCCCCCAGCAGTATAATTTTCACAATAGAGCGCACTGAAAAATGATGGCGCTACATATACATCACTCTTAAAGGGATACACACATGAAATCTAGTATATGCAGCAGAGTATACAGTATACAGCTCAAGTCATGTGATGAGAAGTGCGACCCTCACCGTCCTTTCATCGCGTCCCAAAAAGTATCTTCCCCCTCAGTTTCGGATGGTGGACGGAGGGCGTCTCTCTGTGACAATCGGGCCTCTGTCCTGACTCTTCCCCGCCCGGAGATAACTGCTCACCATCTCTGCGGAGACAGAAGACACAGAAGTGACAGAGCTGGGAGTGACGGACGCTCCTCCCAAATATACAATGCCGCTCCTGAGCCATGTGGCAGGCTGCCTGGACATTCCCTGGCTCCGATCATTGCTTCATCAGACAGGCACAATGGTCCGGGGCGAAGAGCGAGCGCTGCACTGGGGGAAGTGAATGCAGACCGCACGTCATCACATACATAGACAAACATTTATAGATGTTACATATGATCCCCCATAACAGTGCGTCACCCACGGATCCCCCATAACAGTGCGTCATCCACAGATCCCCATAACAGTGCATCATCCACAGATCCCATAACAGTGTGTCACCCACAAATCCCCATAACAGTGTGTCACCCACAAATCCCCATAACAGTGCGTCACCCACAAATCCCCATAACAGAGCGTCACCCACGGATCCCCCATAACAGTGTGTCATCCACAGATCCCCATAACAGTGCGTCATCCACAGATCCCATAACAGTGTGTCACCCACAAATCCCCATAACAGTGCGTCACCCACAAATCCCCATAACAGTGCGTCACCCACAGATCCCCATAACAGTGCGTCACCCACAGATCCCCATAACAGTGCGTCACCCACAAATCCCTCATAACAGTGCGTCACCCACAGATCCCCCATAACAGTGCGTCATCCACAGATCCCCATAACAGTGCGTCATCCACAGATCCCATAACAGTGTGTCACCCACAGATCCCCCATAACAGTGCGTCACCCACAAATCCCCATAACAGTGCGTCACCCACAGATCCCCATAACAGTGCGTCACCCACAGATCCCCATAACAGTGCGTCACCCACAAATCCCTCATAACAGTGCGTCACCCACAGATCCCCCATAACAGTGCGTCATCCACAGATCCCATAACAGTGTGTCACCCACAAATCCCCATAACAGTGCGTCATCCACAGATCCCCCATAACAGTGCGTCACCCACAGATCCCCCATAACAGTGCGTCACCCACAGATCCCCCATAAGTGCGTCACCCACAAATCCCCATAACAGTGCGTCACCCACAGATCCCCATAACAGTGCGTCACCCACAGATCCCCCATAACAGTGCGTCATCCACAGATCCCCCATAAGTGCGTCATCCACAGATCCCCCATAACAGTGCGTCATCCACAGATCCCCCATAACAGTGCGTCATCCACAGATCCCCATAACAGTGCGTCATCCACAGATCCCCCATAACAGTGCGTCATCCACAGATCCCCCATAACAGTGCGTCACCCACAGATCCCCCATAAGTGCATCACCCACAGATCCCCCATAACAGTGCGTCACCCACAGATCCCCCATAAGTGCGTCACGCATAGATCCCCATAACAGTGTGTCACCCACAAATCCCCATAACAGTGCGTCACCCACAAATCCCCATAACAGTGTGTCACCCACAAATCCCCATAACAGTGCGTCACCCACAAATCCCCATAACAGTGTGTCACCCACAAATCCCCATAACAGTGCGTCATCCACAAATCCCCATAACAGTGCGTCACCCACAAATCCCCATAACAGTGTGTCACCCACAAATCCCCATAACAGTGCGTCACCCACAAATCCCCATAACAGTGTGTCACCCACAAATCCCCATAACAGTGCGTCACCCACAAATCCCCATAACAGTGCGTCACCCACAAATCCCCATAACAGTGTGTCACCCACAAATCCCCATAACAGTGCGTCACCCACAGATCCCCATAACAGTGCGTCACCCACAGATCCCCCATAAGTGCGTCACGCATAGATCCCCATAACAGTGCGTCACCCACAGATCCCCATAACAGTGCGTCACCCACAGATCCCCCATAACAGTGCGTCACCCACAGATCCCCATAACAGTGCGTCACCCACAGATCCCCCATAAGTGCGTCACGCATAGATCCCCATAACAGTGCGTCACCCACAGATCCCCATAACAGTGCGTCACCCACAGATCCCCCATAACAGTGCGTCACCCACAGATCCCCCATGTTGAAGTCGAGATTTTCTCTCAATTGGAAACCAACCTCAGGTATTGTTGATAGGTACCTATAGTTAGGAGAAATAAATCAGAGAGACAGACAGCAGTTGTCTTTCCATTATAATCCCTGTCTACCTCTCTGTTTCCCCAAGTGCCATCATTATCCTTGAATTCAAATAGATTATTTGGACGCTTACTCAAGGGGTCTTTGTCTCCAGTAAGATTAAATTGGAACCATGTTTGTCTAGTCCATCCTGTGATGGGTAAAGCAGCAGCAGTCTTACTCTGCTGCTCAGACAGGTCTAAAGGTCGCATGTCCCAACACCCCCTTACGAATAGGTCTTCTTCAGATAATGGAGTTACAAAATAAGGCATAGTCTTAGCGGCTATAGGGGCATGGGAACAGATCCAACAATTTGACAAGTTTCGGGCCTGAACAATATAATTATGATACTGGACAAATTTATTAGTCCACTGTTTGGACAGATCACTATCCCAAATCTCAGGTACTTCATTGCTTAGTTTACCATATACCAAGGAAACAAGCATGAGAAGTGTAAGGGAATAGTACTTTCCTAGTATCATAATTATATTGTACAGGCCCGAAACTTGCCAAATTGTTGGATCTGTTCCCATGCCCCTATAGCCGCTAAGACTATGCCTTATTTTGTAACTCCATTATCTGAAGAAGACCTATTCGTAAGGGGGTGTTGGGACATGCGACCTTTAGACCTGTCTGAGCAGCAGAGTAAGGCCATGTTCACACAGTGCGTTTTTTACTGCGGAACCGCAGCGGTTTTGCCGCTGCGGTTCCGCAGCTGTTTTCCATGCAGGGTACATAACAATGTAACCCTATGGAAAACAGTCACTGCTGTGCACATGATCCGTAATTTCGTTTAAAAAGCCGCGCAGAATAGCTGCGGCAAAAAAGAAGGAGCATGTCACTTCTTTTTCCTGAACCGCAGCGGTTCTGCACCCATAGACCTCCATTGTGAGGTCAAAATCGCAGTAAAACCCGCAGATCAAAAATATATCTGCGGGTTTTACTGCGATTTGATGTGCAGAACCGCTGCAGCAGGAAGTGCGGGGGAGCGGGCGGAAGTGCGTGGGCGGAGTGTGGCTGCCCCCCCGTGCTCCGATCCCGCCCCCCCGTGCTCCGATGCCCCCCCCCCCCGTGCTCCGATGCCCCCCCCGTGTCCTAATCTCCCCCCCTTATACTTACCCGGCGTCCCGGTGTCCGTCCGGCCGTCTTCTCCCTAGGCGCCGCCATCTTGCAAAATGGCGGGCGCATGCGCAGTGCGCCCGCCGAATCTGCCGGCCGGCAGATTCGCTCCAAAGTGCATTTTGATCACTGAGATATAACCTATCTCAGTGATCAAAATAAAAAAATAGTAAATGACACCCCCCCCCACTTTGTCACCCCCATTGGTAGGGACAATAAAAAAATTAAGAATTTTTTTTTTTTTTTCACTAAGGTTAGAATAGGGGTAGGGGTAGGGTTAGGGGTAGGGTTAGGGTTAGGAGTAGGGTTAGGGGTAGGGTTAGGGGTAGGGTTAGGGTTAGGAGTAGGGTTAGGGGTAGGGTTAGGGGTAGGGTTAGGGTTAGGAGTAGGGGTAGGGTTAGGGGTAGGGTTAGGGGTAGGGTTAGGGGTAGGGTTAGGGGTAGGAGTAGGGGTAGGGTTAGGGGTAGGGTTAGGGGTAGGGTTAGGGGGTAGGGTTAGGGTTAGGGTTAGGGGTAGGGTTAGGGGTAGGGTTAGGGGGTAGGGTTAGGGTATTTTCAGCCATTTTAGCCCTAAAAAGCTTCCTAGGAAACACACAGTCTCTGCATAGAAAACTGCATAAAAAAAGGATAAAAAAACGCATCAAAAAAGGACAAAAAAAGGACCAAAAAAAAGGACCTGCGTTTTCTGCCAAGAGCTGCAGTTTTTAAAAAAAACTGTCCTGAAAAAAAAAGGATGGAAATCCTGAACGTGTGAACATACCCTTAGACTGCTGCTGCTTTACCCATCACAGGATGGACTAGACAAACATGGTTCCAATTTAATCTTACTGGAAACAAAGACCCCTTGAGTAAGCGTCCAAATAATCTATTTGAATTCAAGGATAATGATGGCACTTGGGGAAACAGAGAGGTAGACAGGGATTATATTGGAAAGACAACTGCTGTCTCTCTGATTTATTTCTCCTAACTATAGGTACCTATCAACAATACCTGAGGTTGGTTTCCAATTGAGAGAAAATCTCGACTTCAACAACTTGGAGGCTTCCCAGCGAGATTTCTACTCCATTCCCCTTCGACTACCGTTCCAGACTGAACACGGCTGCCTACCGCCTGGTCCGAGAGAGGGGGGAAAATTAGAACCCGGGTAAGTGAGCTATTGCTCGCACTTCTTTTCCTGTCTCTCCGGACGGGGAGGCCGGTAGAAGGTCAGTCTGCAGGGTTTTTCTAACGGGAATCCCTTCAGGTAGAAAACATCTGTGTTCTGTGTTATCTGTAGTAATATCTGTATTTTTTTTTTTTATTTTTTTTTTTATTGTCATATTCTCTTATAATGATAGTCTTCATAATCCGTTATCCGTCACTATTGATTTTGCTTGTGTGTTTAAACTGTGGTACAGTAATCAAATTCACCTGCATTCAGTGCGTCACCCACAGATCCCCCATAACAGTGCGTCACCCACAGATCCCCCATAACAGTGCGTCACCCACAGATCCCCCATAACAGTGCGTCACCCACAGATCCCCATAACGGTGCGTCACCCACAGATCCCCCGTAACAGTGCGTCACCCACAGATCCCCCATAACAGTGCGTCACCCACAGATCCCCCGTAACAGTGCGTCACCCACAGATCCCCATAACGGTGCGTCACCCACAGATCCCCCGTAACAGTGCGTCACCCACAGATCCCCCATAACAGTGCGTCACCCACAGATCCCCATAACGGTGCGTCACACACAGATCCCCCGTAACAGTGCGTCACCCACAGATCCCCATAACGGTGCGTCACCCACAGATCCCCCGTAACAGTGCGTCACCCACAGATCCCCCATAACAGTGCGTCACCCACAGATCCCCATAACGGTGCGTCACACACAGATCCCCCGTAACAGTGCGTCACCCACAGATCCCCATAACGGTGCGTCACCCACAGATCCCCCATAACAGTGCGTCACCCACAGATCCCCCATAACAGTGCGTCACCCACAGATCCCCATAACGGTGCGTCACACACAGATCCCCCGTAACAGTGCGTCACCCACAGATCCCCCATAACAGTGCGTCACCCACAGATCCCCCGTAACAGTGCGTCACCCACAGATCCCCATAACGGTGCGTCACCCACAGATCCCCCGTAACAGTGCGTCACCCACAGATCCCCCATAACAGTGCGTCACCCACAGATCCCCCATAACAGTGCGTCACCCACAGATCCCCCATAACAGTGCGTCACCCACAGATCCCCCGTAACAGTGCGTCACCCACAGATCCCCCGTAACAGTGCGTCACCCACAGATCCCCCATAACAGTGCGTCACCCACAGATCCCCATAACGGTGCGTCACCCACAGATCCCCCGTAACAGTGCGTCACCCACAGATCCCCCGTAACAGTGCGTCACCCACAGATCCCCCGTAACGGTGCGTCACCCACAGATCCCCCGTAACAGTGCGTCACCCACAGATCCCCCATAACAGTGCGTCACCCACAGATCCCCCATAACAGTGCGTCACCCACAGATCCCCCATAACAGTGCATCACCCACAGATCCCCCATAACAGTGCGTCATCCACAGATCCCCATAACATTGCATCATCCACAGATCCCATAACAGTGCGTCACCCACAAATCCCCATAACAGTGCGTCACCCACAGATCCCCCATAACAGTGCGTCACCCACAGATCCCCATAACAGTGCATCATCCACAGATCCCATAACAGTGCGTCATCCACAGATCCCCCATAACAGTTCGTCACCCACAGATCCCATAACAGTGCGTCACCCACAGATCCCCATAACAGTGCGTCACCCACAGATCCCCCATAACAGTGCGTCACCCACAGATCCCCCATAACAGTGCGTCACCCACAGATCCCCCATAACAGTGCGTCACCCACAGATCCCCCATAACAGTGCGTCACCCACAGATCCCCCATAACAACATGTCATTCACAGAGCCCCCATAACAGTGCGACCTCCACAGATACCCATAACAGTGCATCACCCACAGATCCCCCACAACAGTGCGTCATCCACAGAGCCCCCATAACAGTGCGTCCTCCACAGAGCCCCCATAACAGTGCATCACCCACAGATCCCCCAAAACAGTGTGTCATCCACAGATCCCCATAACAGTGCGTCACCCACAGATCCCCCACAACAGTGTGTCATCCACAGATCCCCCATAACAGTGCGTCACCCACAGATCCCCCATAACAGTGCGTCACCCACAGATCCCCCATAACAACATGTGATTCACAGAGCCCCCATAACAGTGCGTCCTCCACAGATCCCCCACAACAGTGTGTCATCCACAGATCCCCATAACAGTGCATCATCCACAGATCCCATAACAGTGCGTCACCCACAAATCCCCATAACAGTGCGTCACCCACAGATCCCCCATAACAGTGCGTCATCCACAGATCCCCCATAACAGTGCGTCATCCACAGATCCCCATAACAGTACATCATCCACAGATCCCCATAACAGTGCGTCATCCACAGATCCCCCATAACAGAGCGGCATCCACAGATCCCCCATAACAGTGCGTCATCCACAGATCCCCATAACAGTGCGTCACCCACAGATCCCCCATAACAGTGCGTCACCCACAAATCCCCATAACAGTGCGTCATCCACAGATCCCCCATAACAGTGCGTCACCCACAGATCCCCCATAACAGTGCGTCACCCACAAATCCCCATAACAGTGCGTCACCCACAAATCCCCATAAAAGTGCGTCATCCACAGATCCCCCATAACAGTGCGTCACCCACAAATCCCCATAACAGTGCGTCACCCACAAATCCCCATAACAGTGCGTCACCCACAAATCCCCATAAAAGTGCGTCATCCACAGATCCCCCATAACAGTGCATCACCCACAGATCCCCCATAACAGTACATCATCCACAGATCCCCCATAACAGTGCGTCACCCACAGATCCCCCATAACAGTGCGTCATCCACAGATCCCCATATCAGTGCGTCACCCACAAATCCCCATAACAGTGCGTCACCCACAGATCCTTCAGTAACTTGACAATGTAGCCGCCTCGGTACCTCCTACTCTCCCGTTAGTCCCTTACCACCATGAGACCCCCGAATATTCCACCTTTGGGGGGAGGCACCGGTGGCTGTTGCTGTTCGGGAGTCTGTGGGTCGGATGTAAGATCTGATGAGGTCGATGGTAGAATAGTAATGAAGCCTGGTGATCCTCAGTCCTGGTACACAGAGCACGTCCCTCCGGTCAGGTACGGGTTATTGTCCCAGTCCTCAGCCTGACATACGATCCAACCGCTCTCACATGACGCCCCACCACAGTCCGCACCGCAGCCTCACTGTTCCTGAAAATATTCCCCTGAGGTCTCTACTATGAGGTTGTGTTCTGACAGTAAATTCTGAACCTACTGCCAAAATAAACTACTTGCTCCACGCCCGGACGTGTCAGTGTGTAATTGGCACCGGACACCACTTTCCATCCAACCGAAAATCACAGAACTCAAAACTCTCAGCGTCAATAAAAGCCAAAGCTAGCACCGGAACAAGCGCCACCTCGTCATAGTATTATAGCACCTACATTCGTGTACATAGGGACAGTATTATAGCAGTTATATTCTTGTACATAGGGGCAGTATTATAGTAGTTATATTCTTGTACATAGGAGCAGTATTATAGTAGTTATATTCTAGTACATAGGGACAGTATTATAGTAGTTATATTCTTGTACACAGGAGCTGTATTATAGTAGTTATATTCTTGTACATAGGAGCAGTATTATAGTAGTTATATTCTTGTACACAGGAGCTGTATTATAGTAGTTATATTCTTGTACACAGGAGCTGTATTATAGTAGTTATATTCTTGTACACAGGAGCAGTATTATAGTAGTTGTATTCTTGTACAAATAGGCAGTGTAAGCGGTTTATACCTTGTGGGAATAAAAGGACTAGAAATAGGAAAAACCCAATGTGGCTAAACAAAGAAGTAAGACAGGCAATTAACAGTAAAAAGAAAGCATTTGCACTACTAAAGCAGGATGGCACCATTGAAGCTCTAAAAAACTATAGGGAGAAAAATACTTTATCTAAAAAACTAATTAAAGCTGCCAAAAAGGAAACAGAGAAGCACATTGCTAAGGAGAGTAAAACTAATCCCAAACTGTTCTTCAACTATATCAATAGTAAAAGAATAAAAACTGAAAATGTAGGCCCCTTAAAAAATAGTGAGGAAAGAATGGTTGTAGATGACGAGGAAAAAGCTAACATATTAAACACCTTCTTCTCCACGGTATTCACGGTGGAAAATGAAATGCTAGGTGAAATCCCAAGAAACAATGAAAACCCTATATTAAGGGTCACCAATCTAACCCAAGAAGAGGTGCGAAACCGGCTAAATAAGATTAAAATAGATAAATCTCCGGGTCCGGATGGCATACACCCACGAGTACTAAGAGAACTAAGTAATGTAATAGATAAACCATTATTTCTTATTTTTAGTGACTCTATAGCGACAGGGTCTGTTCCGCAGGACTGGCGCATAGCAAATGTGGTGCCAATATTCAAAAAGGGCTCTAAAAGTGAACCTGGAAATTATAGGCCAGTAAGTCTAACCTCTATTGTTGGTAAAATATTTGAAGGGTTTCTGAGGGATGTTATTCTGGATTATCTCAATGAGAATAACTGTTTAACTCCATATCAGCATGGGTTTATGAGAAATCGCTCCTGTCAAACCAATCTAATCAGTTTTTATGAAGAGGTAAGCTATAGACTGGACCACGGTGAGTCATTGGACGTGGTATATCTCGATTTTTCCAAAGCGTTTGATACCGTGCCGCACAAGAGGTTGGTACACAAAATGAGAATGCTTGGTCTGGGGGAAAATGTGTGTAAATGGGTTAGTAACTGGCTTAGTGATAGAAAGCAGAGGGTGGTTATAAATGGTATAGTCTCTAACTGGGTCGCTGTGACCAGTGGGGTACCGCAGGGGTCAGTATTGGGACCTGTTCTCTTCAACATATTCATTAATGATCTGGTAGAAGGTTTACACAGTAAAATATCGATATTTGCGGATGATACAAAACTATGTAAAGCAGTTAATACAAGAGAAGATAGTATTCTGCTACAGATGGATCTGGATAAGTTGGAAACTTGGGCTGAAAGGTGGCAGATGAGGTTTAACAATGATAAATGTAAGGTTATACACATGGGAAGAGGGAATCAATATCACCATTACACACTGAACGGGAAACCACTGGGTAAATCTGACAGGGAGAAGGACTTGGGGATCCTAGTTAATGATAAACTTACCTGGAGCAGCCAGTGCCAGGCAGCAGCTGCCAAGGCAAACAGGATCATGGGGTGCATTAAAAGAGGTCTGGATACACATGATGAGAGCATTATACTGCCTCTGTACAAATCCCTAGTTAGACCGCACATGGAGTACTGTGTCCAGTTTTGGGCACCGGTGCTCAGGAAGGATATAATGGAACTAGAGAGAGTACAAAGGAGGGCAACAAAATTAATAAAGGGGATGGGAGAACTACAATACCCAGATAGATTAGCGAAATTAGGATTATTTAGTCTAGAAAAAAGACGACTGAGGGGCGATCTAATAACCATGTATAAGTATATAAGGGGACAATACAAATATCTCGCTGAGGATCTGTTTATACCAAGGAAGGTGACGGGCACAAGGGGGCATTCTTTGCGTCTGGAGGAGAGAAGGTTTTTCCACCAACATAGAAGAGGATTCTTTACTGTTAGGGCAGTGAGAATCTGGAATTGCTTGCCTGAGGAGGTGGTGATGGCGAACTCAGTCGAGGGGTTCAAGAGAGGCCTGGATGTCTTCCTGGAGCAGAACAATATTGTATCATACAATTATTAGGTTCTGTAGAAGGACGTAGATCTGGGTATTTATTATGATGGAATATAGGCTGAACTGGATGGACAAATGTCTTTTTTCGGCCTTACTAACTATGTTACTATGTTACACAGGAGCTGTATTATAGTTGTTATATTCTTGTACACAGGAGCTGTATTATAGTAGTTATATTCTTGTACACAGGAGCTGTATTATAGTTGTTATATTCTTGTACATAGGAGCAGTATTATAGTAGTTATATTCTTGTACATAGGAGCAGTATTATAGTAGTTATATTCTTGTACATAGGGGCAGTATTATAGTAGTTATGGTCTTGTATATAGGGAGCAGTATTATAGTAGTTATATTCTTGTACATATGAGCAGTATTCTAGTAGTTATATTCTTGTTCATAGGGGCAGTATTATAGTAGTTATATTCTTGTACATAGGAGAAGTATTATAGTAGTTATATTCTTATACATAGATGTATTATAGTAGTTATATTCTTGTAGATAGGAGCAGTATTATAGTAGTTATATTCTTGTACATAGGGCAGTATTATAGTAGTTATATTCTTGTACATAGGAGCAGTATTATAGTAGTTCTATTCTTGTACATAGGAGCAGTATTATAGTAGTTATATTCTTGTACATAGGGGCAGTATTATAGTAGTTATATTCTTGTACATAGGAGCAGTATTATAGTAGTTATGGTCTTGTATATAGGGAGCAGTATTATAGTAGTTATATTCTTGTACATAGCGGGCAGTATTATAGTAGTTATGGTCTTTTATATAGGGAGCAGTATTATAGTAGTTATATTCTTGTACATAGGGGCAGTATTATAGTAGTTATGGTCTTGTATATAGGGAGCAGTATTATAGTAGTTATATTCTTGTACATAGCGGGCAGTATTATAGTAGTTATGGTCTTTTATATAGGGAGCAGTATTATAGTAGTTATATTCTTGTACATAGGGGCAGTATTATAGTAGTTATGGTCTTGGATATAGGGAGCAGTATTATAGTAGTTCTATTCTTGTACATAGGGGGGCAGTATTATAGTAGTTATATTCTTGTACATAGGGGCAGTATTACAGTAGTTATATTCTTGTACATAGGGGCAGTATTATAGTAGTTATGGTCTTGTATATAGGGAGCAGTATTATAGTAGTTATATTCTTGTACATAGCGGGCAGTATTATAGTAGTTATGGTCTTGTATATAGGGAGCAGTATTATAGTAGTTATATTCTTGTACATAGGGGCAGTATTATAGTAGTTATGGTCTTGTATATAGGGAGCAGTATTATAGTAGTTATATTCTTGTACATATGAGCAGTATTCTAGTAGTTATATTCTTGTTCATAGGGGCAGTATTATAGTAGTTATATTCTTGTACATAGGAGAAGTATTATAGTAGTTATATTCTTATACATAGATGTATTATAGTAGTTATATTCTTGTAGATAGGAGCAGTATTATAGTAGTTATATTCTTGTACATAGGGCAGTATTATAGTAGTTATATTCTTGTACATAGGAGCAGTATTATAGTAGTTCTATTCTTGTACATAGGGGCAGTATTATAGTAGTTATATTCTTGTACATAGGGCAGTATTATAGTAGTTATATTCTTGTACATAGGAGCAGCATTATAGTAGTTCTATTCTTGTACATAGGGTCAGTATTATAGTAGTTATATTCTTGTACATAGGGGCAGTATTATAGTAGTTATATTCTTGTACATAGGAGCAGTATTATAGTAGTTATATTCTTGTACATAGGGGCAGTATTATAGTAGTTATATTCTTGTACATAGGAGCAGTATTATAGTAGTTATATTCTTGTACATAGGGGCAGTATTATAGTAGTTATATTCTTGTACATAGGGGCAGTATTATAGAAGTTAAAGTGGGGGGAAAAAAGTATTTAGATGAGAGGCCTGTAACTGACATCATAGGTAGACCACAACTATGAGTCAAAATGAAAAAACAAATCCAGAAAATTATCTTGTCAGATTTTGCAAATTATGGTGGAAAAAAGTATTTGGTCATTAACAAAAGTTCATCTCAATACTTTGTAATATATCCTTTGTTGACAATGACAGAGGTCAGACGTTTTCTGTAAGTCTTCACACGGTTGGCGCACACTGTTGGTGGTATGTTGGCCCATTCCTCCATGCAGATCTCCTCTAGAGTGGTGATGTTTTGGGCCTGTCGCTGGGCAACTTTCAACTCCATCCAAAGGTTTTCTATGGGGTTGAGATCTGGAGACTGCCTAGACAACTCCAGCACCTTCATATGCTTCTTACGAAGCCACTACTTCTTTGCCCTGGCGGTGTGCTTGGGACCCATCCACGTTTCATCTGTTGCCCTTGCTGATGGAAGGAGGTTTGCCCACCATAAATCTCACGATACATGTCTCCATTCATTCTTTCATATACCCGGATCAGTCGTCCTGGTCCCTTTGCAGAGAAAAAGCCCCAAAGCATGATGTTGCCTCCCCCATGCTTCACAGTAGGTATGGTGTTCTTTGGATGCAACTCCGCTTTCTGTTTCTTCCAAACACGACGAGTTTTGTTTCTACCAAACAGTACTACTTTGGTTTCATCACACCATATGACATTCTCCCAATGCTCTTCTGGATAAGCCAAATGTTCTCTAGCAAACCTCAGACGGGTCCGGACATGTCCCCCTGCTTAAGCCAGTACACGTCTGGCACTGCAGGATCTGAGTCCATGGCGGCTTAGTGTATTACTGATGGTAGCCTTTGTTACAGTGATCCCAGCTCTATCCAGGTCATTCACTAGGTCCCCCCCGTGTGGTTCTGGGATTTTTGCTCACCGTTCTTGTGATCATTTTGGCCCCATGAGGTGAGATCTTGCGCGGAGCCCCAGATCGAGGGAGATTATCAGTGGTCTTGTATGTCTTCCATTTTCTTATTATTGCTCCCACAGTTGATTTCATCGCATCAAGCTGCTTGTCTATTGCAGATTCAGTCTTCCCAGCCTGGTGCAGGGCTACAGTTTTGTTTCTGGTGTCCTTTGACAGCTCTTTGGTCTCCAACACAGTGGAGTTTGGAGTGTGACTGAGGTTGTGGACAGGGGTCTTTTATACGGATAACAAGGTCAAACAGGAGCCATTACTACAGGTAATGAGTGGAGAACAGAGGAGCCTCTTGAAGTTACAGGTCTGTGAGAGCCAGAAATCTTGCATGTTTTTAGGTGACCAAATACTGATTTTCCACCATAATTTGCAAAATAAATCTTCCAAATCAGACAAGGTGATTTTCTGGATTTGTTTTCTCATGTTGACTCTCATAGTTGTGGTCTACCTATGATGTCAATTACAGACCTCGCTCATCTTTATAAGGGGGAGAACTTGCACAATTGATGGCTGACTAAGTACTTTTTTACCCCACTGTATCCTTGTACTTAGGGTCTGTATTAGAGTAGATATATCCTTGAACATATGGAGCAATATAATTTGTTATCTGTAATTTTTTTTTCCTCTTTGTCCTCTGGAATACTGCACCGCCTACAATTCACCCTTGTGTAAATATAATAGACTCAAGATTAATTGCAAAATAAGTTTTGGGGTGGGTTCCATGTGATGTATTGCCTTCAGATTGGAGGAAAGAAAAATTACAGGTAATACATTTTGACTTTGCGACAAAGTATGGAACAGTCCTTAGAACATCATCATCTGGAACTGGTTTGGACAAAAAGAAAGTGCTGGTAACTATTCCTATCTCTACGAGGTTGTGATGGCCATAAAGAGGCAGAACCTAAAAGACAACCAGCTGATGCCGACCTCAGAAAAGAGTCAAACAGAAAAAGTCTTTCAAGAGGAGAGAGATCTCAAGAGGAAATTGTAGCGTGGAATTTGGTCCAAGGGTTTTTGAGTTTCCAAAAATTTGAGATGGTAAATCATCCCCTCCGTTATAGAAGTTTAAGCACAATCGACAGATCTGTAAAGAATAATTGTGCGCTTTGAGCCGAAAAGAGAATTTCTTTCGGAACTTTGATAAACTATAGAAAAAAGGCTTCCAGGAAACATCAAAGTGTCGATGATATTTGACACGAGACCTCTTTCTTCCAGTCTAGATCTATTATCCTCCAAGCAGAGAGAAGCAGACCCTCTAAACTAGAAGATCTTTGTGCCGAAGAGAATTCTCGACTTGATAGATTTAACAATACCATAAACCATGTCTCCCAAAAATAGAAAGGGCTACTACAATTTTAGTCGACCAGCACGTTTTTGCCTATTTTTTTGGTACAGAAGTGGAACTGCCAGGAAGATGAGAAAAAGAAGGACCTTCCAAGAATGTCAAACATGTCTAGGACATCTGGATGGTCAGCCTTAGGGCACATTCAGACGTCCGTTTTGCTCTAGGGTTTTCACAGATTCATCCCTAGTATAGTCTTTGGAGCTGTTCACATGTCGTCGTATTCATGAGGACCGAGTGGTCCACTCCAAATCAGAGATACATGACCAGTTTTGATCGGAGTCTCAGATCTAAGTCTTTGGGTCAGTGGAAAAAAATGTTTTTTCTTCCGAAATGTTAGATATGAGAAGATTAAAAAACCTCCATCAGGGTTTTCTTATTTCAACCTAGAAAAACTAAAGTCAGCATGTGTTTTTCGTTGGTTAGTAACCGGTCTATTTGAGGAAATCAACTTCAGTACTTTATGGAGAGAGTCCACGCTTCCAAGTTCAAACTCCTCCGAACGTCAGCATGAATAATCACAGAACCTCATAAATGCTGGGCTCTTCAGTCTGGCAGATTTCACTCTGCTCATTTTAGGGTTGTCTATGTCACCCCCCGCAGGCGGCCCATGTGGTTCGTGGACCCTCTGTGCCAGGCCTGCTCAGGAAGGGGCGTAGCTAAGCGGCTACCTGATGTTCACTGGAGCTCCTGATGGAGGAGACAGGCTGGGCTGCAGGTAGCCGCCAGGTACCACTCCTAGGCTGAACCCAGGACGGGAGCTGCTGAGATTCGCTGACTGATTAAGGGCTATGGCTCCTCTACAGAACGGTTACTGACACGGATTTGGGCTACATCCAAATTGGACTAATTCTGAGACCGGTTTTAGCAGACCGGATAGAAACGGACCAGGGGACGATGTTTCAGGCTTTGGATGCCCACGGACCAGGGGTGCAGGTTCAGGCACTGGCCACACACTGACCAGGAGAGCAGGTTCAGGAACTGGCTGCACACGGACCAGGGGAGCAGGTTCAGGCACTGGCCGCACATTAACCAGGGGAGCAGGTTCAGGCGCTGGCCGCACACAGACCAGGGGAGTATGTTCAGGCACTGGCGAACACAGACCAGGGAAGCAGGTTTAGGCACTGGCCACACATGGATCAGGGGAGGAAGTTCAGGAACTGGCTTCACACGGACCAGGGGTTTGGGTTCAGAACTCTTGACAAACCAGGACCAGTGGGCCTCATAACTCACTAGTAGGAGAAACTACACACTAATGAATATTGGCGCTTCGCTGACTCCCTAACGAGGAGCGAGTCTTTTATACAGGATGACTCTCGGCACTTGGCTGGGAGCCATCTTGCAGGTGTACTAATTATATGAAATGCCTCTCAACTGCAGGCTGTTCGAATTTCACTATATGCACACGCTGCCCCTTTAAGAGCAGAGGAGCGTGTGTACACACTGCCGGGAACTGCGGTGCGCACTACAGCAGAGGACAGGGAGCACGCCGGGAAGCACGCTGCAAGGGAACAACGCCGCAGGGAGCCACGCCGTAGGAAGCCACGCCACACTTTCCTCTTGCAATTATTCTAAAATCTTCTACGATATTTGGCCTGATCTACTGCGATCAAAGCATCTGTCATTTACTCTTCCAATATGAGACGACCTCAATCTTTTCTTTGTATGGACGTCAGGAAACACAAGACCTTAGTCGCCCCTATTGGCCAAGAACAAGTACTTAAGTCAGCGTTCCATGTTATTTTCTATAGGAAAAGTAACTTCCAAGCATGAAGCACACAACACAAAAGAATCTGTTGTGATGCAGACTGAGATGTAGGATAATTAGGAAGGAACTGCTACAGGTGATACAGGCTGAGATGCAGGATAATTAGGAAGGAACTGCTACAGGTGATGCAGACTGAGATGCAGGATAATTAGGAAGGAACTGCTACAGGTGATGCAGACTGAGATGCAGGATAATTAGGAAGGATCTGCTACAGGTGATGCAGACTGAGATGCAGGATAATTAGGAAGGAACTGCTACAGGTGATGCAGACTGAGATGCAGGATAATTAGGAAGGAACTGCTACAGGTGATGCAGACTGAGATGCAGGATAATTAGGAAGGAACTGCTACAGGTGATGCAGACTGAGATGCAGGATAATTAGGAAGGAACTGCTACAGGTGATGCAGGCTGAGATGCAGGATAATTAGGAAGGATCTGCTACAGGTGATGCAGACTGAGATGCAGGATAATTAGGAATGAACTGCTACAGGTGATGCAGGCTGAGATGTAGGATAATTAGGAAGGAACTGCTACAGGTGATGCAGGCGGAGATGTAGGATAATTAGGAAGGAACTGCTACTGGTGATACAGGCTGAGATGCAGGATAATTAGGAAGGAACTGCTACAGGTGATGCAGGCTGAGATGCAGGATAATTAGGAAGGATCTGCTACAGGTGATGCAGACTGAGATGCAGGATAATTAGGAAGGAACTGCTACAGGTGATGCAGACTGAGATGCAGGATAATTAGGAAGGAACTGCTACAGGTGATGCAGGCTGAGATGCAGGATAATTAGGAAGGATCTGCTACAGGTGATGCAGACTGAGATGCAGGATAATTAGGAAGGAACTGCTACAGGTGATGCAGACTGAGATGCAGGATAATTAGGAAGGAACTGCTACAGGTGATGCAGACTGAGATGCAGGATAATTAGGAAGGAACTGCTACAGGTGATGCAGACTGAGATGCAGGATAATTAGGAAGGAACTGCTACAGGTGATACAGGCTGAGATGCAGGATAATTAGGAAGGAACTGCTACAGGTGATGCAGACTGAGATGCAGGATAATTAGGAAGGATCTGCTACAGGTGATGCAGACTGAGATGCAGGATAATTAGGAAGGAACTGCTACAGGTGATGCAGACTGAGATGCAGGATAATTAGGAAGGAACTGCTACAGGTGATGCAGGCTGAGATGTAGGATAATTAGGAAGGAACTGCTACAGGTGATGCAGGCGGAGATGTAGGATAATTAGGAAGGAACTGCTACAGGTGATGCAGGCTGAGATGTAGGATAATTAGGAAGGAACTGCTACAGGTGATGCAGACTGAGATGTAGGATAATTAGGAAGGAACTGCTACAGGTGATGCAGGCTGAGATGTAGGATAATTAGGAAGGAACTGCTACAGGTGATGCAGGCTGAGATGCAGGATAATTAGGAAGGAACTGCTATATAGTAGATGATCTACTATATAATTGTCTAAGAGTCACTTCCGTCTGTCTGTCTGTCTTTCAGTCACGGATATTCATTAGTCGCGGCCTCTGTCTGTCAAGGAAAAACGCCCTCGAACATTGCCACGACCAATCAGCGACGGGCACAGTCCGGCGGCAACATGGCCGCTCCTTCCTCCCCGCAGTCAGTGCCCGCTCCATACTCCCCTCCAGTCAGCACTCACACAGGGTTAATGGCAGCGCTAATGGACCACGTTATGCCGCGGTGTAACGCACTCCATTAACGCAGCTATTAACCCTGTGTGACCAACTTTTTACTATTGATGATGTGTATGCGGCATCAATAGTAAAAAGATCTAATGTTAAAAATAATAAAAAAAATAAAAAATCATCATATACTCACATTCTGGCGCCTTTCCTGTTCCTCGTGACGCTCTGGTGACCGCTCCATGCATTGCGATCTCGCGAGATGATGACATAGCGGTCTCGCAAGACCGCTACGTCATCATCTCGCGAGACTGCAATGCACTCTTGAGACCGGAGCGCGCGAGGAGCGTCGGTAAACGCTTCCTGGATCCAGGGGCCAAAGGCGGGTCAGTAAGTAACTATTTTTTATTTTAATTCTTTTTTTTTTAACAGGGATATGATGCCCACACTGCTATATACTACAGGGCTGTGCAATATACTACGCGGCCCTGGGCAATGTACTACGCGGGCTGGGCAATGTACTACGCGCTCTGGGCAATATACTAAGCGGGCTGTGCAATATACTACGTGACTGGGCAATATAGTACGTGGCTGGGCAATATACTACGTGACTGGGCAATATAGTACGTGGCTGGGCAATATACTACGTGACTGGGCAATATACTACATGACTGGGCAATATACTACGTGGCTGGGCAATATACTAAGCGGGCTGTGCAATATACTACGTGACTGGGCGATATAGTACGTGGCTGGGCAATATAGTACGTGACTGGGCAATATACTACATGACTGGGCAATATACTACGTGGCTGGGCAATATACTACGTGACTCGGCAATATACTACGTGACTCGGCAATATACTACGTGGCTGGGCAATATACTACGAGGCTGGCCAATATACTACATGGACAAGTGCAGCACCCCAGGGTCCTGGTCGTTGCAGTAATGTCATTCTTCCACCAGGGGGAGTGATGTTACGTTTGATGGCAATAGAGGAGATCACCTTACCAGGTATCACAAACCACACAACACACTTCACACTCCAGTCCACCAGCGGGAGCTATGCTTCTATCAAGTAGGGCACTCCTCACAGTTGGGTAAAACTGGTGTTGACTGGGCTTCACCCAGGCAGCACCTGTCAGGCAGACAGGGGAAAGGAGGAACATCAAACAGCTGCAGACAGAGAGGTCCCTGACAGGGGTGGGATCCTGTCAGAGCCCTAGATAGAAGGTTACGGAGCTGCGCCTGCCCCGACGTGCGGCAGCATCTTAAGAAAGGACACGAAGAGAATTGCGTTGCTGAGAGTGAGAAACTAAGTCATAGCACAAGGAGAGGAATCCAGAGGGAGTTCTGCCCTGCGATAGGCTGCCTCCCTCTGAGGCGCAGAAGCCGGTAGCCAGAACACCGAGGGAGTAAGGAACTCTATGCTTTACTTCAGAGACTAGCAGGACAGTTAATTCAACGTTAGCTGCCTGACCTTACACCCAGGAGGCACGGTGGCAACTTGTGGGGGCTGGGGTGTCTCTAGGGTCCCTGTAAAAAGCCTCAGGCCATCAGTCATACGGGTTTGTCCTATGCATATCATCTGGGGGACAGAGAGAGAGAGAGAAAGAGACATAACACCGAGAACACCAACATCAGTTGTGAGGACCTCACGAGAAGCTCAGCAGGGAGGTACTACAACACCCAGGCGCTAGAGGAAGGCTACTGATTTCCACCTGGATAAGGGGACTCTGGATTTGCCTTCAAACCGGCTGGACTCTGCCTGCCCTGTGATCTGGTGCTCTGGACTGTGGACGCTGAAGCCTTCAGTAAAGGTAAAGAGACTACAACCTTGTGTCCTCGTTATTCACTGCGCCTTACCGCATCCACCATTCGCCATCTACATTCTGGGAAGCCCTGGGGACACACTTCACCTGTGGGAAGGTATACCATCTAGCTGCCATAACATCACCCCAGTGGACCCCTAAGCAGCGTCGGTCACCCTGACCGAATACCACAGGAGGCGTCACCTAAAGACCTTTCCCCCATTTATCAACGGACGTCCCCCTAGGGCCACGGACCGGGTAAGCCACCGTGACATCCCTGACGAGAACCGAAGGGCCCGGTACCGAGTACCCTACTGGGGGGGGATCCAACTTTGGCATCACGAACAGGATCTACTTAAGCCTGAAAATCAGGTCATGTGTGCCTAAGAACTGTGCCAGAATCGTATTTAAACTGTTTGTGCTGAAAGACTGTGTATTGCCATTTCCCGCCAAAACCGCCGCCATTACAGCGCCATGCGGCATGAAGGAGTGGGGCGTGTCATCATGGGCGCAGCCTGGAAGAACAGCGCGAAAATGGAGCCAGCCCCTCACAGATACTACTACGTCAGAAAAATATGCCCATCAACCAAAGTAATCCACCTCCTAGTCTGGGATGGTGGAGGAAGAAGGAACCGCCCTCCAGACGAGGAGGAGGGGGAGAACACCGACAGTGCTGTCCACCAATCAGAAGCCGAAGAGGCTCCACCGCCATGTGTGAACCTGGAGGTTCTCGGCGCGGAAGTCGAGGAGCTGTGCCGCCAGCTCCGGAAATCCTGGTGCCGCGCAGCTGCCAGTGTCCAGGAGCAGCAGCGCAGCCAGCCGATGGAGCCGCCACCTGCAGTGGAAGAGACCGGCACCGGAGACCTGTCCTGGCCACCAACGAGACCCTCCTAGTGCCCATCGACTCCCTGCCATCGCCACCTAGAGACTCGGAACCGTTGTCATCAGAGGCTCCACATTGCCTAACATCGCCCTCATCTGGCCAGGTGAGAGAAACAACAACCGCCGCCATTCCTGAAAGAGCACCTGTCGTTCTGTGCTCCAGATGTGCTGGTGCCCTGTTGGAGCAAAGAACTGTCAGCACACAGACCCCCATCAGAGTGCGGATGCACTCTATGTAGTACCGGGTGGTCAACAGTACCCAAAGGGACTACCCGCGCCGGTACTACCTCCAGAACTGCAATAAAGCCTCGGAACACTGGCTGAATGTATATAGTTCTTAAAAACATTTCCGTTTTTGCTGTTTTAAAACCCGTCTAGGGTTAACTCTTAAAGGGATCCCCTGTTTAAAGGGATCCTTTGTGTATAAAGTTGCCTTTCCTTTTGCCTTAAAGACTGCAGGATCATGGACGGTGAATGATTCCTGAACTGCCTGTAAAACCAGTAGAAAGCACCTTTAAGAAGGTGCAAACTATGTACAAAGGAGACTTTTACAAAGACTGCCTCTTACCAGAAATTGCTGTTAACTTTGCTGTAAAAATAACTTTGCCTTACAGACCTGAAGAAAAACCCGTTGGTGTGGCAGAGTTCCGGGTCAGGATTACACGTCTTGTAGCCCACCCAAGACCAACGTTCGGGGGTTCGTCACGGGTCCCTCGCATCACGTCAACTTTGTTGCTAAAACTGACGAATATTGATGATGTGATTGTTGCACTACCTCAGAAGAAACTTGACTTTGCCTTTAAAGAGACTGGTTACTTGTTGCACTGTGCCAAAAGGTTAAATATATTACAGAAGTTAATATAATAGATAGTGAGTTAATGCAATAAAGAGGAAGTAGATAGTAATAATGTTTGCATAGTAGATAGGATATAGAATAGAAAATGTTTGAAGATGATGTACTTGCGAATAAACTGAAAAAAAAATGCAGTGAGCCCGTGGGGGTTGATAGATAGTCCTGCATGTGTAGAAAAATAAAGAAAATGTTGATTTGCACTTTGAGGTTTAATGATAGTATACTCTTAGAGAGTACTTGCACTTAGTAGATAGAATACCTGTTATGATCCGGTGACCTTGGAGCAGCATGAAAACATTCACTGGAGTAGGTGGTAACTATACTGAACGCAAATCCTGATCTTAACACGGCAACTAGAAGTAGCCGTGGGGTGTGCCTAACAAAACCTAGACACCTCGTCACAGCCGGAGGACTAAATATCCCTAAAGATGGAAATAGGAATACTATCTTGCCTCAGAGCAGAACCCCAAAGGATAGGCAGCCCCCCACAAATATTGGCTGTGAGTAGGAGAGGAAAGACACACACAGTCAGAAAACAGGATTTAGCACAAGAGGCCACACTAGCTAAAATAGGAAAGGATAGGACAGAATTCTGTGCGGTCAGTATTAAAACCCTTCCAAAAATATCCACAGCGGATTATACAAAAAATGCCTCCATCTAACTAAAGACGTGGAACGTATATCTGCAACTCCAGAGACTACTACACTCAGAGCAGGAATACAATCAAAAAACAAGCACACAGCTTGTGTGCCATAGAAAAAGAAACAGACACTTATCTTTGCTGAATTGGCAGCTAAGCAGGAAAAGCCAGACAGAGATCAAATCCTTCCCAAGAAACATTGACAACTGGCAAGGACTAATGAGTCCTGAAAACCTAAATACTCCAGTCAGAACTGCAATCAGTAGATACACCTGTCCAGGACTGCAGCCCAGAGACAACTGCATTACCACCTACAATCACCGGAGGGAGCCCCAAAGCAGAATTCACAACATATACCTGTATGGGTAATTGTGTTTCATAGATAGATAGTAACTGTTTCTACTTGCCTTTAGAAGTCGTACGCACAATGTACATATGTTATTGTTTGCAATGTTCAAGTGTTCTCACCCCCCATAAAGGGAAGCACAGTTATATTAACTTGTTTTACAGCATTTCAAAAACTTGCATGTCTTTTGCTAATGTATTGTTGTTTTCTTTTCCCAGTTCCGGAGTACTGGATTTAACAGGGGGGGGGGGGGGGGGAGGTGTGCAGCGCCCCAGGGTCCTGGTCGTTGCAGTAATGTAATTCTTCCACCAGGGGGAGTGATGTTACGTCTGATAGCAATACAGGAGATCACCATACCAGGTATCACAAACCACACAACACACTTTACACTCCAGACTCTGGATCTGCCTACAGATCGGCCGGACTCTGCCTACCCTGTGGTCCGGTGTTCTGGACTGTGGACGCTGAAGCCTTCAGTAAAGGTAAAGAGACTGCAACCCTGTATCCTCGTTATTCACTGCGCCTTACCGCATCCACCATTCTCCATCTACACTCTGGGAAGCCCTGGGGATATACTTCACCTGGGGCCACGGACTGGGTCAGCCACCGTGACATCCCTGACGAGAACCGAAGGGCCCGGTACTGAGTACCCCACTGCCCTACTGGGGGGGGGGGGGGGGCGCGATCCACATGCATATTGTAGAATACCCGATGCGTTAGAATCGGGCCAGCATCTAGTAGAAAATATACACCCAAAAACCTTGGCAATGATAAGCCATCAATCTTCTACATTCCAAATTAGAGACAACTCTCAGGGATCTCCAGCTCAAAAATATGAAAAACACAGGGAAAAGGATATTTAAGGCTGCATGAAAATCACACTCAGGAATATGCCACTGACGTCCCAATGATATAATATCCCCAGTGACTTTACCACTGAGTTTAAATCATTTGCAGCCCAACCCAAAAACCAATTCAATATAGTATGCTTATTTATAGTGTTATCTAAGCATGCTTATTACACACATAAAAGATGATTGTATTCCATTTAGGTGTTATAAGTATGGGGTACTTTAATATACTCAAGATGTCACTCTGAAGGTATCTAGAGTATAGTTGGACATATATGTTCAATAGTTATACAATATATCCTTTATATGCACTCTCCAAAGGCATCATAACACGTCAGTTGTTAGTTTTTATACATACCAAAAGTGTCCTCGATATCATAATGCGTCTTCAATGCCCCAACAACTACACCGTACCTATTTCTGTTATTGGCTCAGGGTTTAGCATATGTATATACAGCACAAACACCTATTGCACCGTGCCCTGGACACAAAGTCCGCACTTATAGCACCGTGCCCTGGACACAAAGTCCGCACTTATAGCACCGTGCCCTGGACACAAAGTCCGCACCTATTGCACAGTGCCCAGACAGATACTCGAAAACCAGCAAGATAATTACGCCAATCACTGTTGGTCCACCTTATCTATATATAGGTTTCACTTTAAGGTTTTGACAAATGTGTATACAAGAGAAATACCCATGACTCTGTGCCCCAGAGAAAAAAAAAAAAATCAACAGCCAACACAATGATAATTCTCAAATGACGAAAGATAAAAGAGAGCGGCACTCACCAGTTTGCTGAATGAACGTCTATCATGTGCCTTCAGTCCATACTCGGATTTTTGTAGACACATGTCAGGTCATTAGTGAGGGTGCGGGGAGTGACGAAGGACGACGGCCGTTTCGTGCAATCAGCGATTCTACGGGTGCATGTGAGGTTATAACGATGTCATTTCCTTTTTTAAAGGCCACATACACATCAGAATAAATTAGAATAAATTACTGACGTTAACATTGCATTTTACATAAATTGCCCTTTTGTCATCAATATCAGCAATGTACTATACGTATGCTGACTGTATACAGACGAAATTTATAGAAATGTATAATATGCAAATGGCCTCTTCTGAGAAAAAGAGGACTTACCGTAAACTCTATAGCGCCACCTGTTGGAAGTAGCGATCCTACAAGTCACGATCAACCCTTTAAACGAGTCGTGCAATATGACTTAGGATAAAAGCCAAATCAGTATCTCAATTAGCAATTTTGCGAATTGAGATACTGATTTGGCTTTTATCCCAAGTCATATTGCACGACTCGTTTAAAGGGTTGATCGTGACTTGTAGGATCGCTACTTCCAACAGGTGGCGCTATAGAGTTTACGGTAAGTCCTCTTTTTCTCAGAAGAGGCCATTTGCATATACCCCTTAGATAGAAATTTATAGAAATACGGCCATATGTAACTTATCGTTCAGGCCGAGCGGTCCCTGAGCGTTTTTAGGATCCATTTCCCCTCCTCTCTTAAGAGGAGCTTATTAAAATTTCCTTTAGGTAGATCTTTTGTTTTGTGTTGGTAATAATCTTAAATCTCCCAAATTTTTGGTACGTTTTATACGCAAATTGTGGGCTTAGAGTCGTTAATTTTAGTTAATTCCCTGTCACTTTGTGGTATGTGCCGGTTTTTTCTTACTGCCGCATAGATTATTTTGTCAATTGGACAATGAGTGAAGGCGAAGGTGAATTTTCGAATATTTTTATCTCTTTGAGAGAGATTTTTTATTTTCCGTTTTTTTTTTTTTTAAGAAGCTCAGACTGTGTCCGTTTTTCAGCGTGTTCTAAAATTTCCAAAGGGGTAACCTCTACCTGTAAAGCGCTTTTTGGGTTCCTCAACTTGTTTTTTTTTAAATATATTTTGTTATTATTATTCATTTTTCTAAGCCTAACCATTCGGCTGTAGGGAATACTTTTTTGTGTGTGTGAATCGGGTGAGCGCTATCATAATGCAATAAATTATTCGTTGCTGTTGGTTTTCTAAATACCATAGCGTTAATTTTTCCCTCTACAATTTCTACTTTCACGTCTAAAAATTCCCAATCAATTTTTTTTCCGAAGCAGGAGGTGAAACGCACGTTTTCCTCGTTGTTGTTTGATCTTTCCCAGTATTTTGTAAAATTTTCTCTATTGCGCTGATCCCTTGTGTTTGCGGGATTCTCGTATAGAGATTTACGACGTCTATGGAAGCCAATGAAAATTTCGTCTGCCAATCTACTCCTTTTAAAAGGCACGTAAAAAAAATCACCGCTATCCTTTACAATCAATTGATTACTGTACATCACCGGCCAAATTTTCACCTGGAATAAAAACAAGCAAAGAAAATTCCATGGGAATCGTAATAATGCTTATAAAAAGAAAAAGAAATCTTCAAGGGACGGATGGATCACAGACTCTGATTCAAGCGGTATGGAAGACTATAATGAAGAGAAAGGAAGGGCCACGACTTTTACAGATACTGAAGCCCCTTTAGAAGTAAGACCCGAAGGGGAGGCCGTGAGCGTAAAGAAAAAACGAAAACAGGTATTGTGGAGGAAATAACTCCAGAAAATGCATTTCAACTGATCAAAAGAAATTGCTTTCACGAGGCTTAAATATCTGCATACCGGAAGATTTTAACCCGACTGAATTTAAAAGTGATCTCTTCAAAAGCATAAGAAAACTTCATTTGCTTAAATACTATAACAACGCGGAAAACAAAAAAAGTAAAGACGTGGAAGCAATTATTTATCCTAAGTCAGCAAAAAATCTATCAGCAGGAGAAGGAACTGCTACAGGTGATGCAGACTGAGATGCAGGATAACTAGGAAGGAACTGCTACAGGTGATGCAGACTGAGATGTAGGATAATTAGGAAGGATCTGCTACAGGTGATGCAGACTGAGATGCAGGATAATTAGGAAGGATCTGCTACAGGTGATGCAGACTGAGATGTAGGATAATTAGGAAGGAACTGCTACAGGTGATGCAGGCTGAGATGTAGGATAATTAGGAAGGAACTGCTACAGGTGATGCAGGCTGAGATGTAGGATAATTAGGAAGGAACTGCTACAGGTGATGCAGGCTGAGATGTAGGATAATTAGGAAGGAACTGCTACAGGTGATGCAGACTGAGATGCAGGATAATTAGGAAGGAACTGCTACAGGTGATGCAGACTGAGATGCAGGATAATTAGGAAGGAACTGCTACAGGTGATGCAGACTGAGATGTAGGATAATTAGGAAGGAACTGCTACAGGTGATGCAGACTGAGATGCAGGATAATTAGGAAGGAACTGCTACAGGTGATGCAGACTGAGATGCAGGATAATTAGGAAGGAACTGCTACAGGTGATGCAGACTGAGATGCAGGATAATTAGGAAGGAACTGCTACAGGTGATGCAGACTGAGATGCAGGATAATTAGGAAGGAACTGCTACAGGTGATGCAGACTGAGATGCAGGATAATTAGGAAGGATCTGCTACAGGTGATGCAGGCTGAGATGTAGGATAATTAGGAAGGAACTGCTACAGGTGATGCAGACTGAGATGCAGGATAATTAGGAAGGAACTGCTACAGGTGATGCAGACTAAGATGTAGGATAATTAGGAAGGAACTGCTACAGGTGATGCAGACTGAGATGTAGGATAATTAGGAAGGAACTGCTACAGGTGATGCAGACTGAGATGTAGGATAATTAGGAAGGATCTGCTACACGTGATGCAGACTGAGATGCAGGATAATTAGGAAGGATCTGCTACAGGTGATGCAGGCTAAGATGTAGGATAATTAGGAAGGAACTGCTACAGGTAATAGAGGCTGAGATGCAGGATAATTAGGAAGGAACAGAGCTAATCAATAATTACGATATCAACACAGTCACTTCCTAATTACTATTACTATTCCTAATGCTGACTTATCTTTCAGACACAAAGCTACTATTAAAACTTGACATCTGAAAGACAAAGGTAAGGATTAGGAATAGGTTCAGCAAATAAACCTAAGAGTGATTCAGATTACTACTACGGCTTTGATTCAATAATGTATCATAAAGTCCATGTTCCGGCTATCAGAGAACTGGCCATGAGGATGTTATACCTCAAATTAATGGCATGTGTATAAAGGCACTTTAACTCAGATTAATTCCTTATCTTTCTTGTAGAAATAGGTTTTGTTATT